>NW_024062719.1:0-1200000 GCF_006381635.1 Hibiscus syriacus | reverse complement strand
ATTATGAAGCGATCTTTCAGGACGATTTCACAGATATTGATAGTTCTTTCTAATACCGAGGAAATCCTGAATTCTGATTCTGATGAGGAGAATAAACTGTTATTCTTGATAAAAATGGGATTCTCAGAGGCTGAGGCTTCAATAACCATGGAGAGATGTGGTTCAGATTCATCAATTGCAGAATTGACAGATTTTATATGTGTTGATCAAATGGCTAAGGCTACTGACGCACTTCTTATGGTAGAAGATAGGAAGTCATTATGCAATGATCCCAATTACAGGCAAAGGCGAAACTTGGGCTATAATTTTTGAAAAGGAAGAAGCAGAGGAAGCTTGAAAATAAGCTTCTTAATGAAGACGATCAGGCAGTTCATCTTTCAATTCCAATGATTGGTTCTGGGGTTCCTACTGAACCAGATCAGATAACTCAAAGAACACTTCCAGAAGATGCTATTGGGTCTCCTTATTTCTACTATGAGAAAATTCATCTTTCAAATCTAATGATTGGTTTTGGGGTTCATATCAAATTAGATCAGATAACTCAAAGAACACTTCCAGAAAATGCTATTGGGCCTCCTTATTTCTACTACGAGAACATGACACTTGCTCCAATTAGTGTTTGGACTGAAATGTCACGATACTTATACAATGTAGAGCCAGAATTTGTAGATTCGAAGCATTTTTGTGCTGCTGTCCTGAAATGGGGCTATATTCATAATCTGCCAATTGAGAACAGATTTCCTCTTATTCTGCTTTCTCATTGCACCATACATGATGCTTTTCCATTGACAACAAACTGGTGACCATTTTCTGGGATAAAGTTGAACTGTTTACAAACATGTACAGGAAGTGCCAAATTGACAGAAAGGATCCGTAAGGCTCTTGAAGCTTATGACGATGAGTCACCTTCGAGTGTCCAGAAGTATGTTATTGGTGAGTGCTGAAAATAGAATCTGGTATGGGTTGGAAGGAATAAAGTTACTCCACTTGAACCTGATGAGGTGGAAATGCTTCTAGGTTTCCCTAAAAACTATACATGAGGAGCTGCTAGAGACAAGTTCCCCAGTGATATCAATGTCCTGTCTCTTTTCTCTGGAATCAGTGATGCAGAGATTGCCTTCTATTGTCTTGGCATATCTTTGAGATGTGCAAGAACTGAATGGTAATCGGTTGGAGCAATTGATGAGAAGATTTGGCGGATTTGACCTTGTTGTCGGTAGCATCCTGTGTAACAACCTTTCTGGAAGAAATAAACATCATCAGGATGAACTAGAAGATTTTTGTTGGTGCATTTTCTTGCAATGACTGCTACGACAACTGTCTCTTCTGCTGCTCTAATATATCCCACTCTTTTTGAATCATGGAATGGTTTAATTGACAGTAAAACTGGTCATCTTCAACTTTTGGAATCCTGTAACCAATGTTACCCTATATAAAAGGCCTATAAGGGTAGATTCTGTTCAAATATCTTATTCTGTGCCATAAGTCCTCAAATTCAAATTCAGCAATCTTCTGAAGGACATAATGGATATCATCTTGACAAAGAAAATGATCGGCATAGAAGAAGTAGCAATGATGTATCAAGACTTGAGCCAGCATCACGGTATAACTAGAGTACAGGTAGTGACTTGTTCATGGCTCTATGATGTAATCTTCTAGAGAACATGAATTGATGGTTGGGGAAACCTCAGCATGAGATAAACAAATATTTCTTTCCTGATGGATTGCTAATGATGTCATAGGAGAGTGTCACAAGTTCACTTATCCAGACTTTCTGGCTTCTTGGACCACTTGCTTTCAAGAAAGTGAAATGATTCATCATTCTGGCCTCGTTCATTCTTTTTCTACAACAGAGGTAGAATATGCATCGTCTTGCTTCAAGGACCTTCCTCATTTGAGACCGTCTTGTTTGAAAATGTTTTTTCTCCTTTCTTTATCGAAGAATGAAAGAATTTTGCAAAGTAATGCACTTCTCAAGTTCACAATAGAATCAAATCATAAACAATGAGTTTAATGAATATCAAATAAATCAACTACACTTTTAAATCATTCAAAAATCATAGTCTTATAGCAAGTGTCAAAAATATTGACTGATTTAAGGTGTAGGTTAGTTCTGGTAAAGTAGGTTCTTTCAAGTTGGTTCAGTATGTCGCTTCGGGCTTCCACTAACTTGAAGAAATGGTTGTTATGCTCATCTCATAGAGATACTTCTTGATTCCAGAATATCATGAACGTCTTTGGGATGTGCGGTTCTTCATTAAGAGCTTAAGATCGTCTCTTATGTCGTTGTTGCACCATTCAATATTCGAGCCGCCTTTTCAGGTTTTCAACTCGAATCCTCCTTTGGTCCTAAGATGTTATTTAAAAATTTACATCTTGAACCCCCCTTTTATCATTTTTCATATATCATGCATTAAAGATTTTAAAAACCAATTTTTGCAAATAAAAATCAATCTTGAGAGGCGGAATGAATTCTAAAGATATTCTTTTTTACTTAGAAATCCATGTATGATTAAAATGGACTTTTCAGGTACGTAACGTAGGCCATGGCTTATGGTTATGAAAGAGAGGGATAAAAAGGCCCGAATAAGTGTTTAAGGGTAATCAAACCAAGGATCAATTCATTCTGATGCCATCAATCTTGCCTTGCTTAACTTGGATCTGCTTTGTTGGGGATTTTTCCATCATCTGGATCCCTCTAGACTGCCAAATTTTGGATTCATTTCCATTTTCTCATATCTTCAGCATTTCTTGCTCTTCTTGTTTGTACTTGATCAACCTTGTAACTTGAGGCTCAATAAGTCACCCATCTTGATTCATTTTTCCTTTTTTTTTATTTCTTTTTCTTTTTTTCTTTTTTCATTCTTCTTTTTTTTTTGCTGGATGAGTATAATACTTCAATTGCTTTGAGCACCTCTTTTTCCTTTTGCATTTTGGAGATTTTCCATTATTCTTGATTGGATTGATCTTCAAGCACTCTGTGTTTGACATACCTTGTAGTTCAAAACTTTTCTTGACTTCATGGAAACTTGTCTTCGTAATAAAACTGTATTGACAATCTTTATTCTTGTGAGCCAATATCCTTTACCTTACCCCCAGATGTAGAGGGTGATCCTTGGTTAGGGTTGAATTAGAAGAAAAATTATTCAGGCTCAAATGTGGACAACAAAGGATATATATATATATATATATATATATATATATATATTAAAGGATAAATGAAACAATGCCGTTCATCATCTCATACACGGAAACCTTTGTAAAAAGAGGTATCCACAGGGGGATGAATATTCAAGAACTTTATTTACATGAAAAAAATATAATTAATGCATGATATATTTATTTCAATCAATCATTTTTTCCTTCTTCTTTGAGTATGTCACAATCACTCAAAATTATCTTCGATAAGTTGGTCCATGATGCCTCATCTCATCTCTTCTTGTAGTAAGATTCACGGATAATTGAAAGTTTGGTTCTTTTGAGGTCTTTTGGTTTATGATGGTTTTGTGTTTGGAAGGAAAAATGTGTGACTTTTAAAGTCATGTATATGGTGGAAAGTAACATAATGAATCGATCAACTCTACCCGAGAAGATAAACATCTAGAGTGAGTTTCTCAAAAACAGGTAGAGACATTTCTTAAGAGTCTCAGATAATTATATTGTCAGAATTTAGTTTTAGTACGGGTCGAGTAATTGGCGTTGGATGGGATATGAAATATATAATTTTACCACTTGCCAAAGATCTATAACTCTTGAAAATTTAAAAGAAAAATTAATCTACTTGATACTCAATGGTCTCAAGATTAAAACTTGATTCCTTGCTCATAACCATAAAAGCAACACAAGTTTATTTATTGCACACAAGGCGGAGAAAGGAACAAAAAACATGTTCAAACAAGATGCTGAAAATAGAAAGTACTACAGTGGTAGATAACACGTCCACTTGTTTATGCATCATGCCTCATTATTCCTATAATGTTGGGTATGTAATAGGATCAGGGTTTTTTTCTTCATTTGCCCCCATTTCTTAATCATTTCTTGTGTCAAAACCCCTTTGTCAACAAGCATCTCAATTTGTTTTAACAGTGGCCTACAATTGCCTGTAAAATGCCCCTTTACCCCCAAGTGGAAATTACAAACATTATCTTGATCATAGCTATGAGCAGAAGGGTTTGATGTCACTTTAGTTGGTCTTGGTGTGATGTATTGACCTTTAACCAAATGAGGATACAAGTCTGAAATGGAAGTTTGGAACACTTCCAAAGTTTTTCTTGATCGCATGACTTTCTTTGGTTGATCCGAACAGTTACTTTCTCTTTTTCTTTTGCAATTGCGAAGACTCTGGATGCGACACTCATTCACATTATCAGCTTTTGCTTTTTGATCCGTTGGGCTCCTGGATGTGACTTTTGAGTTTTCTTCATTGATTACATTCTCAATTAAATCTCCACTTGTCACAAGATTCTCGAATTCCTTTGTTGGATTTGCCTGCATTAACTCGAAGAAAGGCGCTTGAAGGGAATCACGAAACATACGTGATATTTCTTCTTCTAATATGGGAGGTTGAACTTGTTCTGCCACTCCTCTCCATCTTAAGGCTTTTTACTTCGAAGATCCATTTGTTGAGCTAAGCCTTTCATACATGTTATTGTCATATATTGTCCCAAAAATGCTTCAGCTAAATCAACCCATCTCTTGATCTGTTCCTGGGTCAACTGATTATACCAGACTACTGTTGGGCCAATAAGGCTATCATGGAAAGAGTGAATTAACAGATCATCAGAACTTAAATATCCTTCCATTTTTCTGCAAAACATTCTCAAATGGATTAAGGGACAACTGGTGCCGTCATATTTCTCAAAATCAGGCATTTTGAATTCATGGGGAATAATCAAATCTGGAACCAAGCTGAGTTCTCTTGCTTCTAGTTCTTTGTGGGAAGTATCAATACATTTCATATTTCTGATTGCTTCATCCATCCTCTTGAATATTTCCTCATATTGTGAATAATGAACAAGGCTATTCTTTGGGTTCAAGTGGGGTGCCCCAGTGTATGTTATCTTTCTTGACTCTTCATTCTGATAGCATTGGTTGCTCTTTAGCAGTTATCTCTTCTTTATTAGATGCCATCCTCTGACTAATTTGATTTGATCCATCTGGTACTGAATCTGATGTTTCTTTCCTTATATCCTGAGGTAACCCTGTCAATTGTTCTGGCCACTGATCTTGTAGTCCCTCATACGATTGCTCCATTGTTTTCATGATGATGGTAAAGTAAAATGAATGAATGACCTTGGTTTTACTGTTACAAAACCTTTCATTAATTACTTACATGTTTTTATATTTAATGTATATAACAATACTTTAAATAAAAAAATGTAATGTAAATGCGAAAATGCATAAATGCCAAAAATAAAAATGCAAAATGTGCAATTCAAAGATATAAAAAGTAAGAATACAAAATGAAAATGCACAGATACAAAATGTAAATGCATGTATGAAAAGGTGTTACTCAAGAGTGATCATCTTAGAACAGATTTCATTGAACACAAAAGCTTCGGTACATCAAACAAAACTTTTACATGTAGGGGATAGCTTTCACTCCTAACTTCTCTATTTCCCTTAAAAGCCAAACTAACTTCCACTCATGCTCAGGTGTGGAGTTCTCAATCTGCTTTAATTCTCTCGTGAAACTAGCTAAGTCCACCGGCTTATGAGCCACATTGTTTGCTTGAGCAGTGGCTTCCTTCATGATATTGTCTTTTTCCTTCATCTTTTGCATTAACTCTCGAAGTTGTAAACAATATTGTTCATTTTTTCTTGTGAGAGATTCTTTATGTTTCAAGAAGTTCTCATACAAGATCTCTATAATCATCTAAACATTTCTTCAATGTTTTGTTCTTGGCCATAGTGGCTTTTAATTCAGTATCAATCTCAAGCTGATGAATATGATATGATGCTTCCATGTTGGTCATAGCACTATTCAACCTTTGATTTTCGACTTGACATCTTTTCAATTCACTAACAGACGTTTTGCATATTTCTTCTGCAACTCGTGAATTATGATAAAACTTCTTGGCTCTTCCTTCATGTATGTTACAGTTCTTCTTCAGTTTGGTGACCCCTGTTATCCACTCTTCTGGGGTGTTACCTATACCAGCATTTTAAAAGGCTTGACTGACCTTCTGGAAATCTTCCTGTATGCTTTCCATTTCAGTGCTTAATTTATCGTTTTGATCATTCAAATGACATATTTGGGCTTCGAATCTCAGCAAATCTGTTTCCTTCTGGACGTCCCTACTGATGCTATTACCTTTGAATACATTTGGTGTTGATCTGACAGGATCTTCAATTACCAAACTAGGTTGATCATTTATCATAAACTGCAAGATTCCCTGATCCAAAAGACTTTGGAGTCGACGTTTGAAGGCAAGACAATTTTCAATGGTATGTCCTTGAGCTCCGGCATGATATTTACAATAAACGTTGATGTTATACCAATTCGGATATGGAGGTTGGAACGGTTTTATATAATATGGATCCACTTTTCGTGCTTCAAGTAACTTCTCATACAACTCTTTATATGATATGGGGATAGTATCAAGATGAGAACCACCTTTTATCTTGGGTTGAACCTGACCAAACTTCGATGATTTCTGATTACATGATTTCTTCTCATCTCTGGGAGCTTTTACAGTGGTCACCATTTCTTTGGTATCTCCAGACGATTTGTGAATACGAATGATGATTGTCTGTAATTTCTCAAGTTGGTTAAGATCAGAAGTCCCTTGTGTATCTGACATTGCAGAGTTAAGTTCATTGAGCTCTCTCTCTTTCTTTGCAGGGGTTTCTTTTTCTTTGTCCAAAACAGATATTCTATCCATCATCTTGGTCATCTGCTCTCTTATTTCTCGTATCTCCTCTTGCTCCTTAATGGACACATGATCTCTAGGTGCATAGCTCTCTTCTATCCTCGGAGTTCCCTCAGGATGCCTTTTCTTGGCCGCATCATATTTTGTTTGATCATAAAACTTTTTGTCCATTTACGATTTCTTTCCAATATGATGAACAGTCTTTCCAGTAAACACCTTTTGATTATGCATGATCAATGCAAACAAAGAAATCAATATGGACAGATTAGAGCGATAAACATGCATGAAAAAATAAGAAAAAATAGAATAGTTAGTACCAATTAATGGAAAAAAAATCTATCTATCAAGGTATAAATCTTAACCTCATGCTTTCTAGTTCCATGCTTTGTTTGGAAAAATTAACCTAACTGCATGATTTCTAGTTCGCATGCAGTTATTCAGGAAATAGAAAAGGAATTAAAAGCTAGAGCTTATTTCTCCTTTGTGTATACCTACTGACAAAATTTCGGCATGGTTTCAGATCGAGAGAGTTTCTAGGGTTTATTATATGCAGGTTTTCAATTCTAGGTGTAAAGGTACTCGAACTGTCCTTGTTGATTCCCCCTTGGGCTGTCAACCCTCAATCCTAGTCCATTACAGACTTAAGCGGATCGAGTTCAATTCGATGGGACACATTTCTCTATACCTGACACGGAGAATAAATTATCACTACCCCCGAAAGTTACTCGCGACGACAACTTCCTTTCACTTAAAAGGTACAAGCTTGATTAGAAAGCTTATGTTATGTAATGCAAGTGTTTGTGTGTGAGAGAACCTTAAATAATGAAAATACTGCAAAGATGAAATATATATAAATACTATAAAAATAATAAGTATATATAAAGAATTTGAAAAGAAAGAATTATAAATTAAATATATGAATTTTTAATTTATAATTAATAGTGACAATTTATATTTGATTTTAAAAGTTTGACCATCATCCCCAGCGGAGTCGCCAAGCTGTCGTAACCGATTTTCGTCCGGGCACGAATTTTTACTTGGCGGGAAAAGTGATGTGAATAAATGGTTTTTAAAATAATTTGGGAGTTGCCATCGGCCTTTTGGGTCAGGTAGGTAGAATACCTAAAAATCATCATTTAAAAGAGTTTTTAAGAAAACATCGATTAAAAGATAAACTGATCTGCGTTTTAACCAAAAATTCATTCTTTTTAGAAATAAAAAGGAATTCGTGGTCGGTTACGTTTAGGGAAGGATTAGCACCCCTACAACGCCCAAAATTGGTACTTATTAATTATAAATTGTCTCTATTATTATAAATTTAAAAATTCGAAGATATATTTAATTTATAATCCTGTTTAATTTAAAATTTAAAAATATATTAATATATATATTTTATAAATAAGATATTTATTTACTTAGAAATATTAGGAAAGGGCTTCTAGGTGCTTTAAGACAGTTCTTTCATTCAATATTAAAAAATAAATAAATATTAATAAAATATTTATTAAAGAATATAATTTATAAAAGTAAAATATTTATTTATTTAAAAATATCAGAAAATGGACATCCAGTTGCTTTAAGACTGCCCTTTCTTAATATTGAAAAATAAATATATTTTTAAAATATGATTATTTTCTTAAAGTAATTTATAAGATTAAATTTATAAATAGGATTTTAATAAATAAATAAACATATTATTATTATATATATTTTATACATAATAATAATATAAAATATAAAACAATAATTAAAAATAATGAAATTAAAACTATAAATAAAAAAACTAGTAATTAACTTAAAGTATTAAAATTAGTGACTAAAATAAAATTATCTTAAATTCGAATATCATATTAAAATAAAATTAAAAAAACATGCATTTGGGATTAAAAAATTAATTATTAAAATTAAAGGATTAAATCAGTAATTTACCTAAAATATTTATAATTACGATTAAGGACTAAAATACATATATATAAAATTCGAATACCCAATTAGAAGGATCTAAAATTTGCTTTAGTGACTAAAATGTAAGGATTACAAACTAGGATGGCTGCGGAAAGGGTTTGGCCATGCACGAAATTACAGATATACCCCTCCCAAAACGACGTCGTTTGGGAAGGGGTATAAATACCCAAAACCGGCTGGCCCTACGGGCCATTCTCTCATTTCTTCCTTTCTCTTCTATTTCTTATCTGAGAGAGAAATTTTTTTTCTCTCTTTTCTCTCTTAAAGCCTCCGGCCGGCCGCCTTGTTTCGGCGCCGACGCTCCCCGTCGGCCACCACTCACGGTGGTCGGAAAATACAAAATACTCTTAAATCAAAGCCCCGATTTTTCTAAACCTAAATCCAAGGTTGTTCTCGCATAAAGTCTTACCAATTTTCGTAGATCTAAACGAAACCGAAGTTTTATCTTCGGTTCTACAATGGTTCAGGCGACTCTTCGAAGTCCTCCGATGATGGTAAGTATTCCAACTTCTTTTCTTTCGGTTTGTATTTTTCTGGGATCGTTGGTGTAGTTCTTTGCTCTCTGTTTTTGTTTTTTTTTTGGTTGCTCTCTGTTAGTTGCCGTGGCCCTCCGTTCTCTTTTTTTTGCTTGTAGGTAAGTTGAGGCTTTATAGCCTTCACCGGTGCGGCTCTCGGACCGGTCCCAAGGGTTGATTTCGGTGAGTCACTGAACTATGTGGTGACTCACCATAATAGCTTCAACGTGGACGGACGTGTCGTGGCAGCAGAGCTTCTGAAGTCCTCGGCTAGGGTGGAGTCGTGGCAGTGGGCGTCGGCAACAGCTGGTTGGAGCATTTGGCAGCAAGTGCGGCGGCGGCGTGGAGGATTCTGGATCATTGGCGGCTGAAGTGCTAGGGTTTAGAAACTCTAATTAAAACCCCAAATGTTTAGGGTTTCCATTTAAGTCTGGGTCGGTTCTGGTTGGGTCTAGGATTTGAATGTAATTGGGCTATGTAATTTTTTATTTAATAATAATAATAATGATAATAATATAATAATGAAAAAAATTGATGTCTACACATGTCATGTCAAATTTATACTCTAAAAATAGGTGTCGATTGAGGTCAAGTAGATAATATATATTTTTCGAGTCAAGCCGGGTTCGGATGAAATGTATATATTTTTCGAATCGGATCGGATCCACCAAAAACTTAACCTGACTCGACTCATTCTCATTCCTAAATACGACCTCTCTAATTTTGGATCGAGTCAAATTTAAGCGATGAACATCTTTCTCGAGTCGGGTTGGCTGAAAAAAATCAACAACTTGATTTATTATCATCCTAATTAACGTGATAATTAATAAAAATGGACATAATAAGATTTTAAACCTCAACTTATTTGATCATTATATTAAAAATTTAACACTTGTTATCATAATATTATATTAATTTAATCTTTCTCTTAAAAGCGAATAATATATTGAATAATTTGACCTATCAGTTTCAATGTTTTTTTATGAGTAGTTTATTCTTAAAAAGCATTGATCTAAAATCAAACTCTAAATGGACAATAGCTGCTCTCAGGTCTTTTGTGAGACTATTATTGATAATATTTTAAAATGAATTAACAACTATTTATTTGGATGAAAGGGTAAACATATAATATTGCATGTAGGCCATGCACTGCTCAACTGTTCGCTGACCTTATGCTAAAATGAAAATGACATTTGACTTCATTTAGAACTTTTTAAATTACCTAGACTCTGACCATGCATTCATTCCCATTCTTTTTAATTTCTGCACTCTTGTCTAAGACAGGCTTTATATCTTCAGATTTCGGTATATAATCATTTTTTCGCTGCATAATTGGACCGTTCTTGTTTTATTAATACAGATTTTTTGCTCTCCTATGTTTGTTTTATAAGACCACTTGCAGTGTTCTTTGTTTTTGGAAAAGAGGATGGAATCCGATTATAAAGGAACAACATATTTTTAGGCTTAAGAAGTGAAATCACAAATGCTTATTGGCTACGATTATCATGCAGCAAATCCTCAACCGCCAAAGGCGGTCTATGAAATTTGAGAACTTCAAATTGATCCTCTGTTATCAACTTGGCCAATTTATCAGCCACTTTGTTGCCATCACGCTTCACATGTTGAATAATGATGCCCGACCCTTGTATGAGATGGATCGCCTCTTTGCTGTCCGATTCTAATATCAACTGTCTAACCTCGAGATCCCATGCAAACAGCAAACCAACATAAATTCCCCATAATTCTGCCTCCAAGGTCCAACAAACCTCGATAAATTTAGCGAAACCAGCACACGATTTACCTCTATGGTCACGTAAAACCCCTCCACAAGATGCTCTATCATCGTCTCCAGCTCTAGCACCATCAGTATTCATCTTTAACCATCCCACTGGAGGAGGGAGCCAGGAATTCGGACTAACTTTTATCGTCGCATTCAGCCGGCTACGAGGGCCTGCACCAAAAAAGGCACACTGCATGTTCACCAGCAGTTCACGACTTCTCTCAAGAATTGAACCACCAAGCTCCATCGGATCTCCAAGGGCTACAACATTCCTATAAAGCCATGTATTCCAAATGATTGCACCAAAAAATAAATCCCGGTCATTAGCATTAGTAGCGAAATAATGCAAGTTTGTGATATTCAAATAAACCCAACATCGAAGATCCATATGAGTAAGCAATAGGGCATAATCGAAGCATATGATTGATATCCTCCACCGTCGCAGCACAAACCGGGCAACAGCTGTCCGTAGTAAAGTGCCTCTTCACTCTCTCCTCATTGGTCATCAGCTTGCCACAACACACTAACCACGAACATTTTAATGCATTGTAGCCCTCGAAAGTGATGAACATGATTCCAGAATTGCGCCGCTGACCCTGTTACCATACCACTTCTGATCGCATAAGCTGATTTCACCTAGAATTTACGATCCTTTCGTCCCAGCCATCCCACAATGTCCTGCATAAGCGACGATTTTGGTCCCTTGATTGCTGCAATACGAAGTAAAACCGCCCAAGGAAGGGAACATTGAAAGGACTCCCAACGCCAAATACCGTGTTGATCTACTATAGTTTCCACCCGTACTCCGCCAATACTGTGAGCTTCAGAGGGCCTTAGATAATTGATCAAAGGTCCCGTATTTAGGATCCAATCATCACGCCAAAAGTCCACATTCCTCCATTTTCCAATACTTCAACACGTATGGCTCCAAACATCACACCAAACAACATTAATCGCATTCTATGTTCTCGAGCAATTGCTACTCCGTAAGGTTGTCGGAATACCATTCTCACATTTATACTTGGCGCGAAGGAAGCGAACCCACAGAGCATCTTTCTTCGCAATTAGATTAAACGCTAATTTCATTATAAAAGCTTCATTCTGAGAACTCATCGAACGAAATCCGAGACCTCCTTGTGAAATTGGTTTACAGACATCCTCCCAACGAACAAGGTGAACTCCCTTATTATCCGATAAAATCCCCCAAATAAATCGCCGAATGAGTCTTTCCAATTCATTGCAAATACTTTTCGGAAGTACCGTCGATTGCATTGTGTATGATGGTATGGTCGACAAGACAGCCTTAGCGAGATTAATTCTCCCCGCCAATGAAAGCGTTTTTGCCATCCGCCCACTTAATCTTTTTTGAACCATTTGAATCTGATATCTATACGAGGCAGCATTAACCCTTGAGTGAAGCAGAGGAACCCCAAATATTTACCAAGATCCGAAACCTCCTCGAAACCAAAGGTCGAGCTTATGATCGAGTGCATATCCGGTGAACATTCTTCGAAAAGCACATAGTAGTTTTAGCTAGGCTCACTTTCAATCCTGAGACCATACGAAACCTGCTGAATATGTCCTTTATAACCGTTAGCTGATCAAGAAAAGCTTTTGCAAACACCAACATATCATTTGCAAAGAATAGACAGGAAATAGTCGGGCACCGTTTGGAAGTTCTAAAGGGCTGCCAGCGTTGGTTATTCACCTCAATCTGAATTCTTTGGGCCAGTCTTTCCATACACAACACGAACATATAAGGAGAAATCGGATCGCCTCGACAAATACCTCTAGAAGGTTTGAACGATTCAGACATGGAGCCATTCCAATGAATTTGTGTCGAAACTGAAGTCACACATTGCATGATAAGATTTCGTAACGCATCGGGTATACCAATATCCTGGAGAGTATCATCAATAAACCCCATTCAAGCCGGTCATACGCTTTTTCTAAGTCTATCTTAATAACCATCCACCCATACTATCCGGTTTTTCTTATCATACTATGAATAATATCTTGAGCAATAATAGTATTATCGGTAATTGAGCGCCCCGGGACAAAACTAGTTTGATTTTCAAAGACCCAGCTTGAGAGAAACGGTTTCAATCTGTTCACAATTATCTTCGTGATAATTTTATAAAGAAGTTTACATAAACTAATCGGGCGAAATTCACTTATCCATTTCGGGGTTAAAACTTTTGGAAGTAGAACGAGTAGGGTCTTATTCAGGCTGTCGGGTAAGGCATCCTCGACAAATATCTTCTCAATGAAATCACATATTACCTTGCCCACGGTATTCCAATTCTTCAGGAAAAAAAAACCTTCATTTAGGCCATCAACACCGGGCGATTTTGAAGGTCCCATATCAAACAAAGCATTTTAATTTCCAATTAACTAGCCAACTTGTCAAAATCCGTCTGTCCAAGCTTTGGGAACAAACCACGACATTCATAAGTTCGGTTTGAATTGCCCTCACTTGTGAAAAGGCTATGATAAAATTCCTGTACCATGCCCATTAACTCAGTCGGATCATTACACCAATTACCATCAGAATGCTTCAAAGCAATGATTTTATTCACCCGACGCCTAGCAAATCCCAATTGCATGGTAAAATTTAGTGTTACGGGAACGCAAGCCTTTTGTCTCCAAAGTTTTTCCTCATGTTCAAGAATACCCTCTAGTTCCATTTTCAGCTTATTTCCCAAATGAACTAGAAATTCGGAATGTTCCAATTGAAGTGATCTTTCAACACCTCGCAATCGGGCAAGTAACATTTTTTTTCCCTTCCTAATATGACCAAACACCTCTCTATTCCATATCCCCACCTCCTTTTGAAAAGAAATCTTCAAACGTTGCATTATTCTTTCATATCGAGCTGAGAAAATTTTGAAAGTCCGGCTGATCTTGCCACACTTCCATATACCGAAAAGGTCTCCTTTGAACATTAGAATCACTGTCCGTAAGCTAGAGGCTTATGATCCGATCAAATACGCTCCAGGTGTAGAACATGGGCATTCAGAAAATTCATATCCAACTAAAGTTCCCCAAGCACCGATCCAACCTCTGATATAAGTTTCCTTGAGACCAAGTGAATGAAGGTCCTTGAAAACCCAGATCAAACAAGCCAACACCATGAATGAACTCAGAAAACCTTCGACTACCCACAACATGTTCATCCGAGCTCAGAATAACATTGAAATCCCCACCTAGCACCCAAGGCATAGCATCGCCGGGGTCCAATATGGCAGGCTGCTCCCATAGATTTTTGCGTTTGGCACTATGAGGGCTTGCATAAACAACAGACAGCTTAATCCGCTTCTCAGAATCATAAATATGGACTCTCCCATTAACAAACTGGTTAGAGATATGTGTCACCTATAATATTATCCTCCCAAAAAATCCAAATCCCACCACTAAAGCCGTGAGCCTCAATGCGACAGCAGCTAGGATACCCAAATTTCATAATTACACGACCACCATTCCTTCAACTCAAGCGAGTTTCATGTAAGGCCACTACACTCGGTCGATGTTCTCGGGTAAAAGCTTTAAAGTATCTTCTAAAAGTCAGGCTTGCAGCACCCTGGCAATTCTATAACAGAAAACTAGTCATGACAAATAAAATGGGAAAAGGAGGTGAACCTCATTGCTCGATCTGCGGACACAATACATCACTTGTTCCACTTCCTTGTACAGTCTCCATGGGGCTTTCCGACGCGCGATTGGATCTCGCACCAGGTGAACTTTGTCCAAGAACACTAGAACCTTTGGATGCTACATGGTTAACCTTGAAGTCTACTGCCGTGATTTGGTTTGTTATATTGTGAACCCAATCAGAAATTAGAGGAGCAAAATGTGTCTTGAACTCATTTGGTTTTCGGATTTTGAAGCCTCTTTTATTATTCTCTTTTAGAGGAATATCCAACACCACTTTACTTTTAGCAGATCTATTACCAGCTTGAGACTTAATTCCAGCACTCGGCTCGTTGATTGAAATAGCTTTATGATCACCCCTAGTAAGTCCTTTATTGTGCTCCGTTGTAGTCGCTTCTTGGCCGGGGACCATAGAGACAACATTAAGACCACTCGCTCCATTTTTAAAGGCCTTGGATCGTTTATCCGGGTTTGAAGCCATGTACGCTGCAGTGCGTTGGTTTGCTTTAGCTGGAACAGCAGGTTTCGTCACAGGCTCTACATTCTGTTTGTTCCCCTTACTTTGAGAATCAACTTTAATTGATGGTTCAGCTTCATGGTTGCTATTCTCATTCACATGATTTGTACTACCTTCAGCAATAATAGTCTTACCATTGTCCACATCCCCGCATTCAGCAAACCAAATCTGGAGCCCTTCCCGCTAGATTGCACAATGGCACTCGGTTTACCAATTTTATTATTGGCAGTGCCATTGATCTTCTTCCTCTTGTTCTCAACTATCATCCAATGTCCATATAATGAGGAATTATTCGATCCACTTGCAACAGTTTCCTCTTGTCCACGTCCTCAATATCAGCGGCATTTTGATCCTCCATTGTAACCTGTTTCGGGCAATTATCTTTGGCATGACCATACACACCACATTTGAAACAAATCTGGTGTAGACCTTCATATTCTAACCTCGAGATCAATAAAAACCATCGATACCAAGATAGGTAAAAGCGGTTTATTCAAGTCCACAAGAACGACAAACCTCTCAAACTTACCACAATTACCTATTTGTGTGTTGTAGTCCACGATTGCTGACGCAATGTGCCTGAATAAAGCTTTCGAATAATACCGATATGGAAGACCTGGTAATCTGACCCAAACCATGACGTACGATGGGTGCTTCTCAGAAGTCGAAAACTATCAACTTCACGGCTGAACGATCAAGTAGCTTCCATAGATTGTCCAAGGGCCTTCAGTAAGAGCTTTAGCATAATCGTTTTCCTTCTCAAACCTGACTAGGAAATAACTGTTATCTAAATCAATCAAAAGAATCTCTCCAATCGGCTTCCATAGGGCTTGAATACGATTCAACAAAGTCGTATACCCTGTTGAACGCCCAAGTAATCTGACAATAAGAACATTCAACATACTTTGATCAATTTCGTGATGCACTCTGTCAGAGAATCTGACCATTAGAACTGATCCAGAACGATCAATAAAGACATCCTCCTAATTAACAGTTATATCATCCGCATCATATCCATTCATGGGATTATTATCATCAACCTTGCTCGAGGCAGATGCAACCATACTGTCATACAAAGCCTTACCAGTATTTTGAAAAACTCCTTTGTCTGCTATGATTTAGATAGTGCATAACTCCCTCCTAACCATCAGCAATGACAACGTTCTCAGTAGGGGTGGGCCTCCCTCAGTATCCATATCCATGTCTCTCATCGGGTTAACATACACAACATGGCCCTCGGCATTCCTACCCTTCTTAGCACACCTTTGGTTCTGCAATATTAACGGTGATCCCGGCCTTTCCAATATCGCCGATCTGCCGGTACACTCAACTACATCCGGTGGACGGCCACCAGAATTATCATAGGGAATAGGGTTGACGTTTTCATTAGGGTTTTCAGAGAAAGTTTCCATAATTCTCAAAGCTAAAGCTACGCCAACGTGCATTCCTTTTATTTTACTTTTTATCAAGTGTATCATGCTATAAATTTTTTAAATCAGATAAAAGCAAAATTAAGGATGGTTATAGGTATATGGATTAGGTCAAAGTTAAATTTTTGACTCATCCAAATTCGATTTATGTATAACATTTTTTTTCTGTCATGTGATTTGACATAGATTTAATAAAATTTCATTTGACTCAAAACTCAATTTAATTTTTAGAGATAAAATTCATATTCAACCTGATTTGACTAATATATATATATATATAATTTTTATTAAATAAAATAATAACTTAATCAAAACATATAGAAAAAAGATTAATATAGTAATTATCTTTAAATATATAAATCAATTATAATATTATTTTTAGATCAAATCGAGTACGTTTTACTCTAAATTTGATCCTTTAAAAATTTTAATTTTATTGATCAAATTCATATTTTAAAAAAATCTTATCCCATAAAATTAAATGGAATTAAAATATGTTAAATCCGAATCAAACATACATCTATGTATATCCCTTTGTAACGATCTCTAGACCATTCCTAAGGCAGTAATGCTCTCCTCCTAAAATTTAGGGATTTATAGAATATTGGATTTTAATTAGGGATCTATGACATTTGCTACAGTTCAGGGAAGTTCATCACCTCAAGGTGACAAATTTCATGGGATATTATTTATTTATTACGTGCGTATTATTTTATTTTTTAACGAAACTCTTTACCTTGAGGTGACGAGTTCCTTTAAAATATTATTAAATTTTTTTCGGTAATAGACTTAAATTTAAAATTAAAAAAAAAGTCGTTGGCACTCGTCACCTCGAAGTGACGAGTCCCTTTGAACTATACCCTGCTAAGGTTTTTCTCGTGATTGTTTTTATGTTTAATATTATATTTAAATAAGAAAGTCGTAATGTTTATATATGAAGAAAAAACAACGAACTATGAGAAATGCACATTAAGAAGTAATATTACAACACAATTAATACATGACCTTAAGGACATAAATAGGACAAACCTTACACACACAAAAAACAGTGAATCAAATCATAAATTCATAAACATCTACTGCATTATTCGTTATGATGTTCTACTCTTCGTAATCAGTAAACTCGTGAGAAGTAATATTAAGTTCTTCAATTCTCCATGTTTTTTCTTATTGTTGTTCACGCACAAATTGGAACCATGCTTTTGGGTCTCCATCATCTATATTTGTTGCTTCGTCATTTGTCTGAGTTTTTTGGATGTTTGATCTGAAAATAGCATCCTCAACGTACGAACAAGGTCGAGATCATCGAACTCTACAAACAAATCGACATTAGACAAAGAATAGTTGAAATATGTTTCAATCATACCAACAAGGTCGATATCATCGCTTAGATGAAACCTCGTGCATGATAGTGGAATTCTATAATATAACAAAGATATTATTCTACTGCTTCCCAGTTGAACTCTTCTTTGTATTTTGAACTTTAACTCGTCTAATTGAATATTTTTTTGAAACACATGGTTAAGGATTTGCAATCATAAAAAATAGTTATAGAATAGTTGCCATGTTCGCAAAAAACTCAAGATTTGGAAGTGAAAAATTGAGGTTGCTCTAGACCAGTAAAATAGGTTTCACCAGATACATATTTATAGGGAAAAAGATTGTGAACTAAAAGTTTTATGGCATGGTGCATCATATTAGATAGCTATTGAAATGCAAGTTGTACCTGATATGAAGTGATATATCAGTACTGAAAATTTTTAGAAATGACTTGACATTTCACTAAAAAGTTGCTGAAGAAGATTGATGGGGCACTGAAAAGTTGCTTGCATTTTTTGGCATCTTGCATTATTAATGACCCGTTTTGAAGAGTATTAATGGCCCATTTTGACATTTTTGGGCATGGTGCATTATTAGAGATGACATTTCACTAAAAATTTACTGAAGATGATTGATGGGATAATGAAAAATTGTTGGCATTTTCTGGCATCCTGCATTATTAATGACCCGTTCTAAAGAGTATTAATGGTTTTTGACATTTTCAGGCATGATGCATTATTAGAGATGACATTTCACTGAAAAGTTGCTGAAGATGATTGATGGGGCATTGAAAAGTTGTTGCCATTGTATGGCATCCTGTAATATTAATGGTCCGTTTTGACATTTTTGGGCATGGTGCATTATTAGAGATGACATTTCACTGAAAATTTGTTGAAGATGATTGGTGAGGCACTGAAACATTACTGCATATTCTAATGCCCTGCATTATTAATGACTCATTCTAAAGAGTATTAATGGCTCGTTTTGACATTTTCGGGCATGGTGCATTATTAAATTGGCTTACTTCATCTGTATCTTCAGCAAAAACCTTTCTCCAAAAAGATTTCTGAAGCTAAGTATCATTCACTCAAATGGCTAAGTGACTGAAAATGAGTTTGGTGTGTGTTTATGTCACAGAAGCCTGTAAACATGATATTCCCTGTCGATGTATCATATCAGCAAATGAAGAAAAAAATTTGAGAGCAAACTTGGAGCTTCTATCTTATGTTTAAGTTTTCGACACCTAATTTCAGATAATCCGATCAAATATGGAGCAATCCAGCTTGACAACGATGATGATGTAATTGTTATGGTTGGCTTGCATCAATCTTCAAATAATCAACTAGTTGAGTTATACGATGATCCAGAGGCAATAATGACGATGACAATCCAGATTTTCGACGATGATGATGTAATTTTTATGGGAGACTTACTTCAGATTGGGTAAACTATGGGCAGAAAAATTTGCCCAAGTCGAGGCAATGATCAACAAAGGCAAAAATTGGGCTCCATCTGGAGAAATCAATGAACAAAAATCAAACACATGCAATATCAATGTATCTTCATAATTTCACGAGACTCGATTCTGATTAAATTGTCCAAGCACTTGTTCTACCACAAGAGGGTGGGAATTCTACCACTTACACTGGTAATTTGAATAGAAGATGGTGTAACTGTGGTCGAATTCAAGCATTCAGATACCCATGTGCTCATGCGGTTGCTACATGTATGCATGTCAATTAGACCCATACTCATACATTGATGATTTTTATAGCTTGCATACTATGCACAACATATATAGTTGTGAATTTAAGTATCTCTCAAATGTTGCATATTGACCACCAACTATTTTTTAGGAATAATTGTCCAATCCACAATTACAAAGGAAGTTAAAAGGTCATCCTGAATCTAGTTGAATTCATACTAATATGGATGATCCGTAACGCGAGAAAGGTTTACCAAAGATTTGTAGCCACTGCAGAGGTGAAAACTACAATAGGAAGAAATGTCAACATCTTCCAAAATATGGACCAGACCGATAAACCTTCATATTTGTATTGTTTCAAATGTTGTCTGTTGTACCTATTTTGGATAATTTATCAATATCAATAACCATATATTTAACTAAACTCAAATTTATACACAAATTAACTAAACTCAAATTCATACATTTATTTAAAATATTTTTTTTTTCAAAAAAATAAACAATTTTCCTCTTCTTCTTCCTTTCGATAAGTCGTTTGCTGCGTCAGTTTTCTAAGTCTTCATTCTTCTTCTTTTTCTTCTTTTCCTCTTCCGTTTTCATCTCCTCATGTTGATCAAGAATCGACTTTATTGACTCTTTCACCCACTTCTCATCTGAAGACGATCTTGAATCCGAATCATCAATATCAGAGTAATCAGAAGCAAAAAGATCTTTCAGAAATTGCCTGAAATATTCTTCCTACAACTGCATGATTCGGTTCCCATATAACTCTATCAATTAATCCAACTCCTTTATAGATGAAATATTCTCAAAATGACCGTTGGAACTCGTCACGCCCACAGGACGAGTTCCAACGACGAGTTCCAACGACTATAATCCATTTTCAAGTTCTAATTTTAAGTATATTACCGGGGGGAAATTTAATAACATTTTAAAGCAATTCGTCATCTCGAGGTGACGAGTTTCATAAAAAAATAAAATAATACGCACGTAATAAATAAATAAAGCTCATGGAACTTGTCAGCTCGTGGTGATCAATTCCCTTGCACTATAGTAAATACCGTAGATCCCTAATTGAAAACCAAAGTGCCCTAAAACCCTATACTTTTAATGGCGGTAATGGGCAAAAACCTCTACTCAGGAATCAAAGCGGACCGGGTCATTCAAAAGATTTTTACTTTCGTAATCCAAATTCATGCTTGGGCAGAGAACAGGCCCGCACTCAATTCTTAATACATGCATTGAAGTTCATGAGATTCAAACATTAATTCAGTTGAAATTTATTAAAATAAATTTAATTTAAATGAAAGGAAAATTGGTGGCTTGATGCGAATGATGTTGCTCTTGGTGGATCGATGGACATTGCTTTTCCTGATATGAAATTTCGCCTTGTCCTCTCATGTATGTTGCATCCTAAGTTGATGTGATTTTATTGAGGGCGAATTTCGTATCTAGCTCATACTTGATATGTTAGTACGTTTGTTACTTGTAAGATTTATAATAATTATTTATACGTTAATTTTATACGATCAGATAATATTAAATTTCATTTTGGTAGATAATATAATTGTTGAATGACTTAATTAAAATGTATGAAATTTTGGACCAAATAAAATTTAGACAGTTATTATTTTTATGATTTAATTATATTTTAATAAAAGTATATATATTACGAATTTTGTTAAAATTCGAGAATTATATTTTAATAAGATTTTAGGGTATTTGAATATTATAATTTGATTCATTTGATCGCAGTATATATTTTTTTTCTTCTAATAGAATCCCAAATTACTTGCGGAGACGGATGTTCAGAATTACACGCAACTACAATAAGTAAAGGCTTCCATAAAAGTGGTTAAATTTTATTACTAGTCCCTATACTAAACGTAAATTGGAATTTAATCAATATACAAATATCAGTCATACAATTTTCTAAGTTGAATTCTTTAATTTAGTTAATGTATTACACTTAAGTTCTAGATATAATTTTTAGTATCTAATTTTATATTTTTAATCCTTTTTATTTATTTATATTATTCTTGTAGTTAAGACAGGAATTACTAAATTGAAATTAAATTAAAATAGAAGAATTAAATCCAGATAATTGGGTTAGTACAGGGACTAATAGCAAAATTCGATACCTTAGATCCTTGTTTCTAAAGGGGCAATAAAGTAATCTAGCCCATTAACGAATAAAAAACACAGATCAACGGGCAGCGTACGTGTCGGAGCCTCCATCATTTCGTTCTGATTCCGAGTCCAACCTAGGTTTCTTCAAATTTTCCCCAATTTAAAATCCTAAATTTTTTAATCAAACAAGAAATTAGGGATGAGATTTCGTTGATTTTGATCTTTTTTAAGAAAAATAATTTTGGAAGTGGAAAACTAATTATGCTGATTATCTTCAAAGTAAAAGGAAAAGTGTAGCATCTGATGAAGATTACAGATTATTTATTGAGCTATTCGCCTCCTCTTTGGGCGACTTCGATAGCCGGAGTGCTTGTAGTCATAACGCTTTCGCTTTCAGTATATCTTATCTTCGAGCACCTCGCTTCTTACAAAAATCCTGAGGTAAGATTTTTTTTTTTTGGTTTAGTTAGAGATTTTAGTCATTTTTAGCTTGTTTAAGGCTTCTGTTGACTTTTCTTTCCGGTTTTGGACTGACAGGAGCAAAAGTTTTTGATCGGAGTTATTTTGATGGTTCCTTGCTATTCCGTAGAATCAGTGAGTTTTTTTTATGGGTTTTGAGTTTTTTTTATGGGTTTTGAATTTTTTCTTAGTTTTGTGGAAGCTTTGAATCATAAAGCTCGATTGTTTTGTGTTGTTCGGATCATGCAGGTCTTCGACTTTAATTTTTAAGTTCGATGAAAATTAATGTCTATGATAAATGTAGGAAAGTTTTGCTTCTAAAGGTGCTTGCTGTGGGTAATTTCTGTTGTTAGACTTCTTAAAATGAAATACCATGCTTGACTTTTGAAAAATTTAAGTATAAACATTTGGTGTTGGAAACTTTAAGTTGAAATTGCTGGATTTATATATCGAAATCATGTAAAATCATTGCCATGAATCTTGAATGGTGTGATCTGATATTGTTGTTAGGCTTGCATTAAAAGTGTGGTGGTTTGTTTTTTTTTAATTATAATTAATGTGTTCATATGGAATTTTCCTTATAGTCAGCTTCAGATAAAATTTAAATTTAGTGTGCCTTCGAGTCTGTGGGACTTTTAGCATTTTAGGTATAACTTTCACACTGTATTCTACATGTTCCTTTCTTTTTTGCAGGATATATCTTGTGAAATATATTTTTATTGTCTGTCTTTCTAACCCACAATCCCTCATTCTTTTAACAGTTTGTATCACTGGTGAATCCATCAATTAGTGTTGATTGTTCGATACTACGTGATTGTTATGAATCATTTGCCATGTATTGCTTTGGAAGATACCTTGTTGGTTGCTTAGGTATGTCCGGTCTCAAGAGCCTTGAAGTTAAAATAAATATCTCATCTCTTGATTCTGAATATCCCTCCCTTCATTACATTACACTTTCTATAGTGGCATCTTCTTTGTCGTTTTCCATTATCTAATCTGTTGATGACTTATATAAATCATACTGACATGCATGCACAAAGTAAAATGGAAGTTCACCAATGAGGTATTAAATGAGATTGGACTATTCTGCCAAACTGTATACATGCTAGATTTCATGCATTTGACATTATGGACCTAAACGTCTAACCATTTCTTTCAAAATATTCTGAAACTAAAGCCTCTGCATTGCATATGCATGTCTGGTTCGTACAGTTTGCAAAGGTCCATTATACATTATAAAATTTCAGAGTACAACACTAGGTTTTGTGCTTGACAACCCTCGTTAAATGTTTCATTTTGCCTTTCTCTTCTATATATTCTATGGTGGTTTTCATTTTCCAAAGTTGGGCTTCTGTTTATTTTTATGGCTGATATTGAGAAATTTTATTTTCTTTATTGCAACTTTCTTCCAATTTCTGCTTTTAAGGTGGCGAAGAGAGGACTATTCAATTCATGGAAAGACTAGGGTATGCAAGTTCTTTAGCTCCACTATTGGAACTTGATTGTGAAAAGGGAACTGTTAAGCACCCATTTCCTATGAATTATATCTTAAAACCGTGGAAACTTGGTCAATGGTTTTACCAAGTTGTCAAGTTCGGCATTGTCCAATATGTAGGTCCTCTTCAGCTTGTTTTAATGAATTGTAAATTTTGCCTGTCATTGGTTCCTATTTTAACAAAGTTGTATGCTTTGTTTGCAGATGATAATCAAATTATTGACTGCACTTTTAGCAGTAATTCTTGAAGCTTTTGGTGTATACTGTGAAGGAGAATTCAAATGGGGATGTGGGTAAGATGATCTTAATGTACAATGTTACTTATAATTGTAAAGATGTTCTTTGGGTTATCAGTAGGAAGCCTTTCTCTAAGTTCAAAGAAAGTAGTGTTGAAATTGTGATTCATATTAATGCCTCTATTATTCTACTCCTGCTTAGCAACAAACTCCAAAAATCAGAAGATATGATTTCATTTGTGAGCACAACTGCATGTTTAAAATATTCACTAGTGAAACAAGATTTTGTAACTGACCCATCTGAAGAAGTTTCCCTTTTCTTGGCGTTGTTCCTGATTTTCAGGTATCCTTATATGGCTGTGGTTCTCAATTTCAGTCAATCATGGGCTTTGTACTGTTTAATTCAATTTTATACTGTCACAAAGGATGAACTGGCACACATACAGCCATTGGCCAAGTTTTTGACTTTTAAATCAATTGTGTTTTTAACTTGGTGGCAAGGTGTGGCCATCGCCCTCTTTTACTCTCTTGGTTTGTTCAGAAGTCCAATTGCTGAAAGCTTGCAGCTTAAGTCAAGTGTCCAAGACTTCATCATTTGTATAGAGGTAGATGTCTTGAATCACCAATGTATTTCTTCTTGGTAGTTGTCTTATTTACTATAGGTATGTGGATGTGTAGCAATTAGGCAACCGATTTACCTAATAGTATGTAAACCGGAATTCTGTCATCTAAATTCAAAAAGCTTGTAAATTCTACGAGTCTTCTTCTGGTATAAAGTATGAAAGTTTGACATGTCATGGTATTCCTCCAGCGCAGATGGGCATTGCTTCTGTCGTTCATCTATATGTTTTCCCTTCCAAACCTTATGAACTAATGGGAGATCGCGTTCCCGGAAGTGTTTCAGTCCTTGGAGACTATGCATCTGTTGATTCCCCTCTGGATCCTGATGAGGTTAGGGACAGTGAGAGACCGACAAAAATACGCCTGCCGCAATCAGACATAGAGGCTAGAGGTGGAATGACGACCATCAAAGAAAGTATGAAGGATGTATTCATTGGTGGTGGTGAATATGTAAGTCTTTGGTTTTATACCAATAGTGCAGTTTAGTGCATGATTGGAGATTAATAGCTACCTAAAAATTCTTCATCGTTTCATCCCTTGGGTGGATGGAATTCATTAAGTTGCTAATTAGCTTTCACCGTATAATCAAAAACCTGAAAGTATGATGCATATTGTCTACCCTATGTTCGAAATTCATGAACTTTTGATTTTTACCTCCTTCTGCCTATAAAGTCAAATCTTTCTAACACCAGAATCTTTTATTATTATTATTATTATTATTACTGAATCTGCTCTTTTTGCCTGTTCAGATTGTAAACGATGTAAAATTTACAGTAAATCAGGCAGTTGAGCCCGTTGAGAAGGGAATCAACAAATTCAATGAGAAACTGCATAAGATCTCTCAAAACATAAAGAGGCATGGCAAAGACAAGAGAAAGACAAAGGATGATAGTTGTATTGTCGCATCTCCGCGGAGGGTAATTCGTGGTATAGATGATCCCCTCTTAAATGGCAGTTTTAGTGATAGTGCAGTTGCAAGGGGAAAGAAACATCGTGGAAAATCAGGATATACCCGGACAAAATCAGGACATACCAGCGGGGAAAGCGGAGGAGAAAGTAGCAGTGATCCAAGCTATGGCGGATATCAGATTAGGGGCAATAGATGGATTACAAAGGATTAAAGCTTGGATGAATAATCATTACTATATGAACTTGAGACACTTGTGAGAGATTTGGGGAGACATCACCCATCCATCAGTAGCTTGGTAGTTTCTACATAATTCAGCTCAGGTTTCTTTTGAATTTGCCGATATTGGTATAATATCATCAACCGAGCTGGTTGCTTATACAAGGCACTTGTGGAAACTAGAGATGTAGTGTAATAGATGTCATGTTGTATAATGTTTATTTAGGGCTTGGCCATCTCATACAATTAAGATCTGAGTTGCATAATTGGGACGTCTTTGCTCATTTTTTTGAGTTGGTGTCCGCTTTTTAAATGTTTTAAGGTCGAACCGAGCTTGGCAATGTCTAGAAATCATTGCCCAGAAAGTTTTGAACAGAGAACCGCTATTGTATTATTGCCCTGAATATATGCACGCCACTCGAAATGATAATTATTCATATTGATCCATGTTTGCTGCAGAAACACGGCGCCACCTTCTACTTATCGACAAGGTTTGAAAACCTGTCCTTGATGTCCCGTCTGTGCAGTATTCTCGGCTGCTTTTGACAAGACTTTAAATTCAGATTTGTTCCGTAGGATTTCAAAGGTTCGTTTGTGAAGGATTATAAAGTTTAGGGATTGTTTGTTGTTGACGAACAACTTGTTTTGTTTCCTGAAGGTGGTGGTTTTGCATGCTCATTTTGGAGTCCGGTATATTGTATTATCGACCGGAATTTCAAGTTCTCGGCTGGGATACAGCATGATTTTAGGCATGCCGGCTTATACATGATTTTCTTGGGGCGAAGCTATCTGTGTGTATGTGTTCACATACCTACTTTCTTGGAACAAGGAAGGCCACACAAATTGAGCAGTGGGGCAAAAGACAGTGTAGGATTATGGCGAAAGCATGGGGGGCCAATGCCTAATGTATGCATATACACATGATGCCAAACTGAAATTGCTACATTTATGGATAATTTTTTAGAAAAGGTTAGTTTATGATACAACTTAAATTTAATAACTTCAAACATAAATTAATTATACGGATACGGATACGATAAACGAAACATAATACGAACACGAAACAAATAAATAAATCAGCTTAAATCCAACTCCTCATCCTTCAACAATACTCGGAGCAGTAATAAACCGGCAACTAGAGCTGGCAACATTAAATTGAGGTCCAACATTGCCACTCTTCCACTTGACCATTAAGAATCACATTCTTACTATTCCTCTGCATATTCATCTTCATTGGAATCAACTTTTATTTCATTATTTTCTTTTTATTGAAGAAGATTTAAATTGAAGTATTCTTATGTCTCTCTGAAGATGACATTAATTGGACACAAAATTTTGATATTAAATCGATATCGTTGAGAGAAAAGGTGGTGAATTCTAGAGAAATTAACTAATATCTTTTATTATTAATCGAGTTTTATTATTTCAATACTATTTTAATAGTAAAAAGATTAAAAGTTTAAACATCCGATAATAAACACCACTCCTCATGACAAAATCGAGTATAAATATTTCAGCATCAAACACAAAAGTGCCTAATGCCCCCCTACCCAAAAACAAAAGAAAAAAACGGGTGGGTCCTAATTTACCAAAATAGATACAAGAATTGCACGTGAAACGGCGTCGTTTTGTGGTAAAGAAAAATCCGCGTCAAAGTTTTTCAAATTTTACTTTCGGTTTTTCTCCTCTCCACTTTCAGTAAACCGGAAACCCCGTGAAGTAACCGTTATTATAAGACCAACCCCTATGAAATCGCCAAATTATTAAAATTTAAAAAATTAACCCATCATCATGTTCATATTTATTTTATAATTCATCAGTGGATGACCCCCTCCATTATTTCCTTCTGCCTTTTTCCTCAAAAATCATTACCTTTTTTGTTTGTTTTCAGTGAAAGAATACAAGGATTTTCAGGTACCCTTTTAAGAGTTGAACTTGTCGGTGGTCGCCGACGGCGAGGCAGACGATTCCGGCGGATTCGGGTTCGTCCGAAGTCGGATAAGAGAGTGAAGCGGTGGTTAGGGAGTTCATTGAAGTGATACAGACCGTTGGATCTTATGATGGATTTAGGAAGACCCAAAGGAAGGATTGCTTGAAGTTGGTGAGGCGATTGAAGCTTTTGGTTCCACTCTTGGAGGAGATCAGGGATCAGCTTGGTAACCCATCAAACGTTTCCGGTTCGGGTTCGGTTTCAGGTTCGAGTTCGAATTCTCTGGTTAGTTTGAAGAATGCATTGCTTGGAGCCAAGAAGTTGTTGAAGGACTGTAACCATGGAAGCAAGATATATCTCTATTTATTCACATGGTTTTCAATTCCCCACTCCCCTTTGTTTTGCTGTCTTGTGTACTAACTGCAGATGATGTGTTCGGCAAAATTAGGAAATGGAAAGTGAAGCACTGATGAGCAGATTCCATGCTGTTTATAACAAATTAAACCAGGCCCTTGATGGCATGCCTTATGATGAGCTTGGAGTTTCAGTTGAAGTGAAAGAACAAGTAATTTTTTTCCACCTTTCATTTTCAGTCTGATTTCATAAATTTGCTTTAGAAAACCGACATTTTAAGCTTGGATTAACATAGAATTTCTGGGTAAAAGACGTTCTTGGATTTTTTTCTTAAAGCATCTTGAGGTCTGAACAACAGTTTGGCTCCGTGTTTCTAAAACTGATAATTAATGGGTCAAATTTTGGTTTTGGTCCTTCCACGTTTCTCGAATTTGGGATTTAGTCATTATACTTTAGTTTGGCATAATTTGATTCCTTTGCTTTTATGATGCCCTTAGTTAACCAAAAAGGTAACACACTTAACTATTCAAGATAAAATGTTGACTTGAAATTTTTCTTATAAACACTCATTATTTGGCTGACATAGTTAACCATTTGGACTAACTAATCACATTATAAAAGTAGAGGGATCAACTTATGTTATGCAAATTAAAGCATAAGGACTAAATATTGAATTTTGATTATAATAGAAGGACCAAAATTATAATTTGATTTTCGTGTGTAAGTATCCGAAATTCCCAGTTTTTAGCTTATAGTGTTCTTTGGCCTTAGGTTGAATTAATGAGAATGCAACTTAAAAGAGCAAAGGGGCGAACCGATACACAAGTTATGGAACTGGCAATGGATATGATGGTCGTTTTATCGAAAAAATGAGGATCGGAATGCAGACATTGCTATATTCGAAAGACTAGCTAACAAGCTCGAACTGCATATGATTGCCGATTTGAAAGCCAAAACTGCAGCTATCCGGAAACTTGAGAAACGTAGAGGTGGACATGGTGACACCGAGAAGCGAATCTTAGATCTTCTGGGGAAGTTCAAACAAATTGCAGGGATCGATGAAAATGTTTCACTCGACGGTCCGATTTCGACGAGAACTCTTTAGAGTTGTCAATCTTCATTAATACCTAATGAATTTATCTGCCCCATCACATTAGAGATCATGACAGATCCTGTTATTGTGGCAACTGGACAGGTAATCTTACAGTAATCTCTGTATTGAATGTATGCTTGATTGAAACTGAGGTGTTTATTTTCTCTTTTTGAAGACTTATGAAAGGGAAAGCATTACTAAGTGGTTAAACTCGAATCATCGGACATGTCCGAAGACCTGACAAACCTTGGATCACTTGTCTTTAGCACCGAATTTCGCGCTCCGCAACCTTATTCTGCAATGGTGTGAGAAGAACAATTTCGAATTGCCAAAGAAGGATAGCTATGCATCTTGTGAGAGCTGTTCAGCTGAACTCATGGAAGAAATATCTTCATTGGTTTGAGACCTATCTTCGAGTCAGCTGAATGCGAGACGAGATGCTGTCGTGAAGATCCGAATGCTGTCAAAAGAAAACCCGGAGAACTGAATTCTCATTGCCAACAACGGAGGAATCCCGGGTTTAGTTCAGTTATAGTACTATCCAGACTCCAAGATCCAATAACACACTGTCACTGCACTATTGAACTTGTCAATCGATGAGACAAACAGAAGGCTTATAGCCAGAGAAGGAGCCATTCCAGCCATTATTGAGATACTGCAAAACGGGACCGATGAAGCACGAGAAAACTCGGCTGCAGCCTTGTTTAGCTTATCGATGCTAGATGAGAACAAAACTCTCGTCGGAAACTTCAACGGAATCCCACCATTAGTGAACCTTCTACAACACGGTACCACCAGAGGTAAAAGATGCTGCAACTGCACTCTTTAACTTGTCTTTAAACCAATCCAACAAGTCCAAAGCCATTAAAGCCGGTATTATACCGCCTTTGCTTTGTTTACTCGACGATAAAACTCTGGGTATGATCGGCGAGGCACTCTCGATCTTGTTACTTCTTGTATTGCATCCCGAGGGATGGAACGAGATAGGTCGGCTGTTGGTTATCGAGACTCTAGTGGATATCATCAGGAACAGGACTCCGAAAAACAAGGAATGTGCCGTATCAGTTCTTTTGGAGTTGGGGTTGAATAATTCGTCGCTTGCTTTGGCTGCACTTCAGTTTGGTGTTTATGAAGCACTGAAAGAGATCACCATAACCGGGCGAACCGAGCTCAAAGAAAAGCTAATTCCTTATTGCAGCATATGAGTAAGTGTGAACATATTCCTTGAACTTTCCTCCAATGGTTACAAATGTATCTGTAAGTTTATGCCTTATAATATTATTGGCTGTAAACATATAAAGTGCATTCCACCAAACTTTATCTGTCGGCTCCCATTGTTTAAGAAATATTGGGTGGTTTTAGGACCCCCCTTGTCTGGTAGACATACGAGTCTCGATTATATCAGAAATCAAGTTAATTTCCACACTTAAACATTTTTCAATCTTCGAAACTCAGCCCTCAAATTTAACAAACATTGGATTTAAGTTTTTGAAAATAAGTGTTAAGTCCAATATGCCAATTGGCCTCGCACACAAAAGAAAAAGGCAACAGCGACATTATATAATTTTCTTGGTGTTAGGGGGAAGTCCAAAACACTAGGGTGCTATCATGTAATATTCCCCTGAAAACTATAAATTTAAAAAGTTCAAAGGTCTAAACGGTAAATAAAACTACTTCGTCAGAGGCCAAGTTCCTTGGCTCTCGATATCGACCTTTTCGCTCTTATTTTTCTTTATTTATCCGCGTTATAAATAAGGTAAATGTGTTGTCTTCCTTTGGTTTGATTTCTTCACAGCAGTACATTTTTCCTTGATCGTTACCTTTTCGTTTAATTTGTTAGGTAATCTTGAGTGTTTTGAATATGATCAAATTTTGATAGCATTGCATAAATATTCCCATTTTCTGCTGATTTCTTCATTTTGATTCAATGGGCATTGTTCCTTTAGCATATTTAGAACCCATGTCCCGAAAAGTTGATTAATTTGTGTTAAATGAAGCACTCTGCACACTGGGTCTTTGTATTTTCTGCAATTTGTCATGTCTTTGTATTCCTAGTTTTCATTTCTGCCTGTTAACTTTTGTTTTTACTTGGTATAATCTTTAAATTCCTGTGCTTATTGAGTTAAAATGTTGTTTGTTTGATTTCTAGTGAATTAATCTAATCTGTTTTATTTTGTAATGCCAAATTTGTATCTTGTTTCCTCGAAAGCTAAAATTATAACTTCAAATGCATGGAGGATGTATATAGTTGATTACATTGCATTCCCTAGTTCTTAGTATACCTAGATACTGTTTAATGAATTCCTCGAAATCTTATGGAGCTTATTGAAAATCTATAGTTTGCTTTGTTTAGAATTGAGATATATATATATATATATATGTATATATATTGATTCTAATCATGAGGATTCATTTGTTTAAGCATAAAATTTATTCTCAAATGATGCTACATCTATTTCCGATGACATTAATTTGGTAATTACGACCCTAGCAATAACTTCTCCGTGTGTGGTGGTTGTTAATAATCAGATAAAACTATTTCAAATTTGACAGAGGTGAGGGTGGCATCTTGATATTGTTAGCAAAATAAGTTCCAGTTCTGCTAAGGTAGTAATTAGCATAGCATGCATGTTGTTCCGATCATTTTCCTTAATTATCTTCCCTGTCGGAAACAATATGTGTAATCTGGAAAGAAACTATTGTGGGTTTTATTTGCACTAATTAGGCTGGAAACACAGCCTGAGACCGCCATTCTATGGAACATAGGTAGTTTCCCTTGATCCTTAGTATTGAATTGTTATGATATTCGTCCATAACCACAAACTCGAAGAGATTTCAAAAACTGTCAGTTATTCACTTCCCTTGAGACATGTTCTGCCTATGGTCAAACTCCTTGCATGAAAACTCTTTAGCTTGTGAAAATCATCCATATACTCTCTTCTTTTGCAATGTTTTAAATTCCTGTTGTGTATTATTGTTATCCCGAATGCTGTATATGATAAACAAAACTTGATCACGTTCGTAAAATTTCAATTGATGGAACTATCGTATTCAGTCTCTATAGAATTTGGTTTGTTTGTTTTTACTTACCAATTTGGAACATTTATGACGATATTATCGAATAATGTAGTGACGGTATAAGTGGTGGTCACATGAGGTAGTCGTATGACCGCCTATTCAAGTGTGAATTAATGGCTGACAAAAATATGCATCACTTATCACTAGTATTTATGTCATAGTTTGCCTGGCTTGCATGAATCCGGTCAAGTTTCCTTTGTAATCTACTATCGGGTACTGATTACTGCTTTAGGTTGCTTAGTTTCATTTAGTAGTTATTTTCGGTTTAAGCCAAACGCTAAGCTTATATATTTAGTGTTCTGAGCTCACCTGGTCAATTATCGAAACCAGTATGCATTAGATTCCACAGAAAAAGATATATTTAGTGATTCGGGTTGGAAAATTTATATCTTCAACAATCTCAGTTTCCTTCTTTAGTTTAAGAACCATGCCATTTGTTTTAATTTGATTTCTGTTATCATGATCTTAGTCTTCTGGTTACCAGAATAAAAAAATCATCAGATGGGTCAACAAACAATAGACTCTAAAATCAGTGAATACGAGCTGCGGAATCCCGAAAATAACTCACCAAGTTGTGATAAACAACCTCCAGTTGGTGCAAAGAGACACCATTGAGAGATCTGCAGAACGAAAATAGAACCGTGCCTTACACTACGGGAAGCTCTTCAATTTCAAAAGAAAGAGTACCGGTTAGTGATCCTACTATGGTTTCTGGAACTAAGAGACCATCCCCTGAATGCCCAGTGAGCCCTTCCCACTGCCAATCTCCGAGCACTAGTTCTATAAATGGACATCTTGTCTATGTACGTAGAAAACCCGAAGCTGAATTAGGGAAGAACTGTGCTTTCGACTGTATCAGAACGAATAATTGCCAACATCCGAGGCATGCTGGTCAAGTAGAGGGAATTAGCCAACAAAATCCAGAAATAAAAGAGCCTAAAGATTCTCGTCTCCCAGCATTTTCACCAGCCCCGTTGACATCCTCGACAAGTTCATCTGCCAAAAAGCTTCTGTGCCTTTACCTCCTGGTAAGCCTGCTACGAGATTACCATCGTTAGAATCCAATCAACATCCAGTTGTTCTGCTGATTCTGGATTGGATAGTCCAAGGGGAACTAAAAAGCTTCACTGGGAAGAACGGTATTATCAATTGCAGATGCTATTGAAAAAGTTGGACCAGTCCGATCTTGAGGATTACGCTTGGAGTATGTGCATGTGTTTCGTGAATCAGTCTTACCATATCTACTCTCTCTACTGTAACAAACTTATAATACTGATAAAGTTGTTTGATGTTATGTTGCCTGTGCTTCGATCGCTTTCTGCAGCTAAACTCAGTAAACATGCTGTTGAACTCGAGAAAAGATCAATTCAGCTCTCACTGGAGGAAGGTAATTTATCCGCGTGTTTTGTGTTTCTTTTTCGCCCGGGGGAGGCTTTTCCCTTGTGGTTTTGTCCATATGCACATATAGATGAATTATATTTATGAATAATAACATACGGATACCATCACCGGAGAGCTGGTAATTTAAAAGACTCCGGGAATTTAACTCAACAATTTTCTTCTTCCCGGTTGTTGCAGCGTGCTGCCGTTTTAAACGTTCTGGGAAAAACTATGAAGATGGCTAAAGCGCCTTCCAATTAACCAGACCAATCATACAAATAAAAGACGATCCACGAAGGTATCAAGTGTTGTAAGTTGTGATAGAAAGCCGCCGCAAAAACGTGCATGCTTTGTTAAGATCTTCCTCTCTCCCTAGTTTCTCTGCATTCGCTGGCTAATTTGATAATTAACTGTAGTTTTTGAACTCGAAATTCCGTGTACTTTCCCTGGTGAAAAGCTATGGGCAGCATTAACTTTAATCTGTATTTTCATATATGGTGCTGAAATGATCATTTAAGTGATAAGCAACTGCCGACACGAAATTCGCTACAAATGCAATACTTGCACCACTTTTTACAGCTTTTTTTCCCTCTTTCAGTTCTTCATTGTCTCATCTGGTTTCACCCCTTCTGTTTTTATCTCGAAAATGAATGAAAACGCCGATTCCCTATTCTTCTAACCAACCTAACATCCTTGACTTGCCTTCTTCGTCAGGTAATGCGGTGAAATATGATCCGGACAGTCGAAATCAATGAAGATCTACACCAGTCAATTCCTTTCATGTTCAACTCCCATCGCCGAGCCTAAATATACCAAAAAAACCAGTCCCAGGCGCATGCCGCCGTGTAACTCTTTGGACACATTATTGTTCGAGATGAGATTCGGAATCTAACGTGATGTTAGGTAACTTATTGATAAGAGAATAGGAAAATAAGAAATTAAAAAAAAAAAATCAATTTCAGCAGCCACTTATCCAACAACTAGGTGCGTGACTTTAGCTCATCTTACACATTTTTGTAAAGAATTAAATTAAATACTATTAATAATTCTGATGGGTTCTCCAACTCAAACCCACATCAGATATATATATGTATATGAACTTGTAATAATAATATTCATGGGGATTTTTTCTACATCCATCAATCATTAATTTTTTTTTTTTTTTGAAAAACCCCTAAAAATGAAGAATCCCGATTTCAACTATAAACAGAAATGGACCGAGGGATGGTCGCCCAAAATATTAAATTCTTATATATTTTAGATTTTTTTATTGAAAATCTATTTTTTGCTATAAAATTTTATAAATTTACCTCTTAAAGTTTTATAAATTCATCTCTAACATAAAAGTATGAGTTCTTTGACTGTAAATAAAAATTCTAAAATGATTATATTAAAGAATTTAATGTTTTAAAAGTACAGACGCTATATGATCAAATTTGACAAATTTCGAAAGCATTCGTGTCATTATCCCTTAAATTTATCATATATTAACTTTTAAAAAACAATTTGTATGGGATGGGCGTGCCAAGGGTGTAAGCAATTTTTTAGTGGATGAAATCAGCATTTAGAATATATGGATGGCAGTCATACGTTTGGCTAATAGAATTAACATTTTCATTCAATTTCGATGACTAATCATCATCATTAATAGTATATTCTAAATCAACTATGTGGAGTCATCACCATCAGTTGCTGTAGATTTCAAATCGAAATTTGTTTTTGGGGGGGGGGAGCTATTAGATTATTATTACTATGGGTAAACTACATCAGATACCACCGAACGTTAAGTGTTGTATCGTTTACGTCACTGAACTTTCGATTTTGTCAATTATAACACTAAACTTTTCTTTCCGTTTCAATTATACCATTGAACTGTTAAATTATTAACGGCACAATCACGTGACTGATGGTTATTGACGTAAACAGCTCACTAAAATAACGTCATTTGATTTGGTTGTTAATGACTTAATGACCTAGTGATATAAATGAAATGAAAATCAAAGTTTAGTGTTATAAGTGAAAAATCGAAAGTTCAGTGGTATAAACAATACAACGCTTAAAGTTTAGTGATATCTGATGTAATTTACCCTATTATTATTATTATTATTATTATTATTATTAGGGTAAATTGTACGAATAGTCTTTGGTTTTTTGTTTGGACGACTTTGGTTACTAGTTCAAAAATTAAGTGTATTTGGTCCCTTGTGTTATATGATTTTAATCCCTCAAATGTTAACTCACATTAACCCTTAATGGAAGTCTGAGTTACAATTAATTAAAAATATAAAACGTGTCAAAAATAACGTATCGTCTTCTTCTCTTTAACATCCGGTTTTCATGCACTTCGAGAGGTGTTTCATCGCCAATTAGTTAACTAGATCAAACGAAACTAGACTCGGAATTCTGCGCGTTTTTGCTTGTTAGTTTCTGTCATAAGTTTTCTTTTGCTTCAAACCAATGTTGCCAAGAAGAAAACTCAATTTTCAAATCTTTTTCTAACTTCATATTCTTCTGCTCTTACATTCTTTCTAATCTTATCTACTTCTCTTATTTTATCTTTTTCTCTCCTTCATCTCTTTAAGATTTTTTGATTTCTTTCGCCGCTTTTTGTCACCACTTCCCTTTTGATTCCTGCATTATTTACGGTATTAAGTTCCCTAGTAGTCGACGATGAAAGTGATGACTTACCATGCTTGGAAGAGCTTGAAGCGTATAATTTCATGTATGAAATTACAACCATTGCAGAAATTAGAGAAAACACAGATGGAGTTTCGGAGATGGAAGTCATTGTTGATTGCTTACAAGCTGTTAATGAATTCGATTATGTTTCGGTTTACAATCAGAAAATATTGACAAGTGGTACTTACGATGAAGAATTAGAGGAGATTTCATGTCTGAAAATTATTCAGGTAAATGCTGTAATGAAGATCTTTGAAGTTTGAAGAGTTTTTGAAAGAAAAAAAAATGAGCTTGAAAACTTATCGCCTACGAAGGAAGAAAAAGATAGGAATCCAAGACAATGGAGAGTAAAGTAAGTGATCTTAAGGCTACAGTGGGAATTGAAAATGGTGGGGAGCTTGAAGACAAAACAATGGTGAATTCCCAAAGCGTTAACAACGAAACAACGGGGTTGAGTTATTTGGGGTCAATAAAGAAAGAAAAGGAATGGAAGAGGACATTGGCATGCAAGCTTTTCGAGGGGAGACACAAGGTGACGACATCTAATGGAGGTGGTGAGAGGATGGATTTGTTATGGTAAGTATATGAATAAGTTGAAGCTGAAAAGTGTTGGATAAAATAAAGGAAAGAAAGGTGGCAATGACATCAAAGACGATGAGGAGTCAGAAGGTCATTTATGTTGAATGAGGTAGACTTCAGATTCATCTCCTCTAAGATCATAGCAAGATATCATCTTTTCTAGTGGCATGCTTTTTATCTCTAATGTTGGCAGTAGCAGCAACAACACCGTGTTTGAAGAAAAAAATGATGACATCGTATTTTTAAAGAAATTTTAATTGTCACGTAATACTTTTGTTATTGGGTTAACATACATTAATAGTTGAATAACTTAAATTAGACGAATCGATAACGTGAGGGACCAAATGTGCTTTATTTTTAAATCGGTGACCAAAAGTAATCAGACAAAAAAACAAAAGGAGAGCATAATTTATCCTTATTATTATTTTATTGTTATTGTTGTAGGTAAAAATTGTTATTGTTCCCTGAGAAATTAAGCAGCAAGGTGTTGGCCCGGCCTGTTTTCCTAAATAAACCAGGTGAAGGATTCCGCGTTTGAACCCTAAACGTATAATTAAATTGTTTAATCAGACAATTAGTTAATAATGAAGGGTTAAATTTCTAACACAGTTTCTGGTACGCGGCGACTCGAGCGAAAGAAACAAGACAAAGAGAGCTTGGGCATGGCAGGAGAAGCCATGGCCTCCCAAGATCTCGAGAGCCATTTTGCAAAAGATCTTCAACTAATTTCTTCATGAATTCCAAGATTCCTCGACTCAAACAGTGCACAACCAAAGAACCAAAGCTGGGTTTTTTTCCCCTCAAAGATTCTTTGTAAAGTGGAGAGCTTTCATGTCTGATTTCTTTTTCTATTATTAGTAAAATGGTGAATCTGTAAGCGAAATGAGTGTTTCAGCAATGGGGTTCTGCTCTTCACTATGCTTCTGTCTTTTAATGAACCATCTGTCCCCAATTTTTTTCATTTTTACAATAACATGCCTTGTATGGTAATTGACTTTTCATTTTTTTAGAAAAGTAAACAAAATACATAAATAAACCTTTGAGAAGAGCCAATGGTCATGTATTTGTTTATTATGTTACTCATTTGTCACATACCGAGACCTGTTCTTTCCTCCTCTGGTTTAAATAGAGCGCATTTATTAGCAGGCCGTTGATCTAAGGAGCTCCCATAGCTTCACACTCCACCTAGTGTTGAGGTAAAAGTGGATGCTTACATTCCGACGTCGTTTCCGCTTGCTTCGTGGCTGATGAAGGTCTTTCAGGCTACCTAGAGGCGTGCTCCCAACATCACATGTTCGGCTAAGACGAATTATCCCGCTACAAAGCACGTTTATAGGATTGGTTGCAAGTTATTCTTACCCAGATTGTCGTGACAGCAGAGCGCAAAAGCATCTGCTGAACGCATTGTCCTGTTTTATGCAACAGGCTTGAGGAAGAAGTGATACTTGCATGTTAAGGAAATGGTAGTTACTTCGGGTTCGAGATCAGACCAATTTAAGATTTTTTCTGCTAAAGAGAACTCTCCGGTGGAGTCATCTTGGATTGCGCGCATGATGGAGGCCCAACAAAAGGGAAAAAGTGCTAAAGAACCAAAAGAAGAATTCAAGGTGACAACCTATTGGGAAGAGGCACAGCTAAAGTTATACAATAAGCGGGTACTTTGGGATTTCGGACATGTTCACCAAATAGCCGGAACCGAAGCTAGTGTCGAAGGAGGTGGCGGCGACTCTTCTTCCGGCGGGCATGGAGTTTTAGCCGGTAAAAAAGCAGGTGAGAAGAGACGAAAGAAGATGGAGAAGACAATCAGCTTGCAGGATCTCCGGCAGTACTTTGCAGGGAGTCTTAAAGATGCTGCTAAGAGTATTGGAGGTATGAAAACGTTTCATTATAGCTACAAGCCTTGTATTCTTGTCTTCATTTTTATTGAACGAAAACATTTTTCTGAAAATCATATAGCTCGAGTAAACGATCAGAAAACAGACAGAGTACCGAATACGTTCGAGTTGCTTACCGAGTTTATTCTATTGCAGTGTGCCCGACTACTTTGAAAAGGATATGCAGACAACATGGGATCAATCGATGGCTGTCTCGAAAAATTAAGAAGGTAGGCCACTCTTTAAGAAAGCTCCAAGGTGTTATTGATTCGGTTCAAGGTGCTGAGGGAGCCATTCACATAGGTTCGTTCTATTCAAGCTTCCCACAACTTAGCTCGCCAAACTTGACATCAGAACCGCAACTTGACAGCAACATGTTAATCCGAGGAGCTGCTGCGTCAAAATCTCGACTGTCTTCATCAAGTCAGAGCTCTGGTTCAAGTACTTGTTGTTCCACTGGAGCTAAACAGCAGAGTACCGGTATCAATACAGTGGAAGATCCTGGTGGAACACTAAAGAGCGTTCTCGGTGATGCTGAATTGCACTCCTTGAACCGTAAAACAATAGTTGAGCTTCCTAATTTCGAGACTCGACCTTGGTTCCCGAAAATGTTTGGCCGAAATATATCTGCTGAGGGCGCCTTGAGAGTGAAAGCTACGTTCGGAGAAGCTAAGATACAGTTCATCTTGCAACCAAGTTGGGGATTCATAGACATGCAACAAGAGATCATGAAACATTTTAACATGGAAGATATCGGCAAAATCAATCTCAAGTACTTGGATGACGACGATGAATGGGTTCTCTTGACGTGCGACGCCGACCTCCAGGAGTGCATAGATATATACAAATCAGCTCAGAGCCACACCATCCGAATCTCCCTTCATCAAACTTCTAATCCGAGTCTAGGAAGCTCGTCCGGTAGCAGTGCCACCATCAATTATGGTCCTTTTGGCGAGAGGCATCCGCCACCTCAAAGGTGCCGTTTTATGACCGAATCTTATCAAAGGAAGCCGTAGAATATAAGATGGAATCCAGATACACGAATTGTACAGACTCTGTATGCAATATAATAAAAGCGTAAGCACTGTGGGTGAAGATGACCGAGAGAGGATTGAGAATAATATTTGATGCCATATCATATGTTTGTATTTTAGGTTTACTGCAAAAAAATGATTCATTGAAGATTTGAAAGCAGTTTAACCCATCCTATGTTCATCTCTTCTAGTTTAAACGTTTGTGTAAATAGATTAAGATTCGGATGCGATTTTGATTCATTTATTATATGAACCCTTTTCACCTTATTATTCATAGTGTCATCCACTTTACTCAGTTTTCTTTCCTGCCATTTTTTAATGATGAATCTTACGTCTTGTCCATGTAAATATGAAGGTAAGTGATTGATTATTAGAAAATTAATTATGAGAGAACTAATGGCATAAAAAAACTAAGCCATTAATTGGATCTTTGAAATAATTTCATGATGATATGACATCAACCCGTTGGATCTTTGAAAGTCCACGTCATCAAATGACAACATCAAAATATACTCCGTTTCGACTCTTGGAATTGGATTTTTGGACGGCAAGATAGCACTTTGTATGGACTTTGGATACCCAAAACACCTAATTTTCCTATTTTGGGAAAAGAAAATTCCTCCTCTTTCAGAATATTTTATAACCAAACAAGGCGTTTCAGTATGCAAACATTCCTCAGCGTTTTTTTTTTGTATAAACAAGGCGATACAAGACAAGAGGTTGGTATTTGAAAAGCAACATGCATTATTTGAGAATTGATCAAAGCATTCAAGATGACCAGTTGTATGCAAATTCCCAGAACCCTGTTTGTCCATTCAGTCCGTAGATGCCTTCGCCCGAAACCAGCCAAGAACATTGACTCTGGCATCGAGCAAAGTCCCTCTGAAAGGAATACGAGTCAAAATGATATTGCTGCACCTCATCCCACCCAATATCACAGTAAAACAGCGTACTACCCCATACGTTGACGGTGAAATCCCATCCAAATTCGCTCCCATCGCCCACATTTTGCTGGCCGAGATCGGTATCTTTTGATTGGCAATGCAAGGTTAAGTTCTTTCCACTGCCCAATCTGTTCTTGATGCTTACATGCACTGCATCATCCGAATGAACTGAAGTGCAACAACTTAAAACTAGAAGAGTCACCAGAGCATTACCGAAAATTAGAGCTGAAGCTTGCATTTTTAGTATGGTATCGATAGGTGATGCCTAATGCTCTAATTTATTGCTCTCAACGTCTAAAGTAATCTGATAGCTAACAAACAAAATTTCATAGGGATTGCTGTGCTTTCCTTTCCCTATGCACAAATTGAGAGAAGATGACATTTCCATGATGACAAAACTAGTACATCTTGTTGAATCCAAGGCATAGTGGTTGAAGTCTCCAATGCCTAATAGAAGGTTGTCTTTGTTGCTATCCATGTGACCCATAATTTAATAATTTCTCAACCAAGTTCGTGACAAGTTTGAATTTTTTAAAAGAACAATATTTTTTATATTAATCACGTTATTATTTGATAAGGTTAATTAATTTGGGGAATTTTGTGAATAATAATAATAATAATGTTTGGACATGGTTTGCTTTTTTCAAAATAAATGCATGAATTTGACACCTCCTTATCTCATGGGACTAGGAAGTTACGTGACTATATTCCTCCTTCAATTCAGTTTTATTCACACCTCTTATGTTCTGTATTTAGATGTAAGATTGTAATCCAAGTAAAACAAAAACAAAATTGATAGCTATTATTGTTATTGTAATAACATAAAGATTATGATTTGAAGTGCAAACCAAACACACCTTCAGCTTTCATTTCATAAATCGCATGCCAAACGAAAAGCAAAATAAAAGTGACGCCATGAAAGGAAGCGTACGTACGTAATAACGTGGGTTAATCATGCCATGCATTGCTGCAATGGTGATGGTGGTGGTTAGATAGTGTTTACAGGGGTTCAAGTCCTGTACGAATTGGCTGCTACTGATGGGATGAGCTTGAAGGTTATGGTTGCTTACCGCTTCATGTTTGCCTCCGCTGTTGCCATCCCTCTTGCTCTCCTCGCTCAAAGGTTCCCTCCCTCCCTCTATTTCATCATGTTGATGTTTGGTTTTGTTTATACACAATCCACTCAATTTTTCAAATATAACTTTCTTTTTCCAAATTTTATATTATTTTGTACTAAATAATTTATTGAGTCCACTTGATTTAATATTCACTCATAACTCTACCGATAAATATGGTGGGTTCACTTAGGGTTTTACTCACATCAACAATGTGAAAATTATTACGTTGTTTTTGCACTTCGAGATGAAAAGATTGCAGTGTTTCTCTTTTGTTTGAAGGATTGAAATAGCTAGGTGTATATAAATATGTCCATATATGGTAATTAACCCTTTCTTTCATATGTGTGTGTGGTAATGAACATTAATGCGCAGGGAGAGGCCAAAGCTAACAGGGACTATAATACTTCAAGCACTTCTTAGTGGGTTACTTTGGTAAGCTTATTTTCGAATTCCAGGTTTATTAATAATTCATTAAACTAATTCCAAAGTTAATGATCCACCTTTCACGATTGAACGCATTCTCACATTTCCAAACCTCATCATCCGGGATGATAACAAATTGGGAGCACTCATTATATGTTTAGGGATAGTTATAATAATATTAATATATCTATATATTTCAATCATATCCCTGTTTATCAAATTTTATGTTGGGTTAGGTTTTGAGTTGGACACAACCTCCTTAAACTCGAGTTGAATAGGCTGGCGAGTGGAGGGGTATAATACTAAAGATTAGATTTGGATCAATCGAAAATATAAGAGTCTGTTTGGTTTTTGAAAATATATATTATTTTCGTTTCCATTTTCTTAGAAAATAGAAAACGTCGAAGAAAATGTATTTGGTCGTAAAATTAGAAAATGATTCTTGAAAATAAAAACAATAATAAGTGAAAATATGAAAACATAAAAAATATGTTTTAACTGTTTTCATTAAAATTATTTTGGAAATTTGAAAAAAAATAGAAAAACACTATATTCAAAATTTTTAATTTACATGAATTCAAATCTTTTTAATAATATTTTTTTAACTTAATGGTGTATGCAACCCTTAAACTTTTATAACATAGTCTATGAATTTTTACAATCAATTTGGTCATTAAGCTAAATTTTTTAATAATTTAATTTTGTAGTATTTTTATATTTAATATATTAATTATTTTAACAATTGTTTATACTTTAATTTTAAATTTAAATATTATTCTTAATTTATTTAAAATTAATTAAGTCCTTAAACATTTTAAAGAATCAAATAAACCCTAAAACTCAGTCTAAAAATCAATTAAGCCATCTACTACATCATTATCCATCATGTACTATCACAACATGATCGTGAACTATCACATCAATATTATAGATTATCATGTAAGCTTTGTGAATAGTCATGTAAACGTCGTGAGGGTTAATGTTTGATTCCGTTACTCAAAGGATTAGATTATTTTTTTTCTTAGTTAAAGGTCGTATTGAGTGTAAAAAAATCAAATACTACACTAGTTTATTCCAAAAGTTTGAAAGCCTTAAATTGTTGAATAATCGGGTAAAGAGAACGGAAAGAACACAAGAATTTTAATGAGGTTCAACAATGTGCTTACGTCCTCGGTGCCCTAGGCGGCGCTAGAATTTTTATTCAATATCTCATAGGTTTTGGTTACATTTCCTTTTATAATAAATAAACTCTGATACATATTTACAAAAATAACCCTATACTGTACCGATATATTTATGAGCCATACCTAACATAAATAACACCAAATATTTTTTATTTTAATGACACTTTTGTGTGCAATTGTTTATAACATTATTTTTATCTATTTTTTAATTAATTTAGTTGATGTCAAATATACATTATCATTATTATAAATTAAAATATTTTTTGTTACAAAATTTCTTATCAACTTTATTATTTTATAGTTGCATAACAGGCTATTAAATTTATGTAATGAAATTTTTAATAATTATATTTATTTAATAACTATTTATGCATTTTTATTTCTAAACAACAGATGTCAAATAAATTTTAATTATTTTTATTTCTTAATTGAAATTTTTATTTATATTAACCAAACATCTAATTTTAAAAAAATGGAAATCAAAATTATTTTCTAAAAATAAAAAATAGTAAACAAAACAGAAAATATTTTCTAGAACCAAACGGAGCCTAACTCACTTGTTCTCATCCACTGTGGAAGAGCAGTCTTGGCACTCCCAAAGTTTTGGGAAATTTACATTATACCTCTTAATTATTTTAGAAATTTATTAGGGTTTCTTAACTTTTTTAAGTACTCTTGAAGTCTTAAAAATCTTGCCCATCAAAATTGTTAAAAGAAATTCACTAAGCCTGCCCAATTTTTTTTTAAATCTCATTAAGTCCCTCCACTATTTTAATTTTTTTTGATTATATTACCAAAAATTTAAATTTTTTATTAGGCCTCTAAATTATAATATCAAGATTCACCACTACTAATAGTAATCATCAAAGCCTAACCCTAAAATCATTGAAAAAAACTGTTTTCAAATGAACAAATTACTAAGAATTAACAAAGATAAATTTCTCTGTGTTTCGTATTATATAGTGGCTCACTGTCTCAAAATTTGTACATAGAAGCAATGTCATTAACGTCTGCAACATTTGTGACTGCCATGAGTAACCTAATTCCAGCCATGAATTTCATTATAGTCGTCATCATTTGGAACATATCTCCTCAATCTTTAACTTCACTTCTCCAACATAAATTTTGTATCCATCTCAACCCGTATATAATTCATGGCATACAGGTTGGAAAAGGTAGGTTTGGAACAATGGCAAGGAAGACAAAGGTGTTGTGAACAATAACAGGACTAGGTGGAGCAATGGTATTCACATTATTCAAAGGACTACATATTAACATGGGGTCAGTCCAACTAGACCTTCTTTATCACCAGCACCATGGGTCTTCTTCTTCTGGTTCACATCCAATGTAACCTCAAAGACCCGACCTGGGAGTTACGATCGAACCTAGACGATCACATGTCGTATTCAAAGTTCTTTTCATATTTAAAATGCAATCCAAATTCATCTCAGTAAATAAGGACCATGTAACGGTAAAATACTGAAAATAACCATCATAAAAGTCCCTACGGTAAATATACAAAGAATGACATCGGGATACAAAATATCCATAATATAGATACCTAGGAAGTAATAAACACGTGTCACCCAAAATATAATAGAAAAGGCGTGAAGAAATATACAATAATACAAAACTAGAGAAAGATTAGTCCTCTTGATGCCAAGTTTGCTAGCCTACTGTCGGATAGTATCTGAAAAGGTAAAAATTAAAGAATGAGCTAAAAAAAAGCCCAGTGTGCTCTTGACATTGTATAAAAGCATACAAATAAAATACTTTGGTAAAAGTTACGTATAAAATAGGGTTTAAAAACATGAACACTACCCCCATCCGAACACCAAATGTGTAGGTTCCCCTGAACCATACACCCACCTGTACACCCAATAAGGACCTTAAACAGATAGTATAAGAGCCTGCGGTAAGGACTTATCATGTGCACAAAAAAAGTAAGAGGAGCCTGCAATAAGGTCTTACAAGTCATAGACTAAGCTTGAGATACTTCCTCCAATCAAAGCCCCCAATAATAGCAAAAGTGCATGTATTTGAGTAAGAATAGTAATTTTAACTATTTAAATATTAAAACATGCAACTTATCATAATCAGATACAAATATAGGGCAACCAGAGATCATGCTAGAAGCATTCGGTAATTCATATATAATGTGATCAAAATATAAATCTAAGAATTTTTAAATAGTTCAGACAGATAGTCAAAATAGTACTGGGACACCAATAGGAACACACCTGAACCGATCTGAGTAGTTTGGGACGATCACCTACTCTTGGGTCTTCCTATTGCGGTCAGTGGCAGTGCTAGATTCTATGAATCAGAATAACTGAAATAAGAACCCTAATTAAATAAGTAATAAACTTTAATAGAATAATTTACGGAAACCTACGAGTAACTCTTGAAGAACACAGATCGGACAATTCTGTGGGACGGGTAGTGCCAGACCTAGATGACCCTCGGTCAGGGGTATCTCGTGTACCTTCATAAAAATATAGCATCAGATTAATTCCATAATCAAATCCTGAATAAAAGTGTAGAAATGCTAAAAATAGTAAGCATTTTTTGATTAACATGCTCGATTCGTGGCTTTTGGATCAGAATTTAGCAAAACGAACCACAAAATCAAACTCAAGACATCGAAAAACTTTAAGAGAGAGGTTTTAAAAAAAATCAACGTCGATCAACAGTTAAAGTCAACAACGATAGTTAATAGTCAACAGCGATGGTCAACGGTCAAAGTCAACAACACGGCTCGACTTGGCTCAACTCAATCTGGTTCAGTTCGATTAGACCAGTTTGGTCCGATTTAGAAATAGACTGGTCTGATTGGGCCGGTTTGGTTGGGCTTAGGCCAAATGGATGTACGAGTCGGGTCGAATACAGTTTATGGGTCGGGTATGTGGGTTAGGTCGACACGTTTCTAGATGGTCCATCAGGCGGTGGACAAGCCCCGTACGTAGGGGCAACGCGTGGGAGCGCATGCGACGTCGTTTTGTGACAGGAAAAATATAAAAATCCTAAAAATTATTTTAAGGGATTTTGAGTCACTTTCCTAGCTCGTTCACCACGGTGAACGGCGGAGAGCCCGATTATGCTTTGTTGAAAACTTGTTTTGTGTCACCCCTCTGCACACTGATGATTTAAATGACAAAACAACCACTGTTGGACTCACAACAATGCAAGGAAAGTAATGGTATAAGTGGTGTCATTAACGGAGCTCCGATCGTCGATGAAATAACATTTAAAGATTTTAGAGAGAGAAAATATTAAAAATGGAAAATTGAATAGAGAAAGAGAACATTTCCCAAAAATGGAAATTTATAAGGAGAAAATGGAATTCTATACCCCAACAAAAAGAAAATAGTGTAATTACACCATTGGTCCTCTAAATTTAAAACTTTCAAATTTAGACCCAAAATTTATTAAAATTTCATTTTAGTCCCATAATTATAATTAAATTTCAATTTAGACCTTAAAATTTAAATTAAAAAAAAATTAATCCCTAATTTGGGGTGTGAAAACTCTCCCCCCTAAAAATAAATTTCGTCATCGAAATTTACTTGGTCTGAACAGATGCAAAAACTAAGCTCCATCGACTTTAATGTCTCCTAGGTAGCCTCTATAGGACCATAATTACTCCATTGAACTTTGACCATAGGGATCTGCCTATTTCGAAGAACTCTCTCATCCTTATCCAAAATCTGAACAGACTCTTCCTCATAGGACAAATCAGGTCTTAACTCTACATCATCAATCAGAGCAACATGACTCGGATCCGAACGGTATCGCCTTAGCATAGATACATGAAGAACATCATGAATGTGACTAAGTTGAGGAGGCATCTCAAGCTGATAATCAAAAGGTCTAACTCTCTTCAGAATACGATAAGGCTCAATGAACCTCGGACTCAACTTACCATTGTATCCAAATCTCAACACCTTCTTCCATGGAGATATTTTCATAAATACATGATCTCTAACCTCAAACTTGATATCCTTTCTCCTTTGGTCAATATAATATTTATGTCTATCAAAGGCCTCTTTCAGGTGATCATGAATCAATATGACAGTATCCTTAGTCTCCTAGACTAACTCTGGACCCAACGTCCTCATATCATGCAACTCAGTCCAACATATAGGAATACGACATTTATGCCCATACAGAACCTCGTAGCATATCCTTAAGAACCTGAACCACTCTCTTAGACTAATCATCATTCTGCGGATGAAAAGTTATACTGAAGTTTAAACAAACACCTAGAGCCTCATATAGAGCTTTCCAGAATCTAGAAGTAAATCTTGGGTCTCGATCCAAAATGATAGACAACAGAACACCATGAAGCCTGAAAATCTCATAAATATATAATCTAGCCAGCTTGTCCAAGGAATAATTAACCCATACAGGAATAAAATGAGCTGATTTGGTGAGTCGATTAACAATCATCCAGAAAAAATCCTTTTTAGGGGTCAAAGGTAACCTAGTCACAAAATCCATCGTAATGCGCTCTTATTTCCACTCTGGAATCATAATAGGCTGCAACAGACCAGACAAATGTTAATTCTCTACTTAGACCTACTGACAAGTCAGGCATATCGCCACCTAATTAGAAATATCTTCCTTCATACCAACCCAATAGTAACGCTAATTGAGATTCTTGTACATCTTGTCTCCACCAGGATGCATAGCATAAGGGCTATTATGGCCTCCTAAAGAACGGTCTGCCACAACTATTCATCCTTTGGAACTCTGTAATGACCATGGAAGCATAGAATACCATTATGAATAAGAGTATACTCCAAACTCGACCCTTGCTCAACTTGCTTTATAATGGTAATCAATGAGCTACCAAGCAACAACTTAGCCCTAATCTCGTCGGTTATGGTCAGCTTAACCTATAACTCTGCTGATAGACTGACATCATTATAAAAGCTCAACTTGGAAAATAAAACTCTAAGATTAGATAATGTCTTACGACTCAAGGCATCGACCACTATATTGGTCTTGCTCAAATAATACTCTATCACATAATCATAATCTTTTAGGAGCTCCAACCAGCTACACAAGCATATACTTCAAACTCTTATGGCTGGTATAGATATAACACTTCACTCCATATAGATAGTGTCTCCAGATCTTTAAAGTAAAAACCACTACAGCTAACTCGAAATCGTGGGTGGGGTAGTTTCACTTATACGACTTTAACTGACGAGACGCATAAGCTACAACCTTCCCTTCCAGAGTGAGAAGCGTCACTGTAAACTAAAAAATCCTTCCATGACTTAGGCTGAATCAACACTAGGGCTTCAGTCAAAATCGTCTTCAATTTCTCAACGCTAGACTGATGTATTTCAAACTAGACAAATGAGACATCCTTCCTCAATAGCTTCGTCAAAAGAGCCGCTACGATGAAGAAACCTCGATAAAACTACGGTAATAACTAGCTAAACCCAAGAAGCTATGAATCTATGATTCATTCTTGGGTTACTTCCAACTCAGAATAGCCTCTACTTTACTTGGATCCACCCGAATACCCTCAACATATACGATATGTTATAGAAAAGTCACCTTACTGAGCCAGAACTCATATTTGCTCAACTTGGCAAACAACTTATGCTCCCTTAAGGACTGTAGAACAATCCTAAAATGCTCATCATGATCTGCTTCGATCCGGGAATACACCAATATGTCGTCTATAAACACGACTACAAACTGGTCCAGATAAGGTCAAAACACCCTATTAATCAGGCCTATAAAAACAACAAGGGCATTGGTTAACCCGAATGACATCACACAGAACTCATAATGCCCATATCAAGTACGGAAAGTGGTCTTCGGGACGTCAGAATCTTTCACCTTGAGTTGGTAATAACCAGATCTTAAGTCTATCTTTGAAAAGATAGTGACTCCTCGGAACTGGTCAAACAAATCAGGGATCCTAGGTAGAGGATATTTGTTTTTAACTGTGAGCTTGTTTAGTTTCCTGTAATCAATACAGAGTCTCAATGTCCCATCTTTCTTTTTCAAAAAGAGAACCAGAGCACCTTATGATAAAACTCTAGGACGAATAATTCCTCTATCCAACAACTCTTGAAGTTAGACCTTCAGTTCCTTAAGCTCCTTAGGGGTCATACAGTAAGGAGCCATCGAAACTAAAGTTGAACCGGAATAGACTTAAATCTCAAACTTAACTTCTCTATCTGGTGGCAAACTAGGCAACTCCTCCAGAAAGACATCAGGAAATTTTTTAACGGTCTGAATTCTTTCTAAGTTCGATCGAGAACTCTTGGTATCCAAAATATAAATGAGGAATGCCTCAAAAGTCTTTCTGATAATCCTTTCAGCTACCAAGGTTGATATGACATTCGATAGGAACCCACGACATTCCCCAATAATCATTATCCTCCTGTTATCAAGAGTCTTCAAGATAGCTCTCTTGGTCTCACAGTTGAGAATAACTCGATGCTCATCCAGTCAATCCATTCCGAGAATCAAATCAAACTCTTCTAATTGCAACTCCATCAGATCCGCCAAAAAAACTCCACATGGATCTTTATAAGGCACCCTCTAAAAATTCAGTCTATATCAATAGATTGGTATGTGGGCTCAGAATTGTCACAGGACTCTCGATATTCCCAATCGGGATATCAAAACCCCTAGATATAGAACGTGATATATAGGAATGAGTAGATCTAGGATTAAATAAAGCAAAGTATGGAACTGAATGAATAAGAATAGTACCTGCAATCACATCAGGCTCCTCATTATCCTATCGACGTCGAGCAACATAAACCAAGCAAGTTGTATGGCCTCAATCCAAGTGTACCCCTGCTCTGAGAAGGTCAAACTTTACTAGCAATCCTATATCCTCTCGACTGACTACGACCCCCAGTTGGAGTCTGAACTGCACTCTGAGTACGAGTAGGAGTCTGAACTGATTTTTAAGATGTGGGAGTCGGCTATGGACAACCCTCTAAGAAATGGTCACTGGACCTACACCTGAAACAAATCCCCCATCCTCTTCGTGCACTCTCTAAAATGGAGTCTCCCACAATACTTACAAGTGGGCATCTGCGGTACTCCTGAAGAACCATCCTGACTAGAAGCTGGAACTATCAGAGTGGCTGACGTTGCAAGCCTCGAACTTACTCTACCTCTCTGAGAAGACTCACCCTACCTCTCTTATTGGGATGCACAAAAACGTCACTAGAACTAGAAGTTCTCCTAAATCAGTCTTTGTCTCAATCAGTGCCTCTGTTTCAGTTCCTCCTACGCTCTAAACCCACTCACTTTCTCTCCTCACCAGTCTTGGCTATCTCAAACAAGGTATCAAATTTCCTCTCTCTGTGGGTAGCAACCCGATCCTTGATATCATACATCAGTCTATTTTCGAACATCAAGCACCGATCTACCTCATCGTCCACCAACCCAGGGCATAACGACTCAGCCTGGTGAACTTAATCTCATAATCCATAATAGACATATTGTCGTAACCGGTTTTCGTCCGGGCACGAAATATTTATTTGGCGGGAAAATTGATGTGAATAAATGGTTTTGAAAATAATTTGAGAGTCGCCATCGGCCTTTTGGATCAGGTAGGTCGAATACCTAAAAATTATCTTTTAAAAGAGTTTAAAAAAACATCAATTAAAAAATGAACTGATCTGCGTTTATAACCAAAAATTCGTTCTTTTTAATAATAAAAAGGGATTCGTGGTCGGTTACGTTTAGGGAAGGATTAGCACCCCTACAACGCCCAAAATTGGTACTTTTTAATTATAAATTGTCTCTTATTATTAAAATTTAAAAATTCAAAAATATATTTAATTTATAATCCTATTATTTCAAAATTATATAAAAAATATTTATTTATTTAAAAATATCAGAAAAAAACTTCTAGGTGCCTTAAGACAGCTCTTTTCTTTGACATTGATAAATATTAATTTAAATAATATTGTTTAATTTTTAATTTTAAAATATCAGAATAGGACATCCAGTTATTTTAAGACTGTCCTTTTCTTTGATATTAAAAATAAATATTTAAAAATTACTATTTATTATATATATATTTATGAATACATAAAAATATTTTAAAAATATAAACAAATAAAATAAAAATACCACTAAAACAATATATATTTTAAAAGCAGTAAAATAAATGAAAACATATAAAATAAATGAATAAATTATAGTAAAAATAAAATTTAAAAATCTAATTTATAATTAATCAAAATTATAGGGATTAAACATGCTATTTCTTTATTTTATTTATTTAGTGACTAAAATAAAATTATTTAAAATTCGGATATTAGAATAAAATAAATTAAAAACATAAACTAGGGATTAAAATATTATTTATTAAAATTAAGGGATTAAATCTGTTATTTATCCTAAATATATTATTTTAATATAAAGGACTAAAATAAAAGAAATTAAAATTTAAGATCTGAATTAAAAGTATTATAAAATCGATTTAGTGACTAGAATGTAAAAATTACAAATTAGGAGGACAGCGGACGGGGTTTAACTATTATCTAATTACGCGCATAGTCCTTCCCGAAACGACGTCGTTCGGGAAGGCCTATAAAAGGTCCAAAACTGGCTGGCCCGAAGGGCCAGCTTCATTTCTTCATTTTCCTTCTCTCTCTCTTCTCTGAGAGAGAGAATTTTCTCTCGCTTCTCTCTAAAACAGAGAGAAGCCAGCCGGCCGGCAGCCGTCAGTCGGCGTTCGTCCGCCGTCAACCACCGCCGCCGGCCACCGTCTTCGGTGGCCGGAAAATTTTTTTTTTACATCGAAACGTAGATCGGACCGTCCTAATGATGGTTCCGATGATCTTTTCCTTTAAACGGCTCCCAATCGGAGCAAATCTAAAAAAATACCTTTGGTTTTTCGAAGGTTTTGGTGAGATCCGGCGGTCGGCTTCCTCGGTAAGTTTCTCTTCTTCCTTTTTCTTTCTTTTCTGGTTCTTTGCTGCTGAGATCGTTGGCAATAGTTTTTTTTTTCTCTGTATATATTTTTTTTCTCTGTGTTTGTGTTTCTGTTTCCGTCTTTTTTTTTTTCTCAGGTTCGGATAGCCACCACCGATGTGGCCGTCGGACCGGGTAATAGACTACCCTTCGGTGAGTCACCGGACTACCAGTGGTGACTCACTGCTAGAGTAGCAACGTGGGTGGCCATCTGGGTCTTCTGGAGGCTTCGATGGAGGCGTGGTGGAAGCTGGAACGTTGGTGTGGCGGTGGAGTCTTCTGGAAGCAGCAGCAGCGGCGGCCGCGTGGCCCTAGGGTATCATACCCTAGGGTTTGTGCTGGATGAGTGTGGGCCGTTGGATCTCTCAGATCCAACGGCTGTGATGAGGCGGCCGACTAGATTAGGGTTAGGAAACCCTAACTGAAACCCCCAAATGTTTAGGGTTTCTGGTTTGATCTGGACCGGTTCTGGTTTGTTTGTAACTGGGCCGGTCCATTTGTAATTGGCCTGTAATTAATTATTTATATATATTTAATATATATTTAATAATAATAATAATAATGATAATAATAATAATAATAATAGTAATAATAATAATAATAATAATAATAATAATAATAATTAATAATATGGATAAAAAAATTAGTATCTTTAGCTGCCACTCTTTGCTCATTCTTGTGTTAACAAGAATAGGGCAAAGATGAAAAGATAATAAAATTTTTTATCCATTTGACTTTACTTTGATCATAATGGAGATATTGAATAAATTCTTCTCTCTCTCCAAATGAGTTCTTCTTATTATGAACTTTCTGCTGGGGATGATGATGACCTCCTTTCTGTGATAGAGTCATTCAAAAGGTTGAATAAGCTCTTGATGAGTTCTTCTCATTATGAACTTTCTCTATAAAGGCTGATGCTAATCTATCTCCTTCTGTGATAGAATTATGCAAAAAGTTGAACAAGTTCTTCTTATTATGAACTTCTTCTTTCTTCTTCAGATGAGTTCTTCTCATTATGAACTTCTCTGGAAAAGATAATCCATCAATTGATGAATTCAGGCAAAAGGTTGAACAAATTCTTCTCATTATGAACTTCTTCTTCCTTCTTCAGATGAGTTCTTCTCATTATGAACTTTCTCTGGAAAAGGCTGATGCTAATCTATCTCCTTCTGTGATAGAATTATGCAAAAAGTTGAACAAGTTCTTCTTATTATGAACTTCTTCTTTCTTCTTCAGATGAGTTCTTCTCATTATGAATTTCTCTGGAAAAGATAATCCATCAATTGATGAATTCAGGCAAAAGGTTGAACAAATTCTTCTCATTATGAACTTCTTCTTCCTTCTTCAGATGAGTTCTTCTCATTATGAACTTTCTCTGGAAAAGGCTGATGCTAATCTATCTCCTTCTGTGATAGAATTATGCAAAAAGTTGAACAAGTTCTTCTTATTATGAACTTCTTCTTTCTTCTTCAGATGAGTTCTTCTCATTATGAACTTCTCTGGAAAAGATGATCCATCAAATGATGAATTCAGGCAAAAGGTTGAACAAATTCTTCTCATTATGAACTTCTTCTTCCTTCTTCAGATGATTTCTTCTCATTATGAACTTCTCTGGAAAAGATAATCCATCAATTGATGAATTCAGGCAAAAGGTTGAACAAATTCTTCTCATTATGAACTTCTTCTTCCTTCTTCAGATGAGTTCTTCTCATTATGAACTTTCTCTGGAAAAGGCTGATGCTAATCTATCTCCTTCTGTGATAGAATTATGCAAAAAGTTGAACAAGTTCTTCTTATTATGAACTTCTTCTTTCTTCTTCAGATGAGTTCTTCTCATTATGAACTTCTCTGGAAAAGATAATCCATCAATTGATGAATTCAGGCAAAGGTTGAACAATTCTTCTCATTATGAACTTCTCTTCTTCTTCAGATGAGTTCTTCTCATTATGAACTTCTCTGGAAAAGATAATCCATCAATTGATGAATTCAGGCAAAAGGTTGAACAAATTCTTCTCATTATGAACTTCTTCTTCCTTCTTCAGATGAGTTCTTCTCATTATGAACTTTCTCTGGAAAAGGCTGATGCTAATCTATCTCCTTCTGTGATAGAATTATGCAAAAATTTGAACAAGTTCTTTCTTATTATGAACTTCTTCTTTCTTCTTCAGATGAGTTCTTCTCATTATGAACTTCTCTGGAAAAGATAATCCATCAATTGATGAATTCAGGCAAAAGGTTGAACAAATTCTTCTCATTATGAACTTCTTCTTCCTTCTTCAGATGAGTTCTTCTCATTATGAACTTCTCTGGAAAAGATGATCCATCAAATGATGAATTCAGGCAAAAGGTTGAACAAATTCTTCTCATTATGAACTTCTTCTTCCTTCTTCAGATGAGTTCTTCTCATTATGAACTTCTCTGGAAAAGATAATCCATCAATTGATGAATTCAGGCAAAAGGTTGAACAAATTCTTCTCATTATGAACTTCTTCTTCCTTCTTCAGATGAGTTCTTCTCATTATGAACTTTCTCTGGAAAAGATGATCCATCAAGTGGTGAATTCGAAATCTTTGCTAAAATCTTTGAAATTTCTGTTAAAAATTCAACAAGAATAAAAATGAATGAAAATGCATCTATTTTTACAAATGCCTAAATATGATGAATGAATATTAAGTTGTTTTATTTTAGACTGGTGAATTGAGTATTTCTTCAATTGTAAAAACCCAATAGATCTGTCTTCTTCAAATCAGAGAATCTATCATCTTTGACAAATGTAGATGTAGATATAATGTCACAAAACCTCTTGAGAATAAAACTCAATAGTATAAGCTCTTGAAAAGCTTGCATTCAGGCAACATGTTGATTCTGATAACAACTCATCTGATTATGAAGTGACCTTTCAAGATGATTTCACAGATATCGATAGTTCTTCTAATACCGAGAAATCTTGACTTCTGATTCTGATGAAGAGAATAAACTGTTATACTTGACAAAAATGTGATTCTCAGAGGCTGAAACTTCAAATAGCTTTCTTCCGGTAAAAGATGGGAAGCCATTATGTGATGATCCCAGTTACAAGCAAAGGCGAAACTTGTGCTATGATTTTTGGGAAAGGAATAAGCAAAAGAAGCTTGAAAAGAAACTTCTTAATGAAGACGATCATGCAGTTCATCTTTTAATTCTAATGATTGGTTCTGTAGTTCTTACCAAACCAGATCAGATAACTCAAAGAACACTTCCAAAAGATGCTATGAACACATTCATCTTCCAAATTCAATGATTGGTTCTGTCCAATCAGATCAGATAACTCAAAGAACACTTCCAGAAGATGCTATGAGCATATTCATCTTCCCAATTCAATGATTGGTTCTGCTAAACCAGATCAGATAACTCAAAGAACACTTCCAGAAGATGCTATTAACAAATTCATCTTCTAAATTCAATGATTGGTTCTGTCCAACCAGATCAGATAACTCAAAGAACACTTCCAGAAGATGCTATGAGCACATTCATCTTCCCAATTCAATGATTGGTTCTGCTAAACCAGGTCAGATAACTCAAAGAACACTTCCAGAAGATGCTATTAACAAATTCATCTTCTAAATTCAATGATTGGTTCTGTCCAACCAGATCAGATAACTCAAAGAACACTTCCAGAAGATGCTATGAACAAATTCATCTTCCAAATTCAATGATTGGTTCTGCCAAACCAGATCAGATAACTCAAAGAACACTTCCAGAAGATGCTATGAGCACATTCATCTTCCAAATTCAATGATTGGTTCTGCTAAACCAAATCAGATAACTCAAAGAACACTTCCAGAAGATGCTATGAACAAATTCATCTTCTAAATTCAATGATTGGTTCTGTCCAACCAGATCAAATAACTCAAAGATTACTTCCAGAAGATGCTATTGGCAAATTCATCTTCTAAATTCAATGATTGTTCTGTCCAACCTGATCAGATAACTCAAAGAACACTTCCAGAAGATGCTATTGGCAAATTCATCTTTCAGTTAATGTTTGGACTAGGATATCACAATACTTATTTGATGTAGAGCCAGAATTTGTAGATTCGAAGTATTTCCATGCTACTACACTGAAAAGGGCTATATTCATAATTCTGCCAATTAAGAACAGATTTTCTCTTATTTTGCTTCCTCCATGTGCTGATGCTTTTCCATTGACAAAGAAATGATGGCTTTCATGTGATCCAAGAACAAAGTTGAACTGTTTATAAACATGTACATGACGTCTCAAATTGACAGAAAGGATCTATAAGGTTCTTGAAGCTTATGACAATGAGCCACCTTCAAGTGTCCAGAAGTATGTTCTTAATGAGTGCTGAAAATGGAATCTAGTATGGGTTGGAAGGAATAAAGTTGCTCCACTTGAACCTGATGAGGTGGAAATACTTCTAGGTTTCCTTAAAAACCATACACAAGAATCTGTATAGAGATATGTTTCCCAGTGATATCAATGTCTTGTTTCTTTTTGCTGGAATCAAAGCTACAAAGGTTGCCTTCTACTGTCTTAGTATATTTTTGAAAACAGATGTGCAAGACCTAAATGGTGATCGATTGGAGCAATTGATGAGTAGAATTGTCAAATTCGACCTTGTTCAAGATGGTGATGATTTGCTTACTTTGTATTCCATGTATTTAAACGTATTAACATAAAGTGATATTCAGAAATCTTTAAATTATTTCAAAATTATGTTAATTCAATAAAAGAATAAATTGAATTTTCAAAAATAAATTGAATCTCAAATAAATTGAACTTGAAATAAATAGAATTGTATTCAAAGTTATGGCAAGCATAAGAATGATAAAAATTCAAATGTCTCAACAAATTATAAGCATAAGTATTTCTAAATTAATCAAGTTGACACAATTTAGAGTAATGATGTAAGCTTTTGTCTGGAAGATCTCAAATGTTGTCGAAATGCTTGTAGATGTGAAGTTTCTTCCAAACTGTCAAAATCTTAAGAGAGTTCAATTGTCAGATGCCTAATATCAACCTGCATTTGAGCCGCCTTTTCAGGTTTTCAACTCAAATCCTTCCTTTGGTTACAAGATGCCCTTTGCGGGTTTTCACCTTAACCCCCCTTTTTTCTTTTTCTGTTTTTTTCTCTTTTTTTCTTTTTTCTTTTTCTTTTTTTTCCTTTTCCTTTTTCTTTCTTTTCTTCAAGCATAATATTTCTTGACAGAATCCGAGTTTATTGGATTTCTCAGAATTTTTCCATCCATTTCTGCCAAGATCAACGCTCCTCCGGAAAAGGCCTTTTTCACAACGTATGGCCCTTCCCAATTAGGCATCCATTTACCACGGAAATCTTTATGTATAGGCAAACTCTTTTTTAGTACTAGATCACCTTCTTGGAATTCTCTTGGATGTACTTTTTTGTCATGAGACTTCATCATCCGTTTTTGATACATCTGTCCATGGCAAATAGCTTTCAATCTTTTCTCCTCAATAAGGTTCAATTGATCAAATCTAGCTTGGATCCATTCGGATTCATCCAATTTTATTTCTCTCAATATTCGAAGCGATGGAATCTCAACTTCAATTGGTAAGACTGCTTCCATCCCATAGACTAAAGAAAAAGGCGTTGCCCCAGTAGATGTTCTAACAGTAGTTCGGTATGCATATAGAGCAAAAGGTAACTTTTCGTGCCAATCTTTGTAAGTTTCAGTAGTCTTTGTAATAATTCTCTTGATGTTCTTATTTGCTGCTTCAACTGCCCCATTCATCTTTGGACGATATGCCACTGAATTTGAATGTTTGATCTTAAACTGTGCACAAAGTTCGGTCATCATTTTGTTGTTCAGGTTCAGAGCATTATCTGTAATGATCCTTTCTGGTAGGCCATACCGGCAAACTATCTCTTTCTTTATGAATTTGCAGACTGTGGATCTCTTAATATTAGTATATGAAGCAGCTTCAACCTATTTGGTAAAATAATCAATTGCCACAAGGATGAAACAATGTCCATTCGATGCTTTTGGTGTGATTGCCCCAATGACATCTATTCCCCACATAGAAAATGGCCAGGGTGCTGTCATTACATGTAAAGGAGATGGGGGTACATGAATCTTGTCTGCATATATCTGGCATTTATGACATTTCCTTGCATAATCAATGCAATCTGTGTACATAGTAGCCCAATAGTATCCATATCTCATTATTTTTCTGGCCATGGAAAGACCATTTGCATGTGTTCCACATATTCCACTGTGTACTTCTTTAATGACGTTTCGAGCTTCGCTGGTATTTAAACATCTCAATAGCATTTGATCATTGCTTCTTCTATACATAATCTCTCCATCAAGAAAATATCCAGCAGCCATTCTTCTCAAGGTTCTTTTATCAATTTCCGATGCATTTGGTGGATAACTTTGATTTTTGATATATTGCAAGATATCATGATACCATGGTTTACCATCTACCTCTTCTTCCACACTATAACAATGTGCAGGAATTTCATATACTTGCATTTTGATTGGCATCATATCAACTTTCTTAGTTGCTTGAAACATAGCAGCTAATGTAGCCAAAGCATCTGCCATTTGATTTTCTTCTCGAGGGAGATAATTGAAGGTAACTTTCTCAAATTCCTTCACTAATTCAAGGGTAAAATTTCTGTATTCCAACAATTTGGGATCTTTTGTTTCCCATTCTCCTCGCAATTGATACACCACCAAAGATGAATCTCCAAATATCTTGAGAAATTTGATTTTTCTTTCTATAGCTGCTTTCAATCCCATGACACAAGCTTCATATTCCGCCATATTATTGGTGCAAAAGAACTCCAGTCTACTCGTAAAGGGATAATAAACATTTTCTGGAGAAATTAACACTGCCCCAATTCCTCGTCCCAAAGCATTAGATGCTCCGTCAAAATAAAGCTTCCAAGTTGCAAATTCATCATTTGTTCTGACTTCTTCATTCATGGATATGCACAACAGATCTTCATCGGGAAAATTGAAGTTCAAAGGCTGATAATCATTTGATACACGACTGGCCAGAAAATCAGCTATGACACTTCCTTTTATCGCTTTTTGGTTGACATATACAATATCAAACTCAGATAATAACATCTGCCATCTAGCCATTCTGCCTGTCAAAGCTGGTGATTCCATTAAGAATTTCAAAGGATCAAGTTTTGATATCAACCAAGTAGTATGGTATAACATATATTGTCTGAGTCTTCGAGTAGTCCACACCAAAGCACAACATAATTTTTGTATTGGTGGATATCGAACTTCACAATCAGTAAATTTCTTGCTCAAATAATAAATAGCTTTTTCTTTTCTTCCAGATTCATCATGCTGTCCTAGTACACATCCCATTGAATTTTCAAAAACCGTCAAGTAGAGAATTAATGGTCTATCAGGCATTGGTGATACTAAAATTGGGGCATTGGATAAATATTTCTTAATAATATCCAAAGTTTCTTGACATTCTTCATTCCAGACTTCAGGATTGTTCTTTCGAAGTAATTTGAACACTGGATCACATTTGTCAGTTAATTGAGAAATGAACCGAGATATATAATTTAATCTTCCCAAAAATCCTCGAACTTCTTTTTTTGTATTGGGTGGTGGAAGATCTTGAATTGCTTTGACTTTATCTGGATCAATCTCGATTCCTTTTTTGCTGACTACAAAACCCAAAAGTTTCCCAGAAGTTACTCCAAAAGTGCATTTAGCGGGTTAAGCTTTAATTGATACTTCCTCAATCTTGGAAAAGCTTTCTCAAATTTTGAATATGTTCTTCTTCAGTTCGGGATTTGGCAATCATGTCATCTACGTATACTTCAATCTCTTTGTGCATCATGTCATGAAACAAAGTTACCATGGCTCTTTGATATGTTGCCCCTGCATTTTTCAATCCAAATGGCATTACTTTATAACAGAATGTGCCCCACATGGTTATAAATGTTGTTTTTTCCATGTCTTCAGGATTCATTTTTATCTGATTATATCCTGAAAATCCATCTATAAATGAAAACCATGCGTGCCCTGCAGTATTGTCCACCAGTGTGTCTATGTGGGGTAATGGAAAGCTATCTTTCGGACTAGCTTTGTTGAGATCTCTGTAATCCACACACATTCGAACTTTCCCATTTTTCTTTGGTACGGGAACAATGTTGGCTACCCATTCTGGGTATTTAGATGCCTGTAGGAAACCTGCATTGATTTGTTTCATCACTTCATCTTTGATTTGCAACAACATTTCTGGCCTCATTCGTCTGAGCTTTTGTTGGACCGGTTTATATTCTGGATTGATTGGAAGCTTGTGTATCACTATATCTATGCTCAAACCAGGCATATCTTGATAAGACCATGCGAATATATCTTTGAACTCTTGAAGGAGATTTATCAATTCTTGCTTTATCTGGATGGTCAGAGTAGTACCAATTTTCACCTCTTTTATTTCTTCATCTGTCCCCAAATTCACAGTCTCAACCTTTTCTTTGTGGGGTAGAATTTGTTTGTCTTCTTTTTCTACCAATCTTAATAGTTCAGTAGGAACATCACATTCCAGTTCATCCTCACACCCATTGATTTCTTCCAGACATATGGGCTGCTCTAAATTTATCACTGGATTAAATTTAGGAATAAACATGCTATTAACACTGTGACACCTGCAAATTTAAGTCGGACATATTTCCGAAAGAATATAGTAAATTTATGAAATAAATAAATGTAAAAATGTAAGAAAATGTAAAGAATGATTGCCATATGAAAATTTTAAAGAAATTTTCTTATATTTAAACATAATTTCCTTTACAAGATAACAAAAAGTTTTCATATTTTTGAGCTAAACATAAAGATTAGTTCTGAATATTACTCTGCATTAATATTAAAAACTATAGGAAGATCTTCAGTGGTCCAATTGGTGAGTGTTTCTCCAGGAAGACATGGGCGAATCCTATCCAAGTATTTGCCAGTTTTGCTGTCATTCATGATCATGTTGATAAATAATCCATTCATAGCTTCTTCAACTATGTCTTGATCTTTCGTCAACTTTTCTTCTTTAAAGGCTTCAACAAGCTGCTGTTCTATATTAATTATTCCCCCTGATCTGAATGTGGTCTTCAACTGTGGGAAAGACATGTGTTTCCAAAGGATTTCTTCCCCTTTCAATTTTGCCTTTCTGTCTTCACATATTCTTTTCATCTCTTTGTTCTTTTGCTGAAGATTGGGCTTAAACCCTAGCCCAAAACGGTCTTTTTTCATCTTTATACTGATAGGAACTGAAATCCCTTGAAGATTCTTTCCTAGACCTTTCCCAGCTTTAGCTCCGATGCCTAAAGTTTGTTGTACTGTCATCTTGGTGCAATCAGACAATCTGGGATATGGAATTTTGCTTCCTTCTGCAATAAAGGTTGCATTTACAAATTCAAGAGCTCGAAAAGAGCATTCAAGAGCATCATCATTGGTGTCGATATATGGAACATCGCTTGTTACAGACGCAATGATTTCTTCTTCAGCACCAACGCATATTAGTTGTCCATCAACAACAAATTTCAATTTCTGATGTAATGAAGAAGGAACGGCTCCTGCTGAATGAATCCATGGCCTCCCTAATAGACAATTATATGTGGGGTGGATGTCCATCACCACAAAGTCAATATTGTACACTACTGGGCCAATTAACAACGGTATTTCCATTTTCCCAAGCACTTCTTTTTGAGTACCATCAAATGCTCGTACTACATTCTGATAACTCTTCATGTGTGATTGATCCAGAGGTATTCTTTGAAGTGTGACTAGAGGCATCAAGTTGAGAGCGGATCCATTGTCAATCAATACTCCTGGCAACACATGACCATGACAATGTATCGTGATGTTCAAAGCTTTTACTGACCCCATTCCGCCTTCCGGTATTTCATCATCTGTGAACGTTATGTAATTGTCAGCGGCTATATGTCCCACAATTCTGTCAAGTTTATTGAGGGATATATCTTCGGGGATAAATGTTTGATTGAGGATTTTCATCAAAGCATTTCTATGTGCCTCTGAATTCATCAATAGATCAAGAATAGAAATTCTCGCTTGTTGTTTATGTAGTTGTTCAACCACACTATACTCACTATGTTTTAATAATTTCAAAAATTCTTGAGCTTGTTTTTCTGTCACAGGCTCATTGAATGCTGGAAGGGATTCATCCTCAAATACTTTCTGAGGTATTGCTATGGCTTTTCCTTTGGCTTTAACTTGTTCTGAAGCATTGGATGTTTCGGGAGAGTAACATCTCCCACTTCTCGTAAAGAAACCGACTTCGTTCACTGCTTCAGACTTCGATGTTGTACTCAAACTTTGTTTTTTCTTTTCTATTTTTTCTAGAGAAACAGATCCTCCTACCATTGAAACATTGGTAGTATATTCCAAGGTACCCTGCGGTATCTTTGTATGGAAATGGTAGAGGAGTGGTGATAACTACTTTCGGCTTTATTGGTGCAGGAATCACCGTAGATGATTTCACATTAATATCACAGGATCATTTATTCTTTGACTTGGTTTAGAATCCTCTGATGAGCAAACATCATCTTCTTTTTTCTTGGTTCTTCTTCAAAGAATTCTATTCTCTGTTGTTCATCAATTTTTGCACCAAATCCTAAACTCAGGACATAGTTGAATTTTATGCCCTTTCTCCTGATGATATTCACAATAATTCTTGCCTTCATTCTGCTTTGGCCTGAATTGTTATGGAATTCTACCGGCTACGAGAGTTGTTGGAATATCCAATAAACGGAGATTTAATTTCAGAAATGTCAGTTTTTGCTTTCTTTCTGTTCTCTTCCTGAATTGCATTCACGTTTTTATCTCCATGATTTGGCAATGGATGATTTGATGCAGATGGTGTATTGAATTCCAATTTCCCAGTGTTGATCAAATTTTGAACCACCCTTTTGAATGCCAACAGTTTTCAATAGAATGACCCGTGATTCCTTCATGATAAACACAGTGTGCCTTTGTATCATACCAAGGAGGAATGGTGGTTGCATGGGAACCAAAGGATAGGGCCGTATGACATCTGCTTTTAACAGCGAATCATAGATCTAGCATATGGTACTGGTAAAGGTGTAAAAGACAACCTTTTATTTTCCTTTCGAGATCCTCTGGAATCTGCTCGATTAGTGTTTGTTTCCTCTTTCTTAACCCTTGGCTGGGTTATTGTAACACTTTTCGATGAATCCTTGCTGTAAGAATTTGCATTGTTGACTTCATTCTCCTTTTTCCGGTACGTAGGTCTTTTGGAACTAGACCCATCATTTGATTCAATCTTGCCACTTTTCAAGACATTTTCAATGAGTTCTCCAGAAATGACCAAATCTGCAAAATTTCTGGTTGCATTCCCCATTAGATGATTTAAATAAGGAGCCTTCAAGGTATGAACAAATATTACTGTGGCCTCTTTTTCTGACAAAGGTGGTTGAACTTGGGCCGCAGTGTCACGCCATCTCTGGGCATACTGTCTGAATGTTTCATTATTCTTTTTCTCCAAATTTTGGAGAGTCCATCTATCGGGGACCATGTCTGTTACATGGCGATATTGCTCTAAAAATGCTTTAGCCAATCTTTCCAGGATCTAATGTTGGCTTTGGTCAATTGAGTATACCATTTTAAAGCCGGTCCTGTCAAACTATCCTGGAAGCAGTGAATTAACAATTTCTCGTCCTTCACATATCCTGCCATTCTTCGACAAAACATAGTAATGTGGGATGAAGGGCATGTAGTACCGTCATATTTATCAATTCGGGAGCTTTGAACTTGATGGGGGAGATTAGGTCTGGAACCAAACTCAACTCACTAGCATCAAACCCATAGAATGATTCAGTTATTTCCACGGATTTCATTCGTTCTTCTAAGCTCTTGATCTGTCTGGTCAGTTCTTCATTTACTTTTTGTTTCTCATTCAGCTCATTCAAATCTGGGATCAAATGATCAGTATTAAGATCCCCTATTTCACATCGATATAAGCGGAATTTTGCTTGAAGATGCAGGATTCACTTGTTGATCTTCATGTGGTTTGGCTTCTTGTAATGCAGATGTACGAGCATTGATTTGTATAGGTATAGTACCAGTGATAAATTGATTCTGGTGGAAACCTAGAGGATATATGGGTTCTTGGTCGAAAGATACATGATTTTCATGCATTTTTCCACTGATAGCCTGCCTTTTAAACATGTCCTCTATTTCTTCATCATACTGTCTTGTGAATTTGCAATACTGGCTTCAATTTTTCCAGCTTCATTCTCATTTCTTCTTGTTCTTTATGATGCTGTTCCTCAATACGCTGTATTTTATCCTCCATAATTCTCTTAGTAGCTTGTCTAGTACCGTAGTGATGTTGTATTTCTCTTTTGGCCAGTATAACTGCGATTGAAAAATCTTTTAATATTATTTTTTCCAAATTTTAATTAATGAATTTTATCTTAATAAAATAAAATAATAAAATTCATAAAGAAAATTATGAAATGAATGATGAATGTATGCAAAATGTATGTATGCAAAAAGGTATTGATCCCAAAAAGTTAACTGTCATAGAACAACTTTCATCGGCATACAAAAGTTTCTTTATAATAGTTCATAACTACAGATAAGGCATAGCTTTCCTATTAAGCTCTATAATTTCTTTTATTAACCATGACACCTTCTTTCCGTACTTAGAAACTGGATCAACTTGATGCTCAATTATTTGGCTTCAACAGCTAGTTCCCCAACATATCTAGCAACTTCGCTCATTTGAACCATGGCCTCGAACACCATATTGCTTCTTTCTTCACTTCTTTCCACATAAAACTCAGTTGACTTTTGCCACTGTTCATTCATTTCTTCAAGAGTCTGCTCTAATTCAGTGATTCTGACTTGACAATTGTGCAGAATTTTTTCAAGATCTCTAATGCGTCTTTGCAGTGAAGTATTTTCCTCATTACTTTCTTTGAGGTCATTAGGCCCTAGACGAACCTTTTCTTGAAACAACGATTCCTCAAGTTGCAAAATGTAAGCATTAAACTCTGAGTTTTTTTTCTAGACTGATCCAGATCTTCTTCAAGTTTTGTTCGTGCTTCTTGCGTTCTTTGATTAAGCTTCTGGATCTGAACATCTTTGTTTCTGCATCTTCGCATCCAATTTCTAGCCACTTCCTGTTCTACCTCAAATCTGGTGTTGAAATTTTTTCTTTCCAGCTCCCATTTTTCTTTTTCAACATTGGATTCTTCCATCTTTTGGCCTCTGACTTCAAGTTCAGCAATCAACTGGTTCATTTCAGATTCAAATCCCTTGAACATGATATTTTTCTCACCTTCAAATTTATTAAAGATGTCATTCTTCATTTCTTCTACATCTTTGACTCGATCTCTTTCTCTTTGCATTTCATTCATGATCTCGCGATGCTCAGCCTTGTGTTTTATAATTCGATCTCTTCTGTCGACCTCAAAATCTTCCATTTTTTGTTTTTCTTTCTCAAGGCTTTTGAGTATACGGCTATTCTTTCCTTTCAGATCTTCAACTCGTCTTTTCTCGATGTTCAACTTTTTATTCATCTGTATTGTTGCTTGGCTTGATCCTGATGCTTTCCGGGATTTATATAACTCATGGTAATTTTTCTGTAAGGCTCTGTACTCATCCTCACCTTTTTCTTTATCTTTTCTCAACATTGCACATTGAGATGAATGAAATTCAATGTCAACCCCCAACATAGCTTTATCTTGTCTCATTTGCTCTAATTCTTTCGACCAGCCTTCTCTTTCTGCTTCAAACTCAGCTCTCAAGATTTCAATCTCTGACGGAACCACCTTAATGCGATCTTCCATAGAGATATCCTCATTTTGATCTGGTAAAGGAATATTTTCGTTTTTCCTGACAGATCTCCATTCTTCATAATCAGGAGTTAGCATTTCTTTTGCTGCTTTAGCTCGGATACAAAAAGTTATTTTCCAAGCTGTAACAGCTTCCATGATACTTCTTTTATAATTTTTTCTGTGGAATGCGAATTCAGATGACTGTAACCCAGCAGTGACAGGTACAAATTGACGACCTTCATACTGTCTTATGACCAGAAGTGGTGCATATCCAATTCCTCCCCATAATCCGAGCAGCATTATCCAGTTGTAATCTCCACATTTGTAAAAGAATTCCCTTTGGATTTGCCACGGGGCTCGCCAAATCACGTCATTGCTTTGTAGATTTCGAAAGGCATTAATCCACATATCTTTCTTAATTTCTTTCGGCCATTCCTGCTCCAGAAATTCTTTTAATGGTGAGTAATCCGTATTAAAGCGTCGGTATGAAACCTTTTCTGTCCTCCAGAAATGACTACGGATCCAAACATATAACAACTGGGTACACCCTGAGAATTGTCCACCTCCTAACCTTCTACAAGCATTTAACGATCTGAAGGTCTCTGCTAGGATTGCAGAAGCAGGATTAATCTTTTTCGGTAGCTGTTCAAACAAATCTACCACTGCAGTTTCAACATATCCCAATACTTTTGGGAAATGACGATACCATACATACCCAGAGCAAATAAATCGAATCGTACTTTAATATCTGGATGACTCTGAAGTTCTTTAATGTTGGTCCAAGCAATGCCTTCACTTTCGCCTTTTTGTTTTGTACGGGATGCCACCCATTCTTCTCGTACCCCAGCAATCTTTGCTAATTTAACTCGAAAGGGTTGAGTTTTAATTGACTTTGAATAGATTCGATTCTCCAAAGTCCCATCTATATGTAGCAAAGTTGTGTATTCTTCAATAGTAGGGACCAAATCCTCTTTATTGAGAGTGAAGCAATTGTACCCTGGATTCCAGAATTGAATTAGGGCTCGAGTAATTCATCATCAACTTCTACATAGAGCAAATATGGGATGTCTCCGTAAGTCTGATAAAACTGCAATTTTTTGTTTGAATCCCAACTTTCCCAAATGCTTCGCAAATCTTGCATATCATTTCTTTTTAGTGAAACTGGAGCATAACTGGCCAAGTCAGATACATAATCATCCTGCAGGCTGTCTCCTTCTCGTCTTTGTAAGTCCTCAGCCCATTGTCTTACTTCTGAGTTTAGAATTACTTGATTTGAACACTTTTTATCCATAGATGAAGGCTTTCCAATGAGACAATTAACACAAGGATCAATGTCTTTTATCCTGTATGATGTAATGCAAACAGAAAATAAAGAACACACAAAAAGAAATAAATTAGTTTACATAATAAAGAAATTTAATAATAACATTTACATAAATATTCTTTATTTAAACATGCTTTTCTAAATTTAAATAATTTAAATAAACATGTAATTTAATTAATAAATAAATTAACAAGAAAGTCAGAATTCATTTCTCCTGTGTGTACACCTATTTTGGACAAAATTTCGGCATGACTTATGATCGGAAGAGTTTCTAAGGTTCTTTATATGCAGGGTTTCAGATCTAAGAATCAAGGTACCCGAATTGTCCTTGTTAGTGCCCCTTGGGTTGCTAACCCTCAATCCTAGTCCATCACAGACTAAAGTGGATCGAGTTCAATTCGAGGGATACATTTCTCTATGCCTGACACGGAGAATAAATTCTCACGAAGACAGAGAGCATATGAACCCCGGAAGTTACTTGCTAGGTCTGACACGGAGAATAAATTCTCACGAAGACGTCGCTTTCACTTCCACTTAACAGGGACAACTCAATTATAGAGCTTTATGTTATGCAATGCAAGTGTGTGTGTGAGGAGAAATGTTCAAACCTTTGACAGAAAAAAAATAATGAATAAAATACTTGCAAATAAAATAACATATAAATATTATAAAAATAATAAATAAAAATTGACAAGAAAGAATTAAAAAATAATATATGATTTTTAATTTTTAATTAATAGAGACAATTTATAATTGATTTTTAAAAGTTTGACCAGTCCCCAGCAGAGTCGCCAAGCTGTCGTAACCGGTTTTCGTCCGGGCACGAAATATTTATTTGGCGGGAAAATTGATGTGAATAAATGGTTTTGAAAATAATTTGAGAGTCGCCATCGGCCTTTTGGATCAGGTAGGTCGAATACCTAAAAATTATCTTTTAAAAGAGTTTAAAAAAACATCAAAAAATGAACTGATCTGCGTTTATAACCAAAAATTCGTTCTTTTTAAATAAAAAGGGATTCGTGGTCGGTTACGTTTAGGGAAGGATTAGCCCCTACAACGCCCAAAATTGGTACTTTTTAATTATAAATTGTCTCTTATTATTAAATTTAATTTTAAAAAATAAAATTCAAAATATATTTTATAATCATATTATTTCAAAATTATATAAAAATATTTATTATTTAAAAATATCAGAAAAAACTTCTAGGTGCCTTAAGACAGCTCTTTTCTTTGACATTGATAAATATTAATTTAAATAATATTGTTTTAATTTTTAATTTTAAATATCAGAATAGGACATCCAGTTATTTTAAGACTGTCCTTTTCTTTGATATTAAAAATAAATATTTAAAAATTACTATTTATTATATATATATTTATGAATACATAAAAATATTTTAAAAATATAAACAAATAAAATAAAAATACCACTAAAACAATATATTTTAAAAGCAGTAAAATAAATGAAAACATATAAAATAAATGAATAAATTATAGTAAAATAAAATTTAAAAATCTAATTTATAATTAATCAAATTATAGGGATTAAACATGCTATTTCTTATTTATTTATTTAGTGACTAAAATAAAATTATTTAAAATTCGGATATTAGAATAAAATAAATTAAAAACATAAACTAGGGATTAAAATATTATTTATTAAAATTAAGGGATTAAATCTGTTATTTATCCTAAATATATTATTTTAATATAAAGGACTAAAATAAAAGAAATTAAAATTTAAGATCTGAATTAAAAGTATTATAAAATCGATTTAGTGACTAGAATGTAAAATTACAAATTAGGAGGACGGCGGACGGGTTTAACTATTGTCTAATTACGCGCATAGTCCTTCCCGAAACGACGTCGTTCGGGAAGGCCTATAAAAGGTCCAAAACTGGCTGGCCCGAAGGCCAGCTTCATTTCTTCATTTTCCTTCTCTCTCTCTTCTCTGAGAGAGAGAATTTTCTCTCGCTTCTCTCTAAAACAGAGAGAAGCCAGCCGGCCGGCAGCCGTCAGTCGACGTTCGTCCGCCGTCAACCACCGCCGCCGGCCACCGTCTTCGGTGGCCAGAATTTTTTTTTTTACATCGAAACGTAGATCGGACCGTCCTAATGACGGTTCCGATGATCTTTTCCTTTAAACGGCTCCCAATCGGAGAAAATCTAAAAAAATACCTTCGGTTTTCGAAGGTTTGGTGAGATCCGGCGGTCGGCTTCCTCGGTAATTTTCTTCTTCCTTTTTCTTTCTTTTCTGGTTCTTTGCTGCTGAGATCGTTGGCAATAGTTTTTTTTTCTCTGTATATTTTTTTTCTCTGTGTTTGTGTTTCTGTTTCCGTCTTTTTTTTTTTTTTTTCTCAGGTTCGGGCGGTGTGGCCGTCGGACCGGGTAATAGACTACCCTTCGGTGAGTCACCAGACTACCAGTGGTGACTCACTGCTAGAGTAGCAACGTGGGTGGCCATCTGGGTCTTCTGGAGGCTTCGATGGAGGCGTGGTGGAAGCTGGAATGTTGGTGTGGCGGTGGAGTCTTCTGGAAGCAGCAGCAGCGGCGACCGCGTGGCCCTAGGGTATCATACCCTAGGGTTTGTGCTGGATGAGTGTGGGCCGTTGGATCTCTCAGATCCAACGGCTGTGATGAGGCGGACGACTAGATTAGGGTTAGGAAACCCTAATTGAAACCCCCAAATGTTTAGGATTTCTGGTTTGATCTGGACCGGTTCTGGTTTGTTTGTAACTGGGCCGGTCCATTTGTAATTGGCCTGTAATTAATTATTTATATATATTTAATATATATTTAATAATAATAATAATAATGATAATAATAATAATAATAATAATAATAATAATAATAATAATAATATTAATAATATGGATAAAAAAATTAGTATCTTCACTTATCACCCTGCTCCAAGCTCTGAAACACCTGATATCGCTCATGTAAGTATCTCTCCCCGATGTAATGACTTCGAAAGCGTTCCTTGAAAATATCTCAAGTCCATTGATCCTTCGAGATACTCTTGGCAATCAAACACCACCATCTTAATGCCTCCATCTTGAGCAAAGCTAGTGCTCCCTTTAACTTCTGCTCGGGCCTCAGCTCCATCTCATCCATAGTCCTCTCGGTGTCATCCAACCAGTACTCGACATCAATCAGAGCTCACCCAATAATGGCCTCGAACAAAACTATTCTAGCAACCACCATAGATGTAGATATATCCACAACAGACATATTAGCTGGAGCTCTAACTGCTCTCTAAAACATACGGTAAACAACTCTATCAATGGAACTCTGATCCAACTCAAAATGCTCATCTAAAAAACATGAGGGTCTCTAGCAGGTGTAACCGGATCCTCTTAGGAAGTTGATGGATTGACACGCAGAGCATGAGGATCTCGCTCTAATATCAGATCCTCAAAAGAAACAAAAGGTTGGGTCGCTCACCCACGACCATGACCTAGTTTATGACCTATAGCGTTCATCGAATCGGATCTACTAGGCTCTACAGAAAAAATTTGAACCTAAGTTAGATTGGTATAAAATATATTGTATTTATTTAAAAAATCTATATATATAGTGACACGGTATTTGAGTTAGATTGGTATAAAATATATTGTATTTATTTAAAAAATCTATATATATAGTGACACGGTATTTGAAAATATCAGAAAATCTTTGAAAATGCAATATTTAGGACTCATCCACAATCCGAGTTTTTAAAATTGAAAAACGCTGATACCACCAAATGTAACCTCCTAGACTTGGCCTGGGAGTTACGACTGAACCTAGACGATCACATGTCGTATTCAGAAGTTCTTTTCATATTTAAAATGCAATCAAAATCCATCTTAGTAAATAAGGACCATGAAACAGTAAAATATTGAAAATAACCATCATAAAAAGTCACTACGAAAAATATACATAGATAATGACGTCGAGATACAAAATATCGATAATACAGATACCTAGGCAGTAATAAACACGTGTAACCCAAAATATAAAAGAAAATACGTGAAGAACTATACAAAACTATACAAAACTAGAGAAAGATCAGTCCTCTTAATGCCAAGTCTGCTAGCCTATTGTCGGATAGTATCTAAAAAGGTAAAAAATTAAAGAATGAGCTAAAAACAGGGCAGTGTGCTCTTGGCATTGTATAAAAGCATACATATAAAATACTTCGGTAAAAGTTACGTATAAAATAGGTTTTAAAAACATGAACACTACCCCTATCCGAACACCAAAATGTGTAGGTTCCCTTAAACCATATAACTACTTGTACACCCGATAAGGACCTTATACTGATAGTATAAGGGCCTAAGGTAGGGACTTACCCTATGCACAAAGAAAGATGAGTCTGCGGTAAGGTCTTACAAGTCATAGACTAAGCCTGAGATACTTTCTCCATTCATACCCTCCAATGACAGTGCAAGTGCATGTATTTGAGTAAAAATAATAATTTTAATTATTTAAATATTAAAATATGCCATTTATCAGAATCAGATACGGAAATAGAGCAAATAGAGATCATGCTAGAAGCATTCGGTAATTCATATATAATGTGATCAAAATATAAATATCAGAATTTGTAAATAGTTCAGACAGATAGTCAAAACAGTATTGTGACACCAATAGGAACACACATGAATCGATCTTAGTAGTCTAGGACGATCACCTACTCTCAGGTCTGCCTATCACAGTCAGCGGCAATGCTAGATCATATGTATCGGATAACTGAAATAAGAATCTTAATTAAATACGTAATAAACTTTAATCGAATAATTTACAAAAACCTACGAGTATTTTTCAAAGAACTCAGATCAGACGATTCTGCGAGGCGGTTAGTGTTAGACATAGATGGCCCTCGGTCAGTGGTATCTCGTGTACCTTCATAAAAATATAGTCTTAGATTAATTCCATAATGAAATCATGAATAAAAGTATAGAAATGTTAAAAATACTAAGCATTTTCGGATTAACAGGCTCGATTCGTGGCTTTCAGATGAGAATTTGGCAAAACAGACCACAAAATCGGCTAGACGTCAAAAAACATAAAAAATGAGGTTTTTGAGAAAAAAGTCAATGCATGTCAACTGTCAAAGTCAACACCGATCAACTGTCGAAGTCAACGGCGGCGATCAATGATCAAAGTCAATGACTCGGTACAATACAGCTAGGCTTGGCTCAACTCTATTCGGTTAAGTTAGGTTAGATCGGTTCAAAAATGGACCGATCTGGTTAGGCCTGTTCGGTTGGATTTAGGCCAAACTGGTGTACGGGTCGGGTCAGATATCGTTTATGGGTAGGGTATGCAGATCAACGTCGTTTTACGATGGGAAAAGTACGAGAAAATTTTTAAAATTATTTTAAGGGATTTTGAGTCACTTACCTAGCTCAGTTCACCATGGTGAACGGCGGAGAGCCCGATCGCTCCGCCAAAAACTTGTTTTGTGTCACCCCTCCACAAGCCGACGATTTAGATAATGAAACAACCACCGCTGAACTCACAACGATGCAAGGAAACTAGTGGTATAGGTGGTGTCGTTAACGGAGCTCCGATCCTCGACAAAATAACGTTTGAAGATTTTAGAGAGAGAAAATACTAAAATTGGAAAATTGAAGATAGAGGGAGAACAGTTTCTAAAATTTGAAATTTTCAAGAGAAAAGGGATTTCTGTACCCCATCAAAAGGAAAATGGTGTAATTACAACACAAGTCCTCCAATTTGGACCTAAAATTTATTAAAATTTCATTTTGGTGCCCAAATTATAATAAAATTTCTACTTAGTCCTTAAAATTAAAATTAAGAAAAATTTAAGCCCTAATTTGGGGTGTGACATCCAAGCTCTGCTAATCATGTACTGGGAGCTTTGTATGCTCTGGGCAGCTGTATCTCTTATGCTATATGGTTGAACCTGCAGGTGTTTTCATTAACTTCATTTAATCTGCAATATTTTTTTCCCTTTTAAGCTGACTTGTTTCGTTTCTTACAAGGCTAAGATGAGCGAGAAATACTCGTGTCATTACTGGAGCGCTGCGTTGACATGCACAATGGCTGCCGTTGCGTTTGCACTATGCGTTGAAAAGGATCGGAGTGAATGGAGAATAGGTTGGAATATAAGCCTTCTCACCGTTGCCTATACGGTACGTGTCCTTTGTTGCTCATCTAGGTTTAGCCCTTTGTTACTCGTCTTAGTAGCCTTAGCCGGCGCATTCTTTGTCGACGAAACTATCTATCTCGGGAGGTAATTAATTCACAACTACTCAAAAATACTTTATGCATACTAACTTAAATTTATAAATCTATTTTTGTCTTTTCCTATTCAAAAGATTAATTATCAGATCTTAATAATTATTTGTCGAAAAAAGATTCAATAATCGAATCTGACAATATTATTTTTTATTTAAAGTGGTATAAATTACAGCATAATGGGAGCAGTGTTGCCGTGCTGTGGGGAAAGGACCAAGAGATGAATCAATTAGTTTCTTCCAACAATGGAGCTATTCAAATTACTGTTGCCTCCTGTTATCATACTATTACCCATATCAGTAACAACCACGATATTCAATTCTAAATAAAATTATGATTTGATGTCTTCTTAGTTAACAAAATTAATTATTATATTTTCACACATTTTAAATAAATTAATTAAAAAACAATTCTTGAAAATTAATGATACATTTTAAATAACCATCCGCCGTCATTCCTTAAATTTTTGTTGGATAATGCAAATCATTAAATAATAAAATAAATATTTTTTACAAAAGATTTTTCTATATTTGAAAGATATTGAAGAGTGGTTGAGATTTTATAATAACCACATTTACTTATTATTGATTTACCCATTATTTTTTTCTTAAAATATCAAATTATACTTCACTATTTGATACACCAATTTTTTTTCTTTTTTCTACAATTCTCTTATACTTTATTTTCAAAAAGTGTAATGCCTATTATTTATTTATTTATTATTGTGTTAGTCAATGCTAACATTTTCATTTTGTAGCAATATTATTTATTATTGTGTATGATCTCAAAAGATTGTTTGAAATTCGAATGATTCAGAAAAATTGAGGCGACACAGAGAAGAACGAAACGTTTATGCAATGTGCTATGCTTGATATGGAGTTGGATAGTGGATGCTACCAACTAAAATGGGTAACGAAAAGTTGAGTGACGTGAATGAAGCTGAATTCAAAATAAAATAAAATAAAAAATCAGCAAAATATAGATATGTCAACCTGAGATTCAAGGGATCTTTCAACAGTCCCAGCTTTTCACCCCTCTACCTCAAATATGGGTTTGAAAGTAATTATAATATATATTAATATTATATTAATGATTCAAGTGGTTGAAGTGCAAGGACGTGGTAGCATATGATACGTCTGTGATTTTTCTCTCTATTTATTATTATTATTATTAATGTGTTTTGATTTTAGATTATGCAATTGGCTCTTAATTTATTGGTGGAGAAATGGAGTCAATAATATGATTTGGCTTCAAGTGAGCAACTCGTAGAGTAAGAAATGGGTATGACTCGATACTCAATCAAATTTTTGCTCTAGACTTAAATTAAATAAAATTACATTAAAGTATTTTATTTATATAATTTATTTATTCATTGCATGTTTAAATTTATAAATTAATTCTATAAAAAAGAATTACATACTTGAATGTTTAGAAATACATGCTTAGACGTCAAATGAGTTCTACGAATAAATTTATAGATCAATTGTAAGTATGACATAAATTTGCATGTGATAAATTGGTGTTTATTGTTGAGTGAAGTTAGTTAAATATTGTTGTGTAGTTAGGAGTTAGAGGTTGGTCAAAAACAGTTACCTTAGTGTTAATACTATATATGTATGTAATTTGTGTACATTGGTTAATAAGATAGTACATAAGCTTTCTTAACATGGTATCAGCCCAATTTCGGTCCTTTCGTTTTCTTTTCTTTCGCTTTGTGGCACTCTCTTTTGTTTTCTTTTCATTCTGCCCACTTTCGCCTAATTACACCGTTTTCCCCCAATTTCTTATTTTCCATCTTCTCTCAACGATGCCTTCTGCCGAGGAGATCGATTTCACCCACCTATTATGCCTGCATTCGTCCGATATGCCAGGGCTTCTGCTTATCTCTCAGCCGCTAGTTGGCTTAGAAAATTACAGTATTTTGAGCCGATCAATGAAGATTGCATTACTTGCAAAAAAAAAAAAGCTAGGATTCATCGACGGTTCTTGTCAACGAAGCGATTACAGTGATGCTTTGTAGGTACAATGGGATAGGTGTAATGCTATCATTTTATCTTGGATCCTGAACGCCGTTGGCAAAGCTTTATCAGTTGAGCTGGTGTTTGCCTCTAGTGCTGCTTTTGTTTGGAACGATTTGCATGAGAGGTTTGATAAGGTCGATGGTTCTCGTATATTTTTTTTGTATCGAGTGATTTCTACACTTTGTCAAGGCGAATCCAGTCTTTCTGGTTTCTTCACTTGTTTGAAGATGTTATGGGATGAGTACGAATCCTTGATTCCTTTCACTGCTTGTGATTGTGAAGTTTCCCAGCAGAATATCAAACACCTTGTTCAGCAGAAATTGTTTCAATTCTTGATGGGATTAAATGACTCTTATTCAACAATTAGGAGTCAAATTTTGCTCATGCAACCTTTGCCAACGGTGAATCAAGCCTATTCTATGTTGATTCAAGAAGAATCGCAGTGATCTCATCTTTCTGTAGCTACTGCACCTGATACGATGGTCTTGTTCTCCAGTTCTGTTGCTTCTTCTGAATGATATAGGTTCTCTAGAACTTGTGATTATTGCAAGATTAAAGGCCACAAGAAGGATCAATGTTATCATTTAATTGGATTTCCTTCCAATTACAAGTTTACTAAAAAGAAAGGAATTTCAAGTGTTGTGGCAAATTCAAGTGTTTACTCAAGAACAGTATGATCAAATTTTACCGCTATTGAACAAGCCAACTTCTACAGAATCTGTTGTTAATCTTGCAGGTATATTTGCTAACAACTCTTTACATTCTAATGCTTCGCTTAAATGGATTGTTGACACATGAGATATATACCATATTATATTTGATTTTAAGAGCTTGGATTCTTCCATTCCTTGTGATTCTTCTACTCGTTTCATACATCTTCCTGATGGTTAAAGTGTTCCTATTACTCACCTTGGTTCCTCTTCTCTTACTTCAGATTATAAACATGAAAATGTCATATTTGTTCCAAAGTTTAAACACAATTTACTTTTAGTATCTCGAGTTACTCATGACCTTGGTTGCTTTCTCACCTTTTATCCTGCTTTTTGTCTTCTGCAGGATCTCTGCACTGGAAGAATGAAAGGGATTGGTAGGGAGCCTAGAGGCTTGTATTTTTTTAGTCTTCTTCTTTTGATTCTGATTTGTCTGTTCTTCAAACTCCTACTTTGAATAAGTTTTCCTTTAATGCTTCTTGTATGGTTTCTGCCAAAATTGATTCATGTATTTGGCATGCTAGATTAGGGCATGTTGCCTTGTCTAAAATGAATAAAATAGATTGTTTGCAATCAGTTAAATTTCAGATAGATTTGGTTCACAAATATTATGTTTTTCCTTTAGCTAAATAAACTAGATTACTTTTCCCTGTGAGTACTTCTAAGTCATCTGTCCCATTTTAGCTTATTCACATTGACTTATGGGGTGCATATAGAGTTTCTACACATAGTGGTCATAGGTTTTTTTTTACTATTGTTGATGACCACACTAGGATGACTTGGTTATATATGTTGAAGTATAAGAATGATGCTCTTTCATCTCTAAAACAATTTATTTCTTTAGCTCAAAATCAATTTTTTACCTCAGTTAAAATAATTAGGAGTGACAATGGCTCTGAATTTTTTAATTCTGAGTGTTCCCCTTTCTTTTGTTCTCTTGGTCTTTTTCATCAAAGCTCTTGTGTTGGCAATCCTTAGTAAAATGGGGTTACTGAAAGAAAGCATAGGAATATTTTAGAGGTTACCCGAGCCTTACGTTTTTAATCTAATGTCCCTCTTAAATTTTGGGGTGAGTGTGTACTTATTGTTTGTTACATCATTAATAGGCTTCCCTCTTATGTGATTAAATGGAAAATACCATTTGAGATGCTTTATCACAAACCACCACCTTTGTCTCATCTTAAAGTGTCTGGTTGTTTATGTTATGCAACTAAGCCAAACTATAGTGATAAGTTCTCATCAAAAGTTATTCTTGCTGTGTTCTTTGGTTATTCTTCTACTCAAAAAGGTTACACTCTCTTCAACCTTGAGTTGAAAACCTTTTTTTTTATCCGAGATGTTGTCTTTCATAAAGATGTCTTTCCTTTTAAGTTTGCCTCTTCTGATCACTCCTTTTCCCCCCCTCATCCTGACATTTCTAATTCTGATTTTTTGCAACTCTCATTTTCTTCACCACTTAGTTCAATTTCTCCCTCAGATTCTGTTTTGCCTTCAGAAGTTTCTATTAATCCTTCATCCACTAGTTCAGCTGATTTTCCTAATGCTTCAACAGATATAGTTCCAGCCATTATTCCTCAAGCTTCTATTCCTAGTTCTGTGTCTACTAGAGTATCTTCTAGAATTTTTAAACCTCCACTTGGTTAAGTGATTATGTCCATACCTCCCAATCCACTTCTCTTCTAGGTCAGTATCCTATATCTAACCATGTTTCTTATTCTCATTTACCACATCATACATAATCCTTCATACTTTCTGTTTCTCATTTCATTGAACCAAAAAAATTTCAAGAAGCCCAAACTAATCCTTGATGGGTTAAGGCAATGAAGGAGGAAATTAATGCTCTTGAATTAAATAAAACTTGGTCTCTTATTCCTTTGCCTTCAGGAAAAGTATGCATTGGGTGTAAATGGGTGTTTAGAGTAAAATTCAAAGCCTCCGGAGAAGTTGAGAGGTTCAAGGCAAGACTTGTGGCTAAGGGTTATAATCAGAGAGAATGAGTTGATTTTGTAGATACATTATCTCCTGTTGCTAAACTTACAACTATTCGTTTTGTTCTTGCTCTTGATGTTATCTTTGATTAGCCTTTATGGCAGATAGATGTTCATAATACCTTTTTGCAAGGAGATTTACATGAGGAAGTATATATGCAATTGCCTCAAGGATTTTGTAGTCAGGGGGAGAATGTGGTATGTAGACTACAAAAGTCTCTTTATGGTTTAAAGCATGCATAAAGATAGTGAAATGCTAAACTTACAGAATCTCTACTTTTAGCAGGCTATGATCACAGTATACATGATTATTCTTTATTTACTAAGAAGCATGGGACTAACATTGTGATACTTTTAGTCTATGTTGATGATTTGATGATTACTGGAAATGATGTAAAGATGATTGCAGAATTAAAGGAAGTTTTACATAGGAGCTTCAAAATGAAAGATTTGGGTGAGTTGAAATACTTTATTGGTTTAGAAGTTTTGAGGTCAAAGGAAAGAATACTTTAAAATCATAAGAAATATGATCTTGAACTTATTCAAGATACTAGAATTGATGTATAAAGCCTGCTGCAACACCTTTGGAGCATAATACTAAGTTCACTATAGTGGACTATGATAGTTCATTGCAGCAACATCAGGATCAAGAGGAAGGTTGTTTAGCTGATAAAGCAAAATTTTAGAGGCTTATTGGGAGGTTATTATATTTAACACATACAAGGCCAGATATAGCCTTCTCAGTTCAACACTTGAGTCAGTTTATACATCAATAAAAGAAAGAACACATGGAAGCAACTCTCAGAGTGGTGAGATACATTAAAAGGAATCATGGTTTAGGAATCATGTTGAAGGCTTCGAGCAATTGCCAGCTTATAGCGAGCTGTGATTCAGACTGGACGACTTGTCCTAGGAAAAGAAAAACAGTATCATGATTTTGTGTTAAGTTGAGAGAATCCTTGGTTTCACGGAAATCTAAAAAACAGAACACCATTGCAAGGTCTTCAACAAAAGCTGAGTTTAGGAGTATGGTCATAACGACTTCAGAGCTTGTTTGGCCGAAAGGGCTGCTAAAAGAACTTGGAATCAACGATGATCAACCAGCAAAGATTTATAGTGACAGCAAGGCTGCTTTGTAGATTGCAGCTAATCCAGTATTTCATGAGAGGACAAAGCACATAAAGATAAATTATCACTTTATAAGGGAGAAGATTCAAAAGGGATTAATTCAAACGGAGTTTGTTCCAACCTCAGAACAACAAGCAAACATTTTAACAAAGGCGCTTGAAGTTTCACAACATGAATATTTGTTATCCAAGTTGGGAGTAAAAGATGTATTTTACAACCCAACTTGAGGGGAATGCTGAGTGAAGTTAGTTAAATATTGTTGTGTAGTTAGGAGTTAGTTAGAGGTTGGTTAGAAGCATTTACCTTAGTGTTAATACTATATATGTATGTAATTTGTGTACATTGGTTAATAAGATAGTACAAAAGCTTTCTTAACATTTATGTTTTGGAATCAAGCCTTTAAATTAATCTTTAAAGGGTGAGAATAAATTAGATCGAGCCTTCAAAAAATTTAAGGCTAAAATAACCATTGTAGTACAATTTATATGTATTTTTTAATTTGTTTTGTTACAAAACATATTAAAATGGGAGGAAATATATTGTGCAAATTATAAATGGTTGATTGAAAAATAGTGTGATAGAGTGAGAGTGCATGTCTAGGATTGATTCTAGGAAAGACTTTTTAAGTGTGCCTAGTACGTCATACTCTATTTCTAGATATCTACCTAGTGCATTGTTCATTTCTATACTCACTCTTTTAATTCATAAAATACTATGACTAGTATACGCACTTCATAACTTAGAGAATATGTTAAAAGGTGAAATTTGATAATCTTATTAAAGATAATTTTTTGTCATAATAGTTAAATTATTAATGGTCTTGCAACTATCAAAGTTTCCATTATTATACTCCTAGAATTGAGAAATTAGAAGAGTTTGTCTATCAATAATATTTTTAATTGTTGATTCAACTTTTGATGAATTAAGAAAAGACTGAAATTTTCTTTTAAATTGATAAACTCGTAATTGATAAATATTTTTAGGGAATTTCATAATTTGAAAGTATTCATACTCATTAGTATGTTGAAACTTTGAGAAATATAAATATGTGTAAACAAAATGTGATCATAATTTTATGTTTAAAATCTTATATGAATTTTGTCTATTTCACTTGAGTAAAATTGAAGAAAATTATTTACGAGTCTTATATGATATTTATTTAGATATTTTGAGGGTTGAGAATGTGGGGTAATTAGAAATATTTTTTACCTTATAAAAATTATAAAATGTGGGGTATATAAACCAATTTATTTATTTCATGCATTGCATTGTGGAATATAGTGAAGAATATAAGTCCATATTTTATATGCATGAGAATGATTGTTTAAAACTGCATGAAACTAAGAGAATTTTTGTAACACCCCCAACCCATACCCGACCTGGATATGAGTCAGAGATACTACATTGACTTTAAAACACAACTCTTAATAAATAATAGTAAAATATTTGAACTTATATTAAGAAAATACAATAATATACATACTGTAATATAAGTTTACCAAAATATTCAGAGCATACACAACTTAACCCTTTAATTACATGCCAACTGCTATTTACATAACAAAATGACCTACTGATTAAGTTGCTTCTGATCTGATGGTTGCAGGAGTAATACTGTCAAGCTGCTTCACCTGTCTCGTCTAATTCCTCGGATCCTACGTGTGAAACACTCACACGCTAAGTCATCGACTTAGTGAGGCAATAATAATAACAAGGCAATGTAATGTAATGAAAATGTCAGGATCATATGAGATGAGATGCAAACATGTACTTAATCAATGTAGTATACTTCATCAATATCCATACCTGTAAGCGTATGACTGTAACATTCATGAATCTGTATTAATAAGTTTATTGGCCCATGATAGCATATTGAGAACCTAAGGTATCGGAGTAATGTGAGGTTGTGCACTATGCTGTCACCACAGCTCGTATAAATGCACCGAAGTGCCCCGTAGAATTGTACCGTAGTGCCATATAATGATGTCCATAAGGACCACATAGAATTCCTTAAGAATCATATACATATACTATGGATCAAGTATGTGTCTTTCAAGACTTCACACATGTTCCAAAGGATATACATATGTCCTAAAGAACCGCGTAGAATTGCACCGTAGTGCCATATAATGATGTCCATAAGGACCACATAGAATTCCTTAAGAATCATACATATACTAGGATCAAGTATGTGTCTTTCAAGACTTCACACATGTTCCAAAGAATATACATATGTCCCAAAGAACCGCGTAGACCCTCTACCCTTGGCATGCCAAATATACCTATAGTTCTCATCTACATAACATGGGCTTTTACATTTCACGTAGTCTATATCGCGTAGACATGTAATTTCTTACCTTTTCACATAGCTCATAATTTTTCCCACATATTCATGTCATATAATGTATTTTATATGAACTCATGTCAGGTCTCATAATACAGAATATGCTCATGTATCAAGATATAAAAATCTAGACTTATCACAAGTCTAGAATGCAGGATATTTCTATAATCATGCTATGCATATGCACTCACCTATACTTCTTTGCCTTTTCCTCGATCGATCATACTTGTAGATTGTTCCCGAACTCGAGTAGGCTCGGTATCTACATAAACATAATTTTCAAGATGATCATCAGATGTCTAGGTCTTGAAATTAAGCTTTAATAGCTTACTAATTTAAGGAATTTATAGCTTAGTCTTTCTTTCTTTTCTTTTTTTTTCTCATGGGGGAATCGGTTCCCCCCTGGGGGTATCGGTTCCCCTCTAGAATTCTGGAATTTCATATCCGTTGAGGGGGTATCGGTTCCCCCCTTGGGGTATCGATTCCCCTCTAGCATTTTGGAAATTCATATTCATTGAGGGGGTATCGGTTCCCCTTGAATGGGTACCGATTCCCCTAACCCAGAAATCCTATTTTGAGCCCGGAAATCATCTCATTTCAGCTCAAACATACATATTTCAATCCCTTTAATACTCTTAGCTCTCATACACTTACTTAAACTAATTATTATCCATTCAATACCTCTAAAACTAAGAAAACTACTCATCCATATAGAATTGAAGAATCTTACTCCAATTCCAACTTGTTCTAATTTCAATTCTATTACTTCATACTTCTTAATTAGCTTATTGACAAGTCAAAAATCTTATTCAAACATCAAAAACTCATCCATATCAAAATTTCATCTAAAAACTCATTTTCCAAATCTATCTCTAAAACACTTATCTTGTAGTTTTAATGTCATATAAGCTTTCCTTTAGCTTATATAACATCCAAACTTTCATTTCCAATCTTAAAAATCAAAGAAACTACCAAGGTTCAGCTTCTTACCTTTACTTGCAAGCTCCACGTTTGGAGAAGGAAGAGAAGAAGATAAGAAAGAAGGAAGAAGAAATGAGAGGATTCTGGAAACCTAATACCCACGTGGGTTCTAATATAATCCCCAAAGAATATTTAATTATTTCATTTACTCAATTACTCTTTTACCCTCTTCATTCCCCTTCTTTATAATTAAATCCTACACCAAATAACTCAAATAGATCATTACACTCTTCCATCATTTTACTTAAATCACCAAATGTTGAAACTTTGCAAATTAATCACTAACCCGGCATGGAGGATGTTACAAATCTCTCCCCCTTAAGAAAATTTGTCCTCGAATTTTTCATTGCACGAACAAATGAGGGTATTGATGTCGCATATCCTCTTCACGCTCCCACGTTGCTTCTTCTACTTTGTGATTTCTCCACAACACTTTGACCAAAGGAATAGTCTTATTCCTCAATTGCTTAACTTCATGGGCTAAAATTTGAATCGGTTCTTCCTCATAAGTCATATCCGGTTGTACCTCGATCTCTTCTGGATTTACAATATGGGAGGGATCCGATCGATATCTTCGAAGCATTGAAACGTGAAAGACATCATGTATCTTTTCCATCTCAGGTGGTAAAGCTAGCTGATATGCTACCGGTCCTACTCTCTTTACAATCTCATAAGGTCCAATAAACCGAGGACTCAATTTTCCTTTTCGACCAAATCTCAACACCTTCTTCCATGGAGACACTTTTAAAAACACTTTATCTCCAACTTGAAATTCAATTTCTTTCCTTTTTAGATCTGCATATGATTTCTGTCTGTCTGCTGCAGCTTTGAGATTACTCTGAATTATCAGGACCTTTTCTTCTACTTCCTGAATCAACTCAGGACCAAGCACTTCTTTATCTTTAAGCTCGTACCAGTTCAAAGGCGTACGACATTTCCTTCCATAAAGAGCTTCATAGGGAGCCATCTTTATACTCGACTGATAACTATTGTTATAAGCGAACTCTGCCAGCGGTAAATACTTTTCCCATGATCCTTTAAATTTCATTACGCATGCTCTCAGCATATCTTCCAATAGCTGAATAGTTCTCTCTGATTGCCCATCAGTCTGAGGATGAAAAGCCGTACTAAAGTTTAAACGAGTCCCCAACGCTCCATGCAAAGATTTCCAGAATCTAGAAGTGAATCGAGGGTCTCGATCAGAGATTATGGAAACAGGTACTCCATGCAATCTAATAACTTCTATAATATACAGCTCTGCATACTTTTCCATAGAGAAATCCGTTCTAACAGGGAGGAAATGCGCTGACTTAGTTAATCGATCAACAATTACCCAGATTGATTCTCTTTTGTTCGGAGTCAAGGGTAACCCCGAAACAAAAGCCATCGTAACATTTTCCCATTTCCATTGAGGAATGAAAAGCGGTTGCAATAATCCTGATGGAACTTGATGCTCGGCTTTGACTTGTTGACATATCAAACACTTAGACACAAATTCGGTGATGCTTCGCTTCATCCCTGACCACCAAAATCGATCCTTCAAATCCATATACATCTTGGTTCCACCCGGGTGCATCGTTAACGGACTGCAATGAGCCTCTGTTAATATTTCTTTCTTCAAGTCGTCATTGTCGGGTATTACAATTCTTCCTTTACAATATAGATTTCCATCTGACTTAATCTCAAAGTCTTTAATCTCTTTTTTCTTTACTTGTTCAATTCTTTTCAAACACATTTCATCTTTACTTTGCAATTCTCCTATTCGTTCCAACCATGCTGGTTTAAGGGTTAATTCTGCACAAAGACCACCGTCTCCCGTTAAAGATAATCTTGCATCCATAGCTCGTAAAGCTGCAAACGTCTTTCTACTCAGAGCATCTGCTACCACATTAGCCTTTCCGGGATGATAGTCAATTATCACATCATAATCCTTTAAGAACTCTACCCATCTACGTTGTCTCAAATTCAATTCTTTTTGAGTCATCAGGTACTTCAGGCTCTTATGATCCGTATACAAGTAACAACGCTCCCCATAAAGATAATGACGCCAAATCCTGAGAGCGAATACTACAGCAGCCATTTCTAAATCATGAGTGGGGTAATTCCTTTCATGTGGTTTCAATTGTCTCGATGCGTACGCTACCACTTTTCCTTCTTGCATTAATACACACCCCAACCCGTTATGGGATGCGTCACTGTATACTACAAAATTCTTGCCAGATTCCGGTTGAACCAATATCGGAGTTTCCGTCAGAATTCTCTTTAAAGCTTCGAAGCTTTCTTGACATTCAGAAGTCCAAACAAATGGTACGTTCTTTCTCATTAGCTTTGTTAGAGGCAGCACAATCATCGAAAAATTCTTAACGAATCTTCGATAGTAACCGGCAAGTCCAAGAAAACTCCGAACTTCAGACACATTCTTAGGAACTTGCCAATCCATTATAGCTTTAACTTTCTGAGGGTCTACTCTAATCCCAACTGCCAAGATCACATGCCCTAAGAAAATTACTTCGTCTAGCCAAAATTCACATTTAGACAATTTCGCATAGAGATTTTTATCCCTGAGAATTTGCAAAACTAGCCTCAAATGTGTGCTGTGCTCTTCAATGGACTTCGAGTAAACCAGTATGTCATCAATAAAGACAACAACAAACTGGTCCAGATAGGGCTGAAAAATCCTGTTCATGAGATCCATGAAAGCAGCAGGTGCATTCGTTACTCCGAATGGCATTACGATGAATTCATAATGACCATATCTCGTTCTGAAAGCTGTCTTCGGAATATCTTTCTCCTGGATCTTCAATTGATGATAACCTGAACGTAGATCAATCTTCGAAAATACCGAAGCTCCTTTTAGTTGATCAAACAAGTCATCAATGCGCGGAAGGGGATACTTGTTCTTGATGGTCACCTTATTGAGCTGTCGATAATCAATGCAAAGACGCATTGATCCATCCTTCTTTTTAACAAATAACACCGGAGCTCCCCAAGGCGATACACTTGGTCGGATAAATCCCTTCTCTAGCAACTCTTGTAATTGATTCTTTAACTCTTGCAATTCTTTCGGAGCCATTCGATAAGGTGCCATTGCAATCGGAGCTGTTCCCGGCATTATTTCAATTTGGAATTCTACCTCTCTATCCGGAGGTAATCCTGGCAATTCAGCAGGAAAAACATCAGGGAACTCTCGAACTATTGGAATTTCCTCTAACCTTTTCTCTTGAGCTCTTGAATCAATCACATTTGTAAGAAAACCCTGACTTCCTTGTAGCAATAATTTCTTGGCAGACATCACTGATATTACATTTGCTAAAGGATTAAACTTTTCACTGCTCACACTTATCTCTGTTCCTTCTGGACTTTTCAGAGTTACCTTTTTCAATCTGCAACTAACATCTCCATAATAACGGAACAACCAATCCATTCCCAGAATCACTTCAAACTCGTCAAAGGGTAATTCCATCAGATTAGCAGGGAATTCAATTCCCTGAACCTTTATGGGACACCCCTTACAGACTTTATTCACCCGGGCACTATGGCCTAACGGAGTTGTTACTATAATCTCATTACTCGTAGCTTCTAAGGGAATTCCCAACTCCTTTACTAACTTACTTGTAATATAAGAATAATTAGAACCCGGATCAATCAGCACCAAAACTAATTTATCATACAACTGAAAAGTACCTGCTATAATATCAGGGTCATCACGGTCTTCACTTGTCTTTAGGTTGTATACTTGAGCAGTGGATCGAACTTCAGGTTGAGCAGAGAATTCAGACGGGTTCCTTCCTCTGCCTCGTCCTCGTCCTCTTTGTGAGGAAGAACCAGCTCTTCCAGATGGTGCCGGCTCACCAACAATCAATGGACAATCCCGGACAAAATGTCCGGCATCTCCGCATCAAAAACAAGTCCCAGCTGCCATACGACAAGCTCCATAATAGTTTTTCCCATAATGCTGACACTGTCTCCCTTGACCCGGAGTAGATCTCCCAGCACCAGATTCCACTGACTGCGTCTGTCTAGGTCTTGCCTGACTTGCTCCCCTAGCAGACGATGCAACTGATTTTGATCTAGTTTGTGATCGAAATCCCGAGTCTCTTCCCCTTTTTGTTGGTACTGAGCTAGAAGAAGTAGTCGTCCTCTTTGATGTCTGAACTCTTGAGTCCCCAAATTGTTCATTCTGAGCCCTTTCAAGAGCTTTTGCACGATTGATCACCTCCTGGAACGAGGACAAGTTTAATACTATCAACATTTCTTTAAGTCTAGGGCGCAAGCCCTCCACGAACCATTCACAAGCATCTTTTTCAGTATGCACAAGCTCAGCTGCAAACCTGCTCAGCTTATTAAACTCACATTCGTACTCATATACAGAGCGGCTCATCTGCTTCAAATTCATAAACTCCTGCTTCATTTGTCGGATAAACTGATCTCCAATATACTTGTTTTTAAATTCTTCTAAAAACAAAGACCAAGTCAACTGGTCGGTTGACATCCTTATGGTGACGTTCGTCCACCATATCCTCTCTTGACCCCTCAATAAAGACACAGCTCCATCTAATTTCTCCCCTTCGGAACAGTGGAGACCATCTAACATGATTTTCAAATCATTCAACCAAAGATCCGCTGACACTGGACCTTCCTCAGCTTCTCCCTTAAATTCGGGAGCTCCTAAACTTCTCAACTCTTTTGCTACATTAATTCTTGGAGTTAGTGGAGCAGGAGGTTGAAGACGCGTCAGAATAGCGTCTAACGTTCTGAAAAACGTATCTTGATCTTGCACAGGCACTCCTTGAGATGCCTGTTCTTCACCCTGCCTGGCCAGGGCAGGTGAATTACTGCTTTCAGCATGCCTATCTTCTCCCGCTTCACTTCGGGAGCTATTATGTCCGGACATCTAATAAGAATAAACACATTGTTCTATTAGCAAAACAGCATACTCATACTATACCAGATCAGAAGTTCTCGCTATTTGTTAGCATGTATTCCATTTAAAGACTCCATAGACTCTGGTTTGTGCCTAGAATCGGCTAAACCATAGCTCTGATACCATTAAATGTAACACCCCCAACCCATACCCGACCCGGATATGAGTCAGAGATACTACATTGACTTTAAAACACAACTCTTAATAAATAATAGTAAAATATTTGAACTTATATTAAGAAAATACAATAATATACATACTGTAATATAAGTTTACCAAAATATTCAGAGCATACACAACTTAACCCTTTAATTACATGCCAACTGCTATTTACATAACAAAATGACCTACTGATTAAGTTGCTTCTGATCTGATGGTTGCAGGAGTAATACTGTCAAGCTGCTTCACCTGTCTCGTCTAATTCCTCGGATCCTACGTGTGAAACACTCACACGCTAAGTCATCGACTTAGTGAGGCAATAATAATAACAAGGCAATGTAATGTAATGAAAATGTCAGGATCATATGAGATGAGATGCAAACATGTACTTAATCAATGTAGTATACTTCATCAATATCCATACCTGTAAGCGTATGACTGTAACATTCATGAATCTGTATTAATAAGTTTATTGGCCAATGATAGCATATTGAGAACCTAAGGTATCGGAGTAATGTGAGGTTGTGCACTATGCTGTCACCACAGCTCGTATAAATGCACCGAAGTGCCCCGTAGAATTGCACCGTAGTGCCATATAATGATGTCCATAAGGACCACATAGAATTCCTTAAGAATCATATACATATACTATGGATCAAGTATGTGTCTTTCAAGACTTCACACATGTTCCAAAGGATATACATATGTCCTAAAGAACCGCGTAGAATTGCACCGTAGTGCCATATAATGATGTCCATAAGGACCACATAGAATTCCTTAAGAATCATATACATATACTAGGGATCAAGTATGTGTCTTTCAAGACTTCACACATGTTCCAAAGAATATACATATGTCCCAAAGAACCGCGTAGACCCTCTACCCTTGGCATGCCAACTATACCTATAGTTCTCATCTACATAACATGGGCTTTTACATTTCACGTAGTCTATATCGCGTAGACATGTAATTTCTTACCTTTTCACATAGCTCATAATTTTTCCCACATATTCATGTCATATAATGTATTTTATATGAACTCATGTCAGGTCTCATAATACAGAATATGCTCATGTATCAAGATATAAAAATCTAGACTTATCACAAGTCTAGAATGCAGGATATTTCTATAATCATGCTATGCATATGCACTCACCTATACTTCTTTGCCTTTTCCTCGATCGATCCTACTTGTAGATTGTTCCTGAACTCGAGTAGGCTCGGTATCTACATAAACATAATTTTCAAGATGATCATCAGATGTCTAGGTCTTGAAATTAAGCTTTAATAGCTTACTAATTTAAGGAATTTATAGCTTAGTCTTTCTTTCTTTTCTTTTTTTTTTCTCATGGGGGAATCGGTTCCCCCCCTGGGGGTATCGGTTCCCCTCTAGCATTCTGGAATTTCATATCCGTTGAGGGGGTATCGGTTCCCCCCTTGGGGTATCGATTCCCCTCTAGCATTCTGGAAATTCATATTCATTGAGGGGGTATCGGTTCCCCTTGAATGGGTACCGATTCCCCTAACCCAGAAATCCTATTTTGAGCCCAGAAATCATCTCATTTCAGCTCAAACATACATATTTCAATCCCTTTAATACTCTTAGCTCTCATACACTTACTTAAACTAATTATTATCCATTCAATACCTCTAAAACTAAGAAAACTACTCATCCATATAGAATTGAAGAATCTTACTCCAATTCCAACTTGTTCTAATTTCAATTCTATTACTTCATACTTCTTAATTAGCTTATTGACAAGTCAAAAATCTTATTCAAACATCAAAACTCATCCATATCAAATTTCATCTAAAAACTCATTTTCCAAATCTATCTCTAAAACACTTATCTTGTAGTTTTAATGTCATATAAGCTTTCCTTTAGCTTATATAACATCCAAACTTTCATTTCCAATCTTAAAAATCAAAGAAACTACCAAGGTTCAGCTTCTTACCTTTACTTGCAAGCTCCACGTTTGGAGAAGGAAGAGAAGAAGATAAGAAAGAAGGAAGAAGAAATGAGAGGATTCTGGAAACCTAATACCCACGTGGGTTCTAATATAATCCCCAAAGAATATTTAATTATTTCATTTACTCAATTACTCTTTTACCCTCTTAATTCCCCTTCTTTATAATTAAATCCTACACCAAATAACTCAAATAGATCATTACACTCTTCCATCATTTTACTTAAATCACCAAATGTTGAAACTTTGCAAATTAATCACTAACCCGGCATGGAGGATGTTACAATTTTAATCCTCTTAATTTGAAAATCTTGGGTGATATATGTAAAATCCTAGTGTTAAAGATAAGTTAAATTAATAAAATAGACATTATTTGAGTATAAGTCTTTTTACACAGAAAAAATTTAATATTAAGATGATTCTTGAAATAATTCTCTTAGCATAAAATTGATAAAGAATGAATGAAAATAATATTTGAGTGTTAAAATTTCTGAGAATTTTTATACTTGATCGTGCATCAATAATATTCCCACAATCCAATATGGATATTGAAAGAAATCTTAAGTATTTTCTTGAGAAGTTAAATCTTATAATAACTTAGTGAATATATTTTATCAAAAAAATATCCTACAATCTTAAAAGGATATTATTATTATGTAACTAACAATGCATAGATAAACTTCTTTTAATGGGTATGTGTTCATCTTGAGTAGAGCACTTTTTGTGAAATCTTGTGGTTTTTTATAGCTCTATTGTGAAGATTGACTTAGCTAGATAAGAGGTTAAATGCCTTAGGAATCTATCTTGTTAAGAATCTTTAAAGAGAGAAAATTCTTTATCGTTTATGTTTTTACATGACTCGTATAAATGAATTAAAAGTCGAGCCACAATGAAAAAAAGGCATAAGTCCGTAAAATAAAATGATAGAACTTTTAGGTACAGTAGAATTAAAGAGAATTTATATTGATCTCTTAACTTAAGAAATGATTTATGATTTTTCGAGGGGTAGGTATTAAGCCCATTTGGTTTAGGAATTCATGGTGGACACCCAACTTAGGCTTCTAAGTTCAATATGGTCAAACGAAGCCAGGGAAATTTTTTTATAGTGTATATTCTTACATGTCCCTATGACAAGTAATGTACATGTATAAGGATGAGCTTTGCTCTTAATGAATTTATAGTCCAAGTTTTGGGGGTTCTAGTGAGAAGGACTTGATAAATCCACCGACGACAAAAGACAGACTTTACACTGTCAATGAATTAATAGCTCAAGATTTAAGTGGTCCTAGTGAGACGGACTTGATGAATTCACCGAATCTTAAAAAAAAAAGAGGTTAAGCTTTCTAAATGCTCTTAATGATTTCATATCCTTGATTTAGGTGGTCTATATTGAGATAGACTTAATGAAATCACCTACGTAAGTGTGAATAACTAGTCAACTTTTATGAAATATATTGAGTTGTCTTTCTAGAGAACTTACTAGTATCCCGATGTATATTTGCTAAATTGATTGATCTATTGCGAAACTCAATTGTATATGAGATTATTCGTGTCTCATAAGTTTACTCATATTTTAACAAGTTCAAGATTCATTCACTTGTTAAGAGAAGAATTGCTTAAGCGATTAATTTCACTATGTACTAGTTCAAATTTAACATATACTAGTGCATAAATGATTAATTTCGTCGTTTTAATTTTTTTCGTTTTTAATAATCTTTTATTTATTTGCATTAAGGGGATTGTTGGATAATGTAAATAAAATAAATAAATTTTTTTAGAAATTTTTTTCCTATATTTGAAAAATATTGAAGAGTGATTGAGATTTTATGATAACCGTATTTATTATTGATTTACTCCTTATTTTTTTCTTATAAATATCAAACTATACTTCACTATTTGATACACCGGTTTCATTTTTCTCAACAATTCTCTTCTACTTTATTTTTGAAAAGAACAATGTCAAGCGAGTTCCATTTCTTTATTTCTAGTGTACTAAATTTGAAAAATTGTGTTAACCTTGGGGGCGATGTCCACTTTCAGAATCTCACCAATCCGAATAAAATTACAATAAGGCAGTGATTACACGACATTGTGATTATATCATTTTATTTATTTATTTATTGTAATAAATACTAACATCTTCATTTTGCAACAATACTATTTTCTAACAAACTTCACCAGCAACAATCGCCTTATTAGTACCTCATATTGTTCCATTGGTGTTTGTCTTTATCCATTCTCTCGGTGATCACTTCCATATTGATGAATCCTAATAACAATTTGGAACAGGCTGCAAAATGGATTAATCCAAGTGTTACGCATAAATTCTGAATTAAAATATTACATTTTAATTTGATTACCTCAGGTATTGTATTTTTAATTTTTAATTATAACGAAAATGTTATAAGTGTAAAATTTTAAGTATTTACTATGATCAAATTGAAAGATCATTAAAAAATCTATGGTTTGAATATAATTCCGTGAGTAATAGTAAATCTTTTTCTAATAATAGGTAATCGACCTTTAGGTCAACTAATCCAATTAAATGCATATACTCATGTTGAAAGAAAGGCTCTGTGATAGCCATGATTAATTGGCTGTTTGATATAGGTGTAGACACACTTTTCTGTCCACATATATTATGTATAATTTATTATTATTTTTATTAAATTAATATATATATATATATATATTCTTTTATTTTTGTACAGTCCGAACAGTCCATTACAAGTGGGTAACCCAATACCCAGCAGCCCAGAAACTTAACAGTGGTCCAATAAGACCCGGATCTTGGAGCAACCTAAACCGGTCCAGACCCGACCGGTCCAAACCCGAATCAGTTAGGGTTTGAAACCGTAGCTTCCCACCATTTCCTCAGCGTCGCAACAGTTGTCCCAGCCGCAACCACTCATTCAACGAGACCTCCTCCGAGTTTCCCGACGACGTGTTCTCGTAGGACTCATCAACAACCAACAAATCAAGAATTTCAGTTTACACAAGACTTAAAAAAACGAACTAAAAATAGGTTTTTAAGACTATAAATAAGCATGTAAACACTAAGCAAAGCACACAAGATTATTTAGAGGAAATACGCAGCAAAATAATGAGAAAACCGAGCACCCAAGACTTGTATTTTCGGAAGAAATTCAAAATAAAATGTATAATTTTTTAACTCTTTTGGTTTCGGTTCTTGGCATGTAGTCAGCTTCGGCCTTTGCTTCTTTTGGTTATGTTCTTATTTTGGTTTGAAAAACTCAAAAAAAAAAAAAGGGAATGGCCGATGAATAGGGGGAGGGTTTTGAGATTTTCAATCTCAGATCTAGCCCTCCCCGAGGCTTGTTTTTAAAAACCACTTCGATTTCTAAAAGAATGGAAGAAAAGTGTTCGAAAAACATAAAAAAATATTTTTGCCACCGATGAACGACGGCCGATGCCAATCAACGGCGGTCGGTGAGGCGGCGGTGGCCGAAATCTGGGTTCCTATGAACCCAGACAGGAACCCAGACAGTGGTTGTTCTTCAACTTGAAGAACAAGTTGAGAGAAAAAAATAAAAAAGGGGTTTTGAGTTTTGAAAAATAAAAAATGAGACAGGAACCCAGACAGTGGTTGTTCTTCAACTCGACTCATGGATCCTAGGATCTGCTTTTTTTTGCCTGGGAATGGGGGAATTGCAGTTTCAGTCCCCGTTGTTTTAAAAGTCCATTTAACATCCCTAAATTCGATTTTTACATCGATTGTCTTCTTAATTTGGCCACCCAATTTATTTTTATTTCAATTTAATCCTTTTTACTTAATTTACGTTTTAATTATTATTTTTTATATTTATTTAATTTAAAATTTATATATATATATATTAGTTATTTTATCTATTTTTTTGTTTTTGTTTTTTTTATTTATATTTTGTTATTATTGTTTTCCAATATTTTTATTTATATGTATATATAGTTATTTTTAATTTTTTTATTTCTCTTCTTTTTTTCTTATTTACATAATGTTATTTATATATTTTTATTTATCTTTATTTTTATTTTTTATTTTATATATATATTAGTTTTTTTCTTATTTTATATTTATTATTATTATTATTTATATTGTTTTTTTGTTTTTGTTTTTTATTTGATTTAATATTTTCTTTTTTATTATTTTAATTTTCTTTGTTTTATTTATTTTTTTTATCTTTTTTTATTTTACTTTTTTCTCTTGATTTTGTTTTGTTTTATTTTATTTTTATTTTTTCCCTTTTTATTTTTTAAGAATAGTCCTTTATTTTTTATTTTTTATTACTTAGCTTTTATTTGGGGTTTTGTTTTGTAATTATTGTTTATATTTAATTTTACAGTTATTATTTTCATATTTATGCATTTTTTATCTTAATTCGATTCTGCGCTTTATTACATCTAAAACTTTTTTGACTTTTTAAGGGTATGTTTTAAAATTCATTAAAGGTAAGTAATTTGAATCATTATTTTACCTTTTACTTTAACTTATCATTTTCTTAATTAAGACAACTTGAAATTAATTAGTACTGAAAGGGCAGTTAAAGGGTGCTAACTCTTCTTTGACTGTAATCGACTCCCGAATCCGACATATCGCTGGTAAGATGCAGATCAGGTAAGAAAACAAGGTATTCAATCAACCCATTTTGTTCTTAAAATAAATGATCGGTGGCGACTCTAATCATTTTTATCAAGTCAAAGCCCAATTTCAGACCCAACCGAAAGACGATCGCGACAATAGGTTTTACTTAGTTTTTTAGCTTGGTCTTCCTCCTTATCATTTTAAAAAAAAGTTTAATTCAAACCGTACAAATAAAATTATTATAAATATTATATTAAAAATTTCAAACATAAACCGTATAATAAATAGAAAAAAAATAAAAACAAATAATAATTTTTTCTCATTTTAAATGATATGTCTATTCACAAATGCGAGTGATACGTATGGACACCAATAAAACTATGTTTATAACGCTTTTGCAACTTTCATTAATTACAATTTATTATCCATAAATGATATGAATGGATTGAAGAGTAAAAAGAAAGCACATTCAAAATATTGTTATCGTAATATCCAACCAATTTTCCTTGAATAAGTGGATTAGTTTTAAATTTTCATAAAATAGAGGGATTAAATTGAGCATTAGACCTCTAAAGGACAAAGGAAAAAACAAAATGAGGTGTACATTAAATTCAGATATAACATTATAACTTGTTTGGTTTCCAAGAAAAAAAAGTGCCGTTTCGCACAGTCAGATAATGCGAACGGAAAAGTCAAACGGAGCATTTAGTCGTTGGTTGGCTGAGTCATCTCTTTTAGCTATGTAGCTCATGCATACCAATATAAAAAAATCCAAAAAAAAAACAAAAAAGCATCATCATCGACCCCAAATAACTTTAATATATAAAAATATATCAAAAACAAAAATGTATTTCTAGAGTAGACCTTTTCATTTTTATTTTTATTTTGAAAGGTAACCCCATGGGTTTTTTTACGGAATCCGCTTAAATTATTTGACTCAATAGGACACCTCAAAAATTAATTTACGATCTACGACATTTTTTACAGTCCAGACTGAACTCGTCAGCTCGACGTGACAAGTTTTATGAGACATAATTTTTATATTTGGACCTAATATTTTCATATTTCTTGAAGTGATGGGTTTTATTAAAAAATATTATTATTTAGATTATTATGCGAATTCAAGGTTGGAAAGACAACAAATACATTGAAACTCATCACGCCGAGGTGACGTGTTCTGTTAGATTTTTTGCTCTCCAAAATATGGTAGATTATGTTGAAAAGAATAAAAAAACTATGAACATTAGATTAGGCATTCAAAAATACACATTAGGAAGAAAAAAAATTACAAACTTAATACATTAACATAAGGGTGTAAATAGGACTAACCTTACAAACACCATAAACATTAAATAAAATCATTAACATAGTAGTAATGATTAAGAAGTTTTAATCTTCTTAATTAGTAGACTCATCAGAGGTAAGATTAAGTTCTTCATTTCCCCATTCTTTTTGTTTTTTCGTTCACTTATGAATTGGAACCATGCTTCTAGGTCTCCATCATCTATGTCTTTTTTCTTGGTCATTTGTCTGAGTTGGTGGGATATTCGAGTTGGAAGCAACATCCTCAATGGTACGAGCAAGGTCGAGATCATCGAACTCTACAAACAAATCGACATTAGAAAAAGAGAGATAGTAATATGTCTCAATCATTCCAGCAATGTAATACCCAAATTTTAGTTTGTGACCAAAACATAGTTTTTGAAAGTTTATTAGCCAAAGTAGAAAGTTAGAAAAGCTTAGGGACCAAAAGGGTAATTTTTAAAAGTTAGAAATTTTGACCCGTAAATGAATAGTTCAACCCTAATAATGACCTTTTTTTTGGGAATCATAATTTTGATCCGGAATTTGTGTTAAAAGCTATAAAACAGTAAAGTCTGGAAGAAAATCAGATAATCGGATCTAACCGAAATTTTACGAAAATTTGAATGATGATAGATAAAGGTTGTAAATATTATTTTAAAATTTTATAACAGTGAAATTTAATGTGTATCAATGGAATTAAAGTTGATTTTACATATTTAGCTTAAATTGGAAAATTTAGTGACTAAATTACAGCTTTTGAAAATTTGCAAGGGCAAAGGTGAAAAATGGATTTTAATTTGTTTATATTTGACTTTGGAGTATTAAAATGGATGATAATATAATGGCAAGTTGAAATTATTATGTTTCATTAAGGGTAAAATGATAATTCACATTAAATGAATTTTAAATTCATTTATGTTAAATTAAGCCAAGTGTATTATGTTTTAATTGAAGAAAAATAAAAAAAATTTCAGTTTCTTCCAAACCAAAATGTGCACCGCCATAGCTACAAGGTAAGAATTTTATTTTTTATATTTATGCTTATTCGATTGATTTTTGGATTAAGCTATTAGATAGAGAAATAATCCCCTTGAAATTCTCTATCATTTGGTATAAATATTACATGGAGACCATGCTTATATGATGATTTTGAAAATTAGGGTTTATGCAGAATTTGTTGATTTTGAGGATTTGATTAATGATATTTATATTTTTGATATTGGAGATTAATTCTAAAACTTGTATGATGATTAAAACAACTTGAAATTGGGTGAAATTCCATTTGGCCATGACCTAGGGTTTTGAGAAAATTTTGATTTGGTTAAATTATGTTAGGGCTTTGATTGTAGAAGCCTTGAAATGTTGTTTAGAGGTGGAATCCATGCTTGAATCAACTCAAAATAATGAACCCTAACCACTATGATATTCAACCCTAAGGAATTAATTCGGGAAAAATTATGAAAACTTTCCCTAGGCTTAGAAATGATTTTTGAAAGGTTCTACAAACTTTATAAAGTTATTTGGGCCATTTTTTAATTTTATAAAAGTTAGGGGACCTATTCAAAAATTATGGAAAATTATGGGGTTTATGTGAAAATGTTACAAAGATGATGTAGTATGCTAGAATTGAAAGTTAGATTATTGAATTTGATGTTTGAATATGAAATTTGACTATTTTGGAAAGTTGGCAAAGTTTGAGTACTAAATGGAAAATATTGAGAAAGTTAGTGACTTAAGTGGTAATAGTGGAGTTGTTGAGGTATTGGGCTGAAAATTAGATGTTGGAAATGTAATTAAATTGTTTGAAACTTGAATTGAAGCTAAAAGGCAAATGACTATTTGGAATAAAATGGAAAGTTGATATGAATTCTAAAAGAATTCATAAATGGTAGTTAACATGGAAAGTTGAAAAATGTTATGTGAATTTGGATAAAAAGGGATTTATTGGTCAATTTGAAGTATTAAAGTCAACATTGATGATGTGATATGAAATTCGTATCGAATGAGCATCGAAAGGTTTTTAGGAAATTATTTTCTATTGTGTATCTATGTTAGTAAGATTTTAACATAGGTTTGAAATGTATATGTTTTGTAAATGGTGTTCATTTAGATTATTATTGAAATAAAGATCAAGAAATGTTGAAGCTAAAGAGAAGCCTAAGGACGTAATATGAAGTGCTAGGAAGGTTTACAAGCTAAGGACACTATGTGAGTGCATATTTAAATTGTATTTTGTATGATAGTTATGATATTTATTACATGATGAATATGATGTTTGTAACATCCTCAGACCGATGCGGGTGACCCGATCTAATCTGAGGTGTCACATTAGGGCCACTGGAGCAACCCACAGTAAAAAAAATTAAAATTTCTGTTAAAAAGTGTAAAATCATTAAACAATTTGTAATTAAAATATAAGTTCATAAAATCATTCATATATCCCAAACGGAATTAAAATCATATAAGCTTCAGACTCAGTATAAAAATCAAATGTGACCTACATGCCCTGTAATACCCCAAATTTTGGATAGTGACCAAAATGCAAAATTTGAAAGTTAAGTGGCCAAAATATAAACTTTGGAAAAGTTTAGGGACTAAAATGATAATTTTAAAAAGTTTCAATCCGTCCCCATAAATAAATAGTTTACCTAAGGAATGACGTTTTATTGGGAATCATAATTTTCGTACGTAATTTGTATTAAAAGTTATAAAACAATAAAGTTTAAGAAAAAAATTTGGTAAATCAGATCGAATAGAAATTTCAGGAAAAATTGAAGGATGATAAATTAGACCTAAAAAATTATTTCCACATTTTAAAATGTTGGAAAATAATATAAACCATTAGATTTGAGGATTTAATTCCATGTTAAATCGGGACCGTTGATTAAAGTGGCAAGATTGTAATTTTTGGGAAAGTTCAAGGGAAAATCGGTAAAGTGTTAATTTGTTTGTTCATCTTTGACTTTTGGAATATGATAAGGTTGAGGTGTCTTAGTTTGATGGTAAATATGAAGTTTCATTAAGCGTAAATTGGTATTTTCCCAATTAACTAAATTTAATATTCATTAAAGCTTAAATTAAAGGTAAATTAGCATGAAATTAATCTAAAATTTCATCCCAACTTATCATCTTCTTATTCATTGCAGAGGAAAAAAATTGTCTTCCATTTTTGAGTAATTTCCTTTGGATTTTGGGTTATGCTGTAAAATAGAAAATTGTTCTAAGCGAGAAACGCTATCTTGTGGTATCATTTATGCTTGTTAATCTTGCTTGATTTCAAAGATACCAAATCTTAGGGTTTGTGTTCATATTAGGGTTCGTGAAATTAATGATGAATCTTGATGTTTTTGAGGTTGTAGATTCATTTTCAAGCTTGTTTGGATTAAAAATGTTAAATCTTCCTAGAAATGCTTTGTGTTTTGATGAAATTTGATTAGGGCTTTGATTGTAGAGATGTTGTAAGGTTGTATGAAAGTGTATTTCATGTATGAATCGAATCAATTGAGCCAAATCAAGAAAACCCTTGTTTTAAAGCTTTAAAGCATTCAGTCATGGCTTGTTTGGATGAAAACAATTATAGAAAAATTATGTAAGAGCTGAAAATGATGCAGGAAGTATTTAAAAGCCTTATAAAAATTTGGGGACCATTATATAATTTTTGAAAAGCTAAGGGACTAAATCGGTAATTTTAGAAAAGTTGTGAATTGTTGTGTAATTGTTTAATAGTTGATGTACCATGCTGGAAATTTTATTTTGGGAATTGAAATGAGTGTTAAGATGTGAAATTTGACCAATAAGGAAGTTTGGAAAGTTTGGTGATTTAAATGCAATATTCGTATATTTGGGGTGCTTAAATGTAATTGTTCCTTTGCAAAAGTACTTGGTTGATAATAATTTCAATGTTGGAATTTTGGTATTTAAAATTTAAGTGATAAAATAGTGAAGGGCCATTTTGTGTAAATTGGAAAACTTGGTGCAAATATTAAAAGAATTAATAAGTGTTGAAGTATTTTGATAGAGAATAAGTTTCAAGTATAATTATGGATTTTTTTTGGAAATGTATTTATGTTAGTACAATACTAACATATGTATCGATATCAATTTGTGATTTTGTACATATCGTGATTGATTTTGTGATCGAAGCAAATCGAGTATAAAAGGATTAAGTGTAGAGCATAGTGAGGCACATCTTTTGATATATAAAGTGTCAAGGCGAGTGCAATACATGCATGACATTGTACATAGATGTTTTATACATCATCAGGAAGACTTTCGATGAGTCTACGTTGTTCATATTGGCATGATATTATGTCATTATTTATAATATCGAAATGACCTTAATATGTCAAAGTGTGAAATCATAATGCATTGATCATTGATAAATATTATATTTTTCCATGAATGTATTTCGGGTATGAAATACCCTAACGTTAATTACATGGATATACGTTGCCATGGATGATTTAATTCATTGCTAGATGCCCAAGTATGCTATTGCGGTTCAGTGGTATTAATAGCATGCCATAAAGTCTAGCAGCTGTAAATTTAAGTAGTACTAGAGTGTCTAATGAAGACACATAGTACAAGTTAGGTGGGCAAGGCCCGACCTCAGCACTACGGTTCATTATTGGTGAGCAAGGCTTGACCTCAGCACTATTGTGCAATATTTGACTCATATATCGAGTTCCTCATGGATTAATAATTTTGAGCTATAGTTATTGGTAAAAATGATTATATTTATATTTATATTATGTCATTTTGATTATGGTAAAATATTGGACATGCAGGTAAGGTGATCTTATGGCATTGGAAAATGACATTAAATTTCATGCATAAGTTGTATTGCATTGTTTATTATTTTAATTATCTCACTAAGTATATACGTAGTGTGATGATTTTCACGTGTAGGTAAAGATCAGAAGTATGAGTTAGGAGTACTAAGAAACACCAAGCATCGAGGAGTATATTACAACATCAATAAGACATCTTTTGATGTGATTTTGACTTAGTTAGTGGCATGTACTTATGAATGTCCTAGTTGCTCTATTGAACTGGTTTGTAATGGCTAAAGGAAACCATTTTACTTTATTTCAATATGATAATATGAATCAGTATCATTATTATAAATAGACATTTTTTACTATGATATATAAAATATATTTTAAATATCATGTCATAGTTTTATGTGATCTAATATTTTTATATTATCAGTTACCATTTGAAGAAAATAAATTTTTAAATATCTTTTGAGTTGGGTAATGTTTTAAGAAATTCATGTGACACATATAACATGTATTGGTATAAGTATACGTGTCATATGTGTTACATTTATTGGTATCAGAGTTACATGTTTAGCCGTTTCTGGACATGATGTATATATACAATGATGTCAAGAACATGTTGAACATGATTCCTAGTGATGATCAGGGAAAATTATAAGGTATTGTATCTCTACTAATGGAGCAAGCCAGTGTGTGGTGGAATACAGTCGCCGCACTAGTTTCCCCTAAACATATCACATGGGAATTATTTCTAAGAGAATTCAAGGAAAAGTACATTAGGGATTTGTTTATCAGCGAAATGATGCAACAATTTCTGAATTTGAAGCAGTCCGGCATAACAGTATATGAGTATGAATATGAGTTCCACAGGTTGAGCCGATTTGCATCGGAGGTTTCTTCTGAGGGAGAAAGCAATAATTTATAGGTTTATTTCTGGCTTGGATCATCAGTACAAAATAATCCTAGTGTCTCACCATTTTACTGCTTTTTAAGGAGTAGTAAATAAGGCTAAAGCTATGCAAAAAGTTGACCTTAAAGATCTGGAGGCGAAAAAAGCTCAGAATAATAAAAGGTTTGGAAACTCTTACTATACACCATTTTCTAAATGCAACAAGGGTCAACAGTAGAAAAATTATGTCTCCTCAGCATCTTCCCACAAAAAGGGATTTTCTAGAGGAAAGTCCAGGAAGACACATACATCTTTAGCAGATACTAAAGGTCAGAATCTCGTCCTAAGTCAGAATGTGAGTACTATGGAAAGAATCATTTCAGTCAGTGTTGTCTCATAGAAGGAAAATGCATTCATTGCAAGCAAGTTGGACATTATAGAAATAAATGTCCAAAACTTTATCTAGACCAGTCAGTAGCAACACCACAGCAAAGTGGAAGTAAAAAGGGTAACAAACCAGGAACGTCTGTGGTTGTATCTAATCGTGAAGGCAGGACTACTGCACAAGTTTATCATATCAAGACTGATGATGATCGAGATACTCCAGAAATTATCATAGGCACCTTTTATCTTTTTGATGAACCTGTTTTTGTGTTGATAGATCATGGTTATACTTACTCTTATATTATCGTAAGGCTGGTTAGAGATAGAGGAATCTCTTTAGAATCTATTTCTAGTGATATTGTGACAATCAATCCGCTGAGCCATAATTACCTTTTAAGGAATTCGGAATAATCTTAGGCATGGATTGGTTATCTTCCTACTATGGTTGGGTAGATTGTCATTTGAAGAGAATTTTTTTAAATGATGCAAAAGGTTCAGAGATAATATTTTTTGGAGAAAGTGTAAATCCCTTATCCAATGTGATTTTAGCCTTTACTGATAAGAAATTGATATCACAAGGATGTCAAGAAATTTTAGCGAATATAATGGATACAAGAGCTGTTGAGGTTAAGTTAGAAGACATTCCAACTGTACGAGAGTATCCAGAGGTTTTTCTAGATGAGTTACATGGATTACCTCCAGTCAGAGAGGTGGAGTTTGGTATTGACTTATTTCCAGGTACAACACCTATTTCAATGGCTCCTTATTGAATGGCCCCGATAGAGTTAAGGGAAATAAAGACCCAATTGTAAGAGCTGCTAGATCGAGGATTCATTAGACATTGTATTTCACCTTGGGGTACAATGGTGTTGTTCGTGAAAAAGAAAGATGGATCAATGCATTTATGCATATATTATCGACAGTTAAACAAAGTGTCTATCAAGAACAAGTATCCTCTTTCGAGGATTGATGACTTGTTTGATCAACTTAAAGGAGTAGCAGTTCTCTGTAAGATTGATCTTCGATCGGTATATCACCAGTTAAAGATTAAAGAGGAGGATATTCTAAAGACAACTTTCAAAACATGGTATGGGCACTACAAGTTCGTGGTAATGTCGTTTGGTTTGACAAATGCTCTGGCAGAATTCATGGATTTGATGAACTGAGTATTTTAGTCTTACTTGGATCAGTTTGTGGTGGTATTTATTGATGACATTCTCGTGTACTCGAAGATAAAGATAGAGAATGATGCTCATCTTCGTACTGTGCTCGAGATACTTAAGGAGAAAAAATTATATGTCAAGCTATCAAAGTGTGAGTTTTGGCTGTCATAAGTTATTTTTTGGTCATATGGTCCTGGAAGAAGGCATAAGGGTTGATCCTAAGAAGGTTCTAGCAATAATGGAGTGGAAACCCCTAAAGAATATTACATAGGTTCGAAGCTTCTTGGGACTTGTTGATTATTATCAAAGGTTCGTGAAGAACTTTTCAAGGATTACTTCTCCGTTGACCAAGCTCTTGAGAAAGGATGTTTCATTTATTTGGACTGAGAAGTGTGAAGAGAGTTTTGAACTCTAAAGAATATTTTAATGGAAACACTAGTGGTGGTACAACCGAAATCTGGCAAAGAGTATGTGGTATATAGCGATGCATCTTATAACGAGTTAGGTTGTATATTTATGCAAGAAGGTAAGGTGGTAGCTTATGCTTCCCAACAACTAAAGATGCACGAGAGAAATTATCCCACTAATGATCTTGAGTTGGCAGTAATAGTATTTGCTCGAAAAATTTGGCGTCATTATTTGTATAGTGAGCAGTGCTACATCTACATGGATCATAAGAGTCTCTAAAGTACTTGTTGACTCAAAAAGAGTTAAACTTGAGACAGAGAATATGGATAGAACTCTTAAAGAACTATGATTTGATCATTGATTATCATCCAGGGAAGGTAAATATTGTAGCATATACACTTAGTCGAAAAACTTTTACACCTTTGCGAGTTATGGATGTGCGGCTATTTTTGAAAGAAAATAGTGCACTGTTGGTTGAATTAAAGATAAAGTTGATGCTTCTAATCGGATAAATGAGCCACAAAAGAAATACATGAGGTTCTTGGAAAAGATTACACAAGTGGGAAAAGGTGAGACTAAAGACTTTGAAGTCAAGTCCGATGGATTTTTGTATTACCGAGGAAGAATATGCATTCCACATGATGATGAGTTGAAGAAAGATATTCTTTCAAAGGAACATTATAGTCCACTGACTATGCACCTAGGAGGGAACAATATGTATAAGGATTGAAAGAGTCGATATTGGTGGTCGGATCTGAAAAGAGCCATCACTAAGTTTGTTTATACATGTCTGACATGTCAACATGTAAAAGCTGAACATCAAGTGCTTTCAGGAAAGTCTACCTTTGACACCAAATAAGGATTTCATTTGGGTGCTAGTTGAACGATTAACTAAGTCGGCACATTTCATTCCAGTGCGAATGGACTATTCAATAAATAAGTATGTAGAGTTGTATATAAAAAGAGATAGTTCGACTGCATAGAGTGTCAATATCGATAATAACCGACAGGGATCCAAGGTTCACATCAAGATTTTGGAATTTTTTGCATAAAGCTTTGGGTACTCGATTAAATTTCAGTACGGCCTTTCATCTGCAGACGGATGGTCAGTCGGAGTGGACTATTAAAATATTAGAAGATATGCTGAGGGCATATGTGATTGAGTTCAAGGGATCATGGGAAAAGTATTTGCCTTCAGCAAAATTTGCCTACAACAACAGTTATCAATCGAGCATCAAGATGGCTCCGTACGAAGCTTTATATGGGAGAAAATGTCAAACACCGTTAAATTAGTTCGAGCTAAAACATCAGAATCTTGTTGGCTATTTTATTAAAAGAGGTTGAGGATAAAGTGGGGATAATTCAAGATAATCTCAATATGGCATCTGACCGACAGAATTCCTATGCAGACTTAAAGTGAAAAGAGATTGAATTTCATGAAGGTGATAAAGTTTTTCATAAAGTATCGCATTGGAAAAAGATATTGTGTTTTGGGCGCAAAAGAAAATTAAGTCCTAGATTCATTGGACCTTATGATATCTTAAAGAGAGTCGGATCGGTGGCCTACCAGTTAGCATTACCTCCAGAATTGGACAAAGTTCACAATGTTTTTCATGTGTCAATGCTTAGAAAGTATCGATCGAATCCTTCACATGTCATTGCACTAGAGGAAATTGAGATCCGACCAAATTTGACTTATGAAGAAGAACCAATACAAATTTTGGCTCGAGAAATCAAAGAACTACGTATCAAGACGATTCCTCTAGTCAAAGTGCGTTGGCAAAATCATAAAGTCGATGACGCTACTTGGGAAAGATAGGATAACATGAGGAATCAATATCTACACCTCTTCACATCAAGTACGACTTAAAATTCGAGGATGAATTTTATTTAAGGGGGAAGAGTTGTAATACCCTAAATTTCGAATAGTGACCAAAATGGAAATTTTGAAAGTTAAGTAACTAAAATGGAACTTTGGAAAAGTTTAGGGACTAAAATTGTAATTTTAAAAAGTTAAAATCCGGCCCCATAAATAAATAGTTTACCTCAAGAATGACATTTCTATGGGAATCATAATATTTGTAAGAAATTTGTATTAAAAGTTATAAATCGATAAAGTTTGAGAAAAAAATTCGGTAAATCGGATCGAATAGAAATTTCATGAAAAATTGAAGGATGATAAATTAGACCTAAAAATATTATTTTCACATTTTAAAATGTTGTAAAATAATATAAACCATTGGATTTGAGGATTTAATTCCATGTTAAATCTGGATCGTTTAATTAAAGTGGCAAGATTGTAATTTTTGGGAAATTTCAAAGGTAAATCGGAAAAGTGTGAATTTTTTATGTTCATCTTTGACTTTTGGAAAATAATAAGGTTGAGGTGTCTTGGTTTCATGGTAAATAAGAAGTTTCATTAAGGGTAAATCAGTCTTTTCCCAATTAAATGAATTTAATATTAATTAAATCTTAAATTAAAGGTAAATTAGCATGAAATTAATCTAAAATTTCATGCCAACTTATTTAGCTTCTTCTCCATTTCCGTGAACCCTCCAAAGGTAAGAAAGAAAAAATTTATTTTCCATTTTGAGCAATTTCCTTTGGATTTCAGGTTATGCCGTGAAATATAAAATTGTTCTAAGCGAGAAACGTTATCTTTTGGTACCATTTATGCTTGTTAATCTTGCTTGATTTCAAAGATCTCAAATCCTAGGGTTTGTGTTCACATTAGGGTTCAAAAATTGATGATGAATCTTGATGTTTTTGAGGTTGTAGATCATTTTCAAGATTGTTTGATGATTAAAACATGTTAAATCTTCCTAGAAAAGCTTCTATGATTTTCGGTCAAATGATGGAGTTGTAGAACTTTGTTTTTTTGATGAAATTTGATTAGGTGTTTGATTGTAGAGATGTTGTAAGGTTGGATGGAAGTGGATTTTATGTTTGAATCGAATAAAAATCGAGCAAAATCATGAAAACCCTACTTTTAGAGCTTTAAAGCATTCGACCATGGATTGTTTGGACGAAAAAAATTATGAAAAATTATGTAAGGGATGGAACTGATGTAGGAAGTATTCTACAAGCCTTAGAAAAATTTGGGAACCATTCTATAATTTTTGAAAAGTTGGGGGACCAAATCGACAATTTTGGAAAAGTTGTGAATTGTTGTGTAATTGTTTAATAATTAATGTACTGTGCTGGAAATTGTTGTTTGGGAATTGAAATGAGTGGTAAGTGTGAAAATTAACCATTATGGAAATTTGGAAAGTTTGGTGATTTAAATGCAATATTCGTATAGATGGCGTGCTTAAATGTAATTCTGCCTTTGTAAAAGTACTTGGTTGATAATAATTTCAATACTGGAATTATGTTATTTAAAATTGAAGTGATAAAATGGTGAATGACCATTTTGTGTAAATTGGAAAAGTTGGAGCCAATATTAAAAGAATTAATAAGTGTTGAAGTATTTTAGTAGAGAATAAGTTTCAAGTATAATTATGGATTTTGTTTTGGAAATGTATTTATATTAGTACAATACTAACATATGTATCGATGACAATTTTTGATTTTTTATAGATTGTGATTGATTTTTGATCGAAGCAAATCGGGTATAAAATGATTAAGTGTGGAGCATAGTGAGGCACATCTTTTGATATATAAAGTGTCAAGGTGAGTGCAATACATGCACGACGTTGTACATAGATGTTTTATACATCATCAGGAAGACTTTCGATGAGTCTACCTTGTTCATATCGACATGATATTATGTCATTATACATAATATCGACATAACCTTAATATGCCAAAGTGTGAAATCATACTGCATTGATCATTGATAAATATGATATTTTTGCCATGAATGTTATTTTTTGTATGAACTACCCGAACGTTAATTATATGGATATACGTTGCCATGGATGATTTAATTCATGACTAGATGCCCAAGTATGTTATTGAGGTTCAGTGGTATTAATGACATGCCATAGAGTTTAACAGTTGCAAATTTAAGTAGTACTAGAGTGTCTAATGAAGACACATAGTACATGTTAGGTGGGTAAGGCCCGACCTCAGCACTACGTTGCATTATTAGGTGAGCAAGGCTCGACCTCAGCACTATTGTGCAATATTTAACTCCTATATTGGGTTCCTCATAGATTAATAATTTTGGGCTATAGTTATTGGTAAAAAATGATTATATTTATATTATGTCATTTTGATTATGGTAAAATATTGAACATGTATGTAAGGTATCTTATGGCATTGGAAAATGACACTAAATTTAATGCATGAGTTATATTGTATTATTTATTATTTTAATTGTCTCACTAACTATATACTTAGCATGTGATGATTTTCATGTGTAGGTAAAGATCAGGAGTAGGAGTAAGGAGTACTGAGCAACACCAAGCATCGAGGAGTATATTACAATATCAGTAAGACATCCTTTGATGTGATTTTAGCTTAGTTAGTGGCATGTACTCATGAATGTCCTAGTTGCTCTGTTGACCTATTTTGGAATTGGTTTGTAATGGCTAAACTAAATCGTTTTACACTATTTCAATATGGATAATATGAATCAGTATTATTATTATAAATAGACGTATTTGATTATGATATATAAAATATTTTAAATATCATGTGATAGTTTTATATGATTTAATATTTTTATATTATCAGTTACCATTTGAAGAAAATAAATTTTAAATCACTTTTGAGTTGGGCAATGTTTTAAGAAATTCATTTGAGATCTATAACCTGTATTGGTATAAGTATACGAGTAGTAGGTGTTACATACCCCCTAATTACACTTGTACCGTACTCTTCAACCCAAGCCAAAGGAACCCCCATTACAGATGGAGAATAAAAGAGTAAGATTTGAGAAGCTCAGTAATACAAAATTGCTTAGTGATGCTGAAGAATATGCAAATAAATAGAAAAGCATAATTTTTCCTTATTGATTCAGACGTCTACAGGTTTTCGTGATGAGCTGAGGTTCCACTGATATTTCTTCAAGTAAAAGATATGAAGATTTCAGTTCAGAGTAAATGTTTAGATGACCAAGTTCAGGAGATCAGAATAGGATGTCTAGTGTGTTCCAAAAAAACTGAGTAATGTATATAGATTCTTTAAAAATGTTAGTAGTTTAAAACATATTTTAAAAACCACACTAATACCCTCCAACCAAACACCTATATGCAGTTTCCCTAGAACTGCATCCATAAGGACTTACCCTAAGCACATAACAAATGAGCCACCCTAAGGGAGTACCTTGGGGCTTATGGACCTACCTAAGGGTCTCCTTAGATCCGTAAAGAATTACCTGCTTGATCAAAGCCGAACCTTCATACTCTAGAATCCTACACATACAATATCCAGTAGAATGTTGTAAAAATGAAACGTAGTTATTTAAATCACATGAATATCCTCCATCTGTACACCATAATACAGTCTCATACTAAGGGAGTACCTTGGGGCCTTAAATCCTACCCAAGGAATACCTTAGCTCCATAAGGAATTACCAGCTTGATAAGATCTGAACCTTCATACTTCAGTCTACCCAGATAGTGTCCCAATAAAACAATTCAAGCAGTAACCGGTAGATTACATGATCCATAAATCAGGAACAATTATATTTTCCAGTGAAAACATATAATCAAATAGCACATTTCATGTAGCCATAGTTCATAAACAGTAATTCAATACATCAGTAAGTCAAAATATCGAACAGTTAAAAGATTTAATAAAACAGTAACTTCGGTAAATCACATTTCAAGACAGATAAAATAATCATATAGCACATAGGGAACACACTAGAGGATCCAATTATTTTTCCAGGGGTACTTGGTATTTATCAAGTAGGGAACCATGAAACTTTTGTAAATTGATAGAATTTTAGAATCAAGATCCCTATAAAAAGGGGTTTGATAGCTAACGTATTTTCCAATCATTCGAGAAGTGATTTATCAAGATCACATAGTATTCAGATATTTTTCGAAGGCACTAAGTAGTCAAGGAAGTATTCAGAATCTTTTGCATGAGAGTTACTTAAGATTTCAAATATGACATGAGTGATTCCATTTTTCAGGAAATCAAGGGAAATTTGGACATTGTTCTTGGAGAATTCTTAGTAATTTATTCAAATAAGGTTGAAACGATGATTCATGTTATTTAAGATTCATGTTGATTTATCAGGATATCGAGTCAACTCGAACTGAACAAATCCTAGCACTGTGATACCTGCCAACCAATCAAATCGATGCACTTCAAGGATATTCACACTTTAATATTGACATCAATAGTCGAAATGATCATCTTCAGAATCAACGTTGAATGGATCTTACGGAGACGAACATGTATTCTCTCCACAGTACTGATTTCACTAGTTGAACGAACCTTTTTTATATTCAACATCGACTAGATATTCACATGACGAACAAATATTTCAGTGATATTTAATTTATTTATGAATTGCAAAAATATCCATAACGACCGACGTACTTGGGTCATGATTCACCTCAAATGGCATACAACACTTAGATTTATCATTGATTCTAAAAATCTACCAAAGATATCCACTTATTTTAAGTCATTAGAAAAACCACTTATTTTAAGTCATTAGAAAAATGGGTTGCTTCAACAGTCGAGGTTAATTCAATAATCTTAGAGTTCAAGGTATTCTGGTTCTTTTAGAGTTCAAGATATTTTGGTCATTTGAACATTGGAGGTTATTTTAGTTATTTCACATCTCGATGACATTTTGGTAATTCTGATCATTCCAAACATATGTACCTTTTCTGGTAATTTGGTTAGATATACCAGTTCAGAATTATTTTGTCACTTTTTAAGGGTAATCTTGGTCTTTTTGTAGTGTAAGGGTATTTTTGTAATTTTAATCAATAGGGTTATTTTTATCATTTTGGTCTTGGAAGAATACTTAATAATTTAACGATAATTTGTCATATTCGAGATTTATATCGAATTAACAAGGTTCTGGGTCAAATAAGGTTGAACAGATATCAATACCGGATACTTACTAATCATTCAACTGATTCCTTCCAAATATTCACCTCTCAATACTAATTACACTAGTTGAACTAGTCACCATCATGCACCATTAGAACGAATCTTGAGGAGACAAATATGTATCCCAATGATATTATATATTTATATATTCCAATGGTATCCAGAGAGACCGACGAGCTTGGGCCGTGTTCCAAGACCTTTAGAGGTAGTTTAATGCTTAGGTTTAAAGTATTTTCAGGGTTTATCCAAGTTCATTCATTTATTCTAAGTTGTTTCCACTATCAGGGGTAAATCAGTCATATTTGTATCTGAAGGGCATTTTTAACATTTTACCGGGATCAGTATAGGTTTAGAATAATTAATATTTATTAAAAGCCCAAATCATATTTATTTATGCATTAACCAATACATAACTTATACCATACAACATGCAATGGGTAGTAAAGTATTACCTCGATTTACGAGCTATATCGACCGACCATTTAAACTTCATTCGATCGCCCTATAATTTTAATTCCATGTCCCATAATGTCTTGGATACATAACAAACAAATTTACGTCAAAAACAGAACTTAATCCAAAAACCAAATTGAATCCGAAGATGAAACACTAAAAATAGCTTAACGAGTTTAAATTTGGCAAAACGGACTTCGGATTCGAACTCAAGACATCGAAAAACATAAAATATGACTTTTTAAAATTTTTTACTTTTTGTCAAAGTTTACGGTCAAAGTTAACGGTCAGTCAAAGTCAACGAGTTGACTCGGACGAGGTGACTCAACTTGACCGGTTCGGGTTGACTCGGTCGGGTCAAACAAACCCGGTTCAAACCATGTTGGGCCAGTTTGATCCACCTGGACCGTTTTTAAAAGAAACCAGAGCTGAGGGATGAGCCCCACGCGCAAGCGATGGCGCGTGGCGGTGCGTGACAGTGGCGACAGGGTCGAGAGTGGCAGTCAAGCATTCTGGGAGCACCAAAACAACATCATCAATTCAATAATAACCCAATATTCATCCAAAGCAATTTAAATTAACCCAAAAATATTTAAATGCTTACCCTAAAATGATGATCAATGACGGAGCAACTTCATACGATAAACTCAGTTGAGTTTTGGGCGCACGGAGGAGGGGAGTCCGATGGTACAGGCGGTGAGGTGAGGAAACAACCATGGAAGCCAGATTTTATAGTTAACTGAGCGGCGGGGTGGGTGTTTTCGGCCGAGCTTCTTCGACGTCTCCATGGAAAATGAAAGCTCCTTTCGACGAATTGATTGAGGGGTCTTGGACTCTATGGCTTGACATTCTGATTGAAGGTGGCGATGACCTACACCGTCGGCCAGAGCAAGGCGGATCAAGGGAGGGAAGGCGACGGGGGTTCGATGGGTTTCACTCTTGATTTAGGCTCAAACGATGCTCGATTGGAGGCGTTGTCGGATGGGACGGGTTGTCGAAGGACGATGGATTGACTGGTAATGATGGTGTGCTCAATCGCCGTTCGGAGGTAGCTGGCCTGAAGGGCAACGGGAATAGCTTGGGATGGGTTTATTTTGGGGGTTTTGTTCCTATACCGGGGGATTTGGAACAAAACGGTTTATCACCCAACCCAAATATAATAAAATGTATATTTATTATTATTAAACTCAAATAGTAACCTAGGGTAGATGGTAGGGGGATGGCCAGCCATACCCTAGGTCCCTTGTTCAAACATGCCTAGTCCCCTATTTCCCTTTTTTCCATTGACCAGTAAATTGGGTAAATTCAGGGCTAAGTCCCTATAATTCCCAAACTTTTAAACTTAGCCCGGAAGTTTCAGAATCTTAGAATTTTATCCCTAAAATCAATTAATTTATTTAATAAATTTTAATTTGAAAATTAGGGGTGTGACAATGTTTATATGTTAAAGAAAGATAATTGACAATGATTATGATATATAAATGTTATGTGGAAATGAAATGTATAGAGTATGAACTGCCCATTATGTTATGATATGAAGAGTTGTATATGTTGATATATTAATATCTTTGATAATTGAATAATATATAATAATTAATAGAAAAACCCATTGTATGTTGCATTGAGAGTCGTAGGTACACATGACATGCTAGGAAGTTGAGTAAAATTCAAGTTAAATTAAGTTATGGTACATTCGTGTACATAACGTATGGCACCATTGGTGATATGATTGTACTTGGAGTGCACCTTATGTTGATGATTTGTTACTGAAGTGCCTAGTGCGTACATTATGTATAACTCAAGTCCCTTGCATTCTCATAAATATACATTGGGCTATGAATTTGAAAATAAGTTATGAATCTGAAGTAAGTAATGAGTCTGAAAATAAGTTATGAATATGGAAATAAATTTTGATTTAGAAAATAAATTATGAAATGTGAAAGTATTCATTATGAACATGGAATATCAAAATGAATTTGTAAATGAATATGAAAGTGGAAAATGAGAATAAGTATTTGAATGAAATAGAGTATGACATGATTGTTATGTTTATTATTGATTATCATGAGATGATGATTTTCAGGTCTCTGATGAGGAAATATGGCTTCAATAAATCAGTTAGGATATTTAATGATTTTATTTGAATTTAAGTTTAATGTTTTGAATTGTTATGATATTTTAAGTTAAGTTCTATATAAAGAAATATAATGTTATGATGTTGTTAAGTTGTTTAATATTCTATGTCACCTTAGTTTGTTTATAATGTCTGACTAAGTGAATACTTAACATGTGATGATTTTCACTTGTAGGTAAAGAAAGGCAAGTGAAGTAAGGAGTCAATTTTTTCATCAATCAACAAAGAACAACTACAGGTATCAGTAATGGCATCCTACTATTTTAAATTTTCTAGACGGCATGTATACGAATAAGAAATGTCTAAGATATATTATTATGGTTATAAATATGAATCTAAGTTTATATTTTAGATAAAAATTATATTTTACGATAACAAAGAAATATTTTTAGAATTAGCAGTTTTTAAAAAGTATTGTTTACTATTGAACTACTAAAATTCTGCCTAAACTTAAGCTTGATTTATATGATAATTATTATTTTATGATTTTACACAATTAATGCAATAATTTTAAAGCTAATAATGGAATGTTTTATAAAGGAACAAAATTTTAAGTATTTATGCTCATTGAATGTTTGTAAAGTTGATGAAACATCTTTAGCTCGTATTTTGAGACGTATACGAGCTATGGGTGTTACAAACAAGGTCTACATTATCGCTTAGATGAAACCTCATGCATGATAGTGGAAATCTATAATAATATAAGGAAGATACTTTTCTACTGCTTTGGAGTAGAACTCTTGTTTCTATATTGAACTTCAACTCGTGTAGTTGAATAGGTTTTTTGGGAAACACTTGGTTATATATTTTACAATCTTAAAAAACAGTTGCACAAATAGTTGACATGTTTGAAAAAAAAACTCAAGCTTTGGAAGTGAAAGATTGAAGGTGTTTTTTTTGCTTCAATAGAAGAGTAAATTGGCTTTCAACTCACACATATTAATAGTTGCCGAAGATGATTAAATTATCATTGAAAAGTTGATGAAATGGGTCATTTTTGGCCTATTAGAAACACACGTTTTTTTTGATATAATGTGATAAATGCACCACAAAAAAATTTCTAATTTGAGTTGATCATCACTGAAAAGTTGCTGAATATGATAAGACACCACTATTTCACCCATTGTCTAAAAAGTTGTTTAAATTATGCATTGAATAACCTTTGAAAAGTTGCAGAAGATGATAATGCAACACTATTTCACCCGTTTTCTAAAAAGTTGTTTAAATTATACATTGAATAACCTTTGAAAAGTTCCAGAAGATAATAACACACTACTATTTCACCCGTTTTCTGAAAAGTTGTTTAAATAATGCATTGAATGACGTCAGAAAAGTTACAGAATATGATAATGCACCACTATTTCACATGTTTTCTAAAAATTTGATCAAATTATGCATTAAATGATCTTTGAAAATTTGCAGAAGATGATAATGCACCACCATTATTTGGCCTACTGAGATGATATTTAACTGGAGAGTTTTTGAATGATAATTAATGATTGGTTGTATTTGTTTTAAATCAGCTCACTTCAAATGAATCTTCATAAGAGTTATTTTTTTACAATTATATTGAACAAGAAAAAACCAATCTCTCTCTGAAGCTATGGCGAACAAGTTTTTCACAGTCGTCCACCCAAATGGCCAAGTTGTCGAAACTCAAGATTTTGTTCAATTTATGTCACATAGGCCTGTGAACATGATGTTCCCGGTAGATGTATCTCATCAGCAATTGAAGATGAAAGTAAAACAATATAGAGGTTATGTTTCAAGTTTGAGATATTGTCACATCATTTCAAAGACTCCGCTTAAATATGGAGCAATCCTGATCGATGATGATAGCAATGTAGTTGTTATAATTGGCCTTCATCAATCTTCCAATAATCAAATGATTGATATTATTGTCGAAACTGTAGATGTTTCTAATTCATCAACTGTTGCACCTGTGACCACATAAGTAGGACCATCAGAAGATATATATAACCTCATCGAAGATTTGGTGAAATCCTTGGTGATTTTAGCGAGCACGATGAAACTTTTGTTCCACTTATGATGGACGATGCCATATCAATAATCAATGAATCTGATATCACCGAGGCTGCTTTAGATGGATAAGCCTTTGATATAAAGGGTAATGTATGGGATGCAATCGTTTCTCATGGCCAAGCAATGCAGAATGCTCTGCTAGTTTGGGCACATCCATCAACAGTCACGCAAGCAGAAAGTTGCACCCCAAGATGCCTCAATATCATCATGGAGTTGTAATGCATGAGATAAAATATGATGTCATAAGGAATCTTGAGATTCATGATATGCCCTATATATACACATCCCACTAGGGGACATCGGATGAAGGATCGATGAATTTTGGAGTTGGGTCATAGTTTGAGAGTAAGAAGGATGCACAATTAGTTGTGAATGAGTTTTGTATCAGAGCTCATATGGAATTCACTGTTGTGGAGTCTAACCAGAAGACATATTTTGTCAGATGTATTAACAATAGCATTGGTTGTAAGTAGAGGATACATGTCTCATACCTACAGTGAAAGATGTTGTGGGAAGTGACAAGGTTCTACAACTTAGAATCCGATGTAATTTGTGCATATGTGAAGCTACTCATGGAGAAAAATCCAATGATCCCTATATCAATGATTGTGGCATAAATACAAATAAATTTGGATTTATTCTGTCTTATTACAAGTCCTGGATGGCCAAACGAAAAGTTGTGAAACTACTGTATGATGATTGTGATCAGTCGTACAATGAGTTGTCACATTTGTTGCACGCAATAGAATATTTCATCCCAGGGACCATTGTTCGCTCCTCCACTTATCCTGCAACCACATTTGATGGACAAGTTATCCTTGGAAAGAGAGTTTTTGGAGGCTTGTTCTAGGTTTTCAAGTCACAAATTGAAGGCTTTCGTTACTGCAAATAGATGGTTCAAGTAGATGACACTTTTCTGTACGGCTTATACAAACACGTCCTTATGATAGTTGTTGCACAAGATGGTGACATAAACATATTCCCCATTGCCTTCGCCATTGTTAAAAAATGAGCATAAGGAAACATGGACTTTTTTTTGTCGAACTTTTGCTCCCATGTTGTAACTTAAGATGGGGTTTATATAATCTTAGAACGTTCACCTAGGTTGTTGGCCACGATTGACAGACTGGAAAGTAGGTGTTCGCCTCCATATGCATTTCTGTATATTGCATGTGTCATATCGCTTTAAATTCTATGACAAGATTCAAGAATAAGAAAATAAAGAAATAGATTATCAACATGGGTAACTTATTCAATTTTACCCTTTGTTTTTTGGTATTGGTCTTCATTTAAAATTATTATAATTACATATAACTATTTTTTCAGGCTACGCATTACTACAACTGATATTTATTACAAGACTGAAAATTTGAGAAAGTATGGAGAAGAGGTGTATAACTTTGCAGCTGATATACTTCGGGAAAGATGGGCACAAGCATATAACGATCAAGGTCGACGTTATGGTCATATGACAACCAATCTTGCCAAGTGTATCAATTCAGTGCTAAAAGGGACTAGACATCTACTGGTGGCAAGTATTGTTCGGGAGACATACTTCAGATTGAGTAAAGTTTGGGCAGACAAAAGTGCTCATGTAGAGGCAATGCTCAACGAATGTAGAAATTAGGCTCCAGACATAAAGAAAGCAATGACCAAAAATCAAACTCATGCAACATCAATTTATGTTCATAATTTCACCAGACTGGAACCTGATTATATTGTTCAAGCACTTGTTTGACCATGAGGTTGTGACTTCTGCCACCTATATTGGTAATCTGAATAGAAGATGGTGTGATTGTGGTCGATTTCAAGCCTTCAGATACCCATGCGGTCACAAGGTTGATGCATGTATGCCTGTGAATGTAGACCCATACATTTATGGTGATGATTGTTATAGCTTGCATACTATGCGCAACATATATAGTTACGAGTTTAAGTATTCCCGAATGATACATATTGGTTACCTACTGTCTCTGAAGAACGGTTGCCCAATTCGCAATTACGAATGAAGTCGAGGGGTCGTCTTGAATCTACTCAAATTCATATTAATATGGATAACCCTTAAAGAGAGAAATGTATACCGAAGCTATATGGCCACTGCAAAGGTGAAGGCCACACTAGAAAGCACTTTTCACATCTCCCAAGATATCGAGCAAGTCGGTAAATCCTTTGTAATCGTATTCCCATTTTGTACCGATTTTACAAATATCAATGATAATTTTACAAATATTCTTCCCACAAGTGCATGTTTTGGTTCTCCTATAAATCTATAAACTAACACAACTCCTATTTATTGTTAAAATTTGAGGAAATAAACGTCGGAACATAAAATATTAAAATATTAGGCCCAGAATATAAAAATTATGTCTCATAGAACTGGTCATGTCAAATTGATGAATTCACCCTGTGTTGGGAGAGTTTAGGGAGTAAGGAGTATAAAGAGATAGAAAAATTTGCACATGGATTTATAATGGTTCGACTTCTCAACCAAGTCTACATCCACTACCTTAGCTCCTCACTAAGGATTTTCTAACAAATTCACTAATTTGTTCTTTCTTTTTTCCAGGATAAAGAGATAACCTTTACAACTCGCTAGCTTTTCAAAGGATAAGCTAGAACCAACCCCCTTTACAAAAGAAATACAAGATATAAACAAGAAAACCTCATAAAGGTAGGGTGTTTACAAGATTTAAGCTCACAAGAAAACAAATGAAAGATTTACAATAAGCTTAAAACACTAATATTTACAAGAGAAAGAAAAATAATAATGAAAAACTCTTCTCTTGTGTTTGATTGCTTGGATAGGTGTTGTCCAACCTTCTTCAAGTGCCCTCAACTTGTTTTTATAAGTTGGAATGAGTTTGTGATCGTTTCTAGCCATTGGGGATTAATTTTCTGCAAAATAAAACTGCCCAGGACAGGGACTATCGGTACTCCTTTAATGAGTATCGGTATTACCTTTATAATTTTTAAATAAACTAGCCGTTAAAGACTGTTGGGCTTGACCAATATCGATACTATGCTCATGGTATCGATACCACTGTGTAAAGTAGTAACGGTACCCTTTTGAGTATCGGTACCTATTTTGTATTCTGGAATTTGAGTAATTTGAAAAACATCTGGTAATATCGATACTACCTAGAGAGTATCAATATTTCTTTTACCTTTGGTAAATGTACCACATGAACAATATCAATATTATTCATATAGTATCGATATTGTAGGAACAATATAGGTACTACGTACTCATAATTTGTGCTTAAATTCTAGTTTAATGGACTTTGAATTATTTTTGAAAACTTTGAACAAATTTAATCAAGTCCAAAAACATTTTGCCTTAATTTGTTATATCAAAATATTATAAAACATAGTTAAACAATCTCACTCCTTTTTGATATAATAAAGCATTTGAAAAATATTGTTTTGGCAAAACTCCCCTTAATAAAATATTTCATGAAAAACGAGAAATATTTGGAAAATATTAAAGCTCCCCTTTTTCATTCTTGAAATTGAAATTTTCAAACATATACTTCTCCCCTTTTTGTTATATCAAAAATAATTCAAATTTAAAGTTTAGAAATAACAATGGAAAGTAAGTGGTAAATTTTAGCATCAAAATCATTTGAAAAATCAAAGCACCCCCTCAATAAAAGCGTTCCAAACAAAAATTGACTTTAAAAGCTTGACACTTAAAAGACATTGAATTTCAACAAAGATTAACAAACATGTTAGTAGCACATGAAATTCAATATATCCAAATCTAATATACTTTATGCAATACCAATTGTTGTATTTAAGTGCATGTGCATAAAGTTATCAAAAAAATTTATGCATTTGAAAAAATTGATATCAGTTGTTAGAGAGATATCATTTGCAATAAATTACAAGCATAAACATTTAAATTAAGGTCAAAAAAATAAAATTTGAAAAATTAAAGCATTAAAACCAATTTTAACCAAAAATCATTATGATGAACTAAAAATTAAGAAAAATCATTTAAAATTAAAATGTCCATCATAATACACTTTTCAACATACATGAGATGAAAAAATAATATCATTTCAATCATTCATGAATGGATTTTGGTATCCAAATTGCTTTGGATCCTTGGACGTTAGTTTCAATACCCCTTATTTCTTTAGGAATCCATAATTGTTTAATTTTAAAACATGTTCATTTCTTTAAAGGACAAGTATGTTCCTTGTGACCATGATAATGAAAATGTGAGCATTTTGTCATTATGAAGTTAGATGAATTATTTAAAATAATTCTTTTTCTTTTGTTAAGCATTGAAGCTTAACTTTTAAATCAAAACATTCTTTTTCAAAATTTTCAATTTTTACTTTTGAAAGCTCTAAATCCGTTTTCAAAATTTCATTTTGATTTTCAAAATCCAATTTTGCTTTCAAAAGAAACTCGTTTTCAACTTTAAATTTTGAAATCATTCTTATATTTGGAGTTCATGGTCTCAAACTCCAAAAATAATTCATCGTATGCATCTTGTAACTCTTTAAAAGAATATGAATTAGATTCACTAGAGTTAGAAGATACCATTGGCTCTTTAAGAGTCATTAAGCACACCGACTTTATTGGTTCTTCTTTCTTGTTTCCATGGATCTCTTCAGCTTATTCCAAAGCTCCTTGGCATTTAAACAAGAAGAAACTCTTTTATAACCATCAGGACCAAATGCACAAAACAACATGTGCATGACCTTAGCATTTTGTTGAGTTTTCTTCCGTTCTTGGGTACTCTACTCCTTCGTCTTCTTCTTTGGAGAAGAGTATCCATTTTTTTTATCATCTCCCATGCATCAAGATCATTGGATTGTATGAATAGCTTCATTAATTTCTTCCAATGACGGCAGTTGGCTCCATTGAAGTATGGAGGCTTATCGATTGGTTGGGAGTCTTCTATGTGGAACGAGCCGGGGGTGGAAGTCATCTTCTCGGTTGTGTCGGAAATGGATAAAGCTTCTTTAAGGATCGTCTCAAGGTTGTTAAACCTTCTAATGAGTCAAACTCTGATACCAATTGTTGGGATTTAAGATGAAGATCAATGATCAACCGAATAATTACCAAGAGGGGGTGAATTGACTTTTTGAGTTTAGGGAGTAAGGAGTATAAAGAGATAGGAAAATTTGCACAAGGATTTATAATGATTTGACTTCTCAACCAAGTCTATATCCACTACCTTAGCTCTTCACTAAGGATTTTCTAACAAATTCAATAATTTATTCTTTCTTTTTCTAGGATAAAGAGATAACCTTTACAACTCCCTAGCTTTTCAAATGCTAAGCTAGAACCAATCCCCTTTATAAAAAGAATACAAGATGTAAACAAGAAAACCTCTTAAACAAGATTTAAGCTTATAAGAAAATAAATGAAAGATTTGCAATAAGCTCAAAAAATTAATATTTACAAGAAAAAAGAAAATAAGAATGAAAAACTCTTCTTTTGTGTTTGATTGCTTGGATAGGTGTTGTCCAACCTTCTTCAAGTGTCCTCAACTTGTTTTTATAAGTTGGAATGAGTTGGTGACCGTTTCTAGCCGTTGGGGATGATTTGGAGCCTTAGGAATTAATTTTCTGCAAAATAAAACTGCCCAAGACAAGGAGTATCGGTAATCCTTTAATAAGTATCGGTACTACCTTTATAATTTTTAAATAAACTAGCCATTAAAGACCGTTGGGCTTGACCAGTATCGATACTATGCTCATGGTATCAATACCACTATGTAAAATAGTACCCCTTTGAGTATCGATACATATTTTGCATTCTGAAATTTGAACAATTTGAAAAATATCTGGTAGTATCGATACTACCTAGAGAGTATCGATACTTCTTTTACCTTTGGTATCGGTACCACATGAATAATATCGGTATTGTTCATATAGTATCGATATTGTAAGAACAATATCATTACTATATACTCAAAAAAATGTTTTGTGCTCAAATTATAGTTTAATGGACTTTGAATTATTTTTAAAAACTTTAAACAAATTCAATCAAATCCAAAAATATTTTATCTTAATTTATTATATTAAAATATTATAAAACATAGTGTGTAAAAATATCATAGATCTCAAATTAATTTTTAGGAGTTGGACAAATAATTTAGGCGGGTGCTATATTTTGGACAGAAAAAAACCTAACCCCGTGAGCTGAATTTAATGTGGAGTCCGGATTAGTAAAATCATAGGATGCAAAGGCTTCAACAACCAAAAAATAACAAAAGAAAGAGAATGCTGTTTTTATTGAATAGTTCTTCTGACTTTGATCCATTTCCAATCACCCAACTTTTTGTTTTTCTGTTGATTTTGTGTCAATAAGGTTTCTGGGTTTCCTCTTGTTTCGGATCTTGTCTTTAGATTTGCTTCATGTTAAAGGTACTTGAATTTGGATCTCATCTTACATTTTTTGTGAGATTTCAATAAACCCAGTTCAATTTTCCTTGTTTTAATTTGTTTTCTGAGGTTTAAGATTTGAATAAAATATGGGTTTGTTTGTAAATTTTGTATTTTTTTGTTGCAGATCTTTAGTGGGTTTTAAAGCTAAAGCTATGGCGGTTTGATCAGATTCAGCCTTGGGATTTTTAAGGCCTAATTTTGGAAGGTAAATTGTTCTTATCTTTTGTTTTTGGTTTTTGGGTATGGATCACTTCTGTAATCTGATCTAAATATTGTCGTTTAGGGAGAAAATATTCTTTTCTGTGGAAAAATTGATGGGAAAATGTTGAAGTCAGCATCTATGTCCTTCGACTTTAGAAAAAATGCTTAAGTTATATACTGAGTACTGATCGCTTGATTTAATGGTGATTTGTTGCTATGTCGAGTTTCATGAACTATAATGGTCCTTTATTTTTACTCCAATTTAAGATATTTAGTTTAGGGGAAAATGTCGTTTTGCTTGTTAAATGTTCCATCTATTTCTAGGGTTCCTTTCTTTTATGTACTTTTTTCTGGTAAATTTGTGGTCAAAACTGAGTTTTCTTTTCTCATGGGCAGAGCCGGTGGACGGAGTATTTTTATCCGAAATCTTTGGAAAATACATTCTAATTGAGCTGGCATAGCTTTTCTGCCAGAAAAATGTCTTTCCGTAGCATAGTTCGTGATGTGAGGGATAGTTTTGGGAGCTTGTCAAGGCGGAGTTTTGACGTTAGATTAATCGGGGCATCACAGAGGAAAATCACATGGTTCTTTACATGATTTGCATGATGAGCCTGTTGTTGTTCAGAACAGCCGATGGGCTAACCTTCACCCGGAGCTGCTTATTGATGTGATCAAGAGGTTGGAGGAGAGTGAGAGCACGTGGCCTGCTCGGGAAAATGTTGTTGCATGTGCATCTGTTTGCCGATCTTGGAGATTCATCTGCAAAGACATTGTTAAGAGTCCTGAACTCTGTGGGAAGCTTACTTTTCCTGTGTCTCTGAAGCAGGTAGGATCACCGTTCATTGAAATTTGAAAATCTCCTTTTTTCTGGTTTGAGTTGCTCTTGTAAATAGCTTTACTCTGATTATGTATCTATGCATTTATTTGGAAATAATACTGAAACAGAATCAGTTCTTATTATATCGAGAACCCAAGAATGCTTCTGTAACTCTCTTGTTTGACTTTTCAGCCTGGGCCACGTGATGGAACCATTCAGTGTTTCATTAAAAGGGATAAATCTAAATTAACATATCGCTTGTTTTTGTGCCTTAGCCCTGGTAAGTGTGATTCCCAGCAACCAATTGAATGAAGTTACCTTTGTTAAATGTGTGTGTGTATGTATTATATATATATATATATATATTGACCTTATTGCCGTAAAGCGTATCTTTACATGACAGATTGCAATAATTAGATATGATTTAATTTCTATGTTCTATTGTATTCTCCATATCGGACTACATAAGCTGTGTCAACATTACATGTCAGCCTGAATTATTTCATTTAAAGCAACCACTGAACTGCAATAATGTGGCTATGCATTGCCATTCGCAGATGTTTAAGTGCCTTGTATTGGTTTCCACATTATCATTTTGTTCATTCTAAGTGAACGGCCTTGTATTGTATACCTTTTTTTGTTTTGCAGCCCTGCTAGTTGAGAATGGGAAATTCCTTCTTTCTGCAAAAAGGACTCGTAGGACTACTTCTACGGAGTATATCATTTCTATGAATGCGGACAACATTTCAAGTTCAAGCAGCAGTTACATCGGAAAGCTGAGGTATGAATGTGATACCGAGTTGTGTCATTTTAATGCAAATACAACCCTTTTGTTCTGAGAAAGTGTTAGCAATTTGAATCTGGCAGAAGCCGAGTAGAATCACTTCAATTTCCGAGGAATAGTAGCAATTAGAATAATGTTGGATTAGTTCTAGAGACTCAAATTGATTTCCACATCTCCTTTGCCCGAATGTTTTCTTTGACATTTAAAGCTAGCTTTTTAAAAAAAAATTCTTTATATCTAACACGAGTTTTCTTGTTTATGGAATGTGAATTTGAAACTATTTCTATTTCTGGTTCCAGGTCAAACTTCCTCGGCACAAAATTCATAATATATGACACCCAACCTGCCTACACCTCTACTCATGTTCCTCCACCGGGCCGCTCGAGTCGAAGATTTTATTCGAAGAAAGTTTCCCCTAAAGTCCCTACTGGTAGCTACAACATAGGTCAGATTTCTTACGAGCTAAATGTTCTCGGTACACAAGGCCCACGAAGGATGCATTGCATCATGCTCTCTATCCCCACTTCAGCTCTTGAGGCTGGTGGTCGTGTCCCTTGCCAGCCCGAGTTTCTTCGCCACCCTTTGGAGGACTCATTCAGGAGCATTTCTTTTTCAAAGTCTCTTGATCACTCTGTCGAGTTCAGCAGTGCTCGATTTTCGGAAATTGGTAGTACCTCTTATGATGAGGAGGATGGGAAAATGAAACCCTTGGTCCTCAAAAACAAGCCCCCGAGATGGCATGAGCAGTTACAGTGTTGGTGCCTGAATTTCCGAGGGCGGGTAACTGTTGCATCGGTTAAGAACTTTCAGTTGATTGCTGCCACACAACCAGCTGCTGGTGCACCCACCCCATCATCTCAGCCTGCCCCACCTGATCTGGATAAGATAATACTGCAGTTTGGCAAGGTTGGTAAAAGATATGTTCACCATGGATTACCGTTACCCCCTCTCTGCATTTCAGGCTTTTGCTATCTGCCTCAGCAGCTTTGACACCAAATTGGCTTGTGAATAGCATATGATTAAGAGAAAAAAAATGATAATTGTGGCCCCTCCGAAACACTTGAAAAAGATTAAAGACAATCTTTTAACTCTCTTTTTAAATCATCCTTCTTTTTGTCACTTCTCATCCTTAGATGACCTTTGGTAGGATGGAAAATTGGTAATGTTGTGTTATTTGTAAGCTAATTTGCATCTCTGATGCCACCACCGGAATGACAGGCTTGCATGATAGTAAACCCTAAATTTATCTTTAATTCATGCATGACTACTTCAGTTCATGTTATGTGTACATTGATCAGACAATGTATACATATCAAAAGGAAAAAGGAGCCAAAATATATAATAATATAAAATATATATATATATATATATATATGAACTATTGAACTATACGTAAACTATATAGTTTATTAATATAAATTATATAGTTTAAATGTAAATTATATATGAATTATATTTAAATATATAGAGCTTATATTTAATTATTATGTATAATTATAAATTATATATACTATGTATAAATTATATAGTTTATATAGTTTATATATAAAGTATAATTATAAAGACTAAAGTATATAAATTATATATACATATAAAGTATAAGTATGTATGTATGTATGTATATATATATAGTTTTAGTATAAAGTATATACATATATAAAATATAAAGTATAAGTTATATATATATATTTATATATATATATATATATATATATATATATAAAGACTAAAGTATATAAGCATATAATATAAGTATAAGTAATATATAAAATATATAAGTAAAATATAAAAAGTATAATATATATATATAATATAAATTAAATATAAAGTATATAAAGTATAATTATAAAACTAAAGTATATAAGTATATATATATATATATATATATATAAGTATATATATTATATAAGTGTATATATATATATATATATATATACTTATATACTTATACTTTATATTTTATTTATACTTATATTTAATACTTATATACTTTATATTATATTTATATACTTTATATTTAATACTTGTATACTTTATATTATATACTTGTACTTTATATTATATATATATACTTATAATTTATATTATTATATGTTATATATACTTTACACTAAAACTTTATATATATATATATATATACACTTTATAGTTTATAGTTTATATATAGTTATATAGTTATATACTTTATATTTAATGCTTATATATTTTATATTATATACTTATATACTTTAGTCTTTATAATTATACTTTTTATATATATAATATACTTATACTTTATATTATTATATATGTATATATACTTTATACTAAAACTTTATATATATATATATATATATATATATATATACTTGTACTTTATATGTATATATACTTTATATACTTATATACTTTATGTAATACCCCAAATTTTGGTTAGTGACCAAAATGTAACTTTTGAAAGTTTGATGGCCAAAGTATAAAACTTGGAAGAAATTTTAGGAAATTAAGTGGTAAGTTCTTGAAATGAATTTTATTTCATAAATAGATAGTTTACTCTTGAGAGTGGGGTTTTATGGAAGTATATTTTGAATTTGGAATTTGGTAAAGAAAAATTATAAATGGTTAAAACCAGTAAGGAATCGGTAATTTCAGATTTAATTGAAATCTTACAAAAATTTTGAAGGATGTTATAAAATAGTTGGAAATATTATTTTAATATTTTGGATCAGATAAATTTGGTCTGAAAATATGGAAATTTTCAGATTTAATCGAAACAGTGGAATTTAGTGACTAAAATGCAAGTTTTGAAATTTCATGGGAAAATTTAGAAATTTAAAGTCAAAATATTTCATCTTTGACTTTGAATTATGATAAGGATGAGTTGTCATGGTTTTATGGTAAATAAGAAGATTCATTAAGGGTAATTTGGTCTTATCCCAATTAAGTGAATATTATATTCATTTAAGTGGATTATAATGTAAAATATTATTATATGCACCCAACATATCATTGCAATTGTTCATCTTCTTCTCCCAAAATCAGCTGTGGGTTTCTCCAAAGGTAAGAGAAAATTCCAACTCCATTTTCAAGCAATTTGATTCAATATTTTGTGTAAGTTGTAAATAGAAAATGGTTGTATGAGAAAAACTCTATCTTTTGGTACCAATATGGCATGGTAATCTTGTTGGTGTTCAAAGATCCTAAATTTAAGGGTTTGTGTTCATAAAAAGGGATCATGAAATTGATGATGGATTTTGATGTTTGTGAGGTAGTAGATTCATATTCAAGCATGTGTGATGTTTAGAACATGTTTGATCTTTTGAGAATTTGTTCTATGAGTTTTGATCATGGATTTGTTTGAGTGAGAAAAATTATGGAAAAATTATATATGAGTTGGAAATCATGAAGGAAGTATTATACAAGCCTTAGAAAAATTGGGGATTATTTCGTAAGTTTTGAAAAGTTGGAGATCAATTCGTAAATTCCATAAAATGGAGGGATTGTTGTGTAAGTGTTATATAATTGATGTGCTATACTGGAATTTTTGGTATTAAAGATTTAGGTGATAAAGTGGTGAAGGACCATTTTGAGTAAATTGAAAAAGTTGGTTCCAATACTAAAAAGAATTAATAAATGTTAAAGTATTTTGTGGTGAATAGTTTGAAGCATGATTGTGGAATATATTTTGGATATATATATTTATGCTAGTACAATACTAACATATATAAGTATGAATCTATATGTTGTACAGATTTTGATTTACTTGGTGTTCAAAACGATTCGAATATAAAAGAAAAGGGTTATTGTGGACAATAGTGAGGCTTATTTGGGAAAATTATAAAGTGTCAATGTGAGTGCAATACATGCATGAAATTATACATGGATGTTTTATACATCATTAGGAAGACTTGCGATAAGTCGACCTTGTTTTATCAGCAGCATGATATTATATCATATTTTTATAAATTGACATGACATTGATATGTCAGAGATTGAAATTATAATGCATTGAGTTTGGAAAATGTGATATTTTACCATGAATATTATTTCGGGTATGAACTGCCCAATGTTAATTTTGATAATATACTTTGCCATGGATGGATCAAATAAAATAGACTGTATGCCCAAGTCAGTTATTGAGGGACAGGGTATAGTTGGCATGCCATAGAGTCCAGCAGCAGGCTGCATATTCGGGAATACACTAAAGGATACCTAGTGTATATGGTGGGCACGACCTTATGTGTCATATTCGGGACTGTACTTAAGGATACCTAGTATAGATGGTGGACACGACCTTATGTGTCATATTCGGGATAACACTACGGTGCTTATATTTGACTCGTGTACCCAGGGTCCTCAGGGTTGTATGTTGGGCTATTGTCTATGGTTTATGGTTTATTGGTTAATAAATGGTAAGTTTTGCAAATAAGCTTACGAGTTATTGGAATGAATGACAAGTATTTTGGAAATAATATTTTTATATTCAGTTATGATATTTTGATCATGGTAAAATTATGAATATGCTAATAGCATGGTTTTATGGCATTGGATTTGAAATCTAAATTCATACATGAATTTTATTGCATTATTTATTATTTTAATTGCCTCACTAAGTATATACTTAGCGTGTGATGATTTTCACGCGTAGGTAAAAAGCCCGTAGAAGAATAGAGAGTTCAAGGCAACATCAAGCATCAAGAAGTATATTTCTTTATCAGTAAGACATCCTAAAATGTATTGTAGACTTAATTAGTGGCATGTAAATATTATGTATTATTTGCTTCGTTGAACAAAAATGGAAATTTACGAGTTTTGTATAATGCATAAATTACTGTAGCAGTTATTGTAGCGTATCGATGCATGCACTGTAACAGTACTGTAGCGTATCGATTCATAATTTAGGTTCGATGTTTTATGCATCGATGCACTGTTCACGTCACTGTAGCAGTGCATCGGTACAGTCACTGTCCACGGGTACTGTTCATCACTATTTGTGGCACTGTTCATAAAAAATTGTTTTAAATTTATTATAATGAAACATAATTTATATGATATGATATTTTTTATAATATCAATTACCATTTTAAGGAAATAAATTTTAAATCAATTGTTAAAGTGGAATTGGTTTTCGAAATATGGTTGACATCTGTAATCTGTATAGGTATAAATATACGGGTTACGGGTGTTACACTTTATATTATTATATACCTATATACATTTTATACTAAAACTTTATATATATATATATATTCTTATATATGTATATATACTTTATACTAAAACTTTATATATATATATATTAAAGTATATAATATAAAGTATATAATATATATAAAATTTTAGTATAAAGTATATATACTTTATACTTTATATATATATTTATAATATACTTATACTTTACATATATATATATATATATTATACTTTATAGTTTACACTTTATAATTTACACTTTATATATATATATATATATAATTATACTTTTTTTTAAATATGTATATTTAAATAAGTGTATATATATTTATATACTTATATGTATATACTTTTATATTAATATATATATATATATATATAATTTTTTAATTTTCTCCAACTTTTAAAATTTAATTCAATTCAGTCAATTTTACAATTTTTCCTTACATTTTACATTTTTTTGATGTGATCCTTTATGTTGTTTATTGTATTTAAATTTAAATTTATAATTTTATATTTGTTCAATTTAGTCATTCAAATTATATTTGTATATGAAATTGACGCATATTTATTTATATTTTTTGTAATTTACTTAAAACCCTTAATATGTAAATCACATAGTAAATTTCTTTTCAAATTATGTTCACCAACTTTTTAAATGTATGTAATTTAGTCCATTTTTATATTAATATCATCTTCACATTTTATAATTAATTCAATTTCATCCCTCATCAGTGTGTGTTGCTTAATTTATTCAATTTTTTATTTCCAATTTCATGTTTGTTCAATTTAGTACTTTATATACATATATAAACTATAAAGTATAAGTACATATGTATATGTATAAAGTATAATGTACATTATATATACATGCATCATATTATCATAACATTAATTATATATATATATATATATATTATAATTGTTTTAATTTTCCCCAACTTTTAAAATTAATGCAATTCAATCCATTTTACAAATTTTCCTCACATTTTACATTTTTTGATTTGATTATTTTATGTTGTTTATTGTATTAAATTTTAATTTGTAATTTCATATATGTTTAATTTAATCTTTCAAATTATATTTGTATATGAAATTGAGATATACTTATTTATATTTTTGTAATTTACTTAAAACAAACCCTATAAAATATAAATCACATAATAAATTTATTTTCAAATTATATTCACCAACTTTTTAAATGTATGCAATTTAGTCCATTTTTATATTAATATCATCTTTACATTTTATAATTAATTCAATTTCATCCCTCATCAATGTGTGTTTCTTAATTTATTCAATTTTTTATTTCCAATTTCATGTTTGTTCAATTTGGTACTTTATATACATATATAAACTATAAAATATAAGTATATACATATATATATATATATATATATATATATATACACATACACGTATACATATATGTATATATATATATATATATATATGTATAAAGTATAATGTACATTATATATACATGCATCATATTATCATAATTTTCATTATACATATTATATATATAAAAATATACATAACTTATTAGAATCTAAATGAAATGACCATCCAGCTCAGTTGGTAGAGCACAAGGTTCTTAACCTTGAGATCGTGGGATCGAGTCCCACGGAGGGCATTTCTTAATTCGGAGGTCTCTTACGGAAGCTGCTCTCAATCTGGTGTTGGGGTAGCCTACTATTTTACCTTCCCCTTACCCCATACATATGAGAAAAAGGGACAACCATTTTTATTAGAATCTAAATAATAATTTAGAGACTCAATAGGCAAAATTGAAATTTTGTGGTGCCCCGTGATTTTATTAAAAACATTATGTCACAATAATAACAATATGAAGCTAGAAGACAAGGTTAATCTTTTACCAAACTTGGATGACTCACCTTGTAATTTCCCCTTCTCACTTTATCACATACCAAACTTGGATGACTCACCTTGTAATTTCCCCTTCTCACTTTATCACATATTCTAAAACCACGTCGCTATGTACCATTGTTTTGTTTCTACTTCAACGCATTTAATATTTTCAATTTTTTTAAAGCTTTTTCGTGCTCTAAAAGTGAGGCAAGAAAGTTTCATCGACCAACAGTCAAACGCAGTAACAACCACGATGGTCGTCGTCGTCGGTCGGAGCCATAACTCCACCACCTGAAGCATCTTGGTCTCCTCGTCAAGAATATGGATTTCGATCATTGAGAAACTCCATGGATAGTCGTAGATCTACAAGAGAAGTGTCGTCCATCGCGAGCTTCAAACTCCCCGATCTCTGTCGTTTGCCGATGGACGGGGTTGATTCCGAGATATCTTGGTCGCCTCGTTGTTAGCAACATCTCCACCGTTGGGATTTCTCGATGGTGGCCCAGATCATTAGAACCGAGAACCAAAAGTTTCGTTAGATTTCTCTTTGGTTGCACCTCTTGGGGTTTGATAGAATCATTGTTTTGTGTTGCATGTGGTTAGCGAGCTGCTCGAGAGGATCGATTATCTTATGTCGTTCTCTTCAGTGATCGTTTGTTGAATGATATCTTACCGAAATTACATTCGATTAACTGTTTCGAGGCCAAAATGTTCATGGGTGGGTTAGTGGGTTTTTTAGATTGAGGTTTTAAGATGGTTCGTTTTAGTTCACGATGATGACTGGTCAGTCAGTTCACCGGTCACTATTCCGGTGAATCGAGTTGGCCGGGGAAAAAATGGTTGACTATCATATATAACAAAAAGGGTATATGGTTTTTCTTCCTTCCAAAGTTCCCATTACTCGGTTTAAAACTAAGCATCCAAATTATTAAAACGCTACTTTAAACTTCATTTTTTAACTTAGAAAAATTTAACTTTTAAATTGGGATGTGACAAAATATTAAAGTATATAGATATAAGTATTAAATATAAAGTATATTAATAATCATAATTATAATATTAAATATATTTATTAATTTAATTATAATAATTAATATTTTATATAACATTTAAAAATTAATCATATTAATTAGTATGATTATTATAAACTCAAAATCTCGTAATTTTATTAAAATTTTATATTTCATCAATGGTAATATATAAGTCATGTAAATATAAGATCAGGTCAATGACAAGTCGGATCATTTACATGTCAGGTTTATAACATGTCAGGTTGAAAACAGGTCGGGTAATATCAGTTATTTACCAGATCAATCTCGAGTTTGGGTTCATATCAGTCGGATGCAGGTCGGATTCGGGTATCATATTTTCGGTTCAATTCAGGTTCAGGTCGTTTTTAGGTCGGGTGCAGGGTCGGGTTTAGATCCACAATTTCCAGGTACAACTCGGGTTCAAGTCAACATCAATTCCGACTTGAATCATTTTCAAATCGTCACAACGCAGGTCAAAAATAATTTTAACTCGATTCGATTTCAATCAATTTTACAGGTCGTGTCAACTTTTTAAACCCCTACAAGAGATGGATAACGTGTTATTCCCGGCTATATCTGTCATTTAGTCATACTAATAATAAAACATAGGGCTAGTTTTGTCATTTGGTTTCTAAGTTTATAACTATAAATTTATAAGAGTAAACTATATCATTGACCACTTAATTATGTAGCTTTTTTACTTTTATTATTGGTCTTTTAATTTTATTAGTTAGACCACCTAATTATTTAATTGTTGTCAATCAAATCAATTGCCGTTAATAGTTGACGAAAATGCTGACGTGATAATTAATGAAATTGACATAATTCTACATTTAGTCTTCAATACTTATATATTCTATTAATTTGATCCTAATTTTAATTTAATAAATTTAATCATCTAATCGTATAATGACATGTGTCACAACATGAATGGAGTGTATTTTTAAAATTTAATTATTTTATTTTCAAAGGAGCAATTGTGTTCACATTATTCAAAGGAGTCCAAATGAACATGGGGTCGGTCCATCTAGATCTTCTTCATCACCAGCACCATGGGTCTTCTTCTTCTGGTTCACATCCAGGCTGTGCTCATCATGTACTGGGAGCTTTGTATGCTCTGGGAATCTGTATCTCTTATCCTATTTGGTTGAACCTGCAGGTGTTTTCATTAATTTCATTTAATCTGCAATATTTTGTTTTTCTTTTAAGCCTACTTGTTTCGTTTCTTACAAGGCTAAGATGAGCGAAAAACACTCATGTCATTACTGGAGCGCTGCGTTGACATGCACAGTGGCTGCCGTTGCGTTTGCACTATGCGTTGAAAAGGATCGGAGTGAATGGAGAATAGGTTGGAATATAAGGCTTCTCACCGTTGCCTATATGGCACGTGTCCTTTGTTGCTCATCTAGGTTTAGCCCTTTGTTGCTCGTCTTAGTAGCCTTAACCGACGCATTTTTTTGTCGACGAAACTATCTATCTCGGGAGGTAATTAATTCACAACTACTCAAAAATACTTTATGCATACTAACTTAAATTTATAAATCTATTTTTGTCTTTTCCTATTCAACAGATTAATTATCAGATCTTAATAATTATTTATCGAAAAAAGATTCAATAATCGAATCTGACAATATTATTTTTTATTTAACGTGGTATAAATTACAGCATAATGGGAGCAGTGTTGCCGTGCTGTGGGGAAAGGACCAAGAGATGAATCAATTAGTTTCTTCCAACAATGGAGCTATTCAAATTACTGTTGCTTCCTGTTATCATACTATTACCCATATCAGTAACAACCATGATATTCAATTCTAAATAAAATTATGATTTGATTCTGCTTAGTTAACAAAATTAATTATTATATTTTCACACATTTCAAATAATTTAATTAAAAATTTTATCTTAAAAATTAATTATACATTTTAAATAACCATCCCTTGGTCATTCCTTAAAATTTTGTTGGATAATGTAAATCATCAAATAAGAAAATAAATATTTTTAGAAAAGATTTTTTATATTTGAAAGATATTGAAGAGTGGTTGAGATTTTATAATAACTACATTTATTTATTATTGATTTACTCATTATTTTTTTCTTAAAATATCAAACTATACTTCACTATTTGATACACAATTTTTTCTTTTTTCTACAATTCTTTTTTTTGTTGAAATAGGGTACTTTGTATTATAGAAAAAACAAAGTATCCCGCCTCAAAGACCTCGTTAAAAAACTTCTTTAACCCTAGATGGAGAAAAAATAGTGTACCTTGAGGTGGAAATGATTAACCACAGGAAATCTCTAACATCACACAGGACAAAACCCAAAACAACCCAACATATACAACACCAACACAACCCAAAAGAAGTGATAATAAGAACAAAAAAGACAGCACAGACTAAGCTGAAACAAACACAAACAGTGGGATATATCCGAACAACAACAGAAAACTGATGCACCAAACCACTATAACACATAAATATTCAATATTCAATCGAGCTCATCAAACGCAGCACCGATGGACATAATATTGATTCTTCAATTATTAAATATTTCTCACATTGCTTACACGAAACCGCTGAAATTTGAGAGGGAACAACGTTGGAGTTTCCTATAAAGTGGGAATGTTACGGCAACAAAGGAGGAACAAAGCCTGCATACTGTCCTTAAATTTGCAAAACAATAGAAAAAGCAAAAATGCCATACCCCGCTATCCAAGCACCATCCACAAGCAGACAAAAGTTCATCTCCCCATCCAGTCACCTATGCCTCCACGAGAAGAGACCCACATTTAATAAACCAGTTGCAAAATATACCCCGATGATAACCGCATGCACCAAAAACTGTTGCCCACGTTCCACTAACGATAATATTTTTCTGACTCAAACGCCTTGAAACTACACCTCCCCCATTCCAAAATTCTCGGGACCATTATCTACTACATATGCCTCTACAATCTAGAAGCTACCGCCATAACAACGGAGACTACAAACCACACTCCACCATCGACCACAGATCCAACAATGAGAGTGCAAACCTCTTAACAATGTTGTTCTTGAATCATTGCCTTTCGAAGCAGAGAAAACATCACCTCTGCCTTACCTACACAAAACAATGATGTCGCATTATTTTTATCACCGACCTACCAGAAAAGATCTCCCTAGCAGAAATACCTCGATCGGTCGCACCCCTTCTATAAGCTAGACACAACTATCGCCACCACCAATCAATAGCACATGATCAAACCCAGCAGATCACCAAGACAAGAGACAGAAAATACCCACCAATGCACATACCACTGGTCAACCACCACCAACCAAAGAGAAAACGGAGAACTGAAAATTCCCAGAAAATGGCTTGGCAACCGATAAAACTCGAGCCACAGAAAAACTAATAAAAACAACCTACTAAAAACCAAACACTAAAATACTAATAAACAAACTACTCCAGCTCCTCTTTAAACCACGAAAAAACCTCAAAACCAAAGCCAAAAACCCTCCACAACCCTAGCAGACACTCACCAAACTCAATCAAATCTTGGGACACTAGGCCCTTGAGCACAACACTCGCAGAGCCAATAACATTGACGAAACCGACCCTAGAGCCTACTCGACTTCTCTTCTTAGGAAAGTACATACACAAAACCTCACCATCGACCCACAATCTGCCAAAAGCCTACCCAAAAAAAAAGTTTGGGATAAAATCCCCAAACAACGAAGCATATAACGAAAGAAGACCTTAAACACTCTCACTCGTACTTTAAATTGCAATCGAGCAATAGACTGGATCACTATGGCATTTGCACAAACAACTTGCAAGGAGTGTTAACAATCCTAACCTGACTCTCGAAACTGACTATAAACCCACATAGAATCAAAGCTTTGAAACAAATATCATAAGCAAACCAAATCTCAAGCACGAACACGTAAACACTAGGAACAAGAATAAACTCACTACTAGAGTAGAAAGAATCAATCTCACCAAGCAAGAAGAGGACACCCAAACAGTCGAGAAGCAAAATAGGGGACGGAAGCCAAAACGAACCCTAATCCCCAAAAACACCAAAGGTTATCCGATCAAACCCTTGTTCAAAGATCATAACAAAGAAATCTACTTTATTTTTAAAAAAAGTAATGCCAAGCGAGTTCCGTTTCTTATTTCAGGTGTGCAGAATCTGAAAAACTATGTTAATCCTGAGAGGTAACATCTACTCTCAGGATTACACCAATTCGAACGAAATTTCTTCTAATACATAGATTATATAATTTTATTTATTATTTATTTATTTATTATTGTGTTAGTCAATGCTAACATTTTAATTTTGTAGCAATATTATTTTTCTTACAATTTAGAAGCAAATTTGACTGCTATAAAAGTATGATCTCAAATGACTGTTTGAAATTCGAATGATTCAGAAAAATTGAGGCGACATAGAGAAGAACGAAACGTTTATGCAATGTGCTATGCTTGATATGGAGTTGGATAGTGGATGCTACCAACTAAAATGGGTAACGAAAAGTTGAGTGACGTGAATGAAGCTGAATTCAAAATAAATAAAATAAAAAAATCAGCAAAATATAGATATGTCAACCTGAGATTCAAGGGATCTTTCAACAGTCCCAGCTTTTCACCCCTCTACCTCAAATATGGGTTTGAAAGTAATAATAATATATATTTAATATTATATTAATGATTCAAGTGGTTGAAGTGCAAGGACGTGGTAGCATATGATACGCTGTGATTTTTCTCTCTATTTATTATTATTATTAGAGAAAATAACCTCAGTGGCCGAAAATTCCTTATAGTATACGATTTTGACCAACTTTTTTTCGATTTTCCAAAATGACCAACAAAATCGCAATGTGATCTCTAACTCGCAACGCGATCTCCAGTATCGCAAATCAGTTTCCAGATTCGCAACGCGATTTTAACTATCGCAATGCGCATATGTAAATCGTAATGCGATTCTGACTATCGCAACGCGATAATACATAATCGCAACGTAATTCTGATTATCGCAACGTGATAATACATAATCACAACGCGATTCTGACTGTCGCAACACTGAATTTCAAATTCGCAACATGTTTTAGTTTCGCAACACAAATGTTTTGGGTATATAACTACCCAACAGAAGTAACTCATAACCTAAATCCCTAAATCGCAACTCATTCCATCTCCATCTATCACTCTATCTGGCGACATCCGTTCCTATATCCAACGATATCCTTCCCCATCCGGCAACAGGTTTTAGTTTCGCAACTCGTTTGTTTAGTAAATTAATTTACAATAATGAAATCATCTAATGCTGATCATGTTTGGATAGATTTGTGTTTTGGAGGGTCATGAGAGAATGTTCATGGTGTTTTACAATATATGCCTTTACCCATGAATCTTCAACTAAAACTGCCATTAAAAAAGTTAACTTATGAAACTCTAATGTTACGTGTTGCAAATAAATTGAATTTAGAGCCCTTAAGTGGATTTAGGCTATCTTATCAGAGAAAAGGTAAAGTTTATTTGTCCGACAATGAAGATGTTGAACGATTCATTGCTTACATTAGTGTTTCGCAAGATGATGTTACATTGTATGTTGTTGAACCTAGAAGTAGTGAAGTTGGGTCAGTAGCGGGTAGTAATCAACTAAGTTTTTCAACCCCAGTTTATGGTGCTCAAAATTTAATGGTTCCACCACAATTTCATCACTAAGCAAATTTTGTTTCATCACATTTCCAATATCAAACACAATCTCAAAACCCACAACCTTTCCCTAATCCAAATCTCAATCAACTTTCAGCACCAAATTCTGGTTTTCGTATTAACCAGTTAGACAATGATGAGCCAACAGAAAAAATTGTGAGTACTAGTCGGTATTAAAAATTTGATCTTGGTCAATACCCGGACTTTGATCTTGGTCAATACTCGGATTTTGATGATGTTTCAGAAGAAGAAACAGACCCTGCGTGTAATGATTTTGATATTGGTCAATACCCAAATTTTGATGATGAAACAACCATTAACATAGTAATGGGTAATTTCTGGGAATGACGACTTAGAACGTTGATTGATTCTGCACTATTAGACGTCATGAAATCATATCTTGCTCCAAGTTGATGTACTCTTGACCATCTTTCAAACCCAACATCTTCTAGTGTTTGAGCACACTGAGGCAAAACAGGTCTTAAAAAATTTATATGCTTATAAAATCCACTTCCCGATAAGCTTTTACAGCCTTCCAATATGTCCATTGTGATTTTTTATATCAGCAGACCTTGATTTTAGATTTCTATACAAATGAACACTACAAAGTCCATGAAAAACATCTGGGAAACACCTTCTAACAGCGTTGTCAATTGAGTTTGCCCTATCGGATATGATTGTCAGATTGCTAATAGGACCTATGTAATCCCTAAGATGCCCCATAAATCATGTCCATGAATCAAAGGTTTCAGATTTTCCAACCCCGTAAGCTATTGGCAGTATCTCATTGTTAGCATCCATGGCTACTGCTAATAAGTTTACTCCAAGGTATAGACCTTTTAAATATGCTCCGTCAACTATAATAACTGGGAGCATGCAAGTAATATAAACGAATGAATCTACAAAATCATATATACAAGAAATATAATCATTTAAATGTGAAATGCATGTAACTAACAAAAATGAGTCAACAAAATTATATTGATTTACTAACTGCAGCACCAATGTCGATAAACAGCAACTCAAAGCGTCAATCTCTATCTGTTTTGATATGAGTTACCGACCCAGGATTTTTCAGCTTTAAATTGTGACAATAAGCCGGCAGTTGGGCAAACGATGCTTCTGGCGACCCCTCAACAATTCCAAGGCATAACATTTGGCTCTCCAAGCTTGAGAATATGAGATACTAATCTTGAACCGAGCATTCATGTCAGTCATAATTTCATGTTCCCGATATACCCTGCCATTCAAAAACATTAACTCAGCCAGAAAACCACTCAACACCTTTTTGTTTGCCTGTCTATGGTGAGGAAAAACTTGGGTTCTTGAACATGTATATTTATCAATAAAAGTCCTAACTTGAAACATTTCGCAATCTTTTATCCTCTTTGCAATCATACGCCGCGCACAGTTTTTGTCAATCATACACCTTGTTTCGAAACGATCTTTGCTTGATTTGTTAACTTTTAGTTGATAGCCATATTTCACATATACAAAGCTATCTTCAAGTCTTCCTTTGTATCAAAACAATCATCTTTCTTGATACGAATAATTTTTGTGTAACAATCAACTGTTATTTTTACCAACTCTTCTTCCGGTATCTGAAGTAATTCTGGCATATTCCAGTTATACTCCCGTGGCATTTTCTTCGGGGATTTATTTTTCTTCTTCAGGGTTATATGAATTATAGAATGGATGTTCAACATGTTCATTCATAGTCGTAACTTCCTCCTCATTATCATCAACAACATCTTCCTCGGCAGTGGCTGTTTCATCATCAAAATTCGGGTATTGACCAAAATCAAAATCATTACACGCAGGGTCTGTTTCTTCTTATGAAACATCATCAAAATCCGAGTATTGACCAAGATCAAAGTCCGGGTATTGACCAAGATCAAATTTCGAATACCGACTAGTACTCACAATTTTTTATTGGATCATCGTCTAACTGGTTAATACGAAAATCGAAATTTGGTGCTGAAAGTTGATTGGGATTTGGATTAGTGAAAGGTGTGGGTTTGAGATTGTGTTTGGTATTGGAAATGTGGTGAAACAAAAATTTCTTGGTAATGAAATTGTGGTGGAACCATTAAATTTTGAGCACCATAAACTGGGGTTAAAAAACTTAGTTGATTACTACCCGCTACTGACCCAACTTCACTACTTCTAGGTTCAACAACATACAATGCAACATCATCTTGCGAACACTAATGTAAGCAATGAATCGTCAACATCTCATTGTCGGTTAACAATAAACTTTACCTTTTCTCTGATAAGATAGCCTAAATCCCTTAAGGGCTCTAAATTCATTTATTGCAACACGTAACATTAGAGTTTCATAAGTTAACTTTTTTAATGACAGTTTTAGTTGAAGATTCATGGGTAAAGGCATATATTGTAAACACCAGAACATTCTCACATGACCCTCCAAAACACAAATCTATCCAAACATGATCAACATTAGATGATTTCATTATTGTAAATTAATTTACTAAACAAACGAGCTGTGAAACTAAAACCTGTTGCCGGATGGGGAAGGATGTCGTTGGATATAGGAACGGATGTCGCCAGAGAGAGTGATAGATGGAGATGGAATGAGTTGCGATTTAGGGATTTAGGTTATGAGTTGCTTCTGCTGTGTAGTTATATACCTAAAACATTTGTGTTGCGAAACTAAAACATGTTGCGAATTTGAAATTCAGTGTTGTGACAGTCAGAATCGCGTTGCGATAGTCAGAATCGCGTTGCGATTATGTATTATCGCGTTGCGAAAGTCAGAATCGCGTTGCGATAGTCAAAATCGCATTACGAATCTGGAAACTGATTTGCGATACTGGAGATCGCGTTGCGATTTAGAGATCGTATTGCGATTTTGTTGGTCATTTTGGCAAATCGAAAAAATGTTGGTCAAAATCGTATATTATAAGGAATTTTCGGTCACTGAGGTTATTTTCTCTTATTATTATTATTATTATTATTAATGTGTTTTGATTTTAGATTATGCAATTGGCTCTTTATTTATTGGTGGAGAAATGGGCATGACTCGATACTCGATCAAATTTTGCTCTAGACTTAAATTAAATAAAATTACATTAAAGTATTTTATTTATATAATTTATTTATTCATTGCATGTTTAAATTTATAAATTAATTCTATAAAAAAGAAATACATGCTTAGATGTCAAATGATTTCTACGAATAAATTTATAGATCAATTGTAAGTATGACATAAATTTGCATGTGATAAATTGGTGTTTATGTTTGGAAGTAAACCTTTAAATTAATCTTTAAAGGGTGAGAATAAATTAGATCGAGGTATCATAAAATTTAAGGCTTAAATAGTCTTCGGGTACAATTTATATGTTTTTTTTTTAATTTGTTTTGTTACAAAACATATTAAAATGGGAGGAAATATATTGTGCAAATTATAAATGGTTGATTGAAAAATAGTGTGATAGAGTGAGAGTGCATGTCTAGGATTGGTTCTGTAAAAGACTTGATATTTAAGTGTGCCTAGTGCGCCATTCTCTATTTCTAGATATCCACTTGGTGCATTGTTCGTTTCTATACTCACTATTTTAATTCATAAAATACATACACACCTCATAACTTATAACATATGTTAAAAAGCTGAATTTGATAATCTTATTAAAAATAATATTTTTGGTCATAGTAGTTAAATTATTAATGGTCTTGCAACTATTAAAGTTTCCTCGTTATACTCCTAGAATTGAGAAATTAGAAGAGATTGTCTATCAATAATATTTTTAATTGCTGATTCAACTTTGGTGAATTAAGAAAAGACTAAAATTTTCTTTTAAATTGATAAACTCATAATTGATAAATATTTTTAGGGAATTTCATAATTTGAAAGTATTCATACCCATTAGTATATTGAAACTTTGAGAAATATAAATATGTGTAAACAAAATGTGATCATAATTTTATGTTTAAAATCTTATATGATTTTTTTCTATTTCACCTGAGTAAAATTGAAGAAAAATTGTTTATGTGTCCTATATGATATTTGTTTAGACATTTTGAGGATAGAGAATGTGGGGTAATTAGAAATAGTTCTTTACCTTATAAAAATTATAAATTTTGGGGTGTATAAACCAATTTATTGATTTCATGCATTGCATTGTGGAATATAGTGAAGCATATAAGTCCATATTTTATATGCATGAGAATGATTCTTTAAAATTGCATGAAATTAAGATATTTTTAATCCTCTTAATTTGAAAATCTTGGATGCTAATGTGAAATACTAGTGTTAAAGATAAGTTAAATTGATAAAACATACACTATTTGAGTATAAATCTTTTTACATAGAAAAGTTTTAGTATTAAGAAGATTCCTGAAATAATACTTTTAACATAAAATTGATAAAGAATGAATGAAAATAATATAGCTCTGCTAAAAATTTCTAAGAATTTTTATACTTGATCGTGCATCAATATTATACCTATAATCCAATATTGGATATTGAAAGAAATCTTAAGTATTTTCTTAAGAAATTAAAGCTTATAATAACTTAGTGACTATAGTTTATCAAAAAAAAAATCCTACAATCTTAAAAGGATATTATGATTATGTAACTGATAATACATCGATAACTTCTTTTAATGGGTATGTGTTCATCTTGAGTAGAGCTACTTTTGTGAAATCTTGCGATTTTTTATAGCTCTATTGTGAATTTTTACTTATCTAGATAAGAGGTTGAATGCCTAAGGAATATATATTGTTGAGAATCTATATATTGTTGAGAATTTTTAAAGAAAGAAAATTCTTTATCTTTATGTCTTTACGTGACTCATATATGTGATTTAAAAATTGAGCCAATAATGAAAAGAGATGGCATAAGTCGGTAAAATAAAATGATAGTACTTTGAGGTACAATAGAATTAAAGAGAAATTATATTGATTTCTTAATTTGATTGAAAAGAAACAAGTAAAAAGACTTGTAATGTACATTCTTATATGTCCCTATGACAAATAATGTACATTCTTATATGTCCCTATGACAAATAATGTACATGCATAAGGATGAACTTTGCTCTTAATGGATTTATAGCCCAAGTTTTGTGTGGATCTAGTAAGAAGAACTTGATAAATCCACCTACGTGAAAGGACAAGCTTTACACTCTCAATGAATTCATAGCTTAATATTTAAGTGGTCCTAGTGAGACGGATTTGATGAATTCACTTAATCTTAAAAAAGAGGTTAAGCTTTCTAAACGTTCTTAATTATTTTATATCCTCGATTTAGGTGGTCTATACTGAGATAAACTTGATGAAATCACCTACATAAGTGTGAATAACTAGCCAACTTCTATGAAGGATATTATCTTTCTAGAGCACTTACTAGCATCCCGATGTATATTGACTAAATTTATTGATCTATTGTGAAACTCAATTGTATCTGAGATTTATTGTGTGTCATAAGTTTACTCATAATTTAACAAATTCAAGATTCATTCACTTGTTAAGAGAAGAATTGCTTAGGCTATTAATTTCACTATGTACTAGTTCAAATCTAACATATACTAGTGCTTAAACGATTAATTTCGTTGCTGCTTTTTTCCGTTTTCAATAATCTTTTATTTATTTGCATTAGAAAATATTTTTCCTATATTTGAAAAATATTGAAGAGTGATTGAGATTTTATGATAATTGTATTTATTTATTATTGATTTACTCCTTATAAAAATCAAGTTATACTTCACTATTTGATACACCAGTTTCATTTTTTCTCGACAATTTTCTTCTACTTAATTTTTTAAAAGAACAATGCCAAGTGAGTTTCATTTCCTTATTTTGAGTGTACTAAATCTGAAAAAATGTGTCAACCTTGGGGCAACGTCCACTTTCAGAATTACATGAATCTGAATAAAATTACTTCTTAAACAGTGATTACATAACACTGTGATTTTATCATTTTATTTATTTATTATTTGTATTAGTCAATACTAACATCTTCGTTTAGTAACAATACTATTTTCTAACATACTTCACCAACAACAATCGCCTTATTAGTACCTCATATTGTTCCATTAGTGTTCGTCTTTATCCATTCTCTCGGTGATCACTTCCATATTAATGTATCCAAATAACGATTTGGGACAGGCTGAAAATGGATTAATCCAAGTGTTATGCATAAATTCTGAATTAAAATATTACATTTTAATTTGATTAGCTCAAGTATTCTATTTTTAACTTTTTATATATTATTTTTAAATTTTAATTATAGCGAAAATGTTATAAGTGTAAAATTTCAAGTATTTATGATGATTAAATTAAAAAACCATTAATAAATCTACGGTTTGAATATAATTCAGTGAATAATAGTAAATCCTTTTATAATAATAAGTAATCGACCTATCGGTCAACTAATCCAGTTAAATACTGCATATGCTCATATTGAAAGATGATTTTTTTTATTTCAAATTATTATGTTTATAATATCAGAATTCGAATAGTAAATGTCGTCTAACAATCCAACGACTATTATTTATGTTATGACCAAAAATTAAAAAACTGAAAAGTACAGGACTAAATCCACAACATATGCATGACATATGGGTTAATAAAATAATTTGACAAAAAAGGCACTTGTATAAAAAGAAAAGAAAAAGAGGGCATTTTGGCCATTTAACATTCTACAAAACATAGCTTAATAGTAGTAATAATAATGGTATCATATAGCGTGGCATGGCCATAATTCGCGGCCACCTGATTGACAATTCTTTTACACCGAACGGGGTAAATGCGGTGACGTGGCCAGTACATGGGTCCTACATTAATTAAAGTCAAAAACCAAGCACAACCGTCAATGTGCTCCGCCAATTGCGATTTGACATTGTTTAAAGTGAAGCGTTGAAAATACAAGGCACAGGATCTAGTCAAATCCTTTGGCTGTGTTGCTTACTACCATACATTCGCATACACCCTATAATTACTCCAATATGATTTTTTTTATTTTTTTTCTTCTTTATTTTTCGAATTTTTATTATTTTATATTTCTGTTTATAAAATTGTAAGGCTGTGTTTGGTTAGGGGAATGTGAGATTTCCATTGGAATGGAATCCACATTCTCCGGTTTGGTTGGCCGGAAATGTCATTCCCGGTAATCTTACATTACCAATAGTAGATTTTTTGGGGTATATTACCAGGAATGTCATTACCTCCCTTTCCTTAGGTATTATTGGATTATCGACGTTTTGGACTAAAATGCCCTTAAATTTTTTTTCTTTCAAAAATATCCTTATTATGTCATTGAATAATAAAAATTCTACGAAGGTTAAATTACAAATTTATCCTTAAACTATTTAGATTTACAAAAAAAAGTCCATTATTAAAATTTTATATGAAGTTCAGGGGTTAAAATAAAATTTTACCCTTTCATTAAACCTTTTTATATTTTTAATTTTGTAAAAAAATTATATAAATTTTATGAATTTAAATTTTTAAAGAAAATATATAAATATTTTCAAACTTGTTAAAAAAATAAATATATAATAAGGACAATTTGGTCAAATATACATTCCAACAATCTTTTATTCCTTTAACCAAACACAATAATCTTACATTCATGCTAAACCAACCAAACACAAAATACAACATTCCCAGTAATCCTATTCCCTGGTAATCTTTTATTCCCACTGGTAATCTTACATTCCGTGAACCAAACACACCCTAAAGGTTATTTTCATAGACTCTTCGCGAGAGGACACCATTAGCCACACTAAAAGCCAGTCCCAAAAAGTTGGCGTTTTTACGTTTTTTTTTTCATTTGTTTTTATATTATTATTATTATATTTCAGGCCCAAATCAGACCCAACCCAATTACAAATCGGCCATTTATATGAGCCCAACTCAGTGGCCCAACAAAAACTCTAAAACCCTACTAGGGTTTTCATCTTATGCCCCAACCGCTATAGCTCCTCAGCCGTTGGATCTAACCTTGATCCAACGGTCCAGATGATCACAACAGTAAACCCTAGGGTCATGCGCTCGCTGCCTCCTCGCCGCTCTGTCGCTTCCATGACACCAAACAAAGGTTCCAAAAGACGCTGCCAGCCGCACACACATCGCCATTCTTCAGTGAGTCACCACAAGTTTGACGACTCACCGAAACTCAACCCTTGTGACCGATCCGAAGCCATCACCGATGATGGTTATAAAAATCATCGAACCTGCGAAATGAAGAGGACATAGAGAGCAACGAGCAACCCAACAACCAAATACCACCAAAATATTGAAACAAAAATTAAGAGAAGCCTTACCGAGGAAGCAGCACCGCCACCAGAGTTTTCACGCGTCCATACGCGCCACCGTTCAAGTCGAAATACCAAAGGTATTTCTTTAGATTTGTGAAAATCCATCGCTTTTTAGGATAAACGGGGTCAGATTTGGGTTTAGATGGCTCGGATCTATTATTTGGGCAAATTTGGTGTTTGCCGGTGGCCGGTGATGAGGTTGATAACGTCGTAAGGCTGCCGGTCGACGAACGGATTCCCTCCGGTGAGGGAATCCTAGAGAGAAGCGAGAAAGAAATGCTTCTCTTGGTTTTAGAGAGAGAAGAGGAAAGGAGAAAATGAGAGAATGGCCCGAAGGGCCGGCCATATTAGGGTTTAAATACCCCTTCCCAAACGATGCCGTTTTGGGAGGGATATATGCGTAATTTATTAATGGGTAAACTATACCCGCAATCATTACAGATTTGTAACTTTATATTTTAGTCACTGAAATCAAATATAGATCTTTTTAATTCAATCTCTTAATTTTATTTATTTTATAATTTAGTCACTCACATAAATATATAGATTTTAGGCAAATAACTGATTTATCCATTATAATTTTAATAATTAATATTTTAATCCTGAAAGCATGTTTTAATTTATTTTAATTTGATATTTGAATTTGATATATGTTTATTTTAGTCACTAAATTAATAATAGGTCAAATAGCATGTTTAGCCACTGTAATTTTAAATAACTAATTACAAATTAGGGTATTTAACTTTAATATGTTATAATTTAATCACTAATTTTAAATACTTTCATTTTATATTTTAATACTATAGTTTTAATTTTATTTTATTTTAGTCCATGTTTAGTTATATTTTAATTTTATATGTTTAATTCAATATTTTAATTATTTTATTTTAATCAAATTAATATATATTTTTTATTTTTTAAGTTAATAATATTTATTTTTAAATATTAAGAAAAGGCAGTCCTAAAATAACTAGATGTCCTATTCTGGTATCTTAAAAATAATAAATATCATGCTTATATATATATATATATATATATAATTTTATAAATTATTTTAATTATGTTTTAATATTTATTTATTTTTTAAATATTAAGACAGGACAGTCTTAAAATAACTGGATGTCGTTTTTTGATATTTTTAAATAAATAAATATTCTACTTTTATAAATTATATATATTAATTTAATTTATTATTTTTAGATAAATGTTTTATTAATATTTATTTATTTTTTAATATTAAGAAAAGGGGATGTCTTAAAGCAACTAGAAGTCATTTTCTGATATTTCTAAGTAAATAAATATTTTGTTTATAAAAACTTAAAAAATATATATTAAATATATAGATATTAATATATTTTCTTAAAATTATACTAAATAACAGGATTATGAATTAAATATATTTTTGAATTCTTAAATTTCCAATAATAGAGACAATTTATAATTAATGAGTACCAATATTGGGCGTTATAGGGGTGCTAATCATTCCCTAAACGTAACCGTCCACGAATCCTTTTTTACTAAATTTTTTTGGTTATACGCAGATCAATTTATCTTTTAAATTATGTTTTCTTAAAAACTATTTTAAAAGATTGTTTTTAGATATTGACCTACCTAGCCCAAAAAGATCAATGGCGACTCCCAAAACATTTTTTAAAATCAAAATCATTTATTTATTCATTTTATTTTTCCCGCCAAGTAAAAATTTGTGCCTGGACGAAAACTGGTTACGACAGCTTGGCGACTCCGCTGGGGATCGGTCAAACCTAATTCAATATTGTCTCTATAATTAGAAATTGAGAATCCAATTTTATTTAATTTATGATTCTTTTGATTTCTTTCAATTTATTTTATATACTCTTGTATATTTGATTTATTTTTAGATATTAAATTATGTGTGAAAATTTCTCCTCACACACAACCCGTGCATTGCATAACATAAGCTTTATAATCAAGCTTGTCCCTTTTAAGTGGGAGTGAAAGCGACGCCTTCGTGAGAATTTATTCTTCGTGTTAGGCCTAGCAAGTAGCTTTCGGGGTTCATATGCTCTATGTCTTCATGAGAGTTTATTCTCCGTGCCAGGCATAGGGAAATGTGTCCCCTTGAATTGAACTCGATCCGTTTAAGTCTGTGATGGACTAGGATTGAGGGTTTGGCAGCCCAAGGAGACACCAACAAGAACAGTTCAAGTACCTTTACTCCTAGAACTGAAACTCTGCATATAATAAACCCTAGAAATTCTCCTGATCTAAGATAATACTAAACCCTGTCCGTAGGTGTACACAAAGGAGAAATAAGCTCTACCTTTTAATTTATTTGATTTCCTTTTTTTTCTAAACAAAGCATGGAACTATAAATCATGCAGTTAGGTTAAAGTTTTCCAAACAAAGCGTGGAACTAGAAAGCATGAGGTTAGGATTTATATACCATGATAGATATAATATTTTCTTTCTATTAATTGGTACTAACCATTTTATTTTATTTTTTTTATTTTTTCCATGCATTTTATTTTGTTCGAATTTATTTATATTGATTTATTGTGCTTGCATTGCATGATCATGACATAACTAGAAGGTGTTGACTCTTGAGAGTGGACATCAAATTGGAAAGTTTTCATAAATGGACAAAAAGCTTTATGATCAAACAAACTATGACACATTTAGGGAATGACATCTTGAAGGTACTCTGAGGATATATGAGAGAGCTATGCATACAAAGATCATGTTAGATTGATACCGAAAGTATTCCACAAAGATCTTGTTAGATTGATACCAAAAGCATTTTATGGTAAGAGTGTCAATAGGGGTATTCAGAATAAAGAAGGTTTTTATGAAGCTCAAGCATGTTATTTGAAGGATGAAAATAAGAAATTAAGTATAAAGATGAGCACGATGTGCGAGGATTTCCAAAGGATTAGTCAAGCCCTTCAAAATGCTGGCATAGGAAATACCCCAGAAGAGTGGATAACATGGGTCACCAAACTGAAAAAGTGTTGCGACATACATGAACATCTTATCAAAGAACTCTGTCACCATAAAGATTCCCTTACAAGGGAGAACGAGCAACATTGCCTACAACTCTGGAGGTTGACACAGAAGATAAAGGAAAAAGAGAATGTCATGGAAGAAGTTGCAGTCCAGACAAGCGATGTGGCTTATAAGCTGATAGATTTAGCTAACTTTACAAGGGATTGAAACAGATTGAGAACTCAACTTTTAAGCAGGAAGGGAAACTAACTCGTCTTTGGAGAAGTTAGGAGTGAAAGTTATCCCCTATATGTAAAGTTTTGTTTGATGTACCGAAACTTTTGTGTTAAATGAAATATGTTTTAAGATGATCACTCTTGATTAACACCTTCGTTGCATTTGCATTTTCACTTTGCATTCGTACTTTTACGTTTTCATTGCATTTACATTTTCATTTTTGCATTTGTGTCTTTGTATAGTTACATCTATAGTTTCAAACTTACATCATACATTCAAACATTCATTCATTAAAATAAGGATTTCAACCGAAGTGATCTTGGTTCTTCCTTGTAGCAAGAACACTTAGCACAACACAAGAAAAATGTCTAAAGAAATTGAGGATAGGCTAGCCAAATTTGAGATAGAGCAAAAAGAGAGAGGCATGAAGAATTGAGGAGCAAGTTGGCATAAATTGAAGCTAATATCGCAAATTCTCAGATCGATCTATTGAACAATATGAAAGAAATAATTGGGAAGCACCAGACCGCTGGAAAGAGTCTTGTTGAAAACCCCACAAATCCTCTGGGTGTTACACCACTGTTTCCAAGACAGTTTATATGGGTCTGCATCCAAATGATATAATCAGCTAAAACATACTCAAATACGTTCTTGGAAAGACTTAGCTCAATCCTTTTTGGGTCAATACAAGCACATGGCTGATATGGACCCTGATCGAACAATATTGCAAAACATGAATATGAAGTGCAATGAAAGCTTTCGACAATATTCACAATGATGGAAGGACGTTGCTTCTCAAGTGCATCCACCATTGACTGAAAGGGAGAGTTCACTACTTTTTTCATCAGTACATTAAAATTTCCCTATATTAATCACATGATTGGGGTTTTCACTAATAATTTCTCTAACATCATCATGAATGGAGAAATGATCGAAATAACTATCAAGAATAGCAAGATAAGAGGCTCTGACAGTACTGACGTCGAGAAAGAAACTGAGGTTAATACATTGAGGTCTTATTCAGTTAAACATGGTACCAACCTTATAGACTAATCAAGAAGAAAAAGAAGATGTAAGGTTTTCAATTTCCTCCCTTCCACTGTTCGAGTGAAAAATTGCATTTAAAAATGCTCTCAGTCAGATTAACTACTCAGCCATAGTGGCCTCCAAATGAGAATTGGACCTATAAGGAGGTTCTTTAGATAAACCAGACTGGAATTCCAAATTGTTCAGCTAAGGTTCCTGGTAACCTTGAGGGAAATTTCCAAGATCCTTTAGAGCAAACAATTCAAAAATACAAGGAAAAAGAAGGGGTTAATGTTCAATGTTCAGAAATCGTTGCCTCAACAGAGACTAATGTGACCAAATCCTGTGAAGAATATCGAGCGTATGAAAATGAGAAAGGAAATCAAAGCAAAAGGGCTCCCATAAATGTAATCCGAGATTGGCCCATAGGTTTAAAGATAAATTGGGAAGATGCCACCATGAAAATGTCTCAAACACCCATACCAGACTTCCTGAGGATAGTTGAAAGTTTGGGCAGTTTAGAGAACATGATAAATACTATGCCAATCACAGCTGCAATAGGTGTTCAGAACCAGGACAAGCTATTGTCACCAATAAGAATTGTTTTGAGCCCAACTTCCAACTGATAAACGAGGAGATGAGATATGACCATAAAACTGCTAAGAAAGAAGTAAAGATTGGTACGTCTGAGGAATCATCCAAACGAGCCCATATAAGAGAAATGATCAAGAAATGGGGGGGGAAATGAGGACAATGACCCTGATCCTATTACACACCCAACATTAGAGGAGTAATGATGCATAAACAAGTGGAAGTGTTATCTACCACTGTAGTACTTTTTATTTTCAGCATCTTGTTTGAATATTTTTTGTTCATTTCTCCGTTTTTTGTGCAATAAATAAGTTTGTGTTGCTTTTATGATTATGAGCAAAGAATAATTTTAATCTTGAAGTTTTTGAGTATCAAGTAAATTAATTTTTTTAGAGTTATAGATCTTTGGCAAGTGGTAAAATTATATCTTTCATATCCCATGCAATGCCAGAAATACAATTACATGATCTATTTTTGACCCTTACCAAAACCAAATCCTGACACTACATTTATTTGAAACTCTGAAGTAATGTCTCTATATGTTTCTGAGACACCAAATTCAGATGTTTACCTTTTTGGGTGGAGTTGATTGGTTTATAGCATTACATCATATACATGACTTCAAAAGTCACACCTTTTTCCTTCCAAATACAAAAGCATCATTTTTTACTGGTAAAACAAAAAGACCTCAAAGAACCAAAAATTTCATTATCCATGAATATTCCTGCAAAAAGAGACAAGATGAGGCATCATGGACCAACTTATTAAATAGAATTTTGAGTAATTGGGGCATACTTGAAGCAAGAAGAAGAAAAAAGAAAAAATAAGAAGGAAAAAAAGATGGATTGATTTGAATAATTATATCATGCATTAATTACATTGTTTTCATGTAAATAAAGTAATCTTGAATATTCATCCCCTGGGGATACTTCTTTTTACAAAAATTTCTGTGTATGAGATGACGAACGACATTGTTTCATTTATCCTTTCAAATATATATATATATATATAATATATATATATATATATATCCTTTGTTATCCCCATCTGAGCCTGAATTATTTTTTCTAATTCAACCCTAACCAAGGATCACCCTCCACATTGGGGGCAGGGTGAAAGATATCTGCTCATATGAATAAAGATTGTCAATCTAGTTTTATTACGAAGGCAAATCTTCATGAAATACAGAGAGTTTTGAATTACAAAATACATAGTGCTTAAAGATCAAATCCAGACAATATGAAAGAATTTTCTAAACACAAGAGGAAAATGAGGTTCTCAAAACAACTGAAGTCCTATACTCATTCATCATTGAGCCTCAAGCTACAAGGTTGATTAAGTGCAATTAGTTCAAAGATTCATATTCAACAAGAAGAGCAAAAAAATGATGAAGATATGAGAAAATGGAAATGAACTCAAAAATTGACAGTCTAGAAGGATCCAAAAGAAGAATGACAAATAGCAAAGTAGATCCAAGTCAAGCAATGCAAGATTGAAGATGTCAGTAAATTGATCCTTGGTTCAATTACCCTTAAACACTCGTTTGGGCCTTTTTATCTATTTCTTTCGTAACCATGAGCACTGGCCTACGTTACGTACCTGAAAAGTCTATTCTAATCATATATGGATTTCTATGTGAAAGAGATTATCTTCATATTTCATTCTGCTTCTCAGGATTGATTTTTATTTACAAAAATTGATTTTTTAAAAAATCTTTAATGTATGATAAAAAAAATGATAAAAGGGGGTTCAAGACGTAAAATTTCTAAATAACATCTTGAAACCAAAAGAGGATTCGAGTTGAAAACCTAAAAAGGCGTCTCGAATATCGAATGGTGCAACAACGACATAAGAGATGATCTTAAGCTCTTGATGAAGCATTACACATCCCAAAGATGTTCCTGAGATTCTGGAATCAAGAAATATCTATAGGAGATGAGCATAACAACCATTTCTTCAAGTTAGTGAAAGTTCAAAGATACATATATCCTGAACCAACCCGAGAGACCTTATTTTACCAGAATTAAACTACACCTTAAATCAGTCAATAATTACTTGTCATAGGACTATGATTTTTGAATGATTTAAAAGAGTAGTTGATTTATTTGATATTTATTGAATTCATGCTTATGATTTGATTCTATTGTGAACCTGTAAGGGGCAATAGTTTACAAAATTCTTTTATTCTTTGATAAAGAAAGGAGAAAAAACATTTTCAAACAGGACAGTCTCAAATGAGGAAGGTCCTTGAAGCAAGTTGTTGCCTATTCTACTTCTATTGTAGAAAAAGAATAAGCAAGGCCAGAATGATGAAGCCTTTCACATTCTTGAAAACAAAAATCTTCTAGTTCATCCCGATGATGTTTATTTCTTCCAGTAAAGTTGTTATACGGGATACCACCTGTAACATCCTCAATATCGGGTTAGTGACTAGATTGAAAAATTTTAGAAATTGGTGATTAAAGTAGGATAATTGAATAGTTCAATGATTTATTGGAAATATATGATGAAGGTTATTTGGTAATTATGAAATGAATTAAAGGGTAAAATGGTCAAGAAAAGGAAGTTCCAGAGTTCTCTTCATATTTCTTCTTTCTCTCTATCGTGAACCAAGGTTGCAAAGGTAAGTCCTCTTGTTAGATAATTTCTTATTGAATTCAAGGTTTGTTTATGATCATTAGATGATAATTAAGCTTAAAGAAAGCTTAAATCATCTTAAAAGCAAAGGATGATAGAGTTAGGAGAGATTAAAGATTAAGAGTTTTCAAATGAAATCTTGGAATAGAGTTCATTACTCAAATAGGAAGATAAATTTGACTTGTCATCAACTTAATTAAGAGATATGAAGTGATAGAATTGAATTAAGAACATATTGAAAAATTGGTATGATAATTGATTTCCATATGGAGAAAGGAATTTTGAGATTTAAAGGGTGATAAAGGATAAAGAGTTAAGTATGTATATGAGTTAAGAATAGTGTTTAAGTAGAATTGGAGTGATTTTCGGGCTTAAAAATGAATTATGGGCTATGTGCATCGATGCACATTCAATGTGTACCGATCCATCAAGGGTAAATTTCCAAAAATTGTTCAGTGTGTATCGATGCACAAGAAGTGCATCGATGCACCCATTAAAAAGGGAAACATCGAATGCAATTAGGATCAATACATAAGGAGTGCATCGATGCCCCCTTAAAATGAAACATCGAAGGTGATTTGTGTATCGATGCATGGGTAGTGCATCGATGCACTTCAAAGGAAAATAGAATTATACCTTTCTTTTGGTCTAAGAAATGATAGATTAGTGTATATCAATTAGATACTAATATGTATCAATGTATGATTATATAGATATTGAGCACGAACAAGTCCCGGAACGATTATCAAGTTATGATTCGATCGCAATAGAGGAAATTATAAAAATGGATTGGAACTTAGTGAGGCCAAGGTGAGTGCATCTTATTTTATAGAATGATATGGAAATTGGACTTGTGATAAGTCTTTTTCCGATAGTTAAAGTGCATTAAGTCTTGATTATAAGTAGATGAATGACATAAAATATATGTATGTTTAATTATATGAGTGGATATGTTTTTGTATGTGCTATGTGGCTTATGTGAACATATGGTTATGAGATAAAATAGGTAATCATAGAAGAATATGATGAAAGTGAATACATGAGAAGACATAGCCATGTGACATGTGAATATACTTGAATAATACATGTTATGTGATATGAGATTATGTGACAATAAGTTATATGATGTGAATAATATAATAAGAAGATAAGTGATAAAAAATAGTGAGCTTATATGAATATGATATACTTGAGGTATGAGAATCATATGAGAATAAGAGATGACAATGAGTTACATGCCATATAAACACAAGAGAAGTGTTATAAGCTAAGTGACATATGATTATGAAATCATATGAAAAGTGAAATGTATATATGAATATGTGAAGTGATATGAATATAATGCCCATTCTATATAATACGAGAGCTATAGGTATAGTTGGTATGCTAAGAGTCGAGGGTCTATGCGGTCATTCAGGACATACAGTGATCCTTCGGGACAAATTTCATAGCCCCTAGTGGGACCCCATACGAGCTGTGGTGACAGTATAGTGCACAACCTCAATAGACTCACATATCTACAGTTCTCACAGGTGTACATGGGCTAATAACATATAACATTAATATAATGTATGTGATGTATATATGTGTTTTGTGATATGAATTATATGATATGATATGTGGGTATGAGTGATTATTGTATATGTTATAAGATATAGGATATGAACATAATGGATCATATAAATAAGAGAATATAAATATGAATGGTGATAATATGATAATGATAGGAAAGAAGATAATTATATGCATGTGTGTATTTGAACTATATATATGAATGGATATATGTTTGGGTATGATGTGATAGGAGTAATTGTTCATGCAGGATTACAAGTTATAGTTTAAATTATATGTTTATTGCCTCACTAATTCATAGACTTAGCGTGTGATTGATTCACACGTAGGTTACAGAAGCGAAAAGAGAAGAAGAGCAAGACAGGTCAACATCTCCCTTACAAAATTTCAGATCAGAAAATATATAATTTAAATGTGTTTGGTTAATTTGAATATAGTTGGCATGTACTAATTGATTGAGTTGAATATGCTCTGATCGATTTTGGTTATTTTGGTCAATTATGTAAATAAACCGTTTTTATTTTAATGAAAATTTTAAATTTTCTTTGAATTTTGTCAAGAGTTAAAGTTTGAAAAGTCAATGTGAAACCTCAGACTCGTATTCGGGTCCGGTACGGGTTGGGGTGTTACATTTAATGGTATCAGAACTAAGGTTTAGCCGATTCTAGGCTTAAACCAAAGTCAAATGAGGTTTATAAATGTGTACATGCCAATTAAAAGTGAAAATTTCTGATCTGATAGTGTAAGTTGTCTTGCTAATAGAATAAGAATAGTATGATATTGTAGAAATCTGATTGCAATAGTTTCAAAATGTAGTGAGAGGTAAATCTGATTGTAATAGCAATTCACCTGCCCTGGCCAGACAGGATGAAGAGAGACACATCAGGAAATGCCTCGTAAGATTAAATATTGATTTCAGAAAGTTGAAATCATATTATAATATTGATAGCAGGTTTTCATTGTTTTGAATCGGAAAAGTGATATGGATTAGTTTTATTATTTCATGGATAAGATAGAATATGGTGAACAAGTGTCACCATAAGAGCATTAAAAGATCAAATGATGCAGTGAGAATTGGTAGAAGAGTTCAAGAATAAGTGTATTAGTGACAAGCGTATAAAATGTATATAGTCAGAGCTTATGAGTTCGAAACGAAGGGATAACATTATGTATAAGCAAGAGTGTTTATATGATAAGGGTTTGCAGTTAAGATGGAAAGAGTTAGCATTGGCTAACCAAGTACGTGATAAAATGTACTGGAATTTTAAGATTATAAGATATTGTCAGGATATGATAACCAAATATGAAATGGATATGGATACAGTTGTATACTTGGATCATAGTAATGTGGTATAGTAAAGGAAAAGGAAGTAAGGATTTGTATAATTGAGTATTGATAAGAAGAGTTTAAGAATGAGTATATCGATGATCAGATTATAAGACAAAGGAAGTCAGAATGTTGAGTTTGAGCAACAGAAATTTCAGGATGTATGAGAATAGAGGTGAAATTGATAAGTTAAATAAACTAATTTTGAGATAATTTCGATTGGAAAGAATGTATATGATTGGTTGACTAGGGCTTGTGCCCTAGATTGAACATATGTTATTGACTAGTTGTCAGTAAAGGTGATAGAGTTATAAGATTGGAGGAAAAGATAAAGTTGAGTTAATTGATTATGATTTGAATCTGGATATAGTTGTGCATTCTGATTAGATAACTATGATGTAGATAAGGAGATAAGTAATTGTATGGAGCTTTAAGGAAGGAAAATACAAGTATATAGATGGTAAAGAATGAGGTTTGTATAAGTGAAATTGATTATCAAAGTTATGAAAAGGTGATAAAGATTGGTAATTAGAGATGAGTATAGGTGATAAGACAAGAGTATGTGAACATGAAAGCAAAGATGTGATTTGGGTATAAGGAATAAATAAAGGAATAATGGAATAAAGAAATGAAAGGGATGAGTTAAAGGATCAGATAGGATAGAGGTTATATGGAAGTGTAGATGACAATTTTGATATAGAAGTAAGAAAAGTGTGCAAGGTGATGTGAAAAGATTCTTTAAAGTGTATGTTAATTATATTTAAAGAAGATCTAATGTTGTGTTCTCGGTCAAATGATGTTGGAAAACGAGTTGGTTATTGTTATAAGATAATTAAAGAGGGATTTATGAGGTTAAGTGATAAAAATGGATGTTATTGTCTACGTGATTAGTGACATTAGATGAAATTTCAGAAAGGGTCAAAGGAAAATGCATAATGGAAGGAGAGAAAAGACAAAATGAATTAAAGTTACTAGTTATTGTTTATATGATAAGTGACAGTAAATGAATGTATAAAGGAAAAAAGAGGTTAAAGAATTAAAGGAAGGAAAGGTTAAGTAAAGGAGGCAACATGAGAACATTAGAAGGTATGTTCTTATTGGTATGTGCAATGAAAATTCGAGGATGAATTTTCTTAAAATGAAGGGAGATTTGTAACATCTTCAATATCAGGTTAGTGACTAGATTGAAAATTTTTAGAAATTGGTGATTAAAGTAGGATAATTGAATAGTTTAATGATTTATTGAAAATATATGATGAAGGTTATTTGGTAATTATGGAATGAATTAAAGGGTAAAATGGTCAATTGACAAGTAAGATTTTTATTTTTCCCTTATAAGATAAGGAAACCACGTGGAAAGAGGGAAAAGGAAGTTCTAGAGTTCTCTTCATCTTTCTTCTTTCTCTCCATCTTGAACCAAGGTTGCAAAGGTAAGTCCTCTTGTTAGATAATTTCTTGTTGAATTCAAGGTTTGTTTATGATCATTAGATGATAATTAAGCTTAAAGAAAGCTTAAATCATCTTAAAAGCAAATGATGATAGATTTAGGAGAGATTAAAGATTAAGAGTTTTCAAATGAAATCATGGAATAGAGTTCATTACTCAAATAGAAAGATAAATTTGACTTGTCATCAACTTAATTAAGAGATATGAAGTGATAGAATTGAATTAAGAACATATTGAAAAATTTGTATGATTGTTGATTTCCATATGGAGAAAGGAATTTTGAGATTTAAAGGGTGATAAAGGAGTAGAAATGAGTTTAAGTATGTATATGAGAGTTAAGAATATGGTAGAGGATGTAATATGAAGTGTTTAAGTATAATTGGAGTTATTTTCGAGCTTAAAAATGAATTCTGGGCTATGTGCATCGATGCACATTCAATATGTACCAATGCATCAAGGGTAAATTTCCAGAAATTGTTTAGTGTGTATCGATGCACAGGAAGTGCATCGATGCACCCATTAAAAAGGGAAACATCAAATGCAATTAGTGCATCGATGCATAAGGAGTGCATCGATGCACCCCTTAAAATGAAAACATCGAAGGTGATTTGTGTATCGATGCATGGGTAGTGCATCGATGCACTTCAAAGGAAAATAGAATTATACCTTTCTTTTGGTATAAGAAATGATAGATTAGTATATATCAATTGGATAATAATATTGTTGAGTTAATTGATCGACGGAATCGGCTAAGAGGGGGGTGAATTGACAATTAAAATTTTGGTGGAAGCTTTTGCAGAAAAATTAAAAGTAATTGCACATCGATTTAGAGTGGTTCGAGTTTCTCAATCAAAGTCTACGTCCACTACCTTAGCTATCCACACTAAGGATTTTTCAACAAATTCACTAATGTGTTCTTTCTTTTGAGGCCAAAGAGATAACCTTACAACTCCCTCAAGAATATACCCCAATTCTTGAGAACACTCTTTCTCAAAGAGAAGATTACAAATTTGCAAACTTACAAGGAAATCCTCACAAGGTAGATTGTTTGCACAATTCTAGAACAAAGAAAAGAACACTAAAAAATGAATACAACTGAGTACAAGTAGTGTTCTTGAAAGCAAAATGAATATTGAATGAAAAATAAGCTTGAAATGATCAAACTTGAGGTTTGATGCTTTCTCTTTGATTCTTGTTTCTTTTTTTTATTGATCAATGGCTTCCAAGCTTGTTTAAATACACCTTCAAATGATTCTGAACATTGGGGATGCTTAGTGGTGTCAATAGAGCCGTTTAAGTGTGAAAACAATTAATTAAAGCAGTTGGGAGAGTCAGTGTATCGATGCATACCCATGGTGCATCGGTGTATCAGTGTAAAATTCAAATATTTTTACCGTTGGAACCTTAGTGCATCGGTGCACTAAGAGTGCATTGATGCATCAAGTGCATTCGCTTTTTCAAAATAGCCAGAGTGCATCGATGGATCAAATGCATTCGATGTTTTCATAAAATCCTCAGTGCATCGATGCATGGTATGTGCATCGATGCATGAAATGCATTCGATGTTCAATTTAATTCATGGTGCATCGATGCATGGATTGGTGCATCGGTGCATCACTCTGAAAAATTGATTTTAGGCTTGATTTTGGTTCAAAATACTTTGTGAAAATTGTTTCAAAAATATATTAAGTATAAAACATAATTTTACACTTTTAGTAAGGTTTGAAATTGATCTTGAAAGACTTTGGAGTAATAATTTGATATTCGATTTAATTAATCGAATACACATAGAAAATCATTTGTAAAATCTTAAAATTCATTTAAACTTAATTTGTTATATCGAAACATCAAAATGTTTTCAACAATCTCCCCCTTTTTGATATAACAAAACATTTGTGTAATTTTAAGATTTTCTAAAAATTTGAAATCAATTTTGAAAAATTACTTCCCCTTACTATAACACTTTTCTCTTTTAACACTTAATATTTTATCCCCCTTTTTGTTAAATCAAAAAGATTTTAAAATGTTTTAAAAAAGGTTTTGAAAAACATAGCCAATTGATTAAATATATATATAGATATCTTAAACTACTAAGATCACAATCAAAAGAGAGATTAACCATTAGTTTCCATAAACAATATTCATAATTAAATGTGAAATGGCATAATTGGTCAAAATGAACTAATATGATGCAAAAATTAATAATCATTAAGCTCAAAATAATAAAGATAAAATCAAACCAAATATATATATAATAAGTTCAAAATCCATAAAACATCCAACTCCTAACAAATTCAAACATTTATCAATCCAAAACAAACAATCAGAAACATCAAAAACAAATATCAATCCAAGTTTTAAAACAAGAAAGCATGGAAAAGGTCTAATCCATAGGAGGGTCGGGAGGAGGAGGATAATGAGCTCGAACTTCAAGAGTGAGCGCGTCTATACGTTCACGTATCTCCCATTGAAACTCAGTAATCTGAGACTCCATGGAGTCAAACCTCAGATCAAACGACTCCAAGAAGGATCAAAAATATGGTGGCGTTTGATCTTATTGCCGTGCCGGTTCCGGTGCAGGCTCATCGTCTGGAATGTGATCGTCGATATCTTGCATAAGTTGTTGAAACTCAGGATCATCGTCAGCAGCCGGTTCCAGAGGAGGAGGAGGAGCACGAGAAGAGCTAGGAACATTTCGTGAAGAGCTAGCTCCCAGGGTTTGCTTACCGGGTCGAAATACCCAAAGACCGATTTCCTCGTCTTGTTTCTAATCCGCTTTCTTCAAGGAAGTAAGATTGATTTGATTTTGGAGTGGGATAAGATTGTCGAGAGAGACGTCTAGACCGAGTTTGATAAAGAGGTTACTCAGAAGACATCCATAAATCAATGTTTCGACATGTTTTGAAGGAACAATGTTTATGATGTCCAGTAGTTGACTAAAAATAATGTGGGACATATTTATTTTGATCTTATTTTTAATACAGTGCATCCACCATAAATACCTAGCACGAATAGTGGAGTACCTACCTCCGGATGGTCTAAACCACCAAGAGATCATCAAATGAAGAAAACAATCGTGATGAGATCGTAGAGTACTAACACTAGAATTTGGAACATAGGGATATTCCACATTTTCATTCTCATTATATGACCCATCATAATCTAACCCAAAATGAAAAGCTATAGTCTCAGGGTCAATATTAATATATTGGCCTAAAAGATAGGATCTAATGGCTATAGTCCCACATTGAGTTTCATTTTGAATACATACCGCATTGGAATAGAAAATGCAGACTAACTGTTGATAAACGATAGGTTTAAGCTGAAACATTTTATCAAACTTCCAAGCTTTAAGAATCGAAGGTATTCAAAGTCAATATCTATCATAGCTTGAAGAGAAGGAATACGCTCTTCCCAGATTCTATAAGATTGAAAAGAATTTCTGTACCTAGAGTTCATTTCGTCTCTACGATGCTCAGGCATGTTAAAACAAGATCCTAATAGAGATGTAGGAGGAGGAGGAATGTGATTAGGAGGTTGGTTTAAACGAGAACGACTCGATGAAGTCCTAGGGCGTTTGGGATTAGACATGGTTTAGGAATCGGAATAAGGAAAGTAACCTGCAAGTTGAAACACATTATGCACAATAATCAATCCCACAACTCAATTGAGTCCTCAATAATTCAACGTTCTCTAAACCGAATCCTAATGGGCAAGGTTTTGAAAACTATTTGAAAACAATTTTTGTAAAATCATAATATTTATAGTTTTTATGAAAACAACATAATTAAATAAAAAACATCAAATTTAAAAATTAAATTCAAATTTTCGATTTTTTTTATTTTGAAAATTCAAAAAATTCTTTGAAAATTTGTGAGTTTTTGATGAAATTAGTTGTGAAATCTAGTTTATAATCATCAAACAATCAATGCCCGATATAATGTTCATCCTAGAACTAATTAAAACTAGTCTTAAGATCAAATCAATAAAATATAGGTTTTTGAAATATTACATTGAAAATTTTGGATTTTAGAGGAATGTGATGTTGTTTTGCATGATTTGATGATAAAAGTAGGATTAGGAGTTGAAGTATGAAAGATTTCCGAATAAGATTGAAATATTTGGAGTAAATTTGAGAGTAGGAGAGGGAGAGGAGGCGTACGGCTGAAGAGTATAGTTTTTAGGGTTTGAAACAAATGAGAAAATAAGCCTTATATACCCCAAAGCCCGACTGATATATCGATGCATGGCCTTGTGCATCGATGCACATTCAAGGCGTGCATCGATGCACATTCAAGGCGTGCATCGATGCACATTCATGGTGTATCGATGCACATTCAAGGATGCATCGATGCACTGTTAGGTGTATCGATGCATGAAGCACAAAAATGTCAAAAATCTATTTTAAACACTCAAAATGCTAAATTAATTGGCTCTAGTGATATTGGCAACTCATATATTGAAAATTAATCATGTTCAATCAATCAAATTAATCCTTAAACTACTTTTGAACATAAAATTAATTTTCATCAAGCAACATAAACTCCCCCTAACTAATAACAAAGAATACAATCAAAAATTATTATTATAAGCATTTTTCATTTATACTTAAAAGTGATAAAATTATTTTAAACACTAAGTGAAGATAGGCCAGTTAAACCTAATTCTCTCCTAAGTGTCCAAAATCTTTCCTTGTCTAAAGGTTTTGTAAATATATCCACTAATTGATGCAAAGTATCAACAAATTCTAGAACTACATCTTCCTTAGCGACATGGTCTCTAATGAAGTGATGTCTAATTTCAATATGCTTAGTTCTAGAGTGTTGGATGGGATTTTTAGTGAGAAAAATAGCACTAGTATTGTCACACTTGATAGGAATGGTACCTACTTCAATTCTATAATCAAAAAGTTGTTGTTTCATCCATAAAACTTGTGCACAACAACTACCAGCTGAAATTCATTCGGCTTCAGTGGTAGATAATGCAACACAATTTTGTTTCTTTGAAAACCAAGAAATCATCATATTTCCAAGAAATTGGCAAGTACGGAGGTACTTTTCCTATCTAATTTGCATCCTCCATAATCCGCATCAGAGAAGGCATGCAAGCTAAAGCTAGAGTCTTTAGGATACCAAAGTCCTAAACTAGGAGTGTCCTTAAGGTATCTAAAGATCCTCTTAACAACTAGTAAATGTGATTTCTTAGGGCATGATTGAAATCTAGCACATAAGCAAAACTAAACATAATGTCTGGTCTACTTGCAGTTAGATAAAGCAAAGAACCAATCATTGACCTATATAATTTAACATCCACACATTTACCTTCTTCATCTATGTCAAGCTTGGTTTTTCCCATTTTCTAGTCCAAACTTCTTGAGCATGTCTTTGACGTACTTAGCTTGATTGATGAAGATTCCATCTTTTCTTTGCTTGATTTGGAGTCCCAAGAAAAATAAGAGCTCCCCTATCATGCTCATCTCGAATTCACTTTGCATTAGCTTAGAAAATTCTTGGCAAAGAACATCATTAGTAGAACCAAATATTATATCATCAACATAAATTTGAACTACTAATAAATCTTTACCTTTATGCTTTAAAAACAATGTAGTGTCAACATTCCCTTTTGAAAAACATTTTTCAATTAAAAAGTTTGACAATCTTTCATACCAAGCTCTAGGATCTTGTTTTAAACCATAAAGTGCTTTTATCAATTTAAGAACATGATTTGGAAATTTTAAATCTTTAAAACCTGGAGGTTGTTCCACATACATTTCTTCCTTTATAAAACCATTTAAAAATGAACTTTTAACATCCATTTGGTATAATTTAAATTCATGAAAACATGCAAATGCTAATAACATTCTAATTGCTTACATCCTAGCTACGAGAGCGTATGTTTCATCATAATCTATGCCTTCTTCTTGAGTATAGCCTTGAGCAACAAGTCTAGCCTTGTTTCTCACTATATTACCACTTTCATCAAGCTTATTCCTAAACACCCATCTAGTACCTACCTACAATAGATTTATTACTAGGCTTTTCAACTAATGTCCATACTTTACTTCTCTCAAATTGATTTAGCTCTTCTTGCATAGCCATAATCCAATGTTCATCTTTTAATGCTTCTTTAATATTCTTAGGCTCTATGCATGAGATAAATGAAACATAATTACAAATATTTATAAGAAAAGATTGAGTTGTTACCCCTTTGGATGGATCACTTATAATCTCACCATCCTTGACATAGTTGTACTCTCTTGGGTAAGATACTTCCCTTTCTTCAATGGTTGGATTCTCGAGAGGATCTTGAGTTTCCTCATTTTTTATTTCTTTCTTTGATGATGGTTCTCCAATGGCATGTTCAACGTCATTTATATTTATAATACATACATCATCATTCAAACAATAATCCTTTCTCGGAAGGGGATTATCATCGAAAACAACATGTATAGACTCTTCTACAACTAAAGTTCTATTATTAAATACTCGATAAGCTTTAAAATTTAAGGAATAACCCAGAAAAATTCCTTCATCACTTTTAGCATCAAATTTGCCAAGATTGTCTTTACCGTTGTTTAAAACAAAACATTTACATCCAAAAGGATGAAAATAGCTAATGTTAGGCTTTTTATTTTTGAAAATTTCATATGGAGTTTTCTTTAAGATTGGCCTAATGATTACTCGATTTACAACATAACAAGCGGTATTTGTGGCTTCAACCCAAAAATATTTTGGCAAATTATTTTCACAAAGCATAGTTCTAGCCATTTCTTCTAAAGTTCGATTTTTCCTCTCAACAACTCCATTTTGTTGAGGGGTTCTAAGTGCTGAAAAATTATGGCTAATACCATTTGAATTACAAAAATCAGTAAATCTAAAATTTTCAAAATTCAGTTCCATGATCACTCTTAACACTAGTTATAGAGTAACCTTTTTCGTTTTGGATTACTTTTGAAAAGGTGATGAATTTTTCTAATGCTTCATCTTTAGTACTTAAGAATATAACCCAAGTATATCTAGAATAGTCTACCAAGACAAATGCATATGGTTTTCTGCCCAAGCTAGTAGTCCTAGTTGGCTCAAAAAGATCTATATGGATCAATTGTAATACTCTACTAGTTGATACATCATTAATGGATTTAAAAGAAATTTGCTTTTGTTTTCCTTTAGCACAAACATCACAAATTTTATCATTATCAAATTTAAGCTTAGGCCACCCTCGAACTAAATTTCCTTGAATTAGCCGTTATAAAACACTCATACTAGCATGTCCTAGTCTCCTATGCCATAACCAACTATCATGCTCATCCTTAGCAACTAGGCATAAATTAGTTATATCAATAGAGTCTAAATGCACCATGTATATATTTCTATTCTATGACCAACAAGCATAATTGATTAGATGCAATGCCAATAACTTTACAACCATTAGTTTCAAACATGACATTGAATCCTTTATCACATAATTGACTAATACTTAAGAGATTATGCATTAATCCATTCACATATAAAACATTTTTAAATTGTATGGAAGAGGTATTACCTATGGTACATATACATTCGATGTGACCTTTTGAATTATCACCAAAAGTCACTTCTCCTCTATTTTTGGCGTTAAGCTCTATCAACCGGCTTTTGTCTCTGGTCATGTGTCTTGAGCATCCACTATCAAGGTACCATGAGTTTGAATTTGTTTCCTGTGCCTTGTAGCAATGCTCTTTTTCCTACAAACATAGATTAATTTCTAATTTTTGGTACCCAAATTCTTTTGGGTCCATATTCATTAGTTTCCAAAATCTAGTCCCCTTAGTATCCATTTGTGTAGGATATCTTTATTTAGTAGTAATGAGTCCTTTAGGAACCCATATACTTCTAATGATTTTCCATTAGAGGTTCTTCGGGGACCTCTATGATTGTAGTTTTTAAAACTTTTTTTAACAAATTTGATTTTGAATTTTCTCCATTTTCAAAAAGTTTTGTTCCAACTTTATCAAAAGAAGCTTTAAGATCATCAATTTTCTTTTGATGATCATCATTGACCTTTGAAAGTAAATTTTGCAAATCCAAATTTTTCTTTTCAAATTCTTCTAGTTTGATTCGTAAATCTTTGATTTTACTTTCAAAATCATTGTTGGTCTTGGATATGAGCTTATTTTCATTTTTCAATTTTGAGACATCATTTTTATATTTTAAAAACAATTTATCATAATCCGAAGCCAACCCATTATATTCCTCTAATAACTCATCATAAGATAAATCATCTAATTCAGATGATTTAGAGGTTACCTTAGAATCTTCCCCGAATTCCATCAAGCACAAATTTGCTACTTCTTGTTCCTCCTCATCAGAACCCTCTTCATCGCTCCATGTAGCCACATGAGCCTTGTGCTTATTCTTCGATTGACCCCTTTCTTTTCAATTATAGGCAATCATATTTGACATGCCCTGGCTTTTTGCATTCATAGCAAATGATCGGGTCCTTCTCTTTTGGTTCATTTTTGAGGCTTCATTTCGTTTGAATTTTCTTCCTCGGTAAGGTCTCATCATTTTTTTGAACCGTTTGGCAAACAATGCCATTTCCTCGTCATCGTAATGTTCATCCGAATCACTCTCATCTTTTGTGGATTTGAGAGTAACTCAAATGTTTTTCTTCTTCTCCTTCTCCTTTGGTGTCTCATCAATCTTATCGAGGTCCACCTCATCTTCAAGCATCATTTCATGAGTGAGGAGGGAACCGATTAGCTCTTCAAGAGTTAAGGACTTTAGGTTCTTAGCCTCGATGATTGTCGTCTTCTTGGATTGCCATGATTTTGGAAGTGAGTAAATTAACTTCCTCACAAGCTTTTCATTTGGAATGATCTCTCCATATGATTTGAAACCATTAAAAATTGTTGAGAATTTATCCGTCATAGATTTGATATCTTCATTTGGTTTCATCATGAAATTTTCATAGCTATGTGTTAGAAGACTAATTTTAGATTCTTTTACCTCACGGTGCCTTCATGAGTGACTTGTAGTTTATCCCATATTTCTTTAGCGGTTGTACAAGATGAAACTCTTCCATATTCATCTGGTCCAAGAGCACAAAATATGATATGGATGGCTTTGGAGTTGAGCTGGAACATTTTCGTCTCTCCTTCGTTCCACAATCTTGGATAAGTGAGAGGCTTGATATATCCGTATTCTACAACATTCCATGCTCCCATGTCACTTGCTTGAATGAAATACATCATCCTATTTCTTCAAATAGGCATATTAGCTCAATTGAAGAAAGGAGGCTTGTTGACGGGCATCGAATCGAGACCGGAGTGACATTTGAAGTAGAGGCCATTGATTGACAATCGATGTAACTCTTCCCAAATGACTCAAGAGGCGATTAAACCTTCAAATGAGTAAGGCTCTGATACCCATTGTTGAGTTAATAGATCGACGAAATCGGCCAAGAGAGGGGTGAATTGGCAATTAAAATTTTAGTGGAAGCTTTTGCAGAAAAATAAAAGTAATTGCACAACGATTTAGAGTGGTTGACTTTCTCAATCAAAGTCTATGTCACTACCTTAGCTATCCACACTAAGGATTTTCAACAAATTCACTAATTTGTTCTTTTTTTGAGGCCAAAGAGATAACCTTACAAGTCCCTCTACCCCAATTCTGAGCTCAAAGAGAAGATTACAATTTCAAATAAGCAAATCCTCACAAGGTAGATTGTTTGCACAATTCTAGAACAAAGAAAAGAACACTAAAAAATGAATACAATTGAGTAAATAGTGTTCTTGAAAGCAAAATGAATATTGAATGAAAAATAGGCTTGAAGTACTCAAACTTGAGGTTTGATGCTTTCTCTTTGATTCTCTCTTGATTCTTGTTGATTGTTGTTTCTTTTTTTATTGATCAATGGCTTCTAAGCTTGTTTAAATACACCTTCAAATGATTCTGAACGTTGGGGATGCTTAGTGGAGTCAATAGAGCCATTTAAGTGTGAAAATAATTAATTAAAGCAGGGAGCGTCAGTGCATCGATGCATACCCATGGTGCATCGGTGCATCAGTGTAAAATTCAAATATTTTGATCGTTGGACCCTTAGTGCATCGGTGCACTAAGAGTGCATTGATGCATCAAGTGCATTAGATGTTTCAAAATAGCCAGAGTGCATCGATGCATGGCTGGTGCATCGATACATCAAATGCATTCGATGTTTTCATAAAATCCTCAGTGCATCGATGCATGGTATGTGCATCGATGCATGAAATGCATTCGATGTTCAATTTAATTCATGGTGCATCGATGCATGGATTAGTGCATCGGTGCATCACTCTGAAAATTTGATTTTAGGCTTGATTTGGTTCAAAATACTTTGTGAAAATTGTTTCAAAAATATTAAGTATAAAATACAATTTTTTTTTTAGTAAGGTTTGAAATTGATCTTGAAAGACTTGGAGTAATAATTTGATATTCGATTAATTAAATCGAATACACTTAGAAAATCATTTCTAAATCTTAAAGTTTATTTAAACTTAATTTTTTATATCGAAACATCAAAATGTTTTCAACAAATATGTATCAATGTGATTATATAGATATTGAGCACGAACAAGTCCGAACGATTATCAAGTTATGATTCGATCGCAAGAGAGGAAGTTATTGGACTTGTGATAAGTCTATTTCCGATAGTTAAATGCATGAAGTCTTGATTATAAGTAGGTGAATGACATGAAAATATATGTTTGATTATATGAGTGGATATGTTTTTGTATGTGCTATGTGGCTTATGTGAACATATGGTTATGAGATAAAATAGGTAATAATAGAAGAATATGATGAAAGTGAATACATGAGAAGACATAGCCACGTGACATGTGAATATACTTGAATAATACATGTTATGTGATATGAGATTATGTGATAATAAGTTATATGATGTGAATAATATAATAAGAAGATAAGTGATAGAAAAAACAGTGAGCTTATATGAATCTATAATATGAATGTGATATACATGAGGTATGAGAATCATATGAGAATAAGAGATGACAATGAGTTACATGCCATATGAACACAAGATAAGTGTTATAAGCTAAGTGACATATGATTATGAAATCATATGAAAAGTGAAATGTATATGTGAATATGTTAAGTGATATGAATAAAATGCCCATGTTATATGATACGAGAGCTATATGTATAGTTGGCATGCCAAGAGTCGAGGGTCTACGCGGTCCTTCGGGACATACAATGATCCTTCAGGATATTTCATAGTGGTCCTTCGGGATAAATTTTATAGCCCCTAGTGAGACCCCATACGAGCTGTGGTGACAGTATAGTGCACAACCTCAATAGACTCACATATCTACAGTTCTCACAGGTGTACATGGGCTAATAAGAGATAACATTGAATATAATGTATGTGATGTATATATGTGTTTTGTGATATGAATTATATGATGATATGTGTGTATGAGTGATTATTGTATATGTTATAAGATATAAGATATGAACATAATGGATCATATAAATAAGAGAATAGAAATATGAATGGTGATAATATGATAATGATAGGAAAGAAGATAATTATATGCATGTGTGTATTGAAATATATAGAATGGATATATGTTTGGGTGTGATGTGATAGCAGTAATTGTTCATGCATGATTACAAGTTATAGTTTACATTATATATTTATTGCCTCACTAAGTCATAGACTTAGCGTGTGATTGTTTCACACGTAGGTTACAGAAGCGAGAAGAGAAGTGAAGAAGAGCAAGACAGGTCAGCATCTCCCTTACAAAATTTCAGATCAGAAAATAGATGATTTAAATGTGTTTGGTTAATTTGAATATAGTTGACATGTACTAATTGATTGAGTTGAATATGCTCTGATCGATTTTGGTTATTTTGGTCAATTATGTAAATAAACCATTTTTATTTTAATGAAAGTTTTAATTTTTCTTTGAATTTTGTCAAGAGTCAAAGTTTGAAAAGTCAATGTGACTCAGACTTGTATTCGGGTCGAGTACGAGTTGGGGTGTTACACCACCGATAACAAGGTGAATCTGCCAAATCTACTCATCAATTGCTCCAACCGATCATCATTCAGTTCTTGCACATCTGCTTTCAAAGGTATGCTGACCGATAAAGGGATCTCTGCACCACGATCCCAGAGAAAAGAGACAGAACATTGATACCCCTGGGGAACATATCTCTTAAAACTGAAAGATGATAAGCCACTGTGTCGACCTGGAATGGATTACCAAGCGATTTATACCACTCTGTATGACTAGATCCCTCCAGATCCAGAAAATGGTCACCTCATTTAGAAGAGGCACATATCTTAGACATTTCTGTCAGAAGAATTGATTACTTCTTAAATGATTGTGGCAACAACAGGAAAATCTTTAAGTTACTGAACAACACTGCTGTTTAATGACACCAGAATGAGAGCATTCAAGATTAAATATTTGTGTACACATCACGAGTACCCTCAATGGGGCATTAGCTAAATTGGACCTCTTGAAGATCATGAGATTCAAATCAAACAAACATTGAGAGTAGGCCTTAAGTTTAGAATGTTGGGGCATTTTTGAAGGCCTAATTCCGAAAGATCAATGTGGGACATCTTGAAAGCTCATTTCAACAAGAAATATAATGTTGGGGCATTTTGAAGGCTAACAACAATATGAATATTTTAGCATTCTTGGAGGCTCATCAACAAGAAACAAATGCTAGGGCATGTTGAAAACTCATTTCAATCAGAAATTAGAATATTAACGCATTTTGAACATTTATATCAGTAAATGTTGGGGCATGCTGAAAGCCCCTTTCAATCAGAATCAGGAATATTGGTGCATTTTGAATGTCTGTATCAGCAAATATTGGGGCATGCTGAAGGCCCATATCATCTTATGAAAAGATCATTGCTTTGAGCAAATATTTCCAATAAGACAAAAAGGAATGAAGAATGAAAATGGTGAAAGTGACAGTGGAGATTATACATAATACTTTATTATCAGGCAGTACATTAAGGTCTTGTTATTGAACATATATCTACTCAGCAAGTATGGTTTCAAATACCCAATCTTCTTAACCATGTGTACATGACAACGTGTTCTTTGTTAAGATACATCATGGTTCCTGAATAAAGACTGTATAGATTTGATCCAGGGTTCAGTTCCTCAAAATCTCGTCTTTGAATTTTGTATTCTGTGTGTCAGTGATGATTAGGAATATTTCTTTGAGGTTCATGGCAGTTAGTTTCAATCATATTGTTGGGGCTACAAAGTTGTTTTCACAATAATTTTTGCTTACTTGATGACATTGAAGAGGGAGGCTCGAGTTCACGTACATTACCCTTATTCTCATTGTTACTGGGGTTATCATTGCCAGTCAGGATGAATTGAGTTTTCATATATTTGTTTTATCATGTACGTTTCATCTACAACAACAAGAATTCCATGAATTTATTTTTGTACATGGTTCCTATAGCTGATATGTTTATACTTCCTACAACACTCATTATGGAACAAAACGTGATCGTATCACAACTTGCCCTTGCTTGAGATAATATCAAGATCAATTGGAATTTGACCAACATTTTGGTCATGAAACACACCAGCATCCATTTGTATTCCCACTGAGTTTTGTTCTCAAGTGGTTCTTGTGACATATACAAAAGCTTTGAACACTATGAAAAGAGCTTCACTGATGAGAAATCTGGGCAAAAGCCACAGGAAATGATGAATGTGTTGTCAAATGTTTACGAAACATCTGTGTAGAAACCACATGAAATGATGAATTGTGTCTAATGTTTTATGAACCAGTAATTATGGTGCTGAACCAATGCTGCAATCATATGGTATTTCCATTTATGGACCCAAGATGAAATTTGACTTCTTCAACCCAAGGTTAGAAGTGAGATATGATGAAGATTTCTTTCCACAGAAGGAGAGCTAAAATTTAACAACAAGAAACTAGTGGAGCCAACTAAGATTGAAAATAGGTTGTTGTTAAACATCTCGACATGTTATGGTCCAAGTTTCCTTGTTCGAGATCTTAGATGTGGAGACATGAAAGGAATTAGGATAATCCTCCTTGTGATGTGTTTCAAGAGTCAAATCAGAACAGACGCTGATCTCCTAATTAATGTCTGCTGAGTTTAGCATATCTACATCTAAAAAAAAATAGACTCAACATTGCATCATATTTAGGCATTTACAAAATAGGGGCATTTCCATTCATTTTATCAATATTGAATATTTGACAGGAATCCTAAAGATTAGCAAATATTTCAGCAAAGATTCAAATCCATCACTCAATGGATCAATATTTCCAGAGGGAGTTCATAATGAGAAGAACTCATCTGAAGAGGAAGAAGAAGTTCATAATGAGAAGAATTTGTTCAACCTTTTGCATTACTATATCACAAGGAGATAGATCATCATACACTTTGCCAGAGAAAGTTTATAATAAGAAGAACTTATCTGAAGAGAAGAATAAGTTTATAATGAGAAGAATTTGTTCAACCTGTTGCATGACTCTATCACAGAAGGAGATAGATCAGCATCAACATTTCCAGAGGGAGTTCATAATGAGAAGAACTCATATGAAGAGGAAGAATAATGAGAAGAACTTGTTTAACCTTTTGCTTGATTCTATCCAGAAGGAGATAAATCAACACCAACATTTCCAGAGGAAGTTTATAATGAGAAGAAATCATCTGAAGAGGAAGAAGAGTTCATAATAATAAGAACCTCTTCAACCTTTTGCTCGATTAATCACAGAATGAGATAGATCAGCATCAACATTTCCAGAAGTGTCATAATGAAAACTCATCTGAAGAGGAAGAAGAAGTTCATAATGAGAAGAACTTGTTCAACCTTTTGCATGACGCTATCACAGAAGGAGATAGATCAGATAAACATTTCCAGAAGTGTCATAATGAGAATACTCATCTGAAGAGGAAGAAGAAGTTCATAATGATAATAATTTGTTCAACCTGCCTTAATTCATCACATATGAAGATGAATTAACTACCCCTCTTTTGAAGATCAACATTTTCAGAAGAAGTTCATAATGAGAAGAACTTATCTTAAAAAGAAGAAGAAATTCATAATGAGAAGAATTGTTCAACTTTTGCTAGATTACATCACAAAGAAGATAAATTGTCATCCCTAGGAAAAGTTCATAATGAGAAGAACTAATCCCAAAAAAGAACTTGTTCAACATTTCCATCCTAATCAAGTAAAGTCAAATGAAAAAAAACTTATTGTCTTTTCGTCTTTGCCCTATTCTTGTTAACACAAGAATGAGCAAAGAGGGGCAGCTGAAGACACTAGTTTTTTTTCCATTTGTTTTTATTTTAGTATATTATTATTATATTATTATATTATTATATTATTATTATTATTATTATTATTATTTACATTTCAGACCCAAATCAAACCCAACCCAATTACAAACTGACCCAGTTACAAGAACCCAACTCAGTGGCCTAATAAAAACCCTAAAACTCAACTAGGGTTTTCATCTTATGCCCCTGCCGCCGCAGCTCCCCAGTCGTTGGATCTAACCTTGATCCAACGGTCTAGATGGTCCCAGCAGTAAACCCTAGGGTATCATAACCCTAGGGCCACGCGGCCGCCGCCTCTACTGCTGCCACCTCCACGCCGCTCTGCCGCTGCCACTACACCAAACAAAGGCTCCAGAAGACGCTGCCAGCCGTACACGCGTCGCCATTCTTCGGTGAGTCACCACAAGTTCGATGACTCACCGAAACTCAACCCTTGTGACCGATCTGAAGCCATCACCGGTGATGGTTATAAAAACCATCAAACCTGCGAAATAAAGAGGACACAGAGAGCAATGAGCAACCCAGCAACCAAATACCACCAAAATATTGAAACAAAAATTAATAGAAACCTTACCAAGGAAGCAGCACCGCCACCGGAGTTTCCACGCGCCCATACGCTACACTGTTGAAGTCGAAATTCTGAAGGTATTTCTTTAGATCTGCAAAAATCCATTACTTTTTAGGATAAACGGGGGTCAGATTAGGGTTTAGATCGCTCGGATCCCTCCTGTGAGGGAATCCTAGAGAGAAGCGAGAGAAATACTTCTCTCGGTTTTAGAGAGAGAAGAGGAAAGAGAAAACGAGAGAATGGCCTAAAGGGCCGACCATATTAGGGTTTAAATACCCCTTCCCAAACGATGCCGTTTTGGGAGAGGTATATGCGTAATTTATTAATGTGTAAACTATACCCGCGACCATTACAGATTTGTAACTTTATATTTTAGTCACTGAAATCAAATTTAGATCCTTTTAATTCAGTCTCTTAATTTTATTTATTTTATAATTTAGTCAATGACATAAATATATAGATTTTAGGCAAATATCTGATTTAGCCATTATAATTTTAATAATTAATATTTTAATCCTGAAAGCATGTTTTAATTTATTTTAATTTGATATTCGAATTTGATATATGTTTATTTTAGTCACTAAATTAATAATAGGTCAAATAACATGTTTAGTCACTGTAATTTTAAATAACTAATTATGAATTAGGGTATTTAATTTTAATATGTTATAATTTAATCACTAATTTTAAATACTTTCATTTTATATTTTAATACTATAGTTTTTAATTTTATTTATTTTAGTATGTTTAGTTATATTTAATTTTATATTTTAATTCAATATTTTAATTATTTATTTTAATCATATAATATATATTATTTGATTAATTTTATAAGTTAATAATATTTATTTATTTTTAAAATATTAAGAAAGGGCAGTCTTAAAATAACTAGATGTCCTATTCTGGTATCTTAAAAATAATAAATATCATGCTTATATATATATATATATATATATATTTAATTTAATTTTATAAATTATTTTAATTATTTTTAATATTTATTTATTTTTTATATTAAGATGACAGTCTTAAAATAACTGGATGTCCTTTATGATATTTTTAAATAAATAAATATCTACTTTTATAAATTATATATATTAATTTAATTTATTATTTTTAGAGAAATGTTTTATATTATTTATTTTTTAATATTAAGAAAGGGGTGTCTTAAACAACTAGAAGTCATTTTCTGATATTTCTAAGTAAATAAATATTTGTTTATAAAACTTAATATATATATATATATATTAAATATATAGATATTAATATATTTTCTTAAAATTATACTAAATAACAGGATTATGAATTAAATATATTTTTGAATTCTTAAATTTCCAATAATAGATACAATTTATAATTAATGTGTACCAATTTTGGGCGTTATAGGGTGTTAATCCTTCCCTAAACGTAACCGACCACGAATCCTTTTTTACTAAATTTTTTTGGTTATACGCAGATCAGTTTATCTTTTAAATTATGTTTTCTTAAAAACTATTTTAAAAGATTTTTTTTAGGTATTTGACCTACCTAACCCAAAAAGGTCAATGGTGACTCCCAAAACATTTTTTAAAATCAAAATAATTTATTTATTCATTTTATTTTTTCCGCCAAGTAAAAATTCGTGCCCGGACGAAAACTGGTTACGACACTACCGAAATATCATCCTTACATATAATAATTATCTATCAGACACCCTTTTCCCAAATACTATTGTTCTAGTACCTTTTCTCACACAATAGCAATAAAGCGCGGATCGTCATTCGCGCCTTCGCGGGTTCTGTCCGAGCTGGCGCCGCATAAGGAGAAGGCACAGATGACGATATGCGCCTTCGATGGGCTCTAACACAATCTGCGCCTTCCATTATGCACGTTGAATTACTGGTACTACATTATTACCCTGAAAACTCAGCTTTTAAATGCTCCCCTCCCCTATAAATAACAGTCCCTCTGAATGCAAACATCACAACACCAAAATTACTTGCGTATTCTTATTTCTATCAATTCCTTCTATCAAACTAAGTAAATTTTGTTATTGTTTTTATAAGGTAAAATTTTTTTTAATTGTATTATATTTATTTTATATTTAATTATTTGAACATATTTTATTATACTAATTATTTTATATTATATTTTGCTATTGTAAAATTGAAAAGCGGGATCATACCTCGAGACATTTTACTGAAACGGTAACAATATGAAATTATGTTATTTAAATTATTGTGAATTTTTTTAAAAAAATTTGGATTAGTTTATATTTTAATTCATATACTATTTATTTAATTATACGTATTTAAGTTATAAGACTCTTGATCTTTCAAAGTCTCAAAATGACGCGTATTTCAACTATTTTTTATTATGATGGAGAAATTCAGGAAGATGAAACCGGCGTCATCTTCGCATCAAATCATTTTGTCAGAATATCCTTCAAGAGAAACATCACTCTTGAGGAGCTTATCACTAAAATTTCAAGGAATGTTCATGTTGGAAGTACTAGAAGATTGTCCTCACTTCAATACAGATTTCTAACCACAATATTTTCGTTAACTTATACAACGTTTAAACTCTCCAACGATGTTGATGTTGCTATGATGGTTGATTCTCATAATCAAAATTCAGACGTCGATACAAAGATGCATACGACATTTGTTGAAGTGTTTACAGTTCGTAGTATGCCATTATGCTCCCACTATGGGGCTGACTCAACAAGCTGATCAAGTTGACAACCCAACTCAAGTAATGTGTAATGATTTTAACTCGTTAATGGGAAATCCACATCATGGTGCAATTCTATCAAGTTCAATGGGGAGACATTCATCAGCAACTTCTTACGATCTGTACCGAGGTGGCTCCACAAACAAACCGCATGGAAACATCGCTTCCAGTTCAAGGGGAAGATATTCATCTGCCAATTTCTTTGACATGAATATGGAGATGCCCTCAACGCAACAATCTGTGCAGTACCCATTTGACAGGATATCTTCAAGTTCCAGAGGTAGGCATTTGTTGAAAACATTTTGATGTTTCGATATAAAAAATAAAGTATAAATGAATTTTAAGATTTTATATTCGATTTTCAAATATTTGAGTAAATTATTAGAATATCAAAAGTATTACTCCAATTTTTAAATGTCAAATTTTAATCCTTACTTAAGTGTAAAAATGAGTATGGGTCTTAAAATATTTTTGAAACAATTTTTACAAAGTATTTCGAACCTTAATCGAGCCAAAAATAAGTTTTAAATAAGATGGTACCGATACCTAAGTCATAGGTATCGATACCCTTATGTTGATTTTGGCTCCGAGAACAACAGAATCCAAGCGGGTACCGATACCCTTGTGTTAATTTTGGCTCCGAGAAAAACATAATGCCCAATGGGTACCGATACCCCCTAGAGGTACCGATACCCTTAGTCATTTAACGGTTGAAATATTTGAATTTTACACTGTAGGTATCGATACCCATTGAGGGTGTACCAATACCCCACGCTCCCAATAGCCTTTTTTAAAGAGGGTTTTCACACTGCAACGGCTCTAACATTACCCAAATGATTCCCAATGGCTAGAATCAATCCAAGGTGTATTTAAACAAGTTATGAAGCCATTGATCAACAACAATTGTGAGAGAAACAAAGAGAAAGCCTTAAACATCAAGTTTGAGTAATTCAAGCCAATTTTCATTCAATATTCATTTTTTGTTTTCAAGAACGCCGTTTCTACTAAATTGTATTCATTCTTGAGTATTCTTTCTTTGTTCTAGAATTGTGCAAACATCTTACCTTGAGAGGTTTTCTGTAAGTTTGTAAAATTTGTAATTTTCTCTTTGGGAGAGAGTGTTCTCAAGAATTTGAGGTATAATTCTTGAGGGGTTGTAAGGTTACTCTTTGTCTTCAAAAGAAAGACAAATTAGTGAATTTGTGGAAAATCCTTAGTGTAGATAGCTAAGGTAGTGGACGTAGACTTGGTTGAGAAGTAGAACCACTTTAAATCGATGTGAAATCTTTTTCAATTTTCTGCAAAAGCTTCCACCAAAATTTTTATTGCCAATTCAACCCCCTCTTGGCCGATTCATCAATCGATTAACTCAATAATTGGTATCAGATCTACACTCATTTGAAGGTTTAACCACCTCTTGAGTCAATTCAGGAAGAGTTATATCGATATTCAAGTCATCAATGGCCTCCATTTCAAACTTCAACTTCAGTCTTGATTCAATTCCCATCAACAAGCCTCATTTCTTCAATGGAGCTAATTATGCTTATTGGAATAATATAATGAGGTACTTCATTCAAGCAAGTGAAATGGGAGCATGGAATATCATAGAAGATGAATATATCATACCTTCCACTCATTCAAGATTGTGGAGTGAATGAGAGATAATAATGTTCCAGCTCAACTCAAAGGCTATACATATTATATTTTGTTCTCTTGGACCAAATGAATACGAAAGAGATTCATCTTGTACAACCGCCAAGGAGATATGGGATAAACTACAAGTCACTCATGAAGGCACAAACGAGGTAAAATAATCTAAAATTAGTATTCTAACTCATAGCTATGAAAATTTTAGGATGAAACCAGATGAAGACATTAAAGCTGTGACGGATAGATTTTCCGTGATTGTCAATGGTCTCAAATCATATGGAGAGATCATTCCAAATGAGAAGCTTGTGAGGAAGTTAGTTTACTCTCTTCCAAAAGCTTGGAAATCAAAGAAGATGGCTATTATCGAGGCTAAAATACTTTAAGCCTATATGTTCAATTGATAAGCTTATAGATTTAGGGAATAAGTTAAGGATGCAAGTTAGTGAAATCTGCCAAAAAATTATGTTCTGAACAGAAAATTTAGAAAAATCACCAGATATTCTACAAAAATATTTGGAAAAAAAAATCTTATATCATTGGATACATATATCAGTTCAGTTTCGTTTAAAATAAATGAAAACTGATTTCCATGGGTATATAAAAAGATATGAATTTTTAATCGGTGATAGGTCAGAAAACAGGGCAACATATTCTGCCTGAAATAGTTTCTGTCAATCAACTTTGAAAATTCTCTATAAATTGTACAAGTTGAATTAGACGGAGTGACTTATATGATTAGATTCATTTTCGAGTCTAGTTTTCATTATTTCAAACATAATAATTTTTCAGTATATAAATTAATATAAAATATAATATTTGTTTGAAGGTAGTGCAAACTGCTAGAATATAGAATTTTGATAAATTGTATATTGAAAGTAGTGGAAGGTAAATGATTTAAATCTAAAGCTTAGTGAGGCTTATATTTTGATTTATAAATTTTAGTATGGAATATTTCTATAAAAAATTTCATCAAGTTTTATGAATGATTTTGGGTATGAACTGCCCAAGTATGATATTTATGATGATAAAATCTAAATGCTTACAGTTATCGTATGATTTTCAATTTTTAGATATTTACAAATATCAGATATTACAGTTATTAGATACATATTAATAAATGATTATATGATGATAAATATAAGCTCATTGTATGTTGCATTGAGAGTCGTAGGTACATTTGGCATGCCATTAAGTGAGTGCTTATCAGTTATCAGTTCAGCTTTGGTACATTCGTGTACCAATGTTCAGCACAGTAGGTGCTCAGGTTATGATTGCACTGAAGTACATCATAACGCAGTTTTAGTTATGATTCGACACTGTGTTGTGCCTAGTGTGCACCTTAAAGTCACGTACCTTATATTCTCTTACTTATATTGTAATACCCCAAATAATATGTCAGTGATTAAATTGAAAGGAATTAAAAATTTGGAGGACTAAATTGATTAATCGATAAAGATGAGAATGAGTTGGGAATAGTAGTTTAGACTAAATTGTAGTGACGAAGGATTAAAAAGGGCCTTTTTGGTTATTTGGAATAAAATGAATTTAAAATTCATCCTATATGGTATATTAAGTACAGAAGTACGAAAAAAGGGGAAAAAGCAAGGTCAGCACTCTCTCTTTTTTTTCCTCTTTCACGTAAGAAACTCTCAACCCTAGCTAAAGATCGTAACCAAGCTCCTGAATCTAGCAAGAAAAGGGAAAAAATAAAGTTGTTGATTAGTCAGAAGTCTCTACACTTTATTATCGGGGATTATCAGGTGAGTACTTTAATATAAGTATGCGATATGAAGAATATTCAATTTAGTATGCTTTAAATTTATATATGTTTATAATAGTGATTATGGTATCTTTATATGTATGGAAAGAATATTATAAATGAGTTTTAGAGTATGAACTGCTCTAAATATGATTCATAATTAAAATGCATGAGAGTATGCATTAAGGTATGAAAGGATGCCATAATTAAAATGCTTGAAATGATGCATTAAGGCATGAAAGGATGCATTAAGGCATGAAAGGATACCATAATTAGAATGCATGAAAGGATGCATTAAGGCAAGAAAGGATGCCATAAATAAAATGTATGAAAAGATGCATTGAGGCATGAAATGATGCATTGAGGCATGAAAGAATGCCATAATTTAAACGTATAAATGGATGTGTTAATACGTGAAAACAGAAAAAATTGAAGTTAATGAACTAAAGAGAAGTATGTTGGACGTATTAAAAATGGTTATGAGGATAAAATGATCAAGGTTTGGTTATGATACGAAGGACTTCACTAATTCCTATGGATGTTATAACTTAGTTTGAAATCAAACAACCATAGGATACTTATGTATCCTTTAATGTTCTTTACTATGTTATATCTCACTAAGTAATAGCTTAATGTTCGTTGTTCCTCACGCGTAGGTAAAAACAAAGATTAACTGAGTAAAGAGCGTTTTTGTAGTTGTGGTGATCATCAACTAAGGTGGACTTATCCGTGACACTAAGACAATATAGTTTATTTTGGAAAAAACTTCGTTGGCATGTAATCACAATATTTAAATGTTTTTAATTTTAATTAAGTATAACTTAATTAAAATGTTTTTTCTTATATTAAAATGTTATGTTTTCAGAAAGAAAAAATATATTTTCGGGATTTTCAAAAGAACTATTTTAAAAGTAATGTGACATCTATATCTTGTGTACAGAAGGGTATACGGGGAATGAGTGTTACATTTATTGGTATCATAGCTACATGTTTAGTCGATTCTCGACCGAAGCCAGTCTTAATTTTAAAGTAGAAAAGGAGATTACATGCCATAAAGATTATCAATGTTACTAGTATTGTGTCATTTTAGTGAAATTGCACTCCTTACTAATTGAAATGTTATTATTATGTATGTTATTATAGATGTCAGAATCTTCGAATTCACGAAGAGCTGGGGGACAGGAGATGCAAGAAGGAACTGAAAGTGAGAGCTATGAGGAAAATAGTGAACATCCTACTCCCTCTGGAAATACTAGTACACCTACACCTCAACGGATTTCGGCGCCTGAGTTTGGAACTTTCATGTAAGCCCTTGACGCCATACTGACTCGGTTTCAACCTCCCCCTGCTCCTCCGACACCATAATGTTAATCCCAAAAGAGCTAAAGAGCTTGGAAGCTCTAGTGTTTCGTGGAGAAGAGAGGGAGGGTCCCATGGAAGTCGACTTGTGGTTGAATGATGTTATATTAATGCTTGAGAGTCTTCAATGCACGTATTCAGAAAAGTTGGGAGAAGTTGTATCTTTACTTAGAGGATCCACTTGAGTATGGTGGGCAAATACTACGATGTATGCACCACCCGAACAAGTGACTTAGTAATTTTTCCTGGAGGAATTCAAGAACAAGTACGTGGGTGAGCAATTCAAAAGGGCAATGATGCTAAAATTCCTTAATCTGAACCAAGGTGATCGAGTTGTACATGAATTCAAGGCCGAGTATAACAAGTTCAGCCATTTTTCCACTGAAGTCGTTCCAAATGACAAGGCAAGGTGTGATTGGTTCATAGAGGGTTTGAGGCCTAAGTTGAAAGAGATGATGTTGGCCTTGAACTTGACGAGTCTACAAGAAGTCATAAACAAAGCTAAAGATATTGAAGGAGCTCAGAAGGAGACGTTAGCTACAGAGTAGTGTTCAGACGGGGAAAAGAGTGGGAATGTCTTCCATTCCCCATCATGTTAAAAGAGGCAAGAGCTCGAGTTCCAGATTTTCAGATAGAGATAGTTTTACAGCAGCTTCACAGAAAAATAAACAATCTCAGTCTTTTACTACGAGCTCGGGTAGAGCAGCAGGGGAGAGAATTCCATGTGAGACATGTGGCAAGTTGCATAGTGGAGCATGCAGACTACTCAATGAAGCTTGTTTCCAATGTGGTGAGATTGGTCACTTCTCTCGAAACTGTCATACGAAATATGGGGATAACTCGACACAATATGAAATATTAGTAGTAACCACAAATAGAAGCAGAGAAATGGTAGATCCAAGGGACAAACAGATTCAGTGCAGAGATAATAGACTCGGAGAGTCGCTAGAATTTACAATATTAAGACTAATGAGGATTGGGATGACCCTAAAATTATAACAGGTATTTTCCATCTTTTTAATGAGCCTGTATTGGTTTTAGTTGATCCTTGTTCTACACACTCATACATTAGTACCAAATTGGCTAAAGTTAGGGGAATCCCTTTAGAACCATTTGTGAGTGAGATGATAGCGGTAAACCCCATGAGTCACAGTGCAATAGTCACTAGAATATGTATAAAATGCCCTATAAAGATCCAAGAGATTATGTTTCCGGCAAACTTGATGGAGTTGTCTTTCGATGAATTTGAAATTATTTTAGGCATGGATTGGTTGTCTTCACATTATGGATGGGTTTATTTTCGTAAGAAACACTTGTTCTTAAAGGATGCCGAAGGTTCAGAAATCATAGTGATCGGTGAAAGAATGAAATTACCATCAAATGTGATATCAGCCATGACTGTCATGAAGATGATGTCGAAAGGATGTATAGTTTTTCTAGCCAATGTGATAGATTCTCAAAGTCTGGAATTTAAAGTAAATGATATTCCCACGGTTAGAGAATTTCTGAACGTTTTTCCTGAGGAGTTATCAGGATTACTTCCAAATCGAGAGGTAGAGTTCAGGATTGAGATTTACCGGGTACCAAACCTGTTTCGATGGCTCCATATAGAATGGCTCCGACTGAATTGAGAGAATTAAAAGTCGAACTGCAAGAATTACTTGATAAAAGATTTATAAGACCTAGTGTTTCTCCTTGGGGAGCACCTGTATTGTTTGTGAAAAAAAATGATGGGTCTATGTGACTATGTATCGATTACCGCAGTTAAATAAAGTCACAATAAAAAAATAAGTACCCTCTTTCAAGGATTGATGATTTATTCGATCAATTGAATGGAGCATCGGTGTTTTCTAAGATAGATTTAAGGTCAGGGTATCAACAACTAAAGATTAAAGAGGATGATATCTAAAAGACATCTTTTCAGACTTGGTATGGGCACTATGAATTTGTAGTGATGCCATTTGGTTTGACTAATACACCGGTGACATTCATGGATTTAATGAACCGAGTATTCCAACCGTATATAGACCAATTCGTGGTGATATTTATAGATGATATCTTGGTATATTCCAAATCAAGAGAAGAACATGATGCTCATCTTCGAGTAGTTCTTCGGACACTCAGCGAGAAGAAGTTGTATGTCAAATTGTCAAAGTAATAATTTTGGTTAGCCGAAGTTGTTTTCTTGGGTCATATAGCCTCTACCGAAGGCATAAGAGTAGATCCAAGAAAGATTCAAACTATAGTGGATTGGCAACCTCTAAATAATGTTTTTGAGGTTTAGAGTTTCTTGGGACTTACTGGTTATTATAGACGGTTTGTGAAGAACTTCTCAATGCTAGCTTTGCCGCTAACTAAATTGTTACAGAAGGATATGCCATTTGTCTGGACAGAGAAATGTCAAGAAATCTTTGAAAGGCTCAAACGGATATAAACATAATCCCTTGTACTTGTACAAACTGATTCGGGAAAAGATTATATCGTGTTTAGTGATGCATCCCAAAATGGACTGGGGTGTGTGCTGATGCAAGATGGAAAGGTTGTAGCTTATGCTTCAATACAGTTGAAAAATCATGAGAAAAATTATCCAACGCAAGATTTAGAATTGGTGGCAGTTGTGTTTGCACTGAAAATCTGGCGTCATTATATGTATGGTGAGCGGTGCCATATTTATACAGATCACCAGAGTCTAAAGTATTTATTGACTCAGAAAGAACTGAACTTGAGGCAAAGAATATGGATTGAGCTTCTAAAGGATTACGATCTAATTATCGATTATCATCTGGGAAAGGCGAATGTTGTCGCAGATGCATTAAGCCGGAAGATATTTGCTTCTTTACGGGCCTTGGATGTGCATATGTCATTAAAGGAAGATGGTGTTTTAATTGTTGAGCTTAAGTTAAAGCCGATGTTTTTGGATCGGATTAAAGAGTTACAAAATCAAGATGAGAAATGCTTGGTGATGATGGCACAGGTTGAAAAGAATGAGATCAAAGACTTCGAAATAAGAGTGGATGGATGTCTATACTATAAGGGAAGACTTCGAAATAAGTGTGAGGCACATTTTATCCCTTTGACTATGCACCTAGGCGGAATTAAAATGTATTAAGACTTGAAGAGTCGTTACTAGTGGCCTGGTATGAAAAGAGTTGTAACAGAGTTTATTGCTAAATGTCTGATATGTTAGCAAGTGAAAGCTAAACATCAAGTGCCATCTGGGTTACTACAGCCAATAACCATTCCTGAGTGGAAATAGGAGTGGGTTACGATAAATTTCATTTCGGGCTACCTTTGTAACTGGTTAAAAAGAACTCGATATGGATAATAGTATACAAATTTACCAAGACGTCTCATTTTATCTCAGTTCGAGTTGATTACCCAATGAATAAGTTTACGGAGTTGTATATAAAGGAGATAGTTAGACTGCATTGAGTGTCGATATTAATAGTGTCCAATCGAGACCCAAGGTTTACCTCAAGGTTCTGGAAGTCTTTACATGAGTCATTGGGTACTCGATTGAACTTCAGTACAACCTTTCATCCACAGACAGATGGGCAATCAGAATGAATTATTAAGATATTGGAAGATATGTTAAGGGCATGTGTAATAGAATTTAAAGGATCATGGGAAAGGTATTTGCCTTTAGCGAAATTTGCGTATAATAATAGTTATCAATCAAGTATTAAGATGGCCCCGTATGAAGCTCTGTATGGGAGAAAATATAGAACACTATTAAATTGGTTTGAACAGAAAGATCGAGACCTGATCAGCCTGGATTTGATTAAAGATATGGAGGATAAAGTGAAACTTATCCAGAGCAATTTAAAGATAGCCTCATATCGCTAGAAATCCTATACAGATTTGAAAAGAAAAGAAATATAATATCAAGAGGGAGACAAAGTATTTTTGAAAGTATCACCATGGAAGAAGGTATTACGTTTTGTGCGAAAAGGAAAATTGAGTCCGAGATTCATTAGACCGTATGAGATATTGAAAAAGGTTGGACATGAAGCTTATCAGTTAGCTTTGCCTTCGGATATGGATAAGATCCATAATGTTTTCCATGTATCGATGCTTAGAAGGTACATATCGGATCCATCTCATGTTATCAGGCCAGAAGAAATAGAGATCCGACTAGATTTAACTTATGAGGAGGAACCAGTGTGGATCTTGGCTAAGGAAACCAAAGAATTACGTAACAAAAGGGTTCCGTTGGTTAAAGTGCTTTGGAAGAATCATAAGGATGGGGAAGCTACTTGGGAACGAGAGGAGGATATAAGAAAACAATTTCCACACCTCTTTGTTTCAGGTACTTCTTTTAAATTCGAGGATGAATTTTCTAAAGGGTGAAAATTATAATACCCCAAATAATAGGCCAGTGATTAAATTAAAAGGAATTAAAAATTTGGAGGACTAAATTGATTAATCGATAAAGATGAGAATGGGTTGGGAATAGTAATTTAGACTAAATTATAGTGATGAAGGATTAAAAAGGGATTTGTTTGGTAATTGGAATAAAATGAATTTAAAATTCATTTTATATGGTATATTAAGTAGAGAAATAAGGAAAAAAGGGGAAAAAGCAAGGTGAACACTCTCTTCTTCTTCCTCTTTCACGTAAGAAGCTCTCAACCCTAGCTAAAGATCGGAACTAAGCTCCTGAATCTAACAAGAAAAGCGAAAAAGATAAAGTTGTTGATTAGTCAGAAGTCTCTACATTTTATTATCAGGGATTATCAGGTGGGTACTTTAATATAAGTATGCGAGATGAAGAATATTCATTTTAGTATGCTTTAAATTTATATATGTTTATAATAGTGATTATGATATCTTTATATGTATGGAAAGAATATTATAAATGAGTTTTTAGAGTATGAACTACTCTAAATCATATTCATAATTAAAATGCATGAAAGGATGCATTAAGGCATGAAAGGATGTCATAATTAAAATGCATGAAATGATGCATTAAGGCATGAAAGGATGCCATAATTAAAATGCATGAAAGGATAAATTAAGGTATGAAAGGATGCCATAATTAAAATGCATGAAAGGATGCATTAAGGCATGAAAGGATGCCATAATTAAAATGCATGAAATGATGCATTAAGGCATGAAGTATGCCATAACTAAAATGCATGAAATGATGCATTAAAACATGAAAGGATGTAAATGGATGTGTTAATACGTGAAAAGAGACAAAATTGAAGTTAATGAACTAAAGAGAAGTATATTGGACATATTAAAAATGGTTATGAGGATAAAATGACCAAGGTTTGGTTATGATACGAAGGACTTCACTAATTCCTATGGATGTTATAACTTAGTTTGAAGTCAAATAACTATGAGATACTTATGTATCCTTTAATGTTCTTTACTATGTTATATCTCACTAAGTAATTGCTTAATGTGCTTTGTTTCTCACGCGTAGGTAAAAGCAAAGATTAACTGAGTAAGGAGTGATTTTGTAGCTGTGTTGATCATCAACTAAGGTGGACTTATCCGTGACACCAAGACAATCTAGTTTATTTTGGAAAAAACTTTGTTGGCATGTAATCACAATATTTAAATGTTTTTAATTTTAATTAAGTAGAACTTATAACAGTTTGCAATCAATGTTTTGTCTTATATTAAAATGTTATGTTTTCAGAAAGAAAGAAAAAAATTCGAGATTTTCAAAAGAATGACTATTTTAAAAGTAATGTGACATCTATATCTCATGTACGGAAGGGTATACGAGGAATGGGTGTTACATATACATTGGGCTATATAGATAAATACGAAAGTTGTGATAGAATATGAAAATTATGAATATCATCCAGTTAAAAGAAATCATGATATGGTGATTTTATATGATATTATTCATCATAATGTTTATGAGTTTATAAGTTAAAAATGACATGAATATGAATTGTTTACGACAATTTTTATTGATTTACATGATTTTTGATGATATCATGAGGGATGATTTTCAGTTTTCAAGGGAAAATCAACTTGAACAACTCGGTTCGAAAGTTTTAGTATTTTCATTTAAAGTATATTTTTCATGTTATAATACTTTATGAAAAATATATTTTGTATCATTTTAGTTATTTTATTGCCTCACTAAGATTGTACTTAGCGCGTGATGATTTTTATGCGTAGGTTATAATGAAGTAGTGGACGTGAAGTGAGGAGTTTGCCAACATATTGTGGAAATCAAACCTACCAATGGTATCAGTAAGACATCATAACTTTAACTTATTAGTGGCATGTGCATTATATCCATTGGGTTGCTTTATCAGATTTATTTTAAAAGGGTTTGTAATAGTAATTAGGATTATTTTCTTTAGTTTTCAATGATCAAACAATATTTTATAAATTTATATGATTAAGGAAAAAAGTTTTTTTAAGTCAAAAAGGAAATTTTTAAATGAAATTTTAAGCAATTAAGTTTGGCAAAATGTCATTTGAGTTGATGTGACATTTATAGCTCGTATTACGAGACATATTAGGTTATGGGTGTTACACTGCAGTTCAACATGGACTCCAATGATGATGATGTAGATAAAGTTCCCACAAATATGGTACACACCGAACCTCAAGCACACATATATGAAGTTGACTATGTTGTAATGTACGGGTCAGAATTTGCGGATATGCCTAATGTTGGTGACTACGGATTTAACTCACCAGTCAATGATGGTGAGTTATATAAAGGAACGAAGTTTCCATCCAAAGAAGAAGTGATGATGACAATTAAGAATTACAATATTCGTAATTTTGTTCAGTCTAGAGTCGACCGTTCTACCACTGAAAAGTATGTTTGCCACTGTGTCAAACGTAATAACGAGTGCAAATGGATGGTTCATGTATCTAATAGAAAGAGAAAAAATAATATGGGAACTAACAGTATACAACGATCCTCACACATGATCATCCCAACTTGGACTCCGACATTATCTGCCAAGCCATCATGCCCATGGTCAAAGCAAGCTCTCATATAGCTATTACGGTGCTGATTTTAGCTATACAGTCATAATATGGGTACACCGTCTCATAAAGGAAAGCATGGAAGACGAAGTAGAATGCCATTAAAAAAACTTCACGGCGAGTGGGATGCATCTTACAATGAACTACCAAGTTGGTTTAGGGTAGTGTGTAGATTGAATCATGGGATAATTGTCGAATTCGAAACTTGCCATGCATACCACAATGATCGAGTGCTTATTGATTCCAATTTTACCGACTTTTTTGGACTTACCCACAGTGCATTAATGCTGTGAAAAACTGCAAGCCCGTGGTCCAAATTGATGGGACATTCTTGTATGGAAAATGCACGTAAGTTTTACTATTGGAAGTTATCCAATATGGTAATCACAACATTCTTCCAGTTGTTTTTTCCCTTGTTAAAGGAGAAGATACAAATTCTTGGGCTTTTTTCCTCAGAAACTTATACTTACATGTTATAACACCCCTAACCCGTACCCGACCCGAAAATGAATCCGAGGTGTCACATCAACTTTTCAAAATTTTTACTCTTGAGAAGTGCATATAAAATTTAAAACTCTAAATTGTATTTTATTGGTGAAACCCTTATAATAAATTTCAATTAAAAGCTCAAACTAAAAATACATCATTCGATAATTTACATTAATATAAAATTATATGATTACAAAACAGATCAGAGCATTACAATTTAAAGCTTGAAATACATGCCAACAGTTTACCAAAATAACAAGAAACCTACGATTTAAATCGTTCTGACCTAATATTTTGCGGGAGTATGATGTCCTCGTCTACCTTTAACCCTCTGCTTTCTTCGAACCTACGTGTGAAACAATCACACGATAAGTCGTTGACTTAGTAAGGCAAGTATGAGTAAAATAAACATTATAAAATAATTTCTTATTCTTTTCATAGAAAACATTTCGTAAGGGATTCAAATTACCTTTCATAACAAAAAAATATACTTATATACCTTGTTCGGTTTAATTCACTTTGTTTTTAATAGCCCAATGCATACTACTGAGAACTTTAGGTAATTGAGTACATTGAGGTTGTGCACTAATGCAGTCACCACTGCTCATAAAATTTGTACCGAAGTGCCACATATTTTTCCCGAATGACCACATAGTTTTGTCCCGAAGGACCACATAGAACCAACGACTCTTGGCATGCCAATTATACCTCTAGTTCTCATACATATACCTTAGGATTTAACCACATACTTTTTTCTTGTTTCATTATTCAAGATGTGTCTTAATCACATAGGCACTTTCACATCGAGCATTTTCGTATAAGCATATTTCCATATCACATATTCACAATCATGTACATATAACAATCAAAACATAGTTTAAGAAATATAACCTGAATAAAGCATAAAAATATTGCATAAAAGAAATAAAACGTTTTTTATCGAAAACTCTGAGGTTGACTTATCGCAAGCCGCCCTCAAATCTAATATAAAACAAATAAGTTGCACTCACCTTTGCCTCACGTAAGTCTTAAATGGAAATTTTTTTTCCTTTCGATCAAACTCGTACTATAACAATTCTTTCAATACTCGTTAGATCCAAATCTATATATAAATATGTCCAAAATCAATACCAACTTTCCATAATTGAATAGCCCATTATAATTTACATAAACGAAATAAAACTCTTAATTTAGCATTCTAAGCTTAATAGTATCGGTACCCCTCCTACAGTACCGATACTTCTCTTTTATGGTACCGATACTCACTTCAGTATCAATACCATTTTGGCATTCTGGAGTTCCATTTTTTATTACGGTATCGATACCTTCCTCTTGGTATTGATACCTCCATATCAGTATTGATACTATTCTATCAGTATCGATATTGCTTATACGATTCATCCTTTTTTCCAGTAATTTACCCTTATAGTATCGGTATTGTTCTTCCGGTACCGATACTCTTACCCATAATTCATACACTTCAAATATTTCCAAAATTTCACTTAAATCTCATACTTTTAACTCCAATTAAACCCTTAAACTCTTTAGAAATTATACCACACAACCTGGGTCCACTAACCCTCTTATAACATCTAAATTTCTCCTTAGAACACTTAGAACTAAAAATCACACCAAATATTCAAACTTGTTCTTAAGCCTTTCTAATACTTCCAACTTCTTAATTAGACCCTTTACAAATCAAATTTATCATTAGAAATCCAATTACTAAACCATATTACTAATTCCCTTACAACCCCATTTAACTAATACATTAATATTTCACTAATCTCTTAATTTTATTAAACCTTAAGTTTTCCTTAAGCTCACATATCACTTAAGTCTTCAAAACCAAACCAAAATTTGAAGAAACAACCAGCTTGAAATTAACTTACCTTAACAATGGATTCACGAGAATAGAATGAGAAGAAACCAAGCTTCCAGATATTTATTTCTTATCTCTATTTCCTACATGCCTTAAATCCTTTAAATTGAATTTTAAATTCATTTCCTATAAAAAAAACCTATTTATCTTTCCATTCTTCCATCTTTGCTAATAAGTCCTAAACAAATTTTTCTAAAATTAGTCCTTGAACTTTTCAACTTACTTCAATTAAACCACTATATTTTTAAATTCTTACATTTTAGTCACTAATCAAATGTTTGGGGTGCTACAATTCTCCCCTTAAGAAATTCATCCTCGAATTTTTACTATACAAAGAAATGAGGAAACTATTTTCTCATGTCCTTCTCACGTTCCCATGTCGCCTCTTCTACCTTGTGATTTCTCCAAAGAACTTTAGCTAACGAAATCTTCTTGTTCCTAAGTTCCTTAACTGTATAACCTAAAATTTTCACCGGGTTCTTCTTCATAAGTCAAATCTGGTTGAATTTGAATCTTTCCAGCGTAATGATATGAAAAAGATCATATCGATATCTTCTAAGCATGGAAACGTGAAAAACATTATGAATCTTCTCCATTTCTGGTGGCAAATCTAACTGATATGCCACTGGTCCCACTCTTTTAACAATCTTGTATGGGCCAATGAATCTAGGATTATGTTTTCCTTTCCGACCAAAACATAACACTTTTTTCCAATGAGAGACTTTCAAAAATACTTTATCTCCAACTTCAAACTCAATTTTCTCTCTCTTTAAATCAGCATATGACTTCTGTCTATCGACTGTCACTTTGAGATTATGCTAAATCTCTAGAACTTTATCTTCTACCTCCTTGATCAAGTCAGGACCAAGAACGCCCTAATCATTGAGCTCGTACCAATTTAATGGTGTATGGTACTTTTTCCCGTATAAAGCTTCATAGGGAGCCATCTTAATACTCGACTGGTAGTTGTTGTTGTAGGCAAATTTTGCAAGAGGAAAATACTTCTCCCAATATCCTTTAAACTCGATAACACATGCCCTTAACATATCTTCCAGGATTTGGATAGTCCGCTCAGACTGTCCATCTGTCTGAGGGTTAAAAGTTGTACTAAAGTACATTCGAGTCCCTAAAGCTCCATGTAAAGTTTTACAAAATCTTGAAGTGAATCATGGATCTTGATCGGATATTATCGAAGCAGACACACCATAAAGTAGAACAATCTCTTAGATGTACAATTCAGCATACTTGACTATAGAGAAATCAGCTTTAACGAGAATGAAATGTGATGTCTTGATCAATCGGTCAACTATCACCCAAATTGAGTCTCTTTTATTCGGAGTCAAGGGTAACCCCGTTACAACATCCATTGTAACATTCTCCCATTTTCATTGAGGAATGGAGATTGGTTGCAGCAATCCCAAAGGAACCTAATGTTCAACTTTAATTTGCTGACACGTCAAACACTTGGACACAAATTCTGTGATCCTTCTTTTCATTCTTTGGCCACCAATAACAACTTTTAAGACCCATGTACATCTTGCTTCCGCCTGGGTGCATAGTCAACGGACTGAAAGCAAGTCATTATTCAACTCCTTATCATCTGGAATAACAAGCCTCACACGATAATACAGATTCTCATCGAACTTAATATCAAAATCCTTATTCTCTTCATTTTTCACTTGCTTCATTCTTTTCAAAAACTTATCATTTTTACCTTGTAAATCTTTAATTCGATCTAGTAACATCAGATTAAGCTTTAACTCCGTATGTAATGTATCATATCCACTTCAAGATAATCTCGCATCTAAGGCTCACAAAGCTGAGAATGTCTTGTGACTCAGAGCATCTGCTACCACATTTGTTTTCCTGGGGTGAAAATCAATTACCACATCATAATCCTTGAGAAGCTCAATCTATTCCTTGAGAAGCTCAATCCATCTTCGATATCTCAAGTTTAGCTCTTTTTGAGTCATCAAATACTTCAAACTCTTATGATCCGTGTAGATGTAGCAATGCTCATAATATAAGTAGTGATGCCATATCTTTAGAGGAAACACTACTGCAACCAACTCCAAGTCATGCGTCAGGTAGTCTTTCTCATGCGTTTTCAATTGCCGCGATACATATGCCACCACTTTACCTTCTTGCATCAATACACATCCCAAGCCATTATAGGATGTGTCATTGAAAACCACATAATACTTGCCTGATATTGGTTGGACCAATACCGTAGCTTTCGTCAAAATTTGATTTAACGCTTTAAAAATCTTTAGACATCAGGGTTCCAAGCAAAAGACACATCTTTCCTTAACAACTTGGTCAAAGGAAAAGCTATCATCGAGAAATTCTTAACGAACCTTCGATATTAACCTGCATGACCTTGGAAACTCCAAACTTCTGACACATTCTTTGGAATTTCCCAATATAATATAGCTTTTATCAATGAAGATCCACTCGAATCCCCTTTGCAGAAACCACATGTCCAAGAAATATTACTTCTAATAGCCAAAACTCGCATTTAGATAACTTGGCATAATGCTTCTTGTCTCGTAGTGTTTGAAGAATCACCCACAGATAAGCGTCATGCTCCTCCTTTGACTTTGAATAAACCAAAATATCATCAATGAAAATGACCACAAACTAATCAAGATAAGGTTGAAACGCTCTATTCATGAGATCCATAAATGCAGTTGGTGTATTGGTTAAACCAAATAGCGTAACTATGAATTCATAATGACCATACCAAGTCCTAAAAGTTGTCTTTGGAATGTCCCTCTCTTGAATCTTTAACTGGTGGTAGCTGTAACATCCCCCAACCTGTACGCGACCCGGATACGAGTATGAGGTGTCACAATGACTTTTCAAAACATTTACTTTTACAAAAGAATGAAGGATTTCAAATTAATTAAAAGCAATTGGTTTACAAAACATATCAGAGCGTATAAAATTCCAATCTCTTAATTACATGCCAAATATATTCATTAAAACAAAATACATATTAATCATTTCTTTTCTGATCTGACCTTCAATAAGGAGAAACTGACATGTCTTGCTCCTCTCTGCTCTCTAGTCTTCTCGAAACCTACATTTGAAATATTCACACGCTAAGTCTATGACTTAGTGAGGCATATAAAACTTATAATGGAAACTCTAACTCCTAACAATACATGAGCACTTAATACTATTATATCATATACAAGTATATATCCTTTCATATAACAAATATACACATGCACATATATCATCATCTTCATTCTTAGAATTATCATTAATCACTTTTATCATATGATCCTTTACTTTCCATATATACACATCATATATCACATATATCACTTCACAAAAAAAACAAACATATAATCATACCAAGTTTATTTATATTATCTTTTAATTAGCCCATGTACACATGTGAGAACTAAAGATATGTGAGTACATTGAGGTTGTGCACATGTGCTGTCACCATAGCTCGTATAATTCCCACTTAGTGTCATATGAAATTTGTCCCGAAGGACCACATAGATATCCTAAAGGACCACATATAACACATATGTCTCGAAGGACCACTCCTTAAGGACCACATACATATTCCAATAAACCAAATAGGTGTACCAAAGTACCGCATAAATGTTCCAAAGGATTACATATATGTCCCGAAAGACCACGTAGAACCCTCGACTCTTGGCATGCCACCTATACCTCTAGCTCTTATGTAACATAACATGGGAATTACCTTTTATATTATTTCACATATTCAAATAGGCACATAATTTACTTTCACGTATCATAGAGCTTATCACATTTACTTGTATTCTTTTTCACATAGCTCATAGTTATTTGGCTTATCTCATAAACATATATTCACATATACATGTTCTCATATAGTTCATATCATTTCTCATACAATCACATAGGTCATATCATATAGCTTAGTTTTCAAGTTTATATGATCATTTATATCTATACCACATAGCTTATATTTTAGGTTCAAGACATCACATAATTCAATTATATCATTTAACGTAGCTTATCACACCGACAGTCATTCACATAACTCATTTAACATGCATTGCATAACATGTAACTCATGCCATAACTTATGACATATACACTTACATTCATAAGTTGTAACTTGGAAAATATACTTATCATAAGTCTTATTTCCATCAAATATCATATATCTAATATTAAGCACTCACCTGGCCTCACTAGTCAATACAGATCTCTTATCTTTTCTTGATGATTATTACTTGTCGACTTGTTCGGACTTTGTTCTCGATCGATATCTACACAAATACACAATCCAATAAATATCGGGATTCGAATTACTTGAAAATATTCTAACTATTATCAACTAAACCGAGCACTGATTCCTTAATTCCTTCTTTAGTAGTTCGGTACTACAAGCACAGTATTGATACCTCTATGCTTGTAGTATCGATACCCCTCCACGGTATCAATACCCAATTTCAATTTTTCCATCCATTTTCAAAATGGTACCAATACTTGCTTAATGGAATCGATACCCCAAGTATCGATACTGCTCCTTTGGTATCGATAATCTATGAATCAATTATATGAATTTATATCTTATGGTATCGATACTCAATCAACCGGTATCGATACCAAAGCACCATTTATCATTCATTTTCTATTTGAAGTATTGGTACTGGATGAACAGCACTGATACCTCCTGCCAGAACACACTTCTTTAACCCGAAAATCTTACCAAACTTACTTAATTCTTCTATAATAACCTCATTTTAACCCTTTAAGCTTAAATACACATACTCTAATCAATTAATATTTATATAACACATCCTTAACTTCAAAATTCCATCATATATCTTGAAATCAAGAATTCTACAAATTTTCCAACATGCTCTAATTTCAATTCTAACACTTCATACTTCTTAATTTAGTTTTTGACAAGTCAAATTTCACTTCAAGCTTATTTATCAACTCTTTCTCAATAATTCCCTTAAAAACTCTTTATCTTCAATCTTACATAACTTATTCATCTTTGGGTTTTAAGTCACCTTAAGCATTCTCTAGGTTTTCTTAATCCTCCAAGAATCAAACCCCATCATAAAATTAAGAAATAATCAACTTGCAAGAAACTCACCTTTTAATTGAACTAACGGGAAGAAGAAAAAGCTAGCTGAAGCTTTCCAGATTTTTCCTTTCCTTTTTCCCACATCTTCACGTGGTTATATCCTTATAAAGGGAAAAATAAAAATATTTCTTATGAAATGACCATTATACCCTTGCTTTATTAAATATTTACTGAACAATCCTTCACAAAATATTCTCAATTTAGTCTATGAACTTTTCAATCTTTCGAAATTAGACCTCAAAGTTTCAAAACTTCACTTTTAGTCACTAGCCCTGATTTTGGGATGTTACAAATCTCTCATCCTTTAAGAAAATTCATCCTCGAATTTTCACTGCACTAATAGATGAAGATATTGTCTACACATATCCCATTCATATTCCTGTGTTGCCACCTCACTTTAATCTTTTGTGCTATCATTAATAAACTTGGCTTTCATTACTTTAATTATTTCATTACCTTTTTCCTTTATACATCCATATCATGTCACTTATCATGTAGACAATAACATCATTTCTTATCACTCAAAATCATAAATCAATCAATTTCCTCATCAATCTCTAATGGTCTTGCAATAATAACCAAATTTTAATTTCATCATCACTTGACTACCTCTTAAACTTCCTTAATACATATAAATCATTCTTTATTTCTCTGACTATGTCTACTTGACCAAGAAACATAACCTTAAATCTTTATCATAGATAATTAAGACATACACTTTGCAGGATCAAACAATCTTTCACATCATCTGACAAACATTTATTGCTTCTAATCAACTTATAATCTATACCTCAACTTAACCTTTATCATATATGCTCCTCATTCTATTATTTTTTCCATAAATCAAAATCTCCTTATAACATAGGTCGTATCTTTTCCTTCATACTCTCATACTCTTTTTATATCACTTATACTTATCCCTAATTATCAATCTTTATCACATTTTCATGACTTTGATAGTCAACTTTACTTATACAGAATCTCATTCTTTATCATCTCTTGTACTTGTATTTCCTTCATACATATGAATCCTTATCTCCTTTACTACCTCACATTTCCATTATCAAAATACATAATCATATCCAAATCCACACCATACTTGGTTAGCTTACCCTGACATCTTCATCTAATCCTTTAACTCTAATACACTTACTATCACATAACTTTGTTAGTCAGTACCAGTTCTTCCAATCTAGAGCGTAAACCTTCATCGAACCATTCATATACATTCATTCTAGTCGGAATTAACCCATCAATAATTTACTGAACTTATCAAATATGCATCATTTCTCATACAATTTCCTTTGTCAAATCAATATGATTCCTTTGTCTTATAAACTAATCACTGATGTACCCATTATTAAACTCTTCTGAAACAATATCCACATCACTGAATCTTTTATTATTCTCATGATAACATATGTTCACTATACTTTAACTCGACCGCATAGTAACTAGACTACTTCATCTAACTTCTCCACTTTGGAACAGTGAAAATCCTGGAATAGTGGAAATCCTCTAACACTATTCGAATGCATTTTCAATTTTCTAAACACAATCCTTAACTTTTACAAAGGCGCTCCCTGAGGTACTCGCTCTTCATCCTGTCTGGCCAGGGCAGGTGAATTACTACCATCATCAGGTTTATCACCTCTCACTTCGTTTCGAAACTATCATTATCATACTTCTATTATAATGTAACAATCTAATTCTATTAGCAGGACAACACACTCCTTACACTATCAGATAATAAATTTTCACTTTATGTTGGCATGTACACATTTAAAACTCGTTTGACTTCAGTTAAAGATAAGAATCGGCTAAACTTTAGCTCTTATACCATTAAATGTAATATCCCCCAACACGTACCCGACCCAGATACGAGTCCGAGGTGTCACAATGGCTTTTCAAAAAACATTTACTTTTACAAAAGAATGAAGGATTTCAAAATTAATTAAAAACAATTGGTTTAAAAAACATATCAGAGTGTATAAAATTCCAATCTCTTAATTACATGCCAAATATATTCATTAATCTATTATATCATATACAAGCATATATCATTTCATATAACAAATATACACATGCACATATATCATTATCTTCATTCTTAACATTATCATTAATTTCTTTTATCATATGATCATTTACTTACCATGTGTACACATCATATATCAAATATATCACTTCACAAAGAAATAAACATATCATCATACCAAGTTTATTTATATTATCTTTTTGTTAGCCCATGTACACATGTGAGAACTAAAGATATATGAGTACATTGAGGTTGTGCACCTATGCTACCACCACAGCTCGTATAATTCCCACTTAGTGGTATATGAAATTTATCCCGAATGACCTCATAGATGTCCCGAATGACCACATATGTCTCGAAAGACCACATACATATTCCAATGGACCAAATAGGTGTACCAAAGTACCACATACATGTCCCGAAGAACCACGTAGAACTCTCAACTCTTGGCATGCCAACTATAACTCTAGCTCTTATGTAACATAACATGGGCATTACCTTTTATATTATTTCACATAATCAAATAGGCACATAATTTACTTTCACGTATCATAGAGCTTATCACATTTACTTGTATTCTTTTTCACATAGCTCATAGTTATATGGCTTATCTCATAAACATATATTCACATATACATGTTCTCATATAGTTCATATCATTTCTCATACAATCACATAGGTCATATCATATAGCTTAGTTTTCAAGTTTATATGATCATTTATATCTATACCACATAGCTTATATTTTAGGTTCAAGACATCACATAATTCAATTATATCATTTAACGTAGCTTATCACACCGACATTCATTCACATAACTCATTTAACATACATTGCATAACATGTAACTCATGCCATAACTTATGACACATACACTTACATTCATATGTTGTTTCATGGAAAATAGACTTATCACAAGTCTTATTTCCATCAAATATCATATATCTAATATTATGCACTCACCTGGCCTCACTAGTCAATACCGATCTCTTATCTTTTCTTGATGACTATAACTTGTCGACTTGTCTAGACTTTGCTCTCGATTGATATCTACACGAATACACAATCCAATAAATATCGAGATTCAAATTACTTGAAAATATTCTAACTATTATCAACTAAATCGAGCATTGATTCCTTAATTTCTTCTTTAATAGTATTGGTACTACAAGCACAATACTGATACCTTTATACTTGTAGTATCGATACCCCTCCACGGTATCAATACCCAATTTCAATTCTACTATCCATTTTCAAAATGGTACTGATACTTGCTTAATGGTGTCAATACCCCAAGTATCGATACTGCTCCTTTGGTATATATACTCTATGAATAAATTATATGAATTTATGCCTTATGGTATCGATACTCAATCAACCATTATCGATACCCAAGAACCAGTTATCATTCATTTTCTCTTTGAAGTATTGGTACTGGATGAACAGTACCGATACCTCATGCCCAGAACACACTTCTTTAAAATGAAAATCTTATCAAACTTACTTAATTCTTCTACCATAACCTCCTTTTCCCTTTAAGCTTAAATACACATACTCTAATCAATTAATATTAATATAACATTTACTTAACTTCGAAATTCCATCCTATATCTAGAAATCAAGAATTCTCCAAATTTTTCAACGTGCTCTAATTTCAATTCTAGCACTTCATATTTCTTAATTTAACTGTTGACAAGTCAAATTTCACTTCAAAACTTATTTATCAGCTCTTTCTCAATAATTCCCTTAAAAACTCTTTATCTTGAATCTTACATAACTTATTCATCTTTGGGTTTTAAATCACCTTAAGTATTCCCTGGGCTTTCTTAATCCTCAAAGAATCAAACCCCATCATAAAATTAAGGAATAATCAACTTGCAAGAAACTCACCTTTTAATTGAACTCACTGGAAGAATAAGAAGCTAGCTGAAGCTCTCCAAATTTTTCATTTCCTTTTTCCCACATCTCCATATGGTTATATCCTTATAAAGGGAAAATTAAAAATCTTTCTTATGAAATGACCATTATACCCTTACTTTATTAAATATTTACTGAAGAATCCTTCACAAAATATTTCTAATTTAGTCCCTAAACTTTTCAATCTTTCAAAATTAGACCTTAAAGTTTCAAAACTTCCATTTTAGTCACTAGCCCTGATTCTCGAATGTTACAGTAGCCAAAACGCAAATCAATCTTGGAAAATTCTGAAGCTCCTTTAAATTGATCAAAAAATCATCGATTCTTGGGAGAGGATACTTATTCTTTATGGTCACTTTATTGAGCTGTCGATAATCAATGCAGAGACGCATCGAACCATCTTTCTTCTTTACAAATAGTACCAACGCACCCCAAGGTGATACACTGGGTCTGATGAATCCTTTATCAAAAAGCCCTTGCAATTAATTCTTTAGCTCACTCAGTTCTTTCGGGGCCATTCGGTAAGGGGCCATCAAAATTGGTGTTGTTCCCGGCAAAATGTCAATTTGAAGCTCGACCTCCATGTCTAGAGGTAATCCTGGTAATTCTTCAGGAAATACTTCTGGGAATTCTTGGACGGTCAAAATGTATTCCAATCTTCTTTCCTTGGCTCGAGTATCGATCACATTAGCAATGAAAGCTTGACATCCTTGTAATATTAACTTCTTACCCGACATTACCAATATTACTTTAGCTAATGGATTAAATCTTTCACTGATCACAATTACTTCTAATCCATTAGGACTTATCAGAGCTACTCGCTTTAATCGACAATCAACGTTGGCATGATAATGATACATCAAATCCATTCCCAATATAACATCGAACTCGTCAAAGGGTAATTCCATTATATTAGTAGGAAATTCAATTCCTTGAATCCTTATAGGACACCTCGACAAATTTGTTTCACTAGAGCACTATGTCCTAATGGGTTAGTCACAATCACCACACTACTAATAGGTTCTAACTGAATTCTTAAATCTTTCACTAGTTTTCTACTAACATAAGCGTAAGTTGATCTCATATCAATCAAAACTAAAATAGATTTATCAGCTAACTAGAAAGTACCTGTAATGATTTCAGGATCATCACAATCTTCACTGGTCTTAAAAATTGTACACTCGAGCAGTTGAGAGCACTTCAGGTTGAGTGGTCGACTCAGACTGATTCCTTCCTCGTCCTCATCCTCTACCTCTCTAAGTTACAGTAGCATATCTCTCTATTTTTTGCAAGCTCTCCAATCATAAATGGGCACTCCCGGATAAAATTTCATGTCTCCCCACATTTAAAACATGCTCTGGAAACTCTTCGACATATTCCACTACGTTGTTTGCCATAATACTGACATTGAGTTGACTTATACACTCCTTATTCAACAGATTGAGTCTGCCTAGCTCTCACATGATTGGATCCTCTTCTTGACGATGCAGCTGACTCCGATCTAGTATGAGGTCAAAAACTTGAACCTTGACTTTTCTTTGATTACGATACACTCGCCGAGGTACTCGCTCTCTTGTTCCATTAGGTCTTCTGCTCCCTAAATCTTTCATTTTGAGCTCGCTCTAAGGTTGTAGCACGATTTACCACTTCTTGAATTGTGGAAAGATTCGGTCCTAAAAATAGCTCCTTCAACCTGGGGCACAAACCCTCTATGAACTAGTCATAAGAATCCTTTTCAGTATGAACCAACTCCGCTGCAAATCTGCTCAGCTTGTTGTACTCGCACTCGTACTTATACACATTGTGATTCCATTGCTTTAAATTCATAAATTCTTGTTTCATTTTATGAATAAATTGGTTTCCTATATACTTATTCTTGAATTCTTCCAAAAAGAACAGACATGTCACTTGATCTTGAGAGGCTCTCATCATCACATTGGTCCACCATATTCGCGCTTGTCCTCGCAGTAATGAGACTGTACCATCTAATTTCTGCATTTCAGAACAATGAAGACCCTCAAGCATAATCTTAAGGTCGTTTAACCATATATCAACAGCAACGGGACCTTCCTCAACTTCTCTTTTAAATTCAGGAGCTCCTAAAACTTCTTAGCTCCTTAGCTACATTCATCTTAGGTGTTGAGATAGCAGACGGTTTAAAACGCGTCAGAATCGCGTCAAACGTCTGGAAAAAGGTCCCTTGATCTTCTACAGGCACTCCTTAAGGTACATGTTCTTCATCTTTCCTACTTGGGAAAGGTGAATTACTGCTACCCTCATTCATATCTCCTGTTTCACTTCGAAAGCCCTCATAGTCTGATATTTATTAAGATCAAATCATTATTATATTAGTAAGGATAACATGCTAATTACCTTATCAGATCAGAGATATTTAACTTTTAGTTGGCATGTACACTTTTTAAAATAAAAACGACTTCATTTTGAACTTAAAATCAATTAAACCATAGCTCTGATACCAATAAATGTAATACCCCTAACCCGTACCGACTCGAATATGAATCCGAGATGTCACATCAACTTTTTAAAACTTTTTCTCTTGAGAAATGCATATAAAATTTAAAACTCTATATTGTATTTTATTGGTGAAACCCTTATAATAAAATTTCAACTAAAAGTTCAAACTGAAAATACATCATTCGATAATTTATAAAAATATAAAAGTATATGATTACAAAACAGATCAGAACATTACAATTTAAAGCTTGAGAAGCATGCCAACTGTTTACCAAAATAACAAGAAACATACGATTTAAATCATTATGATATGATCTTTTGCGGGAGTATGTTGTCCTCGTCTAGTTTTAACCCTCTACATTCTTCGAACCTACGTGTGAAACAATCATACGCTAAGTCGTTGACTTAGTGAGGTAAGTATGAGTCAAACAAACATTATAAAATAATTTCTTATTCTTTTCATAGAAAACATTTCATAAGGGATTCAAATTACCTTTCATAACAAAAATATATACTTATATACCTTGTTCGGTTTGATTCACTTTGTTTTTAATAGCCCAATGCATACTTGTAACACCCCAATTTAGGGGCTAAATTTAAGAAAATATAAATTGGTGGATTTAATTTGGTATTTTGAAAGAAATAAGGGATTAAATTGTAAGATTTCAAAGTTGACAGACCGTGTTAAGAAGTGCAGGAAGTTCAGTGGCTAAACTCTTGGTTTAGCCATTTTTAATTATGAGATGTTATAAACCCCCCAGACTCCCTTATGTTTCTGGAAAAATTTCCAGTTTTCCTCTCCCGTTCTCCCTACTTCCAACTCCGATCTACTCGCCGTCCGACCTCCAAACGACAAGCCGAAACAACCATCGTGTTCGTTGTCAACCGAGGAACAAAACCCCTCAAACCTTTCGTCGTGAATCATCGCCGTTCGTCGTGAATTTCAGTCGGAAGTATCGTCGGTAATAACTCGGTTTTAGTTAGTTTTCATCGATTCACGACGATCGGGTCATCCGTTTACGACACCTCCAGCACCATCGTGTTCCTTGTGTCGTTCCGAGTCCACCGATGTTCTCCTTTTTCTCCGGCGGCGGCGGCGCGTTGGGAGGTGAACCGGTCAAACTTCCCGATTTGATGAAATCGAGCTCTCCGCCGTTCAAAATTGTGAACCGAGCTTTGTAAGTATCTCGAAATCGCTCAAAATAATTTTTAGAAATTTTTCCGGGATTTTATCACTGTTCACGCGCCCCCACGCGCCGCCACTGCGCGTGGGGAAGGGAAAAGTGACCGGTTTGACCGGTTTTGGAACTGTTTTGACCGGTTTGACCGGTCACAACCCGACCCGACCCGTTGACCCGACCCGACCCGTTTACCCGACCCGTTGACCCGACCCGACCCGTTGACCGACCCGTTGACCGTTGACCGGAGTTGACCACTGTTGACCAAAACTTTGACCGGCTTTGATCGGGCATTAAACGACCTTTGACTTCGACCGAGTATACCTATCCTGACATTTTTCGACGTTCCAAATCCGATTCCGATGTCCGTTTTTCGAAATTCGAACCCGAAGGCCTCGAAATTGTCAGTCAAACCCGTTGACTTTGAATTTGACCGAAAATTCCAAATTTCCGAAAAGTCATATTTTATGCTTTCGATGTCCTGAATCCGAATCCGAAGTCCGTTTTGCCAAATTCGAGCTCGGTAAGCCGTCTTTCACTGATTTATCACCCGATTCGATCCGTTTATCGTAATTAAGCTCCGTTTCTGATATAATTTATGTTGATATGTATCTGAGGAATTATTGGAAGTTGAATTGAAGATCAAAGGCGTTCGAATGGAATTTTTATGGTCGATCAGTATTGCACGAAAATCGAGGTAATACTTTACTACCTCTTTATGCTTTATGGAACATGTTGATATTGGTAAATGCATGAATAATATAATGTTGGTCACTTTTGTGGAGTTGAATAATTTATTCACTCGATATGAATGTGGTAGAAATTCTGTAACTGAATACGGATCGAATGACTAAGATAAGAGATTGATAATTGTTAGAATTAAATTACAAGTTTGTGATTGGTGATAAAGAAATCAGTTCTGGATTTGTAACTTATATTTTATATCATCAAGGGTTAAATGTTAAAGATACTTGGATGAAAAATTATGAGAATACTCCGATATGGTAAAATTACGAAATTACCCTTATGTTGGAAAATGATAAGAATTGCCACTGAAAGTTGGTTAATAACTCTGAAAAGACATATTGATCCGATATAACTACTGATGTGCATAAGAAATGTTAGTTTTATTTGGAAATTATGGATAACCGGTTTTAATCCTATGAGAGTTTGTGAAGGAATCATTTCAAAATCAAAGAATGTTCGGGAAAGCAATTGATCATAGGATCTCTAAATTATAATTATTTTCGTTAAGAGCTAATATTGAAATTATCTGGTTAAGAAATTACGAAAATGCCCTTGAGAGATAAAATAGTCTGAATTGACCCTGAATGAGAGAGTACTTTGAGGATTTGTACTTAACTCGATTAAGTACGAATTTAATTGTTAAGATCTTGTCTTTGTACAGAAAAATTTTATAATATTCCGTTTGTAAAATCTGAGAAGACACTTGACCCGAAAATATTTGAATAAGGAGTAAATACTTGAAGAGTAATTTATCGGAGGTATTCTGCTGACAGAATTGTTCGAAAGGACTGAAGTAAATGATAAGATTGAATTAAATAATAAGACCGGATGGAAGGAAATGATTGAAATATTCTAGAATTATAAAATTACCAAATTACCCCTGGAATGGAAATGACTCAAGAATGTCACCAAGCTCAGGAATGAATGGATATACTCAATCTTTGAAATGAATAGAAAAAAATGTTAAGCACCAAAATGACCAAAATGCCCTTTTGACCTAGAATAAGTAAATGTCTTGGATTAATTAAGAAATCCAAATAAACATGGATGTTGTGCTACCAGTAAAAGTTATGGAACGCAACTTAAGTGATTAACCAATGTTAGTACTATATCATTACCTGAATGATATAAGTATCACTTGAATGTTTGTTCATCTTCTCAAATTTGGATCGATGATAATTCTGGAAGTACTTGGCACAGCTCAACTCTAGAGTGCATACAGTACTAATAAGTGGGTAGTCGTTAGTCAAATCAACCACGAATATCAGAATGACTTTATTATATGAATAAATTGAAATGAAATGAAGTACAACGTGTATTTGAAATTCAGAAACGTCTGAATTATTCTGGAAAACTTTAAAGTAATCGGGATAGACTTGCTTACCAAACGAACTAAGTAACATCAATGAGTAAGGATTAAATAGGTGATTTGATGAGTTTGGAAACACTGTTGAACTTACATGATGAATTGTCATTATGGGTTATGAGCCATGGATCAAGTACGTCGGTATTTCCTGATATTGTTGAAACGTGGAAATGAAATAAAGATCGTTGGAAGATTTATTCAGTGATGATTATGGGGATGATCTATGGATCTGCACTATGGTATTAAAGAGTGAATACACTGGAAGGATAATGAATTAACTTGTTGACATGCATCAGTTTGAGAGTTGTGTAACTCGAGTTGTTTGATAATATGATCGATAGTCGTAGATTGTAAATGACTTGAATCTTCGATTCTATATTTCATCTAAAATCACTTCGGTCATGTTCGAAAAAAAAAACAAGTAACGCAGATGGAAAAAGATTCTGAATATCTCATTTGGTTCAATTGGGCTGAAATCCTATGAATTTAAAGTATATTCCTGAATACCCCTGATTGTTTGGGTAATGAAATCACTCGCAGTAAATCTGAATTTAGAATTATTATGTATAAAGGTTCCTGAACGTTTTCCTAAAGCACACGAAAATATAGGGGGATTCTAATGTATCAACATTAAATGTCTGGCTAGATCGGTTAGTAATCGATTCTCCTCAATAGGACCTTGTTCCAGGAATTCGATCAAATTTCATAAGTTTCATGTTATCCAAAATGATAACTACAATGGCCTCTGGAAATACTGGGATTCTCTAGTGTGTTCCCTACTTATTATTGAACTGTTTTATTGGTTTTAATATGTGGTACACCGAATTCATTGGTTATTGTTTTATGGATGCACCAATTTAATGTGACAATTTATGGAATATGGTTTCTATCTAATTTTTGTTTTGAAATGGTATATGATTACCATGTTTTTGGATTTATGGAATTTATGTCACGGTGCAATCGAATTTTGGAATTGAATTACGATGGAATAGCTCTGATCAAGCTAACTGGGCCTAATGTGACTCTTGAGGGCCCCAAGATGTTTCATTAGGTCGGCTTTCCTTTGCTGTGTGCTTAGGGTAAGCTATATGGACATATTGACTTGGGCTTAAGGATACAAGCTTCAGAGCCTATCCTTAAGTCGGCTTTCTTTTTGCTATGTGCATAAAGTAAGCTATATGGAAAATAATTTTGACAAATACTGATGGTGTACCAGAAAAGGGTTTAAACTATGATTTTTAAAAGTTAAACTCTTTTACAAAATTGTGAGATTTACTGGACTATGATTTGTACCTATTATGATTTTATTATACTGTTGGAACACACTAGACATCCTATTCGATCTCCTGAAAATGTCATACTTTGAAAGGTTTCTTATGAACTGAGATTCATGGCTTCTACTCGATGAACTTCTAAGGGAACCCCAAATTATTCTGCAAGCTGGTATACATATGATTCAATAAGGAAATTATATGGCTTTCCATTTATCTACATGTCATGTAGCATCATCTGGTAGTTCTGTATTACTGAGCTTTCCAAAGCTCACTCTATTACTCACCTTTTCAGGTTAAAACAATTGTACCAGTGCATCTATCAACTTCAGTAAGGGAGTTCTTCCGGCGTGGTTGCAGAGTATGGTACTTGTGATTAGGGGGCATGTAATTGTATTTTGATTTATATACGAGTTTGGAAATCTGTTTTATTTTTAAATAGTGATAAATGATTTTATAAGTTTACATGTTCTGATAAAAAGTTTTAAAATTTCCGCTATTTTTACGGTGGGTCGCTCCGGTGACCCTAATGTGACTTCCCGAATCGGATCGGGCTTCCCGCATCGGTTTGGGGTGTTACATTTAGTGGTATCAGAGCCATGGTTTGAGTCAAAAAATTTTCAAGATAGACCGGCCGGTCAAATGTCAAAATATGTCTGATCAGTACATGCCCCTAGACTGCAATTGTACCTCTCTGAGCCGGAACTCCAGGGCTGAGTCCCTATCTGTATTGAGTAAACCAAAGTTTCTATCTGCTAAGGCTATACTTGTACAAAAAGGAATACCAGTAACATCTGTCTAAACGCTGTAAAGTATCTCATGAGCCATGTGAGAGTTATTCATCTGAGAATTTCTGACTCGACTCCGGAAATGAAATTGAGATATGTTGCTGCTCTACGAGCCTATTCACGTATCCAATGCTGAATTGATTTCACAAGAATAAAGTTGTTCTGATTATTTACTTGGACTGAGGGAGAATTCTGAAGAGATTGATTACTCGAGAAAATTTTAAATTCTTTTATTGAAATAAGGAAAATTTATGATAAGAATGTATGCTCAACTGGTTAAGGATAAGGGGAGGAATAGTACTTTTATAAAAGCTATTGATAGATTTGAAAGAACTGATGGAAGTTTCATTTATGCAATTATGTGACATGAATGAATTTCGAGGACGAAATTTTTTTTAAGGAGGGGAGAATTGTAACACCCCAATTTAGGGGCTAAATTTAAGAAAATATAAATTGGTGGATTTAATTTGGTATTTTGAAAGAAATAAGGGATTAAATTGTAAGATTTCAAAGTTGACAGACCGTGTTAAGAAGTGCAGGAAGTTCAGTGGCTAAACTCTTGGTTTAGCCATTTTTAATTATGAGATGTTATAAACCCCCCAGACTCCCTTATGTTTCTGGAAAAATTTCCAGTTTTCCTCTCCCGTTCTCCCTACTTCCAACTCCGATCTACTCGCCGTCCGACCTCCAAACGACAAGCCGAAACAACCATCGTGTTCGTTGTCAACCGAGGAACAAAACCCCTCAAACCTTTCGTCGTGAATCATCGCCGTTCGTCGTGAATTTCAGTCGGAAGTATCGTCGGTAATAACTCGGTTTTAGTTAGTTTTCATCGATTCACGACGATCGGGTCATCCGTTTACGACACCTCCAGCACCATCGTGTTCCTTGTGTCGTTCCGAGTCCACCGATGTTCTCCTTTTTCTCCGGCGGCGGCGGCGCGTTGGGAGGTGAACCGGTCAAACTTCCCGATTTGATGAAATCGAGCTCTCCGCCGTTCAAAATTGTGAACCGAGCTTTGTAAGTATCTCGAAATCGCTCAAAATAATTTTTAGAAATTTTTCCGGGATTTTATCACTGTTCACGCGCCCCCACGCGCCGCCACTGCGCGTGGGGAAGGGAAAAGTGACCGGTTTGACCGGTTTTGGAACTGTTTTGACCGGTTTGACCGGTCACAACCCGACCCGACCCGTTGACCCGACCCGACCCGTTTACCCGACCCGTTGACCCGACCCGACCCGTTGACCGACCCGTTGACCGTTGACCGGAGTTGACCACTGTTGACCAAAACTTTGACCGGCTTTGATCGGGCATTAAACGACCTTTGACTTCGACCGAGTATACCTATCCTGACATTTTTCGACGTTCCAAATCCGATTCCGATGTCCGTTTTTCGAAATTCGAACCCGAAGGCCTCGAAATTGTCAGTCAAACCCGTTGACTTTGAATTTGACCGAAAATTCCAAATTTCCGAAAAGTCATATTTATGCTTTCGATGTCCTGAATCCGAATCCGAAGTCCGTTTTGCCAAATTCGAGCTCGGTAAGCCGTCTTTCACTGATTTATCACCCGATTCGATCCGTTTATCGTAATTAAGCTCCGTTTCTGATATAATTTATGTTGATATGTATCTGAGGAATTATTGGAAGTTGAATTGAAGATCAAAGGCGTTCGAATGGAATTTTTATGGTCGATCAGTATTGCACGAAAATCGAGGTAATACTTTACTACCTCTTTATGCTTTATGGAACATGTTGATATTGGTAAATGCATGAATAATATAATGTGGTCACTTTTGTGGAGTTGAATAATTTATTCACTCGATATGAATGTGGTAGAAATTCTGTAACTGAATACGGATCGAATGACTAAGATAAGAGATTGATAATTGTTAGAATTAAATTACAAGTTTGTGATTGGTGATAAAGAAATCAGTTCTGGATTTGTAACTTATATTTTATATCATCAAGGGTTAAATGTTAAAGATACTTGGATGAAAAATTATGAGAATACTCCGATATGGTAAAATTACGAAATTACCCTTATGTTGGAAAATGATAAGAATTGCCACTGAAAGTTGGTTAATAACTCTGAAAAGACATATTGATCCGATATAACTACTGATGTGCATAAGAAATGTTAGTTTTATTTGGAAATTATGGATAACCGGTTTTAATCCTATGAGAGTTTGTGAAGGAATCATTTCAAAATCAAAGAATGTTCGGGAAAGCAATTGATCATAGGATCTCTAAATTATAATTATTTTCGTTAAGAGCTAATATTGAAATTATCTGGTTAAGAAATTACGAAAATGCCCTTGAGAGATAAAATAGTCTGAATTGACCCTGAATGAGAGAGTACTTTGAGGATTTGTACTTAACTCGATTAAGTACGAATTTAATTGTTAAGATCTTGTCTTTGTACAGAAAAATTTTATAATATTCCGTTTGTAAAATCTGAGAAGACACTTGACCCGAAAATATTTGAATAAGGAGTAAATACTTGAAGAGTAATTTATCGGAGGTATTCTGCTGACAGAATTGTTCGAAAGGACTGAAGTAAATGATAAGATTGAATTAAATAATAAGACCGGATGGAAGGAAATGATTGAAATATTCTAGAATTATAAAATTACCAAATTACCCCTGGAATGGAAATGACTCAAGAATGTCACCAAGCTCAGGAATGAATGGATATACTCAATCTTTGAAATGAATAGAAAAAAAATGTTAAGCACCAAAATGACCAAAATGCCCTTTTGACCTAGAATAAGTAAATGTCTTGGATTAATTAAGAAATCCAAATAAACATGGATGTTGTGCTACCAGTAAAAGTTATGGAACGCAACTTAAGTGATTAACCAATGTTAGTACTATATCATTACCTGAATGATATAAGTATCACTTGAATGTTTGTTCATCTTCTCAAATTTGGATCGATGATAATTCTGGAAGTACTTGGCACAGCTCAACTCTAGAGTGCATACAGTACTAATAAGTGGGTAGTCGTTAGTCAAATCAACCACGAATATCAGAATGACTTATTATATGAATAAATTGAAATGAAATGAAGTACAACGTGTATTTGAAATTCAGAAACGTCTGAATTATTCTGGAAAACTTTAAAGTAATCGGGATAGACTTGCTTACCAAACGAACTAAGTAACATCAATGAGTAAGGATTAAATAGGTGATTTGATGAGTTTGGAAACACTGTTGAACTTACATGATGAATTGTCATTATGGGTTATGAGCCATGGATCAAGTACGTCGGTATTTCCTGATATTGTTGAAACGTGGAAATGAAATAAAGATCGTTGGAAGATTTATTCAGTGATGATTATGGGGATGATCTATGGATCTGCACTATGGTATTAAAGAGTGAATACACTGGAAGGATAATGAATTAACTTGTTGACATGCATCAGTTTGAGAGTTGTGTAACTCGAGTTGTTTGATAATATGATCGATAGTCGTAGATTGTAAATGACTTGAATCTTCGATTCTATATTTCATCTAAAATCACTTCGGTCATGTTCGAAAAAAAAAACAAGTAACGCAGATGGAAAAAGATTCTGAATATCTCATTTGGTTCAATTGGGCTGAAATCCTATGAATTTAAAGTATATTCCTGAATACCCCTGATTGTTTGGGTAATGGAATCACTCGCAGTAAATCTGAATTTAGAATTATTATGTATAAAGGTTCCTGAACGTTTTCCTAAAGCACACGAAAATATAGGGGGATTCTAATGTATCAACATTAAATGTCTGGCTAGATCGGTTAGTAATCGATTCTCCTCAATAGGACCTTGTTCCAGGAATTCGATCAAATTTCATAAGTTTCATGTTATCCAAAATGATAACTACAATGGCCTCTGGAAATACTGGGATTCTCTAGTGTGTTCCCTACTTATTATTGAACTGTTTTATTGGTTTTAATATGTGGTACACCGAATTCATTGGTTATTGTTTTATGGATGCACCAATTTAATGTGACAATTTATGGAATATGGTTTCTATCTAATTTTTGTTTTGAAATGGTATATGATTACCATGTTTTTGGATTTATGGAATTTATGTCACGGTGCAATCGAATTTTGGAATTGAATTACGATGGAATAGCTCTGATCAAGCTAACTGGGCCTAATGTGACTCTTGAGGGCCCCAAGATGTTTCATTAGGTCGGCTTTCCTTTGCTGTGTGCTTAGGGTAAGCTATATGGACGTATTGACTTGGGCTTAAGGATACAAGCTTCAGAGCCTATCCTTAAGTCGGCTTTCTTTTTGCTATGTGCATAAAGTAAGCTATATGGAAAATAATTTTGACAAATACTGATGGTGTACCAGAAAAGGGTTTAAACTATGATTTTTAAAAGTTAAACTCTTTTACAAAATTGTGAGATTTACTGGACTATGATTTGTACCTATTATGATTTTATTATACTGTTGGAACACACTAGACATCCTATTCGATCTCCTGAAAATGTCATACTTTGAAAGGTTTCTTATGAACTGAGATTCATGGCTTCTACTCGATGAACTTCTAAGGGAACCCCAAATTATTCTGCAAGCTGGTATACATATGATTCAATAAGGAAATTATATGGCTTTCCATTTATCTACATGTCATGTAGCATCATCTGGTAGTTCTGTATTACTGAGCTTTCCAAAGCTCACTCTATTACTCACCTTTTCAGGTTAAAACAATTGTACCAGTGCATCTATCAACTTCAGTAAGGGAGTTCTTCCGGCGTGGTTGCAGAGTATGGTACTTGTGATTAGGGGGCATGTAATTGTATTTTGATTTATATACGAGTTTGGAAATCTGTTTTATTTTTAAATAGTGATAAATGATTTTATAAGTTTACATGTTCTGATAAAAAGTTTTAAAATTTCCGCTATTTTTACGGTGGGTCGCTCCGGTGACCCTAATGTGACTTCCCGAATCGGATCGGGCTTCCCGCATCGGTTTGGGGTGTTACAATACTACTGAGAACTCTAGGTAATTGAGTACATTGAGGTTGTTCACTAATGCAGTCACCACTGTTCACATAATTTGCATTGAAGTGCCACATATTTATCCCGAATGAAAACATAGTTTTGTCCCGAATAACTACATAGAACCCTCAACTCTTGGCATGCCAATTATACCACTAATTCTCATACATATACCTTAGGATTTAACCACATAATTATTTCTTGTTTCATTATTCAAGATGTGTCTTAATCACATAGGCACTTTCACATCGAGCATTTTCATATAAGCATATTTACATATCACATATTCACAATCATGTACACATAACAATCAAAATATAGTTTAAGAAATATAACTTGAATAGAACATAAAAAAAATTGCACATAAGAAATAAAACGGTTTTCGGTCGAAAACTCTAAGGTTGGTTTATCGCAAGCCGCCCTCAAATCTAATATAAACAAATGAGTTGCGCTCACCTTTGCCTCACGCAAGTCTTAAATGGAAATCTTTTTTTCCTTTCGATCAAACTCGTACTATAACAATTCTTTCAATACTTGTTCGATCCAAATATACATATCAATATGTCCAAAATCAATACCAAATTTCCATAATTGAATAACCCATTAGCATTTACATAAATGAAATGAAATTCTTAATTCAGCATTCCAAGCTTAATAGTATCGGTACCCCTCCTATAGTACCGATACTTATCTTCTATGGTACTGATACTCACTTCAGTATCGATTAACATTTTGGCATTCTGGAATTCCATTTTTGATTACGGTATTGATACCTTCCTCTTGGTATCGATACCTCCACATCAACATCGATATTGCTTATATGATTCATCCCTTTTTCCAGTAATTTACCCTTATAATATAGGTAATGTTCTTCCAGTACTGATACTCTTACCCATAATTCATAATTTTCACTTCGAATTTTTCCAAAAATTTCATCTAAACCTCATGCTTTTAACTCTAATTAAACCCTTAAACTCTTTAGAAATTATACCACACAACTTAAGTCCATTAACCCTCTTATAACATATAAATTTCTCCTTAGAACACTTAGAATTAAAAATCACACCAAATATTCAAACATGTTCTTAATCCTTTCTAATACTTCTAACTTCTTAATTAGACCCTTGGCAATTCAAATTTATCATTAGAAATCCAATTACTAAACCATATCATCAATTCCCTTAAAAAACCATTTTACTAATCCATTAATATTTCACTAATCTCTTAGTTTTATTAAACCTTAAGCTTTCCTTAAGCTCCCATATCACTTATGTCTTCAAAACCAAACCAAAATTTGAAGAAACAACCAGCTTGAAATCAACTTACCTTAACAATGGAGTCACGAGAAGAGAATGAGAAGAAACAAAGCTTCCAGATATTTCTTTCTTATCTCTATTTCCCACATGCCTTAAATCCTTTAAATTGAATTTTAAATTCATTTCCTATAAAAAGACCTCTTTGTGCTTCCATTCTTCCATCTTTGCTAAGAAGTCCTAAACAAATATTTCTAAAATTAGTCCTTGAACTTTTTAACTTATTCTAATTAAACCACTATATTTTTAAATTATTACATTTTAGTCACTGACCCGATGGTTGGGGTGTTATACATGTTGTCACGAGGGAAAAACTATGTGTCATTTCAAATCGCGGAGCTGGGATCAAAGCAACAACGGAGTCTTTGGGTCCAATGTGGCAACCACCCTATATCAAACATCGGTACTGTATCCGACACATTGCTGCTAAATATCATGGAAAGTTCAAGAAGAATGATGAGTGCCAATTACTTGTGTGCATGGGTATGTAAAAATGCCTAAGTTTATTTCTCAATCATTTTTATTTTTTATGGAAATTTAACAGTAAGTTTTACATTTGACGCTTGGGATTTACAAGGAAAGAACGAGGAATGATACAATTACATCAGCCTCATCAACAAAGAAATATGGACAAATGTATATGATGGTGGATATCGATATGGATACATGATGACCAACTTGGTTGAGGCTATCAATTCGACCTTAAAGGGGGCATGTTATTTACCAGTAACGGTTTTGGCTAAAACGATGTATTTTCTTTTGGGAGCGCTTTTTTCCAAGCTCGGGGGACAAGCTCAAACTTGGATGAAAAACGGTCATGTCTATCATCCAAGATTAGTTTTAGAACTACAAAAAAAATTGTTGCGTCAAATGGAATTTTTGTAACAATCTTCTCAAGAACCCATGAATTACTTCATGACACAGAGATACCACGTCCTCTTCAAGGGATTCAAGCTAACTTGTTCAGAGTAAATCTACGAGACAAGTAGTGTGACTGTGGGTTTTTTCAAGCTCTGAAGTATACATGCTTCCATGTCATAGCAATTTGCTCTCATACCCGTCAAGACTATAACCATTTTGTGGATCTCGTATACCGACTTTTAGAAGTATTTAAGGTATATGAATTTGAGTTCCCCCTACATGTAATTAGAAAGACCCTGATGAGGCTCAGAATTGGCTTCTGATTGTACCAGATATGTCCTTTTTAAGGGATCTCAATCATCCAAAATCCACTCAAATTCATTGTGATATGGATATTCGAGACACGTATTGAGAAAAAAAGATGTGTGCATTGCAGAAACCTAGGACACAATAGGAAAAAATGTACATCTCTTTTGTCATCAAGTAACTGTTGATATTGTGAAGATGTAATAGTTGTTTATGAAATCTAAGTTTGTGTTATTTAATTTGCATTTACTTTCAATTAATGTCATTTGAGCATCACCGAGTAATGGGTTACACAAGTGAAAATTAAATAAAAATATTACAAACTAAATACAGAAAACGATATAATTCAAACAATAAGAATAACTAAATAGAAACATTAAATGCAGACGATACAATTAGAATAATTAAATAATAAAAACATTAACAAACAAAATAAATAAAAAGTCCATAATTAAATAAAAACTATACAATTGATGGTAAACAAACAAAATAAAAACATTACAAACTAAACAACTCTATCGATCCCTGAGTCTTGAATGTGTTTCGCAGGGCGGGGGCTGTCTGTGTCGATGAGGATTTTTTCGTATAACTAGTTCTTCCTCTTTACTCTCATCATCATCATCATCATCATCAGGAGCTTCTACATTTTGTTGATGAGGGATGGATGACGATGTAGCACCTCCATAGAATAAGGACCCTGGAGGTGTATGACAGACTATCCCCCGCTCATAGAAAATTATGAAAACTGCGAAAACACCGACATCGATCAGTGCAAAAATTGCGCCAGAGATGTCTGTGTATGTGGTTCACCTTTATTCACCAAATAAGCAACATATGAACCCCCACGCTAGATCTACAAGCATGGAAGTATAATATCCGCCAAGAGAGGTCATAAAACCCTACGACGGTGGCATCTGACCCGACTGTGGTAGCATCTTATATGGTTGTGGTGGCATATGATATTGAAGCAATGACATCTGACTCGACTGTAGTGGCATCTAAAATGGCGTGGGTGCCATCTGAAATTGTTGCAGAATGTATATCGGTGTATACGGTGGCTGCTTTGATGGTCCCGGTGCTACATATGAGGATGAGCCAGAAGTGCCTGCTCATTATCCACGAGTTGGGGGATGATGGGGTTGTGACGGTAGACGTCTTTGTCGGCCCCGATGAATGCTTCTGCCTCGTACTTTCTCTGAAAGTAGGAATGGTTTCCCGTTCGTGTTGAACCACTCATAATAATCATCTGTAATCGAATAATGATCCACATAAATGGGTTCCGTACGGGGAATGTGTCTACGTCGGTTCTCCCATATTATTACCCACTCGATGTGCTTCAGCAACCAGTCGACTTCTTTTTTGTCTGGTCTATCGATGATATGCATATCGTCAAGATTCTTAGGTGCTTCCAAAATAGATTGTATGAAACCAAATTGGTAGAGCACGCGATCAGTAGGATGTCACTCGACAATATCATAACATATCAGATAGACCACAACCATCCAGACATCTAATAGACCTCTCAAGTAATATGGGATACAAATCCTCATTTCTTCAGTAGAATAAGGAGCCCATTGAAACTAAAACAAATAAATATTATTCTTATAAAATAATATTTTAATTATATAACGATAATTAAAAGTAAATAATAAAATTTAAATACATACCTCTGTACCAGCTTTCTGATCAATGAGTAGCCAAATTTCTTCCAATTCATCCAATAAATCCTGATTATCTTTTCTTGCACTTGACCACCCATTTAATGAAAAAAAATTCATTATATACTCAATAAAATTATTTATATATGAATTCAGTGTTGAAATTACCTCAACAATAGCAGGAAGACCAACGGGTTTTTCACGACTGGACATAAAAAGGGCATGTTATACCACACCCAAGACTGGAGAAGAATGAGACATCCGCTGATAGCATTTTTTCGATAATCAATTACTTGAAACATTTCTCTATACATAAATGTCAAAACCACAGAGCCCCAACTGAATGTGCCGACAACGTGAAAATCTGTGAGGTGACGCAACCATATACAATTAACTTGGTTGCACGATTTGTCGGGCATCAGGATCCCTCCTATGAGCTGTAATATGCAAGCCCGTGCATACATTTTAACTTGTTCCTCAGAGGCATCGCAACTCAAATGTTTAAAAGTTGTATCCAACCAATTTAATGGTATTCAACCACCGTTGAAATTAGGCGAGACACCTCCAAGATACTCCTCGCACAAGGAATGTCAGTCACTATCCGCCACCTCAAAAATCACATCCCCATCTACCGGAAGTCCCCAAATGTATGAAAACATCCTCCAACGTAATCGTGAACTCTCCACACGGAAGATGGAATGTGTGTGTCTCTGGTCTCCTCCTCTCAACCAGTGTAGATATAAGATTGGATTCAAGGTTACAGTACCCTTCATATTTCACTACGTAACTAAATCTAGCCTCGGCTAAATATGGCCAGACACGAGTAGATATCTCTAACTTAACGTTACAAATGAATAGATCTAATATATGGTCTCTCTCATAATTTAATAAATAGTTTACATATTAAAATATAAACTAATACTAAAAAATTAAATAAATAAAACATTCACAATAATTAAAATAACAACACAATTTAAAATTGTTATTGTATCGATAAAACGCCTCGAGATATGATTCTCATCTAAACGTAACAACCCAACTTCCATTTTATAACTGCAAAAAGTAATAAAAAATTAGTATAATAAAAATTTAATAAAATAATAAATTATTAAATAATTCTAATATAATAGAAAATATTTTTACCTTCTTAATATAAAGATTGATAATAGGAAGAATGATAGAATTTGAGATTTGAGTGTGGTTTGAAGGTTGTGTCGGGTGTGGTATTTATAGAGAGAATGGAAGGGGAGACAAATGGTAATTAATGTGGGAGACGGACAGTTAGGGAAATAAAGGAAATGAGCATATCATGATTCGTGCCTTTTGTACGTGTCAAAATCTCGTGAAGGCGCGGATGGCCCCTTACATGGCGCCAGTTCGGACATAACCCTCGAAGGCGCGATGACGATCCGCGCTTTATTGCCACAGTGTTAGAAAGGGTGCTAGATAGGTAATATTTGGGGAAAATGTGCCTGACAGGTAATTACTGCATGTAAGGGTTCTATTTGAATAAAAACGCCCAAAAAAGTTTGGTTTATTAAATTTAAAATATATTTTAATTTGGTGAAACAGATAATGAATAGTATTAAATAATGTTAACTTTGTGTTAAAAAAATACAAAAGTCAAAACCTTGTAAATTCATAAATCTATGGTATTGCATTTGAGATTAAGTTGAATTCATCTGATTTCCAAAATAGTAATTAAATTTAATTGTTAATATTTTTTATTGATAATATTTAAGTCTTGTGGATTGGTAAGATAAAATCCAAAGAAATATTAATTAGTTTAAGAGCTAACTCAATTTTAAATTTAATTAAATTTAAATATTTATCAAAAAAATTATATAACATAAAGTTAATAATAATATATAATATTAATTATATCACACGTCTTCGTTATGACTTTTCGCTTGAATTGATTTCTAATTTTTTTAACGTCTCAATTTTCTCTACAAATTATGATTCTCGTTATAAATAAATCTTTAAAGTTTCGAAAATTTTAATTTCAGTTCCAAACTATAACTCTGTTATAAAATGTTTACTAAACTTTTGAACACTTTAATTTCATCTCATATTATCGGTATACGTTAATCACATTATATATTAATAAAATTGTTAGGTCAATCTATATTATTATATGTTTGAAAAAAAATGAAATTTAAGTTAAACTATGGCCGAAACTAATTATGTTTGGATGAATTTGTTGATAAAATTAGATGACTAAAAAATTTCGACACCAATTTAGAATAAAAGTCATTGTTTAGAGATAAAATTGAAACATTCAAAAGTTTAAGGATTAAATTAGAACGAGAGTCATGATCCAAGGATGAGGTTAGAATAAAAGATTTAAGATTGATTCTTTTAATGGTATGGGGTGATTAGAACTTGTAAAGTTAGTATATATTTAGAAATTTTCTAATCAATTAACAATGCACACATCGCACTAACCGAGTGACCTCAGTAGTAAATGAATTGTTATTATTTCTTGAGGTCACAAGCTCAAGCAACAAGAATGCCACAGGTGTGAACATTCAAAGTCAAATAATTAAAAGTTATCTTTGAACATATATATAACATTATTCTTACTCCAAGTTAATAAAAAAGAAAAAGAAAAAAATAATACACCATCCTACAAACACAATTGCTCAAATCTATAAACTCTATAACTAACAACATTTTTTTTACCGCTTAAATCATCATTATATCGAAGATGGATGTGCCAGAGAACATTACCCAATTCAAGCCAATTAGTTTGTGTATAGTTTTGTATAAGGTAATAACTAAAGTAATAGTTAATCGATTCAAGCCGCTTTTGCCACAGTGGATACACGGGCTGTCTAGAATGGAAAAAAACTGACGCTTTTAAGCCTACAAGAGGAATTCGACAAAGAGATCCTTTATCACCATACTTATTTGTTCTTTGTATGGAACGGTTCGCACAAACTATACAAATCGAAATCGAACGACAAAGGGTGTAGGATATGTGGAGCAGCAAGGGAATCTGTCTCCCACATTTTTTTCGGAATGTGTGCATGCACGTTCAGCGTGGTCTGGCATAATCAAGCCGAAAATAGAACATAATTCTGGATTCTACCTATGCTTGATTGGATTCGTTTGAATATCCAAAGGCCGAGATATTTTGCTGACCATGATGATGATTGAGACTTGTTATTTGGGTCGATTGTCTGGGGATTATGGATACGACGAAATAAAATAATTTTCGAGCCTGATTTTATAGAGGTAGAGAGTGTGTTGCTACAAAGTCGGCGAATTCAGCAAGAGACCCTATATGCGATGCAAGAACGGCGGGGCATTTCTGTTTTTGGTCCAGTGGTGGACCGACGAAAGGTAAAGTGGAAGCCTTCATTGCGCGGATGGTTTAAATTAAATGCTGATGGGGCACGTGATATTTCGAATGGAATGGCGGTACGTGGGGGTATAATCCGAGACGAGAATGGGCAATGGGTTCAAGGATTCACAAAGACTTTAGGATTTATTCGATCATTGATGCGGAACTGTGGGGAGTGTATGAAGGACTACATATGGCTTCGGAGATGAGAATCCAATGGCTTCATGTTGAAACGGATTCTAAGGAAGTGTTCTGCTTGCTTCAACAAGGCATAAATATGGACCGACTATCCCCAATGGTTCCACACATAGTGGAGATGCTGGAGCTGAAGCGGAATTGGGCTTCTAAGACAGTGATTACACGGCACTGTGATTATATCATTTTATTTATTTATTCTAACATCTTCATTTACAACAGTACTATTTTCTAACAAACTTCGCCAACAACAATCGCCTTATTAGTACATCATATTGTTCCATTGGTGTTCGTCTTTATCCATTCCTCGGTGATCTTCCATATTGATGAATCCAAATAACAATTTGGAACATGCTGAAAATGGATTAATCCAAGTGTTACGCATAAATTCTGAATTAAAATATTACATTTTAATTTGATTACCTCAAGTATTGTATTTTTAACTTTTTATATATTATTTTTAAATTTTTAATTATAACGAAAATGTTATAAGTGTAAAATTTTAACTATTTACTATGATCAAATTAAAAGATCATTAATAAATCTACAGTTTGAATAATTCCGTGAGTAATAGTAAATATTTTATAATAATAGGTAATCGACCCGTGGGTCAACTAATCCAGCTAAATACTGCATATACTCGGGTTGAAAGAAAGGCTCTGTGATATTGTCTTACACCACAGTAAACGAATACAAAATGAAGCGATGCAGGCTGTTCGAACTCGCTCTTATATTCAGGCGGGTTACACTGCTACTGTTTCGTGGGGATTACCTTGGTCTTTATCGCCCATAAATTGGGTTAAACTTAATACTGATAGAGGGCGTAGATTTGACACGAGTTTAGCGGCGTGTAGAGGTATTCTATGGGACCATATGGGTGGTTGGATCATGGGTTTTGCCAAAGCCATTGGTGTTTGTTGAGTGCTTGATGCAGAGCTTTGGGACATATTCAAAGGTTTATCATTGGCTTGGAGTTTGGGTTTCAGCTCGATCGTGGTCGAAACGGATAGTAGGGAATCTTTATCAGCAATTGGTTTTGGCTCCGATAGGAGAGGAAGTTCAAGCTCATCGATGTTTCCACACATTCAACAGCTTCTTGTTAGGAACTGGAATTTGGAAATTGTCTTTACACCACGGGAGAACAATAGAGTTGCAGATGCTTTAGTTCGGATGGCTTGGACACGATCATTTGGGACACATTTCTTTCAAACAATTCCGGAGGAGATTAGGGAAGTCTTCTTGAAAGATGTTTGCTGTGCAGTGAACTACGACACTGCTATCTAGTTTGTCTTTTATCTTTTTTTATTCAAAAAAAAGAAAAAGAAAAAGAAAAGGAAAGGCTCTGTGGTAGCCATGATTAATTGGCTGTTTGATATAGGTTTACTCCTTAGGTTTTTAGCTTGGTCTTCCTCCTTGTCTTTCAAAAAAAAAAAGTTTAATTCAAACCTTAGAAATAAAATTATTAAAAATATCAATTACAAATTTCAAACATAAACAGTATAATAAATAGAAAAAATAAAATAATAAACACAAATAATAACTTTTTTCTCATTTTAAATGATATTTCTATTCATAAATGCGAGTGATACTTATGGACACCAATAAAACTATGTTTATAACGCTTTTGCAACTTTCATTAAGTGCAATTTATTATCCATAAATGATATGAATGGATTGAAGAGTAAAAAGAAAACACATTCAAAATATTGTTATCGTAATATCCAACCAATTTTCCCTGAATAAGTGGATTAGTTTTAAATTTTCATAAAATAGAGGGATTAAATTGAGCATTAGACCTCTAAAGGACAAAGGAAAAAACAAAATGAGATGTACATTAAATTCAGATACAACATTATAACTCGTTTGGTTTCCAAGAAAAAAAAGTGCCGTTTCGCAGTCAGATAATGCAAACGGAGATATTTATCCCAAAAAAAAATGCAAACGGAGCATTTAGTCGTTGGTTGGTTTAGAGTCATCTCTTTTAGCTATGTAGCTCATGCACACCAACATAAAAAAAATCCAAAAACAAAACAAAACAAAAAAACATCATCAACGACCCCAAAGAACTTTAATATATAAAAATATATCAAAAACAAAAATGTATTTCTAGAGTATACTTTTTCAAAAAAAAATATTTTGGAAGGGTAACCCCGTAAGCTGAATTTAATGTGGATCTGGAGTCCGGATTTGATAAAATCACAGGATACAAAGGCTTCAACAACCAAAAAAGAAAGAGAAGACTGTTTTTGTTGAATAGTTCTTCTGACTTTGATCCATTTCCAATCACCCAACTTTTTGTTTTTCTGTTGATTTTTTGTCAATAAGGTTTCTGGGTTTTCCTCTTGGTTCGGATCTTGTCTTTAGATTTGCTGCATGTTAAAGGTACTTGAATTTGGATCTCATCTTACCTTATTGTGAGATTTCAACAAACCCAGTTCAATTTTCCTTGTTTATTTGTTTCTGAGGTTTAGATTTGAATAAAATATGGGTTTGTATGTAAATTTTGTATTTTTTTGTTGCAGATCTTTAGTGGGTTTTGAAGCTAAAGCTATGGCGGTTTGATCAGATTCAGCCTTGGGATTTTTAAGGCCTACTTTTGGAAGGTAAATTGTTCTTATCTTTTGTTTTTGGTTTTTGGGTATGGATCACTTCTGTAATCTGAGCTGAATATTGTCGCTTAGGGAGAAAATATTCTTTTCTGTGGAAATTTGATGGGAAAATGTGAAGTCGGCTATCTTCCCTCTAAAATATGTTCTTTGACTTTAGAAAAATGCTTAAGTTATCTACTGATCGCTTGATTTAATGGTGATTTGTTGCTATGTCGAATTTCATGAACTATAATGCTCCTTTATTTTTACTCGAATTTAAGATATTTAGTTTTGGGGAAAATGTCGTTTTACTTGTTAAATGTTCCATCTATTTCTAGGATTCCTTTCTTTTATGTACTTTTTTTCTGGTAAATTTGTGGTCAAAACTGAGTTTTCTTTTCTCATGGGCAGAGCGGACAGAGTATTTTTATCCGAAATCTTTGGAAAATTTCTAATTGAGCTGGCATAGCTTTTCTGCTAGAAAAATGTCTTTCCGTAGCATGGTTCGTGATGTGAGGGATAGTTTTGGGAGCTTGTCAAGGCGGAGTTTTGACGTTAGATTAATCGGGCATCACAGAGGAAATCACATGGTTCTTTACGTGATTTGCATGATGAGCCTGTTGTTGTTCAGAACAGCCGATGGGCTAACCTCCCCCCGGAGCTTCTTATTGATGTGATCAAGAGGTTGGAGGAGAGTGAGAGCACGTGGCCTGCTCGGGAAAATGTTGTTGCATGTGCATCTGTTTGCCGATCTTGGAGATTCATCTGCAAAGACATTGTTAAGAGTCCTGAACTCTGTGGGAAGCTTACTTTTCCTGTGTCTCTGAAGCAGGTAGGATCACCGTTCATTGAAATTTGAAAATCTCCTTTTTTCTGGTTTGAGTTGCTCTTGTAAATAGCTTACTCTGATTATGTATCTATGCATTTATTTGGAAATAATACTGAAACAGAATCAGTTCTTATTATATCTAGAACCAAGAATGCTTCTGTAACTCTCTTGTTTGACTTTTCAGCCTGGGCCACGTGATGGAACCATTCAGTTTCATTAAAAGGGATAATCTAAATTAACATATCGCTTGTTTTGTGCCTTAGCCCTGGTAAGTGTGATTCCCAGCGACCCTGAATTATTTCATTTAAAGCAACCACTGAAATGCAATAATGTGGCTATGCATTGCCATTCGCAGATATTTAAGTGCCTTGTATTGGTTTCCACATTATCACTTTGTTCATTCTAAGTGAACCGCCTTGTATTGTGTACTTTTTTCTGTTTTGCAGCCCTGCTAGTTGAGAATGGGAAATTCCTTCTTTCTGCAAAAAGGACTCGTAGGACTACTTCTACGGAGTATATCATTTCTATGAATGCAGACAACATTTCAAGTTCAAGCAGCAGTTACATCGGAAAGCTAAGGTATGAATGTGATATAGTTGTGACATTTTAATGCAAAAACAACCCTTTGGTTCCAAGAAATAGTGTTAGCAATTTGAATCTGGCAGAAGCCGAGTAGAATCACTTCAATTTCCGAGGAATGGTAGCAATTAGAATAATGTTGGATTAGTTCTAGAGACTCAAATTGATTTCCACATCTCCTTCGCCCGAATGTTTTCTTTGACATTCGAAGCTAGCTTTTAAAAAAAGATTCTTTATATCTAACACACGTTTTCTTGTTTATGGAATGTGAATTTGAAATTATTTCTATTTCTGGTTCCAGGTCAAACTTCCTCGGCACAAAATTCATAATATACGACACCCAACCTGCCTGCACCTCTACTCATGTTCATCCACCGGGCCGCTTGAGTCGAAGATTTTACTCCAAGAAAGTTTCCCCTAAAGTCCCTACTGGCAGCTACAACATAGCTCAGATTTCTTACGAGCTAAATGTTCTCGGTACACGAGGCCCACGAAGGATGCATTGCATCATGCACTCTATCCCCACTTCAGCTCTTGATGCTGGTGGTGTGTCCCTGGCCAGCCGAGCTTCTTCACCACCCTTTCGAGGACTCATTCGGAGCATTTCTTTCTCAAAGTCTCTTGATCACTCTGTCGAGTTCAGCAGTGCTCGATTTTCGGAAATCGGTGGTACCTCTTATGACGAGGAGGATGGGAAAAGGAAACCCTTGATCCTCAAAAACAAGCCCCCGAGATGGCATGAGCAGTTACAGTGTTGGTGCCTGAATTTCCGAGGGCGGGTAACTGTTGCATCGGTTAAGAACTTTCAGTTGATTGCTGCCACACACCAGCTGCTGGTGCCCACCCCGTCATCTCTGCCTACCCCACCTGATCTGGATAAGATAATACTGCAGTTTGGCAAGGTTGGTAAAGATATGTTCACCATGGATTACCGTTACCCCCTCTCTGCATTTCAGGCTTGCTATCTGCCTCAGCAGCTTTGACACCAAATTAGCTTGTGAATAGCAAATGATTAAGAGAAAAAAAAATGATACTTGAGGCCCCTCTGAAACACGTGAAAAAGATTAAAGACAATCTTTTAACTCTCTTTTTAAATCATCTTTCTTTTTGTCACTTCTTATCCTTAGGTGACCTTCGGTAGGATGGAAAACTGGTAATGTTGTGTTATTTGTAAGCTAATTTGTATCACTGATGCCACCACCGGAATGGCAGGCTTGCATCATAGTAAACCCTAAATTTCTCTTTAATTCTTGCATGGTTAATCAGGTGCATGCTACTTTATTGAAAAAAATTTCCCAAGCAAAATGTGAATGGGGGGAAGAAGGGGTACCTTGGTATTTGGTGAAGCAAGCTGGCACGGCAGTTATGATTGGAAGACGGTGCAAGGACCATCAGCTTTGATGCTGTCAGATCATTGCTCCAATCGACTAATAGGTGTGTTTGGTGTTCTGTCACCGATCAATTCCTTTACATTTCAGCCCAGCAAGAGCTTACTGACACCACGTTCAGCGAATATTTTTCACGACGCTATGGAAAGCTTTTCTTATATATGATAATAAGAATATAGAGAGAAAGATAAGTGAAGTCACTCGAATATTCGTATGAAATTTTTACACTCGGACAGGATTTACATAAATGATAATGAGCTTTTCTTATTTATTCACACTGCTCCAAACCTCAAACATCAGTTTCTCAATAGAACTTCCACATGGATAAAAATCTAGATCAAGCTTGAAACCTGTTGCACTGATACGGGGATGGAAAATGGTAATTTTTAAAATTATAGGGTACGGGGCGGCAAGGTATGGCATATAAATAATTTTAAAATTATAAATATGTATATATATATAAATCATAATAAAGTCAAATATCAAGACTCAAACAACAATATTAAGTTTAGAATAGTAAATCCCTAAATTATTTCTCTGACCAATTGTAATTATTGTAAATTATGCAACCTTTTCAGTAAACATATAATATTTGAGGATTGTCTATGAGATTATTCCATTTTAATTATAATCACGAATCTCTACCTTTATTTTAACATTCAGTAGCGCTCCCTATTCTTTTCTTCTTCCTTTGTTTTCCTTCTTCCTTTGTTGTTTCACGAACATTATCGCTCGTCCACAATCGTCGCTCCGCCTCCGTTTTTACTGATCTAAGGTAAGTAGGTCACTAGTCATCGTCCAAAAGCTTCCATGTTGTGACACGATAAAAACACGATACGAAAGATTTAATATAAAGGCACCATGGTTGACACTACAAATAACAACAAGAGTATAATGATGTTGAGATTTAAACAAGAGATTTAAACAACTGATACGACAATAACATAAATATGATAGTTAGAATTAGGGGTAGAAGAGATAAATTTTTAAGAGAAATATAGATTTAAAAAAATTCAAAGAGGACAAAATATAAGTTTAAAAATTAAATAAAAAATTATTTTATTAACGTATCATGTTATTAAATTAATTAAAGTTAGCAAGTCAATGATCAAAATAAGATAATTTGATAATATAAGTGATCAAACGTTATTTTATTAACGTATCATGTTATTAAATTAATTAAAGTTAGCAAGTCAATGATCAAAATAAGATAATTTGATATATAAGTGATCAAAACGTTATTTTTCCAAAATTGACGATTCATATTAAATTATAAAAGCCCATTGGAATCCGAAACCAAATAAAAAAGCCCGTTTCCATCAAGCCCACAAGGCCACGACCCAAGGAAAAAAACTGTAACTGTGACCTAACCAAAAACTAGTATCCACGATCCGAGCTCCAATAGTTCGAACGCAGTGATCGTCGCTGCTTAAACCTTCCCCTTTGTTAAACTCTGTTATCTCTTTTAAGGTGGCGTTTGATTCGCATGAATCCCCTAGAATTACGGGGAATTGAAAAATTTAATTCTACCATTTTTCCCATGTCTGTTTAAGTTTTCCAAGAGAATTGGAATCTCTCATGGCTTCAACTTTTCACAAATGAGGAAAGTGATTTTCATACATTCTATGATGGAATTCAATTTCCTTGTTGGAAGGAATTCAATTCCCTTGTTGGAGGAATTTGAATTGATCATACTACCTCATCAATTTTTGGTAATTTTCATATATTGAATAAAAATATTTTTTTATTTCGGGTCGGGTTTCTAATTCATATATTCAGGTGGGTCGCGTCGTTTTTTTTAAGTGTGATATTCGGGTCGGGTCGAGTTCGGGTTTAGGGTGAAAAATCCCCGACCCGAAAATATATATAATTTTACCTTATATTTAGGAATAATTAAATACCCCTCTATATATAATATTTTTCAATTAAGTCACTGTTTTATTGAATAAAAATAAAATTTTATTATTTCGGGTCGGGTTTCTAATTCATATATTAGGGTTGGGGGTGAAACTTTATTTTGGTCGGTCGGGTCGGTTTTTTAAGTGATATTCGGTTCGGGTCGAGTTCGGGTTTAGGGTGAAAAATACCTGACCCGGAAATATATAATTTTAACTTATATTTAGGAATAATTATAATTATACCCCTCTATATAATATTTTTCAATTAAGTCATCGTTTTTATTGAATAAAAATATTTTTTTTATTATTTCGGGTAGGGTAGGTCAGATTTCTAATTCATATATTCGGGTTGGGTCGGGTGAAACTTTATTTTGGTCGGTTCGGGTCAGTTTTTTTAAGTGATATTTGGGTCGGGTCGGTTCGGGTTTCGGGTGAAAAATACCCGACCCGACCCAAAAAATATATAATTTTACCTATATATTAGGAATAATTACAATAATACCCTCTATATATATATTTTTTCAATTAAGTCATTGTTTTTATTGAATAAAAATAATTTTTTTTATTTCTTCGGGGCGGGTCAAGTTTCTAATTCATATTTGAGTCTCGGATGGAGGTTCCCTTGTTCTCGGGTCGAGTCAGGTGGACCAAAATCCCTACCCAACCCAACTCATAGCCATCCCTAATTAGAATGATTTTAACTTATTATGTTTATTAGCATGGTTTTTAATTTATTGAAATGGATCAATCAATAAAATTAAAATTTATTTTTTTTAATTTTTTTTATAATATTACTACATTTAATTTATAAAACAAATTAAAATTAAGTAAAAAGTAAGAAGGTCAATTCTGTCATTTTATATTATTGAAATCAAATTCATCTAATATGTGCATGGTTTTTCAGAACCGGACCGGTTAGCGAACCGACTATGCTACCGGTTCACTGATTCAACTGGTCGAACCGGTCCGACCGGTCGGAAGAACCGGACGACGTCATAATTATTTAAAAAATTAAATAAAAATACCAAAAATATTTAATAAAAATAATTTTTTATATCACAAGTCATATTCAGCAAGTCATAACATATATAAGTTAAAAAACTAAAATCAAGTGAAACAAAATGATTCAAATTAACTACAACATAATATTTAAGGTAAAACATATTAAATAATAAATAATTATAAACTATAATTAAAAATAAATTTGTGGTTAAAATCATAACAAAATGATATTGTGTTTAATTTCTTTTAAAACAATCCCACATGGCTAAGAAACATAGAAAGAGCATCCAAAAGTCTAAAGAAAAAATATGAGAACAAAATAATCCCACATTACTAAGAAATAAAAGAGCATCACAACTAACTTCTACAAATAATAGAGGTAATTGGCATTTAAAATCATGGAGCCTTTTGGTGAGCATTGAGTGAACTATTCTTTCACTTCAATCAAGCTCGAACTTTAGGCTTCAATCGAACTTCTAATTTTTTTTTAGTTCAAGCCTTTTGAGTTCAAGTTTCAATATTATATTTCGAGTTTGAGTTAAACTTGATAATTTTTAGCTTGTGAGTTTGAGTCGAGTTGAGCTTACTTTTAAAGTTTTCAGTTCGAGTCGAGCTCAGTAATACTCGAGTTCGACTTAACTCGTTAACAAACGACGTTGTTTGGTTTAATTTTTTTTTTTAAAAAAACAAATTTCCGGTTTTTTTCGGTTTTCAGCCGGTCCGGTTCGAACGGTTCAGCGGTTTGGCCGATTCACTAGTAGCGGTTTAACCGGTTTAGATTGAACCGGACTAGCATACGGTTCCCGGTTGAACCGGTTGAACCGACCGGTCTGATCCGATTTTCAAAACAGTGAATGTGTCTGCGAACCAAACAGAATATAAAATTAGATTCAAATTTAATTATTGCCGATTAAACACAATATGAAATTAGATTTCAATGCTCCGACCAAACGTCACGTAAGTCTGTCCACTGAAGTCTATGAAGCGGAAGAGTGAAAAAAACCATGGGGTGGACAAAGACAAGCTTCAAGAAGAAGCCTCCATGTTCGTTTCTGTAAAATTATTCTTGGCTGGGACTATTTCGCCTCCTCAAATTATCTAACGTACGCTTTTCTCTTGTTTTTTTCCTTATCAGTTTCAATGTCCTTTTGGATTTTTTTTTTCATTTTGGAATTGGAATCAGAAAAACGGCAAAGATGAGGCAAAGTCGGCTTTAAAGAGGTGAAGGATAAGTACAACGACGTTGATGATTACTTGGCTACTTCGAGCCGCTTTTGTTCGAGGAAGTTAAATCTCAGATTGTTCAGAGAAAAGATGAGGAGGAAGGTAAGTGTTTCTCTCTGTTTTATTCGCGAGTAATTTTTTTTTGCCTAAACAAAATCTTTCTCTCTTCTCATGTTTGTCATAAGCACTGCAGTGACTGATTGGAAGCTGAGGTGGTCATGGAATGCATGAGGCGGATGGATTTTACTTGCCTGCCATTACTTATGAAGCAGGGGAGGACGAATCAATATCGCAGAATGACCTTTTGCTGCTTTCAAAAGAGAGGTAATTAAGCTTCATTTACTGTCTAAAAATGGTTTCTATAAAGCTTAAGCTAATGGAAATTGAGACCATAAATTGATAAAAAAAAAAAAAATTAACTACTAACTGTTCGTTGCAAAAGTAAAAAGTGCATTTTTTTGATCAAAATGGTTCGATTATCAAAGAAAATATTTGTTATGGTTCCGTTATAGTCTATAATTATTTAGACCCCTCTTCTTGGTATACAATTTCCTTTCATTGTTATTGGAGCATTGCTGACTTGAATTTATTCAGTTAACTTAGTATAATAATGGTAGATAGTTATAATCTTAGCCATGTTTTTGGTTTTTCTTATTCATGATATTTTCCTGTTATTGGCGACCAAAGGCATTTTTGTTTCTGTAATAAGGGAAACATGTTGAGTCCGATGAATTTGTGGATTCTTTATTAGGCTTTTACTGTTGCAGTTTAAAGTGGGAAGCAAAAAACTCCAACGACATATGCATTTGCATTGGTGGAGCATAGACAAAAGAATACGCTTAGACTCAGAATGTACTTAGCTGGAGAGTTCACACAAGTAAATCCTGTTGTGAAAAAGTTCTGGAAGGTTGATGCGTATGCAGGCTCTTATCACTTCTACTGCTACTGCAGGGAGAAGCGTTTATTCAGCATAAAGGTACTAAGCTGTGTCTTTCCTGCTTTGACCATGCATTGATTTTACTTCTGCCCTTTATGCATCAAATACATCACATTGATAGATGGAGGTGCAAGTGAATCCACTGGCTGCTGAGAACATGGTTAATGTGTTTGTCTCTGCAGGTTTGTAGTTTATCAACTATTGCACGCGAATATATAGCTTTTTGTTCAGTTGGTTCTCTCCCTTTCAAGGATTAATACTTAAAGCTACAGAAAGAGATTCTGGTTCTGAAGACCAAGCCTGGAAAATATTGGATCCCTTCATGATTATTTTAATGAGAATCTCAACAAATCTCAGCAGGAAGCTATTCATGTAAGTCTCTGGTTAATTTATTAAACTAGTTATTGACCTGGTGATTCTCTCATTTTTCTGATAGTCCATTCAGTTTTAGCTTAAGCAACTTTTGGTTTGGATCTACCTTATTATTGACCCATCATAACCAAAGAGTTATTCATCCTCTCTGTTGCAGGCTGGTCTATCTCGTAAAGCATTTGTCTTGATACAGGTTTAGCATCTCACTTGGTTTCTTCTATTTGTTTATTGGCTATTTTCTTAAAAAAAGGAACTTTTCTTTCTGTTAGTTGACCATATAGTTTTTTCCAGGGGCCACCTGGAACAGGGAAGACACAGACCATCCTTGGTCCTGAGTGCTATTTTGCATGCAAATGTTATGGATTGGGTAAAAGGAAGAAGAAATTATCGAAGGAATAGGGTTTTAAAAGCATAAAGAAAAGAGATTACAAAAAACGTTTCTCATTCATTCCTTTCATAACCATCCTTTCTATTACATTTGTTTTTTTTACATACAGAATAGAAAAATCTGTTATGCCAGCTGGCCATCCTTGCTAACCAATTTTGTTATCTCCACAGGACTTGGTTTACTGGCCACCCATGCTTCATCTGTATCTATTTGGACCAAGCATATTGATCTGATGGTTTGGTGCTTTAATATTTCCCGTGCGCCTCACGTGCTCCCCTCTCAGGTAGTATTTCCCAATTCGATCTCAATCCCAACCCTTGTTTCTTCATTCCCCCAATTCTCCCAATCTTCTTCGATACCCTTCTCTCTTCCTCGTCTTCTCCCTCTCGCCTCCCTTCTCCAACTATGACAATACCGCCCCATGAGTCGATCCTTGTCCCCAAGGATCAAACAACGAAACTGTCCCGGAAGCACCGAATAGTCTCCCAAGTATCGTGCGTGTCATCCAGGTTAGTCCAGCGAACCAACAACTGTGTAATTGGTTTATTCCGTCGATTAATAATTCTTCTGCCTAGTCTGCTGGGCTCGATCTTGAACTGACCGTCATCATCAATAACAGGAGGATCGGTTGAAGTTGCTGCTGCATCACCGATAAAACTAAATCCCCAATTTGAAAAACTCGCTCTGACCTGTTTTTGTCTGCTTTTGTTTCATTTTGTTACTGGCCTGTACTAATTGAACCTTGACCAATTGTCTGATTTCTTCCCTGCTACGCATTAATTCTGCTATTGCATGTACATTAGTCTCTGTATGCCAAACCATTGTAGGAGCCTTGTAGCCATAGAGAGCCCGAAAGGTGATAGTTTTAATGCAGTGTGGTAGGTGGTATTGTACCACCACTCAGCATGTGGCAACCATTTAGCCCATTGTTTGGGTTGATAAAAACAAAGACCTCTGAGGTAATGTTCTAAGCACTGGTTCACTCTCTCTGTCTGTCCATCAGTTTCAGGATGGTAGGCAGTGCTAAACAAGGTCTTAGTTCCTAAGAGTTTCATTAGTTCTCTCCAAAAGAGACTAGTGAAAGTCTTATCTCTGCCTGAAAGGGCCATTTTAAGCTGTCCATGAAGTTTATATATATGGTCCAAATATAATCTAGCCACCTCAACTGTTTAGTAAGGATGTGATAGAGCCAAAAAATGACTATACTTTGTAAACTTATCAAGCACTACTAAAATGCAGTTTTCCTCAATGATGTAGGCAGCCTTCTATAAAATCCATAGTGATGACCTCCCAAGCTTGGTGAGGAATAGGTAATGGCTGTAACAGTCCTGGTTTAGCAACATGTTCCACCTTAGTCTGTTGACAAACTGAACAAGCTCTAACATAGGTTGCCACCATAGCCTTAAGTCTAGGCCAATAGAAATAGGATCTAATTCTTTGATAAGTAGCTTGACTTCCAGAATGACCACCATAAGGTGAATCATGTAATGTCTGAAGAATTTGTAATCTTAAAGTTCCAGCATTTCCAATATAAACTCTATCCTTAAATCTAAGGATACCCTTTGAATATCTCCAATTATTATCAACAGTAGGATTCACAATCAACTTAGAAATCCAATCAGCAGCTGTCGCAACCGTCTTTCGGTTGGTTCCCGGAATTGGGCTTCGACTTGAAAAATGTGGATTGGAGTCGCCACCGATCATTTATTTAAAGATAAATGGGTTGATCGGATACCCTATTTCTTACCTGATCTGCGTCTTACCAGAAATATGTCGGGCTCGGGAGTCGGTTACGGTCAAGGAAGGATTAGCACCCTTGAACCGCCCTTTCGGTACTACGTAATTTCCAGTTGTCTTAATTAAGAAAAATAACAAGTTAAATTAAAAGATAAAATAATGATCCAAAATTACTTACCTTTGACGGATTTACAAATATACCCTTTAAAGTCAAAATAGGGTTAGAAGAGATGAATAAATGATAAATAAAGTAAAACAAATAAAATAAGGAGATTAAGTAAGAAATAAAGTAAATATAAAATGAATAGAATATATAAAATAAAAAACAATAACACTAATATATGCACAACAAACAACTAAATAAAAATAAAATGATAATGCAAATAAATAAATAAAACAAGTAAAAGAATATAAAAACATATAATATAGGATAAATATAAAAATAGATAAATAAATGAGTAAAAATATAAAAAAGTAAAAGCATATATATATATATAAGTAAAAAATAATAAAAAAAAGAAAATCAAAAATAATATACGATATATAATAGGAAATATATATATATATATATAATACACTAATAAAAAACATATATACATATAATAAAATTAATAGAAAGTAATATGCATATATAACAAGAATAATAAAGTAGAAAAAAATGATTTAGGGGGGAGAATTAAATATTTTAAAAAAATGAACACGCCTTGGGGGTGGATCTAGGTTCGAAACTTCGAAATCCCACCCTTTTTTAGTCATCGGCGCAACCCACGTTTTGGGTTATTCGAACCAAATCTCAAGAAAAATAACGTGCACATGCGAGAAATGAACGAACCAATGTAAAAAAAGATGCTACCTTTTATTTCCTTTTCGAATCGTTTACAACAACTTTGCCTTTGTATTTTCCGTGCTTTCCTATGTGTTTTGTGTGTAAATCGTTGTGTGTTACAATGGTGAGTTACAATGGCTATTTATAGTGCTTGTGGATCCTATCTTTAGGAATTTAAATAATAGTAGAACTCTATCCTATTTTTTGAATCCTAGCAAAATTCTATCCTATCTTTAGGAGTTTGAATCCTAAAAGGACGAAAATGTGTGTTGACAGCTGCCCCTCTTTGCCCATAGTCGTGTAACGGGGATAGGGCAAAGATTAAAAGACACACTTTTCGTTCGGTGGAGTTGAAAATTGACTCTGATGTTTCAATAACTCCCTGTCGAATTGAGTTACGGATGACTCCTTCGTCGTGAAGTCGAGTTCATCTTGAAATAATATGAAATTAAAGCCGTAGTTCGGAATTTGAATCAGCACGTGGCTTCCCGTTACCCTTCGGTCTTCTTCTCGGTTTAAAGACCTTGGATCGGAATCAAACTCAGAAATCTTCATTGACAGATAGCTTTTTCTTGACTTAAGTTATGCTGTTTGAAAATGGTTGCTTGTCACTAAGGCACGGCTAACCCAGGTCCTCTTCTCGACTTGAAAACCTCGACTGCAACCGGAAAGTAGTGCGATTGATGTGTCATCGAGCTGAATGGAGTCGAACTCGACAATTTTGACGGCAGATAATCATTCTTTGAGTTGGATATCCTTCGTCGTGAAGTTGAAATCCAAGTAAGTAGCATTGTTCCAAGTCCAATATCCTCCGTCGTGAAGTTGAAATTGGCTCTGTAACCGGGAAATTGTTTGTTGACAACCAGCCGTCCCTTCGTTGTGAAGTTGAACTTGTGTTGTCTCGAGTCCAATATCCTTCGTTGTGAAGTTGAAATTGAATCTGAATGAATTTTATTGACAAGCAGCGGTCCCTTCGTCGTGAAGTTGAACTTGCGTTGTCTGGAGTCCAATATCCTTCGTTGTGAAGTTGAAATTGGCTCTGAGATTGGGAAGTTGTTGTTGACAAGCAGCGGTCCCTTCGTCGTGAAGTTGAACTTGCATTGTCTGGAGTCCAATATCCTTCGTTGTGAAGTTGAAATTGGCTCTGAGATTGGGAAGTTGTTGTTGACAAGCAGCGGTCCCTTCGTCGTGAAGTTGAACTTGCGTTGTCTGAAGTCCAATATCCTTCGTTGTGAAGTTGAAATTGGCTCTGAAATTGAGAAGTTGTTGTTGACAAGCAGCGGTCCCTTCGTCGTGAAGTTGAACTTGCGTTGTCTGAAGTCCAATATCCTTCGTTGTGAAGTTGAAATTGGCTCTGAAATTGAGAAGTTGTTGTTGACAAGCAGCGGTCCCTTCGTCGTGAAGTTGAACTTGCGTTGTCTCGAGTGCCACGATATCCTCCGTCGTGGAGTTGAAATCGCAGATGGCCCCTTCGTTGTGAAGTTGAGCCTTGACTTGAATATCCTTCGTCGTGAAGTTGAAATCCAAGTATTGTATGTTGCGGGTGGACACAATTCCCTTCACCGTGAAGTTGAAACCGTGGAGACCCCTTTATTGTGAAGTTTGACTTCGAGCTAGATATCCTTCGTCGTGAAGTTAAAATCCACTCTCGAGCAAATCGTGTCGCTTTGAGTTCAATATCCTTCGCCGCGAAGTTGAAATTGACTCTAGCTAAATCCTGAAAAAGTTATGCATATATGTGATGCTATGGATGCAATGCTCTTAGGTGTGCCTAAAATGCATATGCAACATATGTTATCTTGGGGCTCTGGAGAGAAATCTCGATCTCCAGTTGCCTGTCTAGAAACTTGATTCTTGAATCTTCAAATTTTGATCCCTGATCTTGAATTCTTCAAATGTTCAAATCTGATGTGCACATTCTATTTTTGATTTGAGAAACGCTTCTCGACCATCTCAAGTATGTGCCTGAGCTGAGTGTAACGGTTCAGATGATGCTTTAAGAGAAGTTGTCTTGAAAGAGATAGAATTCGTTTCAAGGGAAATGATCTCAAAGATATATGTTGTTTCATGAGAAACAGTCTCAAGGGAAACAAAATTATGTTTTAAGGGAAATAAATTTAAAGATTTTGTGTTTCAAGAGTAACTGTCTCAAGGGAGACAAAATTTGTTTCAGGGGAAATAAATTCAAAGATTTTGTTTCAAGGGAAATGATCTCAAAGATATATGTTGTTTCATGAGAAACTGTCTCAAGAGAGACAAAACTTAGTTCCAAAAGAAACTGTCTCAAGGGAGACGAAATTTGTTTCAAAGAAAACATATTCAAATATTTTGTTTCAAGGGAAACTGTCTCAAGAGAGACAAAATTTATTTCAAGAGAAACTGTCTCAAGAGAGACAAAATTTTGTTTCAAGGGAAACTATCTCAAGAGAGACGAAATTTATTTCAAGGGAAATGTTTTCAATGTTTATGTTTCAAGAGAAACTGTCTCAAGAGAGACAAATCTTGTTTTAAGAAAAACAATCATGAGTGAAATAAATCCTCTTTCGAGTAAAACAGTCCCAAGTGAGACAAAGTCTGTTTTAAAAAAGCAATCTCAAATGAGATAATCATCTGCATTAAATGACATTGTCTCAAGCGAGACAGAATTTATATTGGAAATGTCGAATCTGAAAATGAATGTCGATCTTTCTATCTGTCGAGTTGGTTGAAGTGTAGCTTCTTGCTGCTGATCTAAACAACCGACATCAATCTGTAAAGGTGCTTTTGAATCGAGTATTCTTCGTCTTGAAGTCGAACTTGACTCTAAAGCTGTAAAAATTATGTACGTGGAAAGAAAATGATAGATATGATGCTCTAAAATGTATGCATAAGATGCATGTAACATGAATTGGTTATATTTTATCTCCTGAAAAAGGTCTGATAATTTGCATTAGGATGTTGAATCCCCAAATATGCCCCAATATAAAAAAATGCCCCAATATTTGATGTTGAATCTTCAAAGATGCCCCAAATGTTCCTCATTTCTTGCTTCATCATTGATTCTGAGCACGAGCTTTATGTCTAAGAGTCACATGTCATTTACCAAGATCCACTCTAGAGAGACTGTCTTGTTTGAAAAAAAATGTTTTTCTTTCTCTTTTATTTTTAAAGTTCTGAAAATATCAATTAAAAGAGTTTTGAAAGATGTTTGATCCAAAGTTTTGAAAATATTGTCACTTTCACGGTTTTACAATTGAGACAAATCATAAAACTAGAGTTCATCGGATATCAAAGAATTAATTACAATGTTAATCCTTCAATAAATTATAGCTATTTGACATGTGCCAAGATCAAAGCTATTTTTGGGAAATGGTCAAGCAAAGAAAGGATAAAAAGTCTCAGGTTATTGTGTTTGGTCAAAGGTTTGGCATTTTTGTTCATTTGATGCTAAATGGTTTGACATTTGATGCTCAAAGGTTTGATGGGGTAGCTTGCATGCTCATCTACTAGAAGTGTTCTCCGACTCCCAGCTTTTATGGTCACACTCGGATTGTGTGATGCCTTATCGAGGAATTTGTGTGATCGCCTCAGTTGCACAATTTTTATATTCGAGCCGCCTTTTCAGGTTTTCAACTCGAACACTCCTTTGGTTTCAAGACGTTATTCAGGATTTACGTCTTGAACCCCCCTTTGTTATTTTTCTCTATCATACATTAATTACATTGTTTTTTGCAAACAAAGATTAATCCTGATGGGCGGGATGAAATCTGAAGATAGTATCTTCTGTTTAGAAATCCATGTATGATTAGAAGGGACTTTTAAGGCACGTAATGTAGGCCAAGGCTCATGGTTATGAAAGAAAAGGATAAATAGGCCCAAACAAGTGTTTCAGGGTGTTGAACCAAAGATCAATTCATTCTGATGCCTTCAATCCTGTCTTGCTCAATTTGGATCTGCTCATATGTGTTTCTCTGGATTTTCTCTGGATGTTCCATGATCTTCGAGTGAAGTGATTCAGAGATTCGGGAATGATTGTGCTTGATCAATCTCATAGTTTGAAGCTTGATGTGCCATTTGTCTTTAGGGAATCTTTGCATGTGCTTTTGTCCCTTTTTCTTTTGATTTTTGCTCTTTTTTCTTTTGTTCTTGTTTCTTTTTCTTTGTTTTTTTTTGCTTTTTTGCTTCTTTTCTTTGTTGTTCTTGATTGGATCTTCGCACTTGCCATTTGGTCCACCTTTTGGTGTCTCCTTTTGATTGATGTCTTCACTTATGTGAGCAGATTTCTTCCACCTTGCCCCCCAATGTGGAGGGTGATCCTTGGTTAGGGTTGAATCAGAAGAAAAATACTACAGGCTCAAAAGGGGACACAAGAGATATATATTTTCTCCTGTTGTAAAGGGATAAAGAAAGAAAGCCGTTCATCATTTCATACATGGAAGTCCTCACAGAAGAGGTATCCCCAGGGGGATAGATTTTCAGGATTAATTCTATTCACATGAAAACAGAGTAATTAACGCATGATAGAATTATTTCGGATGAATTCTTCTTTTTTCCCCAGATGTCTCAATGTTCAAGCTCCCCGCAAGATGCCCCAAGTTGTGTCTTTAAATCTCATGTTCAGATGAACAACTCAATGCCTTGGGTTAAAATGTCAATTTTGAGTCTAAAAAGGCAGTGGTGTGATCTTATTGACTCAAAGAAAAGTATGGGTGTATCAAAAAAGATAAAGGCAATGTTCAAGAATTTCAAAGGGAGGTAATGTCAAAATTTGGTCTTTTTGGTAATGACCATGAGTTATTTTGGGCAAAGAATCAAGGTATTTTATTCTGGGGTTTGAGATAGGATAAGAAATGTCTAATCTTGTCATATGTCAAAACTCTATAATTCTTGAAGAATTAAAAGAATCCTTAATTCATTTAATATTCGAAGAACTAAAGATTAAAACTCGTTCAATTGCTCCACCTTAGAAAGTAGCATAAATTCAATCGTTTAACAGATTAAGCAAACATGAAAGATCAGAGACGTGTTCAAACAAAACAATCCTCTAAGTGCAAATGGTATATGTCATGTCCCCTTCTTCGGCTTTTTATGCCCCTGAATCCATCAGGTTTTGGATCTTGCACTTCAATGCCTTATAGTTCTCAGAGGAATGTTTGGGGCTTCTTATGTGGTAACAGCTAACAGCTTCAACATCGTAGTCCTTAGGATACGAGGATTCTTTTCTTAGATCATCATGGCCGGCTTTGTCCTATCATCAGCTAATTAGGCTCTTTAATGTTACAATCTTGCTTCCATGTGGTTAAATTCGCTTCATCGAGTCCTTCATGACTTAATTTCATGTTTGTGAAAATGCTTAAAATTGTAGATGAAAATGAAAAAAAGGCAAAAATGCAAAATGCAAGAATGCATGAAATGTTCGAGGCATTGATCCAGAAAAGTGTCCATTATTATAAATAATCCTTATTCAGACAAAAATGTTTTATCTTGTAAGAGATATAAAAACAATAAAAGGTATGTTCGGACTAAATCTTCTAGACATCCATCCGAGATACTTTCTTCCATGACTCGACTGCTTCTTTGATCATCTTCTTATAACTGTCACTGTGATACATAAACTCTGATATAGATAATCCATATGTTGCTGGGACAAACTGATGTGCCCCATATTGTCTAAGTGCCAACAACGGAGCATACCCAACTGCACCTCAAAGTCCAAATAGGGTCATAGTGTCAGAATTCCCACACTTGAAAAGAACATCACTGAGGAACAACCAGGGGGCTCTCCAGGTAATATTTTGGTCCTGAAGATGAGTGAAGACTTTCATCCATTTCTCTTTTAAAGCGCCTTCATGTCATGTCATGGTGATGAACTCTCTCAAAGGTGAATACGTAGTGCTAAATCTACAGTAGGCAACCCCATTAGTCTTCCAGAAGTGGATGTGAATCCAGACTTGAAGGAACTGAACACATCCAATGAATCTACCTCCGCCAGCTCTTCGGTAATGGTTGAGAGACCAAAAGGTCTCGGCTGAGATGGTCGGTGCTGGGTTGACTCGTTTCGGAAGTTGCTCAAACAGTTCCACCACGGCTGCGTCAATGCATCCCAAAACCTTTGGAAAGATGATCAAGCCATCCAGACCTAGTGCAAAAAGGTCTATAGTCTTCCATTCATCAGGGTGGTCCTTCATTAGTTCCCTTATGTGGATCCACTCAATTCCTTGCCCGTTACCTTTGTTTCGGAGTCGGTCAGTCACCCATTTTTCATCAACTCCTGCAATCTTAGCCAGCCCGTTCTTGAAAGGCTCACTCTTGATGTGTTTGATGTAGGCTCGCTCCAGTTTAATGCTTTCACAGTGCAATGTAGTATACTCCTCGATGGTAGGTACCATGTCCTCCTGGTTAAAAGTGAAGCAACTGTATCCCAGGTTCCAAAATTGAACCAAGACTCTGATTAAGGGCTCATCGGTCTTAACATGAAGCAAAAATACAATGTCACCATACCGCTGACTGAACTTCTGTTTCCGATCATTCTTCCAACTATCTCAGATGTCTCGAAGTTCTTTGCACATTATTCTGTTTTAGGCTGATATAGGCGTAGCTAACCAGCTCTGACACATAGCTTCCTTGAAGACTGTCTCCCTTTTTCTTCTGAGTCTTCTCAGACCATAGTCGTACCTCGGGGTTTTTAATCTCTTGTATTACAACACCTTTGTCCATGGATTCAGATTATTCAAATTTTAACAAACACGTTTTAGTGGATCAATGACCTTTTTTATGATGCAAGTGATGAAAATAAAATAAAATAAAATAAAAAGAAAGATGAAAAGAGTTAGTGAGGTGAAAAAAGTAATAAAAAACGATCATAAAAATGAAAGTCCTACCCCACATGATATCTACCCCACATGCTTATTATTCCTACCCGGACATGATCTTTATCCCGCATGCTACTTTCAAACAAATCCTAACCGCATATTTGTCTAGTTCACATGCTTTGAACAGAAACTAAAGCAGAAAACAAAGCAGCCTAGGGTTTGGAATGAGGTTTTGGGGTGGGCTCTAATTCTCCATGGTCTCCCGATTTAGGTGCTAAAAAAATGGTACCCGAGTTCTCCTTGCTGGTGCCCCCTTGGGCTTGCCAGACCCTTAGTCTTAAACCCATCACAGGCTTGTGTGGACTAAGTTAAACTCGAGAGGAAACATTCCCTTATGCCCATACGGAGAATAAATTCACACGAAGGCATAAGGTATATGAATCCCGAAGGTTACTTGCTAGGCCCATACGGAGAATAAATTCACACGAAGGCGTCGCTTTCACCCCCACTTAAATAGGGTTCGGAGCTCGGGTATAGAGCCTTTAGATGAAAAATCTTTAAGGGCTGAAATCATTAAAAAAACGATTAATCCAACTATTTACTCGAAAATAATCAAAAGTAAGTAAAAAGGATCGAAATATTACCTTAAAATTTAAACTTACCCTTTTCGTTAAAAAGACAATTGAAAATTACCTTAGCCTGACTCATTTACCGTCCCCAGCGGAGTCGCCAAGCTGTCGCAACCGTCTTTCGGTTGGTTCCCGGAATTGGGCTTCGACTTGAAAAATGTGGATTGGAGTCGCCACCGATCATTTATTTAAAGATAAATGGGTTGATCGGATACCCTATTTCTTACCTGATCTGCGTCTTACCAGAAATATGTCGGGCTCGGGAGTCGGTTACGGTCAAGGAAGGATTAGCACCCTTGAACCGCCCTTTCGGTACTACGTAATTTCCAGTTGTCTTAATTAAGAAAAATAACAAGTTAAATTAAAAGATAAAATAATGATCCAAAATTACTTACCTTTGACGGATTTACAAATATACCCTTTAAAAGTCAAAATATGGGTTAGAAGAGATGAATAAATGATAAATAAAGTAAAACAAATAAAATAAGGAGATTAAGTAAGAAATAAAGTAAATATAAAATGAATAGAATATATAAAAAAAAACAATAACACTAATATGCACAACAAACAACTAAAAAATAAAATGATAATGCAAATAAATAAATAAAACAAGTAAAATAATATAAAAACATATAATATAGGATAAATATAAAAATAGATAAATAAATGAGTAAAATATATAAAAAAGTAAAAGCATATATATATATAGTAAAATAATAATAAAAAAAAGAAAATCAAAATAATATACGTATATACATGCAAAATAGGAAATATATATATATATATAATAACACTAATAAAAAAACATATATACATATATAATAAAATTAATAGAAAGTAATATGCATATATAACAAGAATAATAAAGTAGGAAAAAAATGATTTAGGGGGGAGAATTAAATATTTTAAAAAAATGAACACGCCTTGGGGGTGGATCTAGGTTCGAAACTTCGAAATCCCACCATTTTTTAGTCATCGGCGCAACCCACGTTTTGGGTTATTCGAACCAAATCTCAAGAAAAATAACGTGCACATGCGAGAAATGAACGAACCAATGTAAAAAAAGATGCTACCTTTTATTTCCTTTTCGAATCGTTTACAACAACTTTGCCTTTGTATTTTCCGTGCTTTCCTATGTGTTTTGTGTGTAAATCGTTGTGTGTTACAATAGTGAGTTACAATGGCTATTTATAGTGCTTGTGGATCCTATCTTTAGGAATTTAAATAATAGTAGAACTCTATCCTATTTTTTGAATCCTAGCAAAATTCTATCCTATCTTTAGGAGTTTGAATCCTAAAAGGACGAAAATGTGTGTTGACAGCAGCCAATAGATCTTCTTTATAACTAGCCTCCACATCTTGAACCCAGCTAGGAATGATTATAGTTGTACCCATAACAAAACACTGACCTTGATCCTCCCATTGCCTAGATAAAGCGTCTGCCACCACATTGGATCTTCCCTTTCTATACTGAATAGTATAATCCAAACCCAAAAGCTTAGTCAGGCCCTTCTTTTGAATTGTAGTAGTCAACTTCTGTTCCAAGAGATACTTTAGAGGTTCATGGTCAGTTTTAATGACAAAAGGATTTCTCTCTAAATAATGTCTCTATTTAGAAACTGTCAGAAGAATGGCAAGATACTCCTTTTCATAAATAGAGAGGCTAGAATTTCTAGGACTAAGAGCCTTGCTCAAATAAGCAATAGGTCTGCCATTTTGAGATAGGACAGCCCCTATACCTCCTGAACTTGCATTTGTTTCCAAGCAAAAATTTTTTGAAAAATCCGAGAGAGCTAAAACTGGAGCACTACTCATAGCTCTTTTAAGTTCTTCAAAGGCAGTCAAAGCTGCATTAGTCCACTTAAAATTGTTTGTTTTAAGCATTTGTGTCAGTGGCTTGCTGATAGCACCATAGTCTTTAATAAATCTCCTATAATAGCCTGTTAATCCCAAAAATCCCCTCAAAGATTTCAAGGATTTAGGAAGAGGCCAATTCTTCATTGCTTCAACTTTACTAGGATCAGTAGCAACACCTGCAGCTGATATAATATGTCCCAATTACTCCATTTGGTTTTGTCCAAAAAAACATTTGGACAACTTTGCAAATAATTGATTAGCCTGTAACACCTCTAAAACTTTCTGTAAATGAGCAATATGAGCTGCCATAGAACTGCTGTAGACTAAAATGTCATCAAAAAACACCAACACAAATTTTCTAAGGAATGAACTAAATAATTCATTCATTAATGCCTGAAAAGTAGCTGGGGCATTAGTAAGGCCAAAAGGCATTACCTTAAATTCATAGTGGCCTTGATGAGTTCTGAATGCAGTTTTGTGAATATCTGCATTTTTAATTCTGATTTGCCAATACCTTGATTTGAGGTCAATCTTTGAAAAGTAAACAGCACCATGTAATTCATCTAATAGATCCTCCACAACAGGAATAGGAAATTTATCCTTAATAGTCATGCTGTTTAGTTGTCTATAATCCACATAGAACCTCCAAGATCCATCTTTCTTCTTAATTAATAGGCATGGAGATGCAAATGGGCTCCTACTAGGCTGAATAATAGAGGAAGACAACATATTAGCAATTTGCCTTTCCACCTCTGCCTTTTGGTTATGTGGAAATCTGTAGGGCCTAAGATTGACAGGAATTGAATCAGGCTTAAGAGGAATACCATGGTCATGGTTTCTCTCTGGTGGAAGGCCTTTTGACTCCTCAAAAATATCCTTGTATTTTTCTAAGAGAGGCTGAATAGCTGCAAGGATAGATTTAGAGTCTTCTGTCATATATAATAACACCACATGTCCCAAAATAACAGATTCTGAAGTTGTCATTTTCAATAAAGAAGCCCCTGAAATTTGATGCAAAATTTGAGATGGTTGTTGACCATGTATAACAATTTGTGCATCCTGATGAACAAAACTGAGAGTCATTTTGTTGAAGTCCATCAAGATTGGACTGAATAGTTTCATCCAATCTACTCCCAACACCATATCACTCCCTCCCAATTGTAAAAGTCTGAAATCATGAACAAAAGAATGTCCTTGCATTTGCCATTCAACCATATTACACCTTGTTGAACTATAAAGTTGTTGACCATTAGCCACTGTAATAGCCAAAGGGTAAGGTGTATTCACCTGTATACCAGCCTCAGCCCACTGTGGTGTTAAAAAACTGTGGGTACTACCACTGTCAATTAGAATATTCAATGGTTGACCATGTATACTGCCTTGAATTCTTAGTGTGTTATGACCAATACACCCAGTGATAGCATTCATAGATATTTCTAGGTTCTCTTCTTCTTGTATGACTGGTTGTTCTGAATCAGTAGGCAGAGTATCTGAAGTAAGAACAGTCTCCTCTTCAATCATCATGTTCAATTGTTTTGTTTTACACTGGTGGCCTGGAACAAATTTCTCCCCACACTTAAAGCACAGATTATTTTGCCTTCTGTACTCTATTAAATTCTGTTTTGGTGGCACAGTTTGTGAACTCTTTTGTGGAAGTGGTAACTGAGTTGGTTTAGAAATAGGTAGGGAATTTGGGTAGGGTGGGTTTCTAAAAGCTGGCTTCAGTCTTTTACTTTCAAATTCAACAGACAATTCATACAGTTTAGCTTGCCTGTATGCTTCAGACAATGTCTTAGGGTTTAGGGCTTTGACGCTATGTTTAATATCATCTCTTAATCCACTAATAAACAGAGAGACAAAAAAATCCTCACACAGAGTAGGATTCTGTAACAACATATAAGGCTGTAGCTCTTCAAATCTGTCTTGATACTCCTCAACAGACCCTTTCTGTACCAGCTTAGTGAACTCTTCCACTATATCAGCAAATGCCTTATCACAGAACCTATGACATAGGTCTGCCTCAAACTCATGCCATGTAACATGATGTTTTTGCATAATGTAGCCAGCAAACCAAATTTCTGCTTTTCCTGTTAAGTACATTGTAGCTACTTCCACTCTTTGCTCCACAGCAATACTACATAATGAAAAGTACTTAAGGCATTTATGTATCCAACCTCTTGGATTACTACCTTCAAAAAAAGGTAGCTCGATTTTGGGCTTATGCAACATAATCCCTGAAGTATTGTAAGACCCCCCTGTGCCTCTTCTATCCACCTCTAAGCCCACTGTATTGTTCTTAACAGCACTGTTCTCCCCCACTTGATTATCATTTTTAAAGCTAGTTATATGAGCAGGCAACTCATTTGGCTTAGATTTTAAAATTCCAGGCTCATCAGGTTTATAAGTAAACCTATTTTTGTCATTAACCACTGTAACCTGTACAGTATGCTTGCCACTCATGTTAGATGAATTAGGGGTCTGTACCTGTTCCTCATCAGGCTGATTTTGATCTCCTTTTCGACCAGTCAAAATCCTCAAAAGTTCTTCGACGGACCCTTGATTTGTAGTCATTCTAGACTCCAAAACAGTGATGCGCTCCTCTTGTTTCTCCTACCATTTAGGGATCTTGGTTTCATCCTGAGACTGCTTAACCAAAGCAGTCAAATCTTCCAACTGTTTCTGTAGTGCTGCAAAATCTGGGGATTCAGTCATTGTCTGGTTTTTCTTTGGCATTACAGCTTCAATGGCCAGGAAAATGCAGGCTCTCGATACCAATTTGTTATGGATTGGGTAAAAGGAAGAAGAAATTATCGAAGGAATAGGGTTTAGGAACAGAAAGAAAAGAGATTACAGAAAACGTTTCTCATTCATTCCTTTCATAACCATCATTTCCATTACATTGCTGTTTTATTTACATACATAATAGAAAATCTGTTATGCTAGCTGGCCTATCCTTGCTAACCAATTTTGTTATCTCCACAGGATTTGGGCTTTACTGGGCCACCCATGCTTCATCTGTATCTATTGGACCAAGCATATTGATCTGCTGGTTTGGTGCTTTAATATTTCCCGTGCGCCTCACGTGCTCCCCTCTCAGGTAAGTATTTCCCAATTCGATCTCAATCCCTACCCTTGTTTCTTCATTTCCCCCAATTCTCCCAATTCTTCTTCGATACCCTTCTCTCTTCCTTCGTCTTCTCCCTCTCGCCTCCCTTCTCCAACTGTGACAAACTCCAGGAAGAATGCACTCTAAGTATGATTTTTTTTCTTTATTTTCTTAGATCTTGGGCAATGTGCCACTCGTAGAAATAAACCAACAATAGCATATATTTGCGTTCATACATATCTTTTTATCACAGGGGTGGATTGCTTGAACTAAAGTGTGGACCAGAACTACCCATCGAAGAAAAGTACGTTCTGAATCCATCTTTCATCCCTGCATCGAATCACAGTTGACCATGGATGTCTTGAATTTCTTTATCATCTCGCATACATTTTCAGTTGGAGTTTGTGTAGAAAGGTTTTATGTTTTCTCAGATGGCCATTGATCTTCATTCTTCAAATGATAATGCACCTGAGAGCTACCCTTATATGTTCCCCTAACTTAAATGAAGATGTTTAAAGTTTTCTTTGTCAAATACATATTTTAAAAACTTTTCCAGTTCTAAGTCAATATAATAGTTCAGGTACAATGATCTTAAGTTTATATTTTTCTTTTCATAGAGTGGCTGTTTTCAAGATGCTAGTGTTTTTGTGCCTAAAATAGCATCATACAACCGAATCTGACATGCATATTTTCTGTTGACCTATTGGACCCTAATTGTTATGTATTATGCAGATACAAACATTGGGGACGAGCTTCTCCATGGTTAATGAGTGGCAATCCCAGGGATCTTATCATGCCTATTGACGGTGATGATGGTTTCTTTCCCACCTCTGGAAATGAGATGGTAGGCTTAAGTATTGATGTTGGTTTGTTAGCTTTGAACAATTTGATCAATTATTATCTTCTATCTTCAACTGCTGTGCAGAAACCAGAAGTTGTTAATTCCAGTCGGAAATACCGGTTAAGGGTGCTGGTATGTGCACCGTCGAATTCTGCTCTTGATGAGATTATTTTTCGCCTTTTAAAAACTGGTATGACTTTTGCTCACTCTCTTTTACTTCTTTAGAGAAAAATAGCTGCTATAAGTCATAGATTGTACTAGTAAACCATTTTTCAACATTCTTCAGTGGTTCCTTTTTTATATTCTATTGTACTAGACTTAATCATCAAATTTCTGTGGAATGGATATTGTAGTTTAAAGCATATTATTGTTCTTGAAACAGGGACACCAGAAGGTTATTTATTACTGTTTTTCTTTAACAACTTAATCCAGCATTTATCTTGATTTTTGTCCCTCTCTAGTAAACTTGATTATATATATATATATATATTATTGCATGTTCAATCTTTTTCTCTATATTAAGTTCTTCTAACTAAAATGAAAAGGTGACAAGACTGAAGAAGCATTCATCTGAAAGTAGTAAATGAAACCAGTTATATTGGCTGTGTTTTGATATCATTGTAAAAGCTTGAAAGTGCTTGACTAGGTACTTAATGTTGTAAATTATTTTGGAGGGTGGAGATTATTGTTGGTTAAAAAGTTGTCTGAAATGTTTTCAAGTCTACGTGCTTTTATCTGGCCATCATTTTTTGATATAATTATACATTATATTTTTCTATTTCATACAGGTGTTCGTGACGAAAATGTCCGTGCATATACTCCTAAAATTGTTCGCATTGGTCTTAAACCGCATCATTCCGTAGAGGCAGTCTCTCAAAGATGCTGTGAATACTTGGTACTATTTTCTTCATCTAACAGTTCCTTGAAAGGATGTAACTATCAAGTAAGTATAACCTGAAATTTGTAATTTATCATCATTTTACTTGAGCATATTTAAAAAACAATGAAATTATTAGGTGGTTGAGTTGAGTGTTACAGTGGAAATGGTGTGGTATAAAATCATTAAAATAGTAGTGCTGGTGAATAGTGATGTTGGTAATAACCTGCCTTTAAAGATGAGGGTAGAAATTTTTTTGGTCGGTGTAATGGTAAAATAGACTGGTGCTCTAGATTCTGCTGTTCTCCATAGTGGCAATTTTTGTGATTGTGATGATCATATAGGAATAGAACATGTTCGGATCATATGGAAACATTGATGTAGAAATGCCCATAATTTCTGAATGACAGATTCTATGTCGATTTTCAACTTGCAAGATACATTTCTAGTTTGCACGCAAGCAAATTTGATATGACTAAAATAAAGAAAATAGACATTTAAAACTTGTAAATCTCACCCCAGTGTGAAATTCTTTTGTAAAGATCTTCATTCTACAATGCCTAGAAAAGCTTCACTGCTCATGTACCAACTTCTTGATATTAACATTATTTACCATTGCATTTTCTTGGGCAATGCCATTAGTGCAGTTCTTTAATTTACTAATTTTCCTTAGATAGGTGATCCAGTTCAATTACCAGCTACTGTAATTTCGCCTGTTGCTGAGAAACTTGGGTAAAACACTTAATAATGTGCTTAAGTAACTTTATCTTCTATCCCTGTATTTTTCTCTCATACACTTCTTAATTTTGAAGCTATGGCACAAGCTTGTTCAAGAGATTTCAGAGGGCTGGTTATCCTGTAAAGATGCTTAAGACCCAGTATCGTATGCATCCTGAGGTAAGAAAATAAATGAATATTGATATTACTTATCCAAAGGAACAAATTCATATAAGTTATGTTAACTAATTATTTGTTGAGCTATAATTCCTTTTAACAACTAAAATATCGGTGATATTAAAGATGTCAATGGATATGTGATAGCGGTAGATATACCCTATTTGGTGCAATGAGACGGCAGATTATAGATACTTGGATATGCTGTGCTGAATTGCATCCACTTATTTAGCAGCTTTATGTCTTAAAAGATTGTTAGTGTTTATTAATGGTTCCAGCTCTAATTAATGATGCTTCTTTTGCATCATGTGGTTGTATGTTAAGGATTAAGACAGTTACATAATCCGGCTGCGACTTAAGCTTTTATGAGTTGCTTTGTACAATGTGTTGTCTTCGATTAGATAATCTATTATTAGCATGATACATGGAATCTAATCTATTTGTTGAACAGATAAGAAGCTTCCCTTCAAAGGAGTTCTATGATGAAGCATTAGAAGATGGATCAGATGTTCAAGATCAAACTACTCGTGAATGGCACAAATACCGCTATTTTGGACCATTTTGCTTTTTCGATATACATGAAGGGAAAGAATCACAACCCTCCGGAAGTGGGTCCTGGGTAAATACTGATGAGATTGAGTTTGTTCTTGCCATGTATAATAAGTTGATAACCATGTACCCAGCACTTAAGCTCTCAATTTGCAATTATAAGCCCTTATAGACATCAAGTCAAGCTTTTACAAGAGAAATTTCAGGAAATGTTTGGGGTTGAGTCAAAAAAGGTTGCGGATATCGGTACCATTGACGGTTTCCAGGTAATACTCTTGTTCTCTTATTGAAATAGAAAAGCTTTTCATGCACTTACACGTCCGGTTTCCAGGTAAATATCCAACATACTAGATCTAAGATAAATGCACTCTCTGTTTTTCTTTTCAGGGACGGGAAAAGGATGTAATATTTTCTTGTGTTAGGGCGAGCAAAGATAGAGGCATAGGCTTTGTGGCTGATTTTCGGCGAATGAACGTCGGGATCACCCGAGCAAAGTCTTCTGTACTGGTACTATGATATAACGAGTCTATTTGAATTTGAAGTTTGGATGAATCATTTACTTAACAGATTTAGTTGTTTCTGCAGGTTGTAGGTTCAGCATCAACACTGAAGAGGGATGAGCATTGGAGCAACCTAGTAGAAAGTGCCGAGAAGCGAGACTGTCTCTTTAAGGTGGTAGTCTTTTCACTGAACTACTTAACAGACGATATATCAATTCAGTTAGTTCATTGAACTCCTAAGTTAGTAGTCAGATTGTCGGATAAAGTATGGGTTGGTTTGGTAAGCTGATTTTTCAATCATTTACCCGAATCGACTGATTGCTCTCCCTTTTGGGGCAAATGGTTAGGTTGAAATGAATGCATTTGAAAATATTGCTAAGAAATACCCTGGGCAGGTAGGGAAGCCATATGCATCATTCTTGAATGATGAATATCTGGAGTCGATGAAGGCTGTTACCAAGGATGCACAAATGGTGGATGAAATGGACAATGAGGAAACTAATGTGCCCTACAATGCGGGTGGAGATGCCGATCAAGCACCGGTGGAAGACAATGACTATGGAGAAGGATACGGAGATGGAGACGTGGGGGGTATGATGATGACTAAACACAATTTTCAGAAAAAAATGGTAAAAGTTTTGTTGACCCATAGAAATTTAAATCAGAGACTGTTATTTAATTGTTATACAAGGCTAATTTGGTTTTCTGCTTCCATTTCATGGTTGGCCATATTAAATAATACTATAAATCTTATTGTACGATGGTGAAAATAAGTATATATATATATATATATATATATATATGAGTTGTGATATACTTACACGTAGTGTAAAGTTTTTAATTTTGCACTTTTTTTATAATCGTTTGATGAAAGAAATTAAAGGTTGAGATTAACTATTTTATTTTCTAGTGAATATCTTAATATTTTCTACCGTTAATAGCAATCTTAGATTTTCCTTATCTAATAATCATAAAAAGGTATAAAATTAAATTTTTTACACTAAGTGTAAGTAGATCATATCCCTATATATATTGGTTAGAGAGTTGTTTCAATTAAAATAAATTAATATCATATAATTATAAATAATTATATTTATATTTAAACAAATATATTTAATTTCTCTCGATTCTGATTTAACTAAAAAATAAATAAAATTTAAGCAATAAAAAATTATTTATAAACATCAACTTAAATTTCTTTTTCACTTCACTCGATTGAAATATGCACTTTTACAGGTATATAATCCGATAAAAGAGTTTATATTACTAAAAATATTATTTCTTTTTTTATATTCAATGTTTACTTTCACATGTGCACATCTTTTGTCTCGACATTTGCCTTAAAATGTATCTTGGAGCCTTTGAAATGCTCTTGAAGCGGGATTAAAAATATACCATTTGTCCTTAATTGGTTAAAAAAAGTAAAAAATCAAGCTGGTGATTTTCTAATCTCATGTTGAAAATCTGAAGGCTTTATAACATCTGGTAGTTGCTGTGATAGTTTAATCAGATTCCAGAAGAAGGGAATGGGTTCCCACAAGGCAAGAATACCACAGAGAAAGATACTTGTGGCAGTTGGATTAATATTAGGATCAACCCACTGCACATGCTAACTTTACAATTTCCTCTTCCTTCAAACCGAAGAACCGATACAAAAAAAAAAAAAAAAGCAAAAACCTTGGGTTTGTAAGGGTGTGGCGGGGAGACACCAAAATTTGATCCTTTTTTCCCATTTAGAATCTTCTTTGCCTAAGCTTTTACTTTTGCAATACTCGAACCATGTGAAGTGATTCTCTGCCTCTTTCTCTCCCCCTTGAATCCCGGCTCCCCCCCCCCCCTTCAATGCTTTTTTAACTCAGATCCATTCGTGGATAAGAGAACAATGAAAGAAAATTAAATATCCCTTTTTTCAACCAATGTGAAAATAGTAAGAAAAACTCTTGGAGGTTTAGGGCTTTAAACACTCAATCCATCAAATCCACATTGCTTGTATGTAAGTGACTGCTTCCTTGGACTAATCACTATTGCACAATCCACCGATACCTGCCCATTCCAACACAAAAATATTTCAGCAAAACGAAAATCACAACATATATATCATCATCAATGTAGTAGTAATCTGACCAAAAAACGATTGAATGTCCAAAAATGTCATGAACATGATATGATATGATGCTATGCTTCCCCATTAGAGCGCATGCGGAGAGATCACATGACAATTATGAAAGTATAGATTTAAGGTCCATGAACATGGGTCCCTATACCATACATGAGATGGAAAAGCACCTACTTCGTGGCTAAGCAATGTTGAGTGAGATTCCAAGAAGGTTCCATAATGCATGCTTATGTTACCCGAGATCTTCGAGCGCATATTCAAGCATGAATATAATGATATAATTCGGTTTAAGTCCCAATTTCAGGTATCCAGAAGGGGGTTGATCAAGTCGGGTTAAACCCCGTTTTGGGGGACAAATTCACTCTATATTGTTTTTCATCCACAAGGCTTATCACTAGACATAACTTAATCTCGACTACTATACGTATAAGACGAGATTTCCGAGCACTATTGAATTCTGGAAGAGGATTGGGGTTAAAAAAAAAACTTGTGGATCACACAATAAAAGAAATTCATGGGAGGTGGATCCCACTGTTGCAGAGAAGGAAGTCAAGTGGGTCCAAGTGATAGCCCACCATTTACCCAAAATCACATGGCGAAGAAACCAGCAACAAAACAAAAAGCTTCTCATTTCTACCCCCGTTAAATAATTAAAGGGTATATACATCATAGCCCACCGAACTATAATCAAATGATCGTTTTGGTTACTAACATTTCAAAAGTTATATAATGGTTATTAAATTTATCAAACTGTTACTAAATGATCATGGAAACTTTACATAAGTGTAAAATGTTGATAAATTTAATGAAAATTTTATAATTTTTAAAAGTTCAATGGAGAAAATGATCACTTGGATATAGTTCAATAACACTTGATGTACTTTGCCCTTAAAATTAAACCACATTTATTATTTTATTCCACTCCTACAGCAACAACATCACAATTTAAAAATCCCAAAAAAGAATAATCCTAAATCCGAAATGATAGATAAATAAATCCCAGAAACCAATGGATTGATTTGTTTGATTTTAAGAAATATATATGCATAGATTCATGGTCAACTATTGCATGAAAATAAAGCTAGCCGCACGATAGCCAAATGCCATTGGTGCGTGCCATAAAAGCGCGTGAGAAGCAAGTAAAAATTATTGCCCTTATTAAAAGTTAAACATACCTTTAATCGTCTTCTAATACGTGTCCTAAGACAATCAATTAGTCAAATATCAATGAAAAAATGCATCGAGAACTAAGTACATTCCCTAAGACAATGACCGCCAAATGACAATTCTATCCCCAAATGAACCAGAAATTCAAAGAATTATTGGAGGTAAAAATATTCTTTACCGTGTCTTAAATTCGACTTTTGTAGATAAAATAATAATATTAAAAAAAAGTAACTCGATTTATATGGCTATTGGAAATCGAAAAAAATTAGACAAAGGAAAGTATCCAAGGAAGAAAAACATCCCCTACCGTAACGGGTGCAAGTTAGCATGGATAACAAAGCAAAGACGAGTGGAAGTTGGTAGGAAAAAAAAACAACAGAGCCCAAAAAAGTTGAAAATGACATCTAGAGGGGATGGCGGTGGCTATAAGCCAGCTACCACCGACCGACCGAGCGCCACCCCTTGCGGTGCTTTCAAACAGGTTGAAAATGTAATTCTAAACTTAATGGAGGACAATGGTGTAATTAGAAATGAGGTTAAATTGTTTCTAAAAGAAGAGAAGTTGAAGACGTGACCTGAACGCCGGGGGAATCGAAGTCCATCACACGGATCTTGGCGCCAACATCACCCAAAACCCGGAGCTCGACACGGTCGTTAAGCGAAGCATCTCTGATCAAATCAGCTGCATCAGCTTGCATCAAGTTAGCTCGATCGACGGCGATGGTTGCATCCACGGTTCTGGTGCTGTGAGCTTCTTGGTAAAACCCGGGGACCGAAGCTTTCCCCAAAGGAATCCCGCGGTACATGACGGTGAACCGGGATTCCCCGTACTTGATCCCTACTTTATTGGGATTCACCGCCGTGAAAATCATGCGGATGGTCAGAGACAAAGAGGCGGTCGTCGGGGTGGTCGCGACGGAGGTGGCGGTGCCGTCGAAAGAGGAAGGATTGGATGTGGAAATGCCCATGTATTGAACACCTACTTGTTGGAGATCGAACTGGGGCTTCTTGGGCTTAACGGCGAGGACTATTACGAGGACGACGGCGAGCACTAGAAGGGCTAAGAAGGAAAAGAGAAGGAAGAGGCAGCAACAACAGCCTTTGAAAGAGGCGGAGGAAGAGGAAGAACGGTGAGGATAGTAAGTGTGGTGGCGTTGGAGAGGTGGGGCGGTGATAGAGTTGTGGTGGTCGCCGTTGGCGGTGGATGAACGCGTTTCTGGGGCATGGTTTCGATGGGCGTTAGGTGGCATTTTTGTGCTGCTTTTCAAAGGGAAAAAGAAGAAGAAAAAGCCTCCCTCTCTCACTCAGTGACTCGGTATCTCTCTCGATAACTCTATGGAGCTACAGTGGTTTATTACTTTGAGGGAGATTGAGAGAGAGGGAGGGAACCCAAGAAAATTCGGTGCTTTTTCATCCGTTCTTTTTAGTGACTTCTTGCTGGTAGAGCCACTCTTGTGTAGACTATAATAAACAAGTCGAGTTTTAATTCTGCCTTCCATCCCTGTATTGTTTTAGAATTTGAAATATTATCCCCTATTTTATTATTTTGGTATGAAACCCTGGTATCTGGTATTCACATGAGATCAATTTTCGGTTTAATCCAAAAATGTTCCTAAATCGGTTGATTTGGTTAAAATTATATCTGCTTAGTTAGCTATTTCGATAATAATAATTTCTCACCCCTAATCTATAGTTAAGTCGAGTTAGAGTCCTAAACTAGATGTAAGGTCCTCTTAACATCCACCCCACTTGTTTAAGAGATGTCCATGTTATTATAGCATCACCTAACAAGTGTAGGTCCTTCTATTTTAACTTCTAGGAATGTATATCTTCTATTTCTTTGATTTAAAAAATTATGTTTTAATCTATAATATTGTTAATAGACTTTCATTAAATATATAATATTCTAGCTTTTGAATGTTTAGTTTAAAATGCAAAACCTTACTGATCAATGACATGATCGTCATTCTTACAAGTTTTGGGTTCAATTATGTCGTTTGCAGGGATATTTGAGTGTTCATCGTCGTCAAATGATTGAGATTTTTTCAACAAATATTACCTTATAGTTATCATAGACTAATGAAAATCAAATTCGAAGTTCGCAACACATTTAAAATTAGTGGAAGCCAATTAACATGCTTATAAATTTAATTTTAATCTTTAATAAATTAATTGTAGTCCATTAAATTATGATTCTTATTCTAAATTAATCTTTAAAATTTTAATTATTTTCATTTCACTCCTAAATTTTGACTTTCATTCTAAATTAGTCCTTAATTTTTTTAACATTTCAATTTCATCCAAAACTATCCGTATATACTAATCTCAACCCTTTTAATAAAGAGAAAATAACCTCAGTGACCAAAAATCCCAGATAATATACGATTTTGACCAACTTTTTTTGGATTTGCGAAAATGACCAACAAAATCGCAATGCGATCTCTAATTCGCATTGCGATCTCCACTATCGCAAATTCACGTTGCATTTCGCATTGCGATAGTTGAAAATCGCGTTGCGTTTTTCCATTTCGCGTTGCGATAGTTGAAAATCGCGTTGCGATTTTCCATTTTGCGTTGCGATAGTTGAAAATCGCGTTGCGATTTTCCATTTCGCGTTGCGATAGTCTACAGTCGCGTTGCGATTTTCCATTTCGCGTTGCGATAGTTGAAATTCGCGTTGCGATTTTTCATTTCGCGTTGCGATAGTCTACAGTTGTCGTTGCGATTTTCCAAATTCGTTATGATAGTTAAAAAAAAGATTTTGTTTCTTAAGAATTTTCTATAAAAAGATAGTATCCGCGCGGACGTGTCAAAGACACGTATTACCACGACCACGACCACGACCACGACCACGACCACGACCACGACCCGACCCGACCCGACCCGAGACGAGACGGACGGCGGCGGCGGCGCGCGAGAGTCCCTCTTGTTCTCTATCACTCAACAAGGAAGTGGGAAAGACAAGCCTTAAATACCATTCCCAATAGTGTTTCCAATACTATGTGGGATTTGAGCATTACCAACACTTATTCCCAATACTATGTGGGATTGAGCCTTAAATAGTGATATTATTTTTGAATGTTTTGCTTAAAATTACAATAATCGCGATTGATTGTAGATTGACTTTTAATTATGACATATTTAATCGTATAATACTAATGTAATTGGTTGTTGATTCAGTTATTTTAAGGTGCATGATTGTTAATTGTTTCCTGAATAATCACATTGTATTGGAAACAAGTGTTGGTAATGCTCAATCCCACATTGTATTAGAAACACTATTGGGAATGGTATTTAAGGCTTGGCTTTCCCACTTCATTGTTGAGTAATAGAGAACAAGGGGGACTCTCGCGCACCGCCGCCGCCGTCCGTCTCGTCTCGGGTCGGGTCGGGTCGTGGTCGTGGTCGTGGTCGTGGTCGTGGTCGTGGTAATGGTAATGGTAATGGTAATACGTGTCTTCGACACGTCCGCGCGTATACTATCTTTTTAGAGAAAATTCTTAAGAAACAAAATCTTTTTTTTTAACTATCACAACGAATTTGGAAAATCGCAACGACAACTGTAGACTATCGCAACGCGAAATGGAAAATCGCAACGCGAATTTCAACTATCGCAACGCGAAATGGAAAATCGCAACGCGAAATGGAAAATCGCAACGCGATTTTCAACTATCGCAACGCGAAATGGAAAACCACAACGCGATTTTCAACTATCGCAACGCGAAATGCAACGCGAATTTGCGATGATGGAGATCGCGTTGCGATTTCAACTATCGCAACGCGAAATGGAAAATCGCAACGCGATCTCCAACTATCGCAACGCGAAATGGAAAAACGCAACGCGATTTTCAACTATCGCAATGCGAAATGCAACGTGAATTTGCGATAGTGGAGATCGCAATGCGAATTAGAGATCGCATTGCGATTTTGTTGGTCATTTTCGCAAATCCAAAAAAAGTTGGTCAAAATCGTATATTATCTAAGATTTTTTGTCACTGAGGTTATTTTCTCTTTAATAAAATAGTTAGGTCAAGCTAAACTATTATATGTTTGAAAAAAATAGGTTAAATAATTGTGGAAACTAATTACTTATTGGATGAATTTGAGGATGAAATTGAAAGATTCGATAGTTTGTGAAATAATTTAAAATGATGATCATAACTTAAGGATAAAATTAGAATGTTCAAAAGTTTGAAAATTAGTTTAATATAGAGTCCTAGTTTAAAATTAAAATATTCAAAAAAAATTAATAATTCAAAATAAGAAACATAATTTGAATACAAGCTATACAATTAATTTATTTTTAAATTAACAAATAAATAGACCAAATTTCCAGAATTAAAGACCAATTTCACTCCATTTTAAAACTTCAAAAAAAAAAAAATAGAGGGACCAGTGACAGTCATAAATAAATAATGCATGAATTAATGGGATATGTCATGAAATTTTCTTTTTCTTTGTTTGGTTACATCTATCAATAGAACAAACTAAAGGTTGAAGCTCGATTGAACACTATTTATTGCAACTTCTATAAAGTTTACAGGTTTTGGTGTTTTTTTTAAGACAAGGCAACTAATCTTTATTAAAAAAATATTTAAAATTATAATAAAGATTTATAATTATTATAATAAATCAAATACATAAATAGGATATTTTCCTATAGCAGTGAAACTAATTACTTTAAATCATAGAAGGACCTTACACGAAAAAGATAAAAAAAATCAACCAAATGACTAAAACGAAAAAATAGATATGAATAAATCTGATTGTATCAGTAAATGAACCATAAAATGTGATTAACCTATTGAAAGACCATCGAAAACCACAAATCTAAGCGGACATTGCGAGAAACTATTTACGAACGTAAAATTACGTATCTAAATTCAATCTGAGGATTCATAAGAGGGATGATCAACATGATTACTAATAAACGTCATCTTGATTGGTCGTGACATTGCCAAATTCATCTATGAGAAAATATCAAATGAAAAGACCGATCCAATGACGAAAAAAATTAATATTTTAAAAATAAAATTTGAATTATAAAATAAATCTACTAATTTAATTAATTTGAAATTTTTTAAGTCAATTTTTTAGTTACATCATTAATAAGGATTTACTCTGAAATCCAAAATTAGATGTCTTTTTTTTTTTCATTAACCGGATATGTATTACATTTCCAATATAAATTACAAGATTTTCTTTGGAATTAGTTAAAATATTATTACCATCTCTGCCTTATAATAATAAGAGTTAGGATTCGAGTTTTTTAAGAGTGAAATTTTAGTTGAAAATGAGTTATTTAAGAATGTTTTTTACGTGTTAAACGAAATTTTGTGCCAAAAAGTAATTCGATAAGTATTTCCAAAGGACCCCTAACTGCATTACATGTTTTTAGAACTATAAATGATATTCTAAATCAATTTTTTAATCTTTTTTAACATTTAAAAATTATCCTTAGTCTTATTAAATTTTTAAATATTCTAATTCTTTAAACTTTTAAATAATTAAGGCGAATAGTTTTATTATATCATTATTATTTAATTTCAACATTTTCTTCCTAAAGACAGAAACAAATATATCCCTAACTAATCACAAACTTTTTTTTATTAAGATTTGAACTAATTAAATAAAATCTGAGCAGTAGATCAAAATGTAAGATGTTTTATTGAAGAAATGGAATTCCTGCAGCATACATATTACATAGTAAAAACCAGGAAATGTTGGAGTACATCATCTACCTATATCTCCATGCAAGGAGAGGGACAGGGACCAAAAAGGAAGAAAAGGAAAATTGGAATAACATACGATGAACATTTCCTGTAACAGTTCCCAACATGTCGAAAACGCTGCCTGATCACATGTCGGATATAAGTGGAAGTGCTTAGCAAGCCTTGCCTTTTATGCAGTTGAGTGCGCCGGAATCCTTTGTCAGTAACGGCGCAATTTTACCAGGCTGGTATGCAAGCATTACGTCGCCGCCGTATTTCTTGGTCACCCACGAACTGCCGGACTCGACGAAGAAGGCACCATTGTCGAACTGATCACCTTGGGTTATCCAGTTCCAGTTCTTCCACTCCGATTCCGGGGAGTAATCTCTTTTGGTGACTTCTTTGTTTACTGTTTCCGATGAGGCGGAGTAGCGGTTGCCCTGGCTGACGTAGGTAGGGTGGCTGCTGCCGCCGATGGCGTACATCAGCCAGTGGGTGTAGTCGTTGTTTACAACATGGATGAAACCGAATCGGCTTCTCGGCATTCTCTGGACCAACCCTTTTCCGAAGTGGTTCAACGCGACGGTGATCTGCATCTTCTCGTCGAGGTCGTACGAGTCGTGTGCTCCGAACAACATCACGTCGTTGTGATCGGTGAAATGGCAGTTTGAAATGGTGATGGCGCTGGAGCCCTGAATAGCGTCGATAAGACCATCGGAACATCGGTACATGGAGAGATGGTCGATCCAAACGTTGGTTGATCCGAAGATAGAGATCCCATCTCCGTCACTCTTTGTCCTAACCCCGGCGTGTCCTTCACCATCCTTGATCGTGCCACCTTCACAAGCCACCGTGTCGTGGATACGAAGGTTATGGATGATAATGTTCTTGGCGAACTGGATGGTAATACCGGCGCCGTAAGCGATATGCACTTTAACTCCCCTTCCGTCGATGGTTTTATCGTTGGTCATTATGAGAAGCTCCTGTTCCGGCGTGATCACCATGGAGTGCTGGAAGATGATCCAAAGCGGCCTCGTTTGGATGACGGCGTGACGGAGAGTTCCAGGCTTTGGGTCATGAATATCATCGGAAGAATCGGTGATAACATAAAACTCACCGTCTTTTCCACCGGTGGTGCCATGGCCGAATCCGAGGGCGCAATCGGCAAGCTTCATCCTATTAATCTCCCAATATTCATCGCACCGCCAACATTGATCGATGGGATTAGACGCCACGCAAGGACCGCCATTCTTTTTCTTCCCCCTCATATCACGTCTCGTGGAATTCAAACCCATCATCGTCTTGGCCGCATGCTCGTTGTAGTGATTAACAATCTGCTCCGGGTTAGCCCGATAAGCCTTTTCCAGATTCTCTTTCGCCATTAACTCCCGCTCCCTCAAGTAATCATCGTATTCCCCAATGTGAGCTTGCAGGGTTTGGATTAAAACCAAAAGCGAACACCAAAATCCAAGGATGCCAACACTAAATCTGCTGGAATCACCCATTGTCTTGTGTTATTAAACAAGTAAAAAACAAAAAATCCCTGAGATCTACCAAACAATTTATTCAGATGAGAGACAAAGCCGAACCCAACAAGTTGAGCTCAAGCTTGTTGGTCACAAAAACTGGGATTTATTTTATTTGGGTTGATGATTAGAATGGGAAATGCATCGCTCTTTTATATTACATCATACACACTATTTTTACTCATTCTTAACAACCAAATTCCTCAAATCTCTCTTTTCATCCATACACTTGTTTGCGTATTATAAAATCCGCAACAAAATTTACAATACTGCCACACACGTGCGTTTAAAAGGGTAAATTACGCAATTAGCTTATACACTATCAATTTTGATCCATTTTAGTATATAAACTTTCAATTGTTTCAAAATCATACCTAAAGCTTAGTTTTTGTTTAATCTTAGTATATCTATTCAAAATTTAACGTTGAGTTTTCATTTTTTTTTAAAGTTTAGGTATTAAAACGGACCAAAACTAATAGTTTAGAAAAAATTAAAAATCTAGATACTAAACCAGACTAAAACTGATAGTTTAAGTACTAAACACGTAGTTTACCCTTATGTAGACACTCATTTTCGTCCGATCTTATATAATATATGGCTTTATTATATATTTATGTTACTTTGTATAGTATATATTATATTATTTATGTTGCCCTTTAATATTATGTGGTACAAACATATTTATAATATATACTTACATTATATAATATATAATGTATATATGTTGTCGTATATATTCATTTTATATAATATATGAGTGCTATTAGTATATATTATTAATTAACATGTGTTGTGTTGGTTTTGTGTCAGGCCCAAATAAGCTAACTAGAACCCGGTTGAGATCCGACCCACCCATAGGACAACCCGGCTGCAACCCGTAGTAGATCCGACCCGACCCAGTCAATATCCTAGGGTTTCTGAAACCCTAGAGAGCCAGTCGCTGCCTCTTATTTTTTGCTCCCAGCCTCTAGTGTCTATGACATTGGATCAAGATAGATCCAACGGCCCAAAACGAAGATCAAGGCTAAGGGTTTCCAAACCTAACAACCCCAGCCGCCAAGCAAGGGGGTTCAGCCACAACTCCTATTTTTTTGGCTGATTTTGAAGACATTATCCCCTAGTGGGAGACTATTTTCAGGAGGGTAAACCAATAAACTCAATGACCTAGCCTAACTAGGACTCTAAATTGAACGGGAAAAGGGGATTTGTAAAGTTATAAATCCCTGCAAAATCAAAAGGGAAGATAAGTGAGAAACACATGAGATACGCAAGGAAAATATGAGAACTTGTAAAACTTCGAAAAAGAAATAAAAAATGGTAAAATTTCTTACCTTTCTCGATTCTTGACACGCTGTAAGCCTCGGGTTTTTTCTTCAATTTTTTTTTTCTTTCTTTTTGGTTCGAAAAGCCGATGAAAAGGGGGAGGGCTTTCGAAAGATCTTTCTCAGATCTAGCCCTCCCCGAGACTATTTTGCAAAAACCAACTTCATTTTTGAAATGAAGGTCAAAAGAGCTTTTGAAAAACTAGATTTTTTTTTGGTTTTGTCGCCGATGAAAGGCGGCTGGCGTCAATCAACAGTGACTAGTGAGGCGGCGGTGGCTGAAATCTGGGTTCTCTATGAACCCAGTGGCCATGTTCTTCATCTGCTAAATAATATTGCAGAGGATTTTAGGGTTTTGGTTTGATCCATTTTCGATGGGGGGAAGAATGAGACTTGTTTTTGAATTATTGGGTTTAATACTGAACCCGATTGACTCAATAACCCAACTAGATCCCCTAGGATCCGTGTGTTTTGCCAATAAAAAGGTCTAATTATGGGTTCAACCCCCCATTTATTTTAAAGTTCATTTTATCCCCTGAACTCAATTTTAACCCCGATTTCATTTTTAAATTTACCATCTATTTTATTTTTCTTTTAATTTGGTCCTTTTTTATTTAATTTATGTTTTAATTAAAAAAAATTCTTTTATTTTTTATTTCTTTTTATTTTTAATTTAACTAACCTTTTTATTATTTCATTTATTTCTTTTCAATTTAGCCATTTTTATTCATTTTTCCTTCTTTTTCAATTCAGTTTTTTCATTATTTATTTTATTATCTTCCTTTTAAATTTAGTTTTTTTTATTTTTTTAGTAAGGGTTATATTTAATTTCACAATTAACATTTTTTACAATTAATTTAGTAGACTTTTTTTCCTACAATATTTTATTTTAGTATGTGCAACTTGTTTTGTTTTATTTTCTGTTAATTCCTCAGCATGTATTTTTACTTTTTTTTCTTTTGTTTGCTTAAAGTATCATAATTAACCTTTTTTTTCTTTTGATTCATCATGTTACTTTGCCAATTTAAGATTTTTTTAACTTTTTAAGGGTATTCTTTTAAATCGATCGGATGTAAGTAATTTGGATCTTAACTTGCAATTTTCCCAATTAAGACAATTGGAAATTATATGAGTACCGAAAGGGCAGTTCAAGGGTGCTAATCCTTCATTGACTGTAACCGACTCCCGAATCCGACATATCTTTGGTAAGATGCAGATCAAGTAAGAAACCGAGGTATCTGATCAACCAATTTTTGTTCTTAAAATAAATGATCGGTGGCAACTCTAACCCACTTATTTAAGTCAAAGCCCAATTCTGGGCCCACCCGAAAGACGGTTGTGATAGCTTGGCGACTGTGCCTGGGAAAGGTAAGTGAGTCACTCTAAGGCTAATTTCCAGTTGATTTTTTAAATGAAAAATGTAAGTTAAATTTTAAGATACATTTTCGATCCTTATTACTTACCTTTGATATTTTTCAAGCAAATAGTTGTACTGACGTTTTTTCAATGATTTCAGATTTTTGAAAAAGTTTTCATCTCTGGCTCTATACCTAAGCTCCGAACCCTTTTTAAGTGGGGGTGAAAGTGACACCTTTGTGAGAATTTATTCTCAGTGCGGGCCTAACAAGTAACCTTTGGGATTCATATACCTTATGTATTCGTGTGAATTTATTATCCGTGCAAACATAAGAGAATGTACGCTCTCGAGTTTAACTTAGTCCAGATAAGCTTGTAATGGGCTTAGGACTAAGGGTCTGGCAAGTCCAAGGGGCACAAGCAAGGAAAACTTGGGTACCTTCTTTAAAACCTAAACTGGGAGAATGCAAGGAGTTAGAGCCCACCCTGAAACCCTATTTCAAAACCTAGGATGCTTGAATTATCTCATATTTTACTTTATGTTAAAAGCATACAAACTAGACAAATATGCAGTTAGGATTTGCTTAAAATTACCATGTGGGGTAGAAAACATGTATAGTTAAGAATTAAAGCATGTTGGTTAGATATCATGTGGGGTAGAACTTTTTATTTTCATTATTATTTTTTTTATCCTTATCTCACTAACTTTTTTTCCTTTCTTTTCCCCCTTTTATTTTATTCTATTTTATTTTTTTATCATTCACATCATTCAAAAGAGGTGTTAATTCACAAAAATATGTTCATTAAATGTAAATAGTTTGCATTAATGGACAAAGGGGTTGTAATACAAGAGATGAAAAATGTCGAGGTACGACTGTGGTCCGAAAAGACTCAGAAAGAAAAAGGAGACAATCTGCAAGATAGCAATATGTTACATTCAATAAAGAAAACGTGGTGCCCACAATCAAGTACATGGAAAGTCAACTTTTCAAAAATGGGTTGGCAAAGGTTGCAGGGGCAAGACGAGAAAAAGGTTACTGACCTGGAGAGTCCCTTCAAAGACAACAAAACAAGATGGCTCTGAAACTGGAGACCATTGTTGACGAATTAAAAAAAACAAGAAAATGAACTTCGGATAGCTCCTATCAATGGAGGGCTCTAATGGTGTTTCCGTTAGGAAACATGCTCAGCAAAGGTTGAAAGCTAAAATTACAGTCATTCGATATTTCTTGGAACAAGCTCGACACTTGCACGATTTAGTCAGAGAAGCAAGAGCAGCTCGACAAGGTATTCAACCGGCGACAGATAAAAGAATAAGATTTTTCGATCTGTTAGAAGCTGCTCATAGTCTAGAAGACTTAGTCATAATACACCTTTAAGATGTTTATGTCTCTTAAAAAATAGCACTTTTGTCCCTATAAAGATTATTTATAGTAACAAACACATTTTTTGGATCAGTGCCTTGAAACTTCGTGCATCATGCATTCTTGCATATTTCGCATTATATTTTTTCATTACATTCACATTAACTAACAATAGATGTCTCATAATAAAAGAACAAACACTGGACACAACAAACATTGGATACACCTCATCCTTACAATACCCGTTCAAACAAAAAGGAAATGGAAGCTAAGATTTCTCAACTTGAAGATAACATAAATCAAAATCAACAAGATACCTTGGATTCCATCACTAGGAACCAAGACTCATTAGTTGACCAGATGATTTCAAGGTTGTCTGGCCGGAATCAATTGAATGCTTCTAGGGCAGGGGCATCCTAATGAGGTTTTATTCCATTTTGCAGCATCCTGTTTAATTTTTTTTGAACTTTCACATTTTCTTTTTGTAAGGATATTTAAATGAGTTTATGCTACTATAAAAATGGTGAACTTTGAATCAAATTTACAACTTGAAATTCTCTGAATATCAACTAAATTAAAAAATTATGTAAATGATTCAGAGTTACAGATCTTTGACAAAGTGACATGATTTAAATTTGATAAAACAAAGACCTTGACCTTACCCTAGAAGATACGCTCAAACACCATACCCTTCTCTTGCAAGAACCGATATAACCTTCTCCTCTCATAAGGGAATGAACAAGAGACTTGGTATTAGGTATGCATAGGAGCGGACAACATGAGGCATCTCTTGTGTATGACATTACTATACTTTTGTTAAGGACGTTCAATGATGATCATGATCTTTACAGATGAAATAGTCGAGTAAGCAAATCTAGTTTAGGTCAGTTGCTTGGAAATTGAACTCTAAAGATGAGATTTCTTGACTTTCAAGAACACCTAGACTATAACAGGTATTTCTTGAAAAACTCAAGAAATTGGATCTGTATACCCAAATTATAATATTATATGTATACAATAAAGCTTGAGTTGCCCCTCTAAAGCAATTGGTTAAACGTCCCGACTTTATGGATAAGATTCTGCTAGCTTGATAAAGGTGATTATAATATCTATACAATAAAGTTTGAGCTGTCCTTCTAGAGTAATTGGTTAAACGCCACAGATTTATGGATAAGATTCAGCTAGCCAGACAATAGCAAATTAAATCAAATTGATCTAAATAAGGAGTTTCGGTAAAGATGAACTAAGGGATTTAAGGAACACCTGTTATAGTCAATTTCACACGAGCACTCAGAAATTTCATTTTTAGATCGATATTTTGACACTGTCTTTGTTAGAGGAGTCTACGAAGCTTGAAAAAATACAAGATTTCAGAGAACCAAAATAGAAGATCTAGTAGTTGATTATGTTAGTTGTGTTATTTTGTCCGCATCTAATTAAAATGCCAAGCCAAAGAAAAGAGGCAGGTTGCGATGTTCAAAAAAGAAATGACATTTTGGTGGTCGAAACCTTAGAAAATAGGAAGCCAACCTGAGGCCAACTCATCAATTTAGATTTTTTTCAAAGAGCTACAACTCTGAAAGCATTGAAGAGTTGTTGATTCTTTTGATTTTCTGTGAACTCATGTTTATGATTTGATTCGATTGTGAGCCTGAATTAAGGGGCAATTTTTTACAAAATTCTTATATTCGCATATCTTTTTTCCCCTCCTAAAATAAAATAAAGGAGAAAAACATTTTCAAACAGGACAATCTCAAATGTGAAAGGTCCTTGAAGCTGTTGAGGTTCATTTTACCTCGATTGAAGAAAGAATAAACAATGCCAGAACAACGGAGCATTTCACATTCTTGAAAGCAAATAGTCCAAGTGATCAGATAGAACTTGTGACATTGTCAACAACTCGAGAAGAAAATGGGGCATGATCGATTCCAAGGACATGACCAGCAGACAAAAATGAAGCTCTATCCAGGAGATAAAACAAGAAATAATTCATGTTAAATACATCTTAGACATACTTAAGAGCATCACATTTATCATTTTTCACATACATAATTTTTGCATCTTTAGATTCAAGTTTCAACTTCAAGACGAAAGATATTCGATTCAAAAGCACCTTCAAAAAAGATTGATGATGGTTGCTTAACTCAACAGTGAGGAGCGACACCTCAACCAATTTGACTAATTGAAAGATCGATAGATCTTATAATCAACTTCAGACGGGTTCAAGAGCCAATTCAGGACGGATCCATTTCACCTTAACTTAACGATGAGTGGCTAGTTTCCAGTTAACATTTTCAAGCCAGATTTCGAGTCCATGACAGATGACATCTGGCTGACAAAATATATCACTTGGCTTTCCCGTGAAGAGGAGTCATTTAAATAATTATTATCGGCTTAGACCTACGAAGGGAGCCATCCTTCATTTAGAGGAAATTCATAACACAGCTTAAGTCGAGAAAAATTGTCTGTCAACAAACAACTTTCCAGTTTAGATTTCGAGCTAGATTTTAACTTCACAGCTAAAGATATCGAACTCAAAATGATGCAACTTGTAAAAGATTAGATTTCAAGTTGACAACGAAGGATATCCAACCAAAGACAATTTGGCGGTGCAATTTACAAGATTAGATTTCAACTTCACAGCGAATGAGTCATCCACGATTTCAACTTAACAAAGGAAGGATACCGTACCCAAAATATTAACCCAACTTCATGACGAAGGAGTCATATGTGACACAATAATGAAAAAATCAGCTTCATTTAGAGTCAATTTCAACTTCACAACAAAAGATATTGAAATCGAAAGCGATGAAATTTACAAGAGTGGATTTCAACTTCACAATGAAGGACATCCAATTCAAAACTCAACTTCACAACGAATGAGCTACCCATGATTTCAACTACACGATGAAGGATACTATACCCAAAAGATTGACACAACTTCATGACGAAGGAGTCATATGTGACACAACAATGAAAAACCAGTTTCATTCAGGTCAAATTTCAGCTTCACAACGAAGGACGTCCAATTCAAAGCTCAACTTCACAGCGAATGAGCCATCCACGATTTCAACTTCACAACGAAGGATATCGTGCCCAAGTGGATTGACTTAGTTTCACAGTGAATGAGTCATATGTAAAAATAGAGGGATACCTCCCAGCCTATTATAGTATAGCTCAAGGCAAGAAGGGTTATTTGTCAACAAAAACCTTCGAGTTTGATTACATTCAGCTCAAGGGGATTACATTCAGCTCAAGGGGCATATCAAATTTACAGTATAGCTCAAGGCCAGAAGGGCTATCTGTCAACAAAAACCTTCGAGTTCGATTCCATTCAGTTTAAGGGCATATCTAATTTACATTATAGTTCAGGGCAATAAGGGCTATTCGTCAACAAAAACCTTCGAGTTCGATTCCGTTAAGCTCAAGGGCATCAAATTTACATAATAACTCAAGGCGAGAAAGACTATCCATCAACATAAACCTTCGAGTTCGATTCCATTCAGCTCAAGGGAATATCAAATTTATAGCATAGTTCAAGGCAAGAAGGGACTATCTGTCAACAAAAACCTTCGAGTTCAATTCTGTTCAGCTCAAGGGCATATCAAATTTACAGCATAGCTCAAGACGAGAAGGGTTATTTCATTCAGCTCAAGGGCATATCAAATTACAACATAGCTCAAGGCGAGAAGGGCTATATGTCAATAAAAACCTTCGAGTTTGATTACATTCAACTCAGGGGGGAATATCAAATTTACAGTATAGCTCAAGGCAAGAAGGACTATCTGTCGACAAAAACCTTCGAGTTCGATTCCATTCAGCTCAAGGGCATATCAAATTTGTAGCATAGCTTAAGGCGGGATGGGCTACATGTCAACGAAAACCTTCGAGTTTGATTACATTCAGCTAAAGGGCATATCAAATTTATACCATAGCTAAGGCGAGAAGGGCTATTTGTCAACAAAAACCTTCAAGTTTGATTCTATTCAGAGCGAGGAACTATTTTTCGGGTAAAGTTTAAACCAAGGTCTTTAAGTCAAGAAGAAGATCTGAGGCAATCTATTAGCCTAGTACAACATAACTTAAGTTGAGAAAAACTATATGTCAATGAAAACTTTTGAGTTCGATTCCATTCAGCTCGAGGGCTTATCAACTACATGGTAGTGTAGAGGAACTACTTTCCAGTCGAATTTTCAAACCAAGGTCTTTAAATCGAGGAAAAGACCAAGGTTGACTACGATTTGACAACAAGAAGCCACCTTCCGATTCAAATGCCAAACTACGGTTTCAATTTCATGAAGAAGGATATTATTTCAAGACGGACTCGACTTCGCGACGAAGGAGTCATCCGCAACTCAATTTAACAAGGAGTTATTCCTAATTGAAATATCAGAGTCAATTTTCAAATCCACAAGGGAGGATATTAGACTCAAAGACCCCGTCATACTGAACGAAAATTTGTGTCATTTTATCTTTGTCCTATTTTTTGTTACACGAAAAAAGACAAAGAGGGGCAACTGTAGACACTCATTTTCGTCCGACCTTATATATAATATATGGTTTTATTATATATTTATATTACTTTGTATAATATATATTATATTATTTATGTTGCCCATTAATATTATGTGGTACAAACATATTTATAATATATACTTACATTATATAATATATAATGTATATATGTTGGCGTATATATTCATTTTATATAATATATGAGTGATATTAGTATATATTATTAATTAAAATGTGTTGTGTTGGTTTTGTCTCAGGCCCAAATAAGCTAACCTAGAATCCGATTGAAATCCAACCCGCCCACAGAACAACTCGGCTCTAACCTGTAGCAGATCCGACCCGACCCAATCAATATCTTAGGGTTTTTGAAACCCTAGAGAGTCAGTCGTCGCCTCTTATTTTCTGCTCCCAGCCGCTAGTGCTTATGTCGTTGGATCAAGATAGATCCAACGGCCCAAAATGAAGATCAAGGCTAAGGTTTCTAAACCTAACAACCCCAGCTGCCAAGCAAGGGGGGGTTCATCCACAACCCCTATTTTTTTGGCTGATTTCGAAGATAATATCACCTAGTGGGGGACTATTTTTGTTAGGGTAAACCAATAAACTCAATGAACTAGCCTAATTAGGACTCTAAACTGAACGGGAAAAGGGGATTTGTAAAGCTATAAATCCCTACAAAATCAAAAGGGAAGATAAGTGAGAAACACAAGAATACACAAGGAAAATACTAGAAAATACGAGCACTTGTAAAACTTCAAAAAGAAAATAAAAAGGGTAAAATTTCTATCATTTCTCAGTTCTTGACGCGCTGTAATCCTTGGGTTTTTGCTTCGATTTTTCTCTCTCATTTTGGTTCGAAAAACCGATGAAAAAGGGGAGGGCTTTCGAAAGATCTTTCTCAGATCTAGCCCTCCCCTAGGCTATTTTGTAAAAACCAACTTGATTTTTGAAACGAGGGGAAAAGAGCTTTCGAAAAACTAAATTTTTTGGTTTCGCTGCCGATGAACGGTGACAGTGGCCGAAATATAGGTTCTTTATGAACCCAGGCAGCCGTGTTCTTCATCTGCTTAAGAACATGAAGAACATTGCAGAGGATTTTAGGATTTTTGTTTGATCCATTTTCGATGGGAGGGGGAAGAATGAGACTTGTTTGTGAATTATTGGGTTTTATACTGAACCCAATTGACCCGGTCGGACCCCCTAGGGGATCCACATGTTTTGCTGAGAAAATGGTGTAATTATGGGTTCAACCCCCATTTGTTTTAAAGTTCATTTTGCCCTCTAAACTCAATTTTAACCCCTACTTCATTTTTAAACTTACCATCTATTTTAATTTTCTTTTAATTTGGTCCTTTTTTATTTAATTCGTGTTTTAATTTTAATTTTTTTCTTTTATTTTTTTCAATTTAACTAACCTTTATATTATTTCATTTATTTCATTTCAATTGAGCCATTTTTTCTTTTTTATTCATTTTTCCTTCTTTTTCAATTTGATTTTTTCTAATTTTTTCTTTTTATTGATTTTATTATCTTCCTTTTATATTTAGTTTTTTATTATTTTTTAGTAAGGGTTATATTTAATTTCACAATTAACATTTTTTACCTTTAATTTAATAGACTTTTTTCCTACATTATTTTATTTTAGTATGTGCAACTTATTTTGTTTTAGTTTCTGTTAATTCCTCAGCATGTATAAAAATACTTTTTTTTCTTTTGTTTGCTTAAAGTGTCATAATTTAAACTTTATTTTTTTTCTTTTGATTTAGTATGTTACTTTACCAATTTAACATTTTTTAACTTTTTAAGGGTATTCTTTTTAAATCGATCGGAGGTAAGTAATTTAGATCAAATTTTACTTTTTAATTTAACTTGCAATTTTCTCAATTAAGACAACTGAAAATTAGATGAGTACCGAAAGGGCAGTTCAAGGAAGCTAATCATTCATTGACTGTAACTGACTCTCGAATCCGACATATCTTTGGTAAGATGCAGATCAGGTAAGAAATCGAGGTATCCGATCAACCAATTTTTGTTCTTAAAATAAATGATCGGTGGCGACTCTAACCCACTTATTTAAGTCGAAGCCCAATTTTGGGCCCACCCGAAAGACGGATGCGGCACCTTAATCATATTATAAACATTCAATAATATATTTATCTTACAATATTTATTATCTTTATTGATCTATATTTTTCTAAATCAAGTTTGAAATTTAATTGAAAATAACAAATCAACACCTAACTTTTTTAAAAAAAGAGTCCAAAGATTATTTTTAATATAAATATCAAGAACCTGTCAAAATTTGGGTAAATTATGTCAATGGTCACTAATGTTTAGGTAAGTATTTATTTTCATCTTTGATGTTTAATCTAATTTTTTGGCATTGTTTGACCCATTACTTTGACTTACCCTTCTCTTCCATCTCCTATTTCTCATCTTCATAATTTTTTGTAACTCAAAATCTACCTTTTTTGGATGAATGGGGGCTTTCTTGCACAAACAAGGAATGAAACTAAACAAAGCCCTTGTCTTTGACTATTTAATATGGAATTGGATGAATGAGGGTGAATAGTGAGCCGTTAAACTCTCTCTACTTCTTTGTTTAGCTCCCTTTGGCTTTGTTTAGTTCCATTCCTTGTTTGTGCAAGAAACCCCCCATTCATCCAAAAATGGTGACTTTGAGTTACAAAAAAGTATGAAGATGAGAGAGTGGAGATGGAAGAGAAGGGTAAGTCAAAGTAATGGTAAAACAGTGCCAAAAAATCAAATTAACATGTCACACCAACTTTTCATCTCCCACAATAACGACTATTAATGTCAGATTAACATGCCACAATAGCTTTCCATCACCCACAGTAACGACTATTAATATTGAGTGACCATTTTATAACAAACGTTAACGTTAGTGATCTATTTGACTTTTCAAACATAAGTGGTGAAAACGAACACTTACCCAAACATTATTTACCATTGACGTAGTTTACCCTTAAAATTTTGTCAACATTGACACAATAATTTAAGTCTATGTAATATTAAACATATTGAGTAAATTTAATAATAAAAAGGAGTATTGTTTTTGTTAACTATTTTGGGTTCAAGTAATTACATCAATAGGGTATGTCTGCATTATCATTAATTAAGAATTGTTTTTGACAAATACTACCTTAATATATGCACTATTATTTTTTTTAAATCTATTTAAAAATTAAATATCAATTTTAATTCAAAAAAAAATAATAAAACCCAGATTATAAAAATAATAACTAAATCATCATATGCCTAAAAATGAAACAACAACAACAACAACAACAAAACCCTATTCCCATATGTAATGGGGTAAGAGGGAGGTAGGGTAGTAGGTTGTCCCCCAACGCCAGGTTGATATCAGCTTCCGTGGAAGACCTCCGGCAGTCAAAAAATTAAAAATAAAGATAAAAATACAATGCATGTTTAAATAAATAAATAAAATACGTAGTTGGACAATCTTCATATGCACGTCTGTAATGGGAAATAATCCCTGCAAATACACCCCTGCGTAAAAATATCTACATATAGACAGAAAAGTAAGACCCGTCCAAAATTATAAAGAGGAAACATGATGAACAGTATACAAAGAATTCAACGATAGCAGGATTCGAGAATGGATAAAGTCAAATGGGTTAAAACCTAAACTAAGGCAACACTACTCCGCTACCTTAGTTCTAGGCCTTCATTAATTCAATGACAGAAACGTATAAAAAGTATAAGTAATGAAATTACTACAAATGCATTAAAAGAAGACAAAGATGATACACCCAATGGATGTGACTCGCCCTACTCGGCTACCCTGGTCTTAAGTCGCCATAATTTCCTATCAGAGGTCATGTCCTCAGTAAGGGCTAAATCCTTCAAATCCGATCTCAAGCAGTCTTCCCATTTCCGCCTTGGTCGACTTCTCCTTATGGTACCATCGACTGTAATCGACTCTACCCTCCTAACCACATCAGATGGTTGTCGTCTTTGGATATGCCCAAACCACCGTAGTCTTCCCTCCCTCAATTTTTCGGATACAGCACCACCCCCAAGGACATCCTAATAGCAGAGTTTGGTGTCATGTCCCATTGAGTCCTACCACACACCCATCAAGCATTCTCATTTCTGCGACCTCCATCTTCCTTACGTGATCCTTCTTGATAGCCCAACATTCTGATCCATACAACAACGCTGGTCTTATTGCCATTCTATAAAATTTTCCCTTAAGTTTTAGAGGTACCTTCTTGTCACACAAAACTCCAGTAGCTGCCCTCCACTTTAGCCATCCCGCCTTTATACAGTGTGAAACTTCTTTATCTACACCCCCATCTTTACGTATCATAGACCCTAGGTACTTGAAACAATCCTTTGAGGGGAGAACGTGTCCTTCTATGCATATTTCTACATCTTCATCGTTTTGGTTCCCACTGAAGTTTGAACATAAATAGTCTGTCTTTTCAATATTGATCCTTAGTCCTTTTTCTTCCAAAGCTGTTTTCCAGGTAGACAGTCTACTATTCAGCTCAGTTTTTGATTCAGCCAATAAGATAATGTCATCAGTGAAAAGCATACACCATGGAACACCGTCTGGTGTCACACAATAGATGTCGTCCATAATCAAAGCGAAGATGTAAGGGCTAAGAGCTGACCCTTGGTGGAGTCCGATTTCCACCGGGAATGCCTCGGTGTCACAAACTGTAGTCCTGACGTAGGTAGTGTATCTACAGTACATATCACGAATCGCACGGATATACGCAGTTGGGATCCGTCTCGATTCCAATGTCTTCCAGATCGTATCGCGGGGAACGCTATCATACGCCTTCTCAAGGTATTAAAAATATAATAAAAAATTAACACTATCATGTGTCTTTAAATTATATTAAAAGTATGATCTAATAATAAATTTAAATATTTACAAGTTTATTTTTTAAAAGATATATCGACTCTCAACCTTAAAAATTCTCACCAATATCTATTAAATAAAAATATTGACTAAATATTAAATCGATAATAACATGAACCTATTTGTAAAAGTTTTTTTAAATAGTATATGATAGAAAAGGAACCTGTAACACCCCCAACCCGCATCCGACCCGGATCCGAGTCTGAGGTGTCACATTGACTTTTCAAAGCATTTACTTTTACAAGGTGGATAAAAAAATTCATTTGACATTTATTATAAAACAAAATATATATAATATATGGTTTTTACAAAACCTATCAGAGCCCAATTGATCCAAATCTTTAATTACATGCCAACTCCTTTTAATAAAACAAAGTACATATAATGCAAAATGCTTTTTTGATCTGATCTTTGGGAAGGAGAATCTAACCTGTCTTACTCCTCTTTGCTCCTGTATCTCTTCAAACCTACGTGTGAAATACTCACACGCTAAGTCGATGACTTAGTGAGGCATACAACATATAATAGAACTCTAAATAATTAATAATGCATGTACACTTTATACTATGATATCACACAAGACCATGGAATATTTATATAATCAAATGTAGACATACCCATATCTCATCTTTAACATCATTAACCTTATTTCATATCATCATATCATACAAAATCATGTACTATTTTATGTAGCAAATACATACCGACACATATCTCGTCAAATCGGTCATTCACATTCTTATAATTGTTAATATTATTATTCTTAATTCATTTTATCATCTAATTTGGTATATTAACATTTATACACATCAGATCATATATTTCACACACAACAAAACATATAATATCACACAAGGCTTCTTATTATGTTATATCTTTTATTTTCCCATGGTATACTTGTGAGAACTAAAGATATGTGAGTACATTGAGGTTGTGCACTAATGTTGTCACCACAGCTCGTATAAAATCCCACTAGGGGCACATAGAATTTATCCTGAAAGACCACATATTTGTCCCGAATGACCACATATTTGTCCCAAAGAACCACATATTTATCCCGAAGGATCACATATTTGTCCCGAAGGACCATATATAACCCTCAACTCTTGGTATGCCAATTATACCCTAGCTCTCATATCACATAACATGGGCATTATCATTTATTCTTATCACATATTCAAAGATTCACATCCATCATTACATAACTTATATCATTTATCATGTAGTCACATTGAGTCATATCTCATAACACACATCACATAATTCATGTAACATTTTTATGTGTTCTCATAGATCATTGTCTTATAACACATCTCACATAACTTTGTATCATATAACATATAATGCTAGCCAGATGTATTAATACATACATGTGTTCAGATAAATTATATCATATAACTTATTCTTTATTCTCTTAGGATCACCTTTCAACTTATATACTTCAAGCAGTGACTCTTATACATATTTTAATATAACCTGTATAATAATACCATATAACTTATCCTACCGATTTTTATAATCATCTGTATATCATATAAAGTTTATACTAGTTTCATATTTTCACTTAATTCATCTTCACATATGTTGTTGCTTAAAAATGTATTCTCATATGAGTTCCTATATATTACCATGCCACTAATATTATATGTTAGTATAATAACTTATACCAATATTTACGAGCTTATATCTAATTCTTATTTATTATCATATATATTAATGCTATTTAACTTATCTCAACCTTTATATCACTACATACCATTACATTTGTAACCCCCTAGACCCGACCTGAATGCTAGACCCAAACCTAAGCAGTCACATATCCTATTCAGAGTTTCTTTTTATATTTAAAACATTTTATAAACCATCTTGTAAAACATTAGAGGTAATACGGAACAACATATTGATAATACGTTTATATCCAAAACGATAGAAAAATACATGTCACCAAATACAACTAAAAAACATATAGAGTTATTTGTTCATACAAAAGTAAAAGTAGTTGATATCCCTTGATGCCAAATCTGCTAGCTTACGGTCTGCTGTTATTTGAAAGGGGTAAAATTCACAAAATGAGCTAAAAAGCCAGTGTGCTCCATACAGTGTATAAAAACATACATATCAAAGTAATTCAGATGAAAAATCAAATGATCAAATATGTTTTAAAAATATGAACACTACCCCCATCCAATCACCAGAATGTGTAGGTTCACCCAAACCATACACCACCTGTACACCAGTAAGGCTTAACATATGCACAAAGCAGAGGAGCCTAGGAAAACTGTAAGGCTTACCCTTGCACACAACAAAGGAACCTGGGAAACTGTAAGGCTTACCCTTGTACACAGTAAAGGAACCTGGGAAACTGTAAGGCTTACCCTTGCACACAGCAAAGGAACCTGGGAAACTGTAAGGCTTACCATTGCACACAGCAAATGACCTAGGAAACTGTAAGGCTTACCCTTGCACACAGCAAAGGAACCTGGGAAACTGTAAGGCTTACCCTTGCACACAGCAAAGGAACCTGGGAAACTGTAAGGCTTACCCTTGCACACAACAAAGGGACCTGGGAAATTGTAAGTCTTACCCTTGCACACAGCAAAGGGACCTGGGAAACTGTAAGGCTTACCCTTGCACATAGCAAAGGGACCTGAGAAACTATAAGGCTTACCCTTGCACACAACAAAGGGAACTGGAATACTTCCTTCAATCATACCCCCAATGACAATAATAAACATGTATGTATTGGAGTAAAAACGGTAATTAATCCATTAAATATGGAAATGTTCCATATTTAGAAATCATGTACAAAAATAATGTACCTATAAACCATATTAGAAATATACGGTAAATCAGACATTAAATAAACATTATTCAGAACATCATATATTTTTCTCATAAAAATATTTAATATCCTCAGAATATAAAACAGTTCAGATAGATAGTTTAAAACTGTAAGATAACACCTTCAGGAAACACACCTGTAACAGTCTGAGAAATCGGATAGGGAAACCTACTACTGGATATGTCAATCACGCTCTGCTGCAGCGCTAGATCCTACGAATCGGAAAAAATCTATATTGGAATCTTAATATAAATAATCTTAACCTTTATTTAAATAATTTACGGAAACCTACGGGTAATTCTCGTAGTACGCGGTTCGGATTGATCTGACGAACGGACAACACCGGACCTAACTGGTCCTCGCTCAGGTGAAATACGAGTACCTTCATAAAATATCTTATTGGATTAATTCCATAACCATATCTTAAATAAATAATCAAAAATGCTAAAATACTAAGCATTTTTGGGCTAACAAGCTCGATTTGGAGCTTTCGAGTCAGAATTTGGTAAAACAAACTTCGGAATCAGATTCAAGACGTCGAAAAACATAAAATATGACCTTTCGGAAATTTGAATTTTTGGTCAAAGTCAACGGATTTGACTGACGATTTGGAGGCTTTCGATTTAGAATTTGGCGAAACACACCCCAAAAACGGATTCGAGACGTTGAAAAATGTCAGAATAGGTATACACGAAAAAAGTCAACGGTCGTTTAATGGCCGGTCAATGCTGGTCAAAGGTGGTCAACGACAGTCAATTACGGTTAACGGTCAACTGTTTTACACAATTATCACCCTAACAGTAATTAATTACAAATTAGGCACCCTTTTAAAAATATTTACAAAACTAGCACGGTCAACGATTTTACATAAATATCACCATAACATAAATTAATTACATATGAGGCACTATTTTAAAATATTTACAAAACTAGCACCCGATTCAACTGCATTACCATCATTCGAAGCTCCCCCACACGCAGTGACGGTGCGTGGGGCCACGTGCGACCGTTTCTGAAAAATCACAGAAATTTTTTTAAAAATTATTTTAAGCGATTTTAAGGCACTTATAAAGCTCGGTTCACAATTTTGAACGGTGGAGAGCTCGATTTCAACAAATCTGAAACTTGTCATACATACTCAGGCACATCGATGATACATACCACAAGTAGCACATCGATCATACATCCCATACAATAACATGTCAACACACATACTCAGGAACACATACAAATCATAACAAACACATGCTTGTATTCATGAATTCATATACTTTAATATCGAAATAGACTCATCGCTAGTCTTATTTCCATAAAACTTCATATACCTAATAATACACACTCACTTGGCCTCACTAGTCCATCCCGATCTCTTATCTCTTTCTCGATGAATATTACTTGGTCGACTTGTCCAACTTTGCTCTCGATCGTTATCTACACGAACACACAATCCAATAAATATCGAAATTCGAATTACTTGCAAAGATTCTTACTATTGCAAGCTAATCAAAGCACTAATTTCTAAATTCCAGCTTAAGTAGTATCGGTACTACAAGCATGGTACCGATAACTCTATGCTTGTAGTATCGATACCCTTACACGGTATCGATACCCTTACACGGTATCGATACCCAAATTTGATTCGATGATCCTTATTTTCGAGATGGTATCGATACTTGCTATATGGTATCGATACCCCCAGTATCGATACTGCTCCTTTGGTATCGATACTCTCTGAACAATTATAAATTTGTGCCTTAGAGTATCGAAACTCATTCAACCAGTATCGATACCCATGCTTTAAATAACATTTATTTCCTCTTTGAAGTATCGGTACTCGATGAATAGTACCGATACCCCCTGCCCAAAATTCATAAATTTTACCCGAAAATTTTACCAAACTTACTTAATTCTTCTACCATAACCTTCTTTAAGTCCTTTAAGCTCAACTATACTTATTCTAACCAACTTAGATCACTTTAACTCATCCTAGTATCCAATATCCCATATATAATCTTGAATTCAATAATCAAACCAATAATTCAACATGTTCTAAATTCGTTTCTAATACTTTGAATTTCTTATTTCAACTTATGACAAGTCAAATTCAACTTCAAAATCCATTTACTCTTTCTTTCCTAACAATTTACTTAAAAACTTATTTTACTTAATCTCTCATAACTTGTCCATCTTTTAGTTTTAAACCATTTAAAACTTCCTTAAGCTTTCTTATCACTCTAAGAATCAAAAGAAAACTTAAAATTAAAGAAAAATCAAGTTGAATCAAACTCACCTTATATAAACCACGGTGGAGAGGAAGAAGAAAACTGAAAAGTCCATAATACCCTTCCAATTATCCAACTTTGATATCAAGCCCTAAATAAAATTTCCAAAATAAATCCTTGAATTTTTCAAGTTATTCAAATTAAACCATTAAACTTTTAATTTTATAATTTGGTCACTAGCCCTATTTTGGGGATGTTACAGAATCATACACAGGAAATATCATACGTGTCTCGATAAAAATCTCTCTAATCCTAAATGGAGAAAAAGAATACACACAAATTACTTAAAATAAAATAGCAGATCAATAACTCCTAAAAAGACTTAATGAAATAAAAGGCAATCAACTCAACAAGCTTGATTCATGATACTTTACTAAGGTTCTTACTTCCACTGGGGGTGATTCAAGTGATGAATCTCAAAGCCCCCCACATTAGTCAACTTAACCAAACAGCCTGCTACCTGATTACCCAAATGAGAGACATGTTAAACCGAATACACCAATCCTTCTGAACCAGATCAATAATGTGAAAAATGATGGAAATGGTGTCACATTAAGGTCATTGAATTGTAGGCATAGTATAAAATAGTGGTTGCGGCATCTGTCGCAGTTGCCATTGTGGTGTCGCAATTGCCATTGTGGTATCACTGTTGCAGATGTTACGGACGTTACGTAATGTGTTGCGACTGTCGTGGGTGTGATTTTTTCCTCAAAAATCACAATGCTTCTAAAATATTATATTTATACATTTTACAACTACATTTTAATATAGTACTATCATTTGACTCTCCTGTATAGTAGATAATAACAATGGGTAGGAGACATATAAATAATTCCATTAAAAACATATCAAAGTTCTCATATTTTAACATAAGAGAATTCATTTTACATAACTTAAAAAGAAAAAAAAATACATAAATACAAATACAAAGTTCTATTTCTTCACCACCAAAATGAATGACGTGGTGGATCTAAAGCATTTTCATTTTCATCATTGTTTTGGTTTTAATTCTTTCATGTTCCATGTGAAGACATCACATTGTGTGCATCATAAGATGCATCATTGGTAGGAAACATGTTGTATGATAAATGATGATCAAAATATCCATAACTTGGATTTTGTTCAAGGTAAGGTGGATAATATGCATTTGGTTGGTTGGAATGAGAACCCTGAGATGATTCACTAATTTTATTATCATTTGTAGCCAAACTATATGATGATGAACCTAAAAATGAATCATAAAAGTGTTACCTCGTCCTCCTATGAGTTCTATCATCCTCATCTCTTATATTTTGCAAACCAATAGATTTATTTGTTCCATACAAACCTGAATCATCAACATAAGGATATCTAGACGTACCTTGATCTCCATAAAAAGTATTGGAATAAGTGTGCACATATTCTAGTTGGTGCATACCTTCATTATCACCACCATGATCATCACCACCACTACCACCACCATCATCATCACCACCACCACCACCATCATCATCATCACCACCACCACCATCATCATCATCACCACCACATGACATTGATAGTTGAACACTTTCATCATTAGATAGAGTAGGTGAAATGCGTAACATCCCAAACTTTGGGTCAGTGACTAAAGTGTAAAGATTGAAATTTTAGTGGTTTAATTTTGATAAATTGAGAGTTCAAGGACTGATTTAGGAATTTTTGTATAGGATTTATTTTCAAAGATGGATAAATAGATGGGCATAATGGTCTTTTAGCATAAAAGATCTTAAAATATCTTTTATTAAGGCTTTATTTATGGGATTAAAAGAAAGAAATGAAAAGTCTGGAAGTTTTCTTTCCTCTTCTTCCTCTTTTCCCTATGAAACTCCATGCTAAGGTAAGTTACCTTTCAAGTTGGTTTTTCTTTCATTTTTGGAGTTGGGTTTTAATACTTGGGTGGTATGGAAACTTAAGGAAGCTTAAAGATAATTAGAAGCTAAATGAATGAGGAGTTATTGGTGAATTACTAAAATGAGTTTTTGAGTGAATTATTGAAATAGAAGAAGTTAATAGATTTTGAAGTTGAATTTGACTTGTCAATGGTTAAATTAAAAGATATGAAGTGTTAGAAGTGGATTTAGAACATGTTGTAAATTTGGTGTAATTCTTGAATTACATATGGAAGATAGGATTTTGAGATTAAAGATATTCAAATGGTACTGATACCTTAAGGATGATATCGACACCCCCTTGAAAAAAAATTATCGAATATAATTTGGGTATCGATACCTAGGCAGTGTACCGATACCCTAGTTGAGGGATGTGCCGATACCCTATAGAGTGTATCGATACCTATTTTAATCAAGAAATGAAAGTAGCCTTTCCTTTATTTAAGAAATGAAGGATTAGAATCATGATATTAGGAATGCTGATATGTATATAATACATATGATTATGTAAATATCGATCGAGAGTAATGTCCGGACAAGTCAATAAGCAATAGTCATTGATAAGAGATTGGTAGTGTCCATTGAGACCCAAGTGAGTACATGATTTTAAGATTGAGTTACGTATGGGAATTAATACTTGTGATAAGTCTAATTCCGATTGTAGGATATATGGATATTGGAACATAAACATGTAGTGTTATGATGTTAGATGTATCGGAATAAAGGTATATGCCTAGATGTTAAGTGCATATGTACATATGATCTATGTGAATGTATGTATGTGTGATAAATGATATGCTATATATGTTAAATGATATAATTGAATTATGTGATTGTATAAGAAATGAAATGAATTATATGAGGATATATACATTTGAATATATATTTATGAGATAAGATATATGACAAGAGATAAGTGAAAGTAATATATGTGAATATATATTTATGCGAATACAATAAGTGTCATGTAAAATGTGATCATGTGATATGAATGTGATATGTGAATATAAGTGATTAATGGACATGAGCTATGTGACCATATGAAAGCAAGAACATGTGATATGAAATACATGATATATGTGATAAGAAGCCATGAGCTTACATGTGTATATGATATGAATAAGTGAAAGTGTGATAACATAAATAATAATTCCCATGTTATGTGTAATGAGAGCTAGGGGTATAGTTGGCATGGTCCTTCGAGACATATGTGTTCTATGTGGTCCTCTGGGACATAGTGGTCCTTTAGGAAAAATTCTATGCGCCCCTAGTGGGAATTATATGAGCTATGGCGACAGCATATGTGCACAACCTCTATGTACTCACATACCTTAAGTTCTCAGAAGTGTACATGGGCTTTAAAGAGAATAAATAAATCAATAGATATGATATTATGTGTGTTCGTTGTGTAGTGATATATGTGTTTTATGATATGTATAGAAATGTTAAGTCTATGCTTATATAATAAAAAGGAATCAGTGATTGTAAAATAAGTACTGATAAGAATATTAATGATATATGTATATGTGTGTATTGGTAACGATGAAAGTGATTATATATGAGTATGTATGAATTGATATATGATTTGATATGATATTATAATACTTCATGTTCATGCATTGTTAGAAGTTAGAGTTATGTCATAAGTTTTATATTCCCCACTAAGTCATCGACTTAGCGTGTGATTTTTTTACACGTAGGTCCGGGAAGCAAGAAGAGAATTGTATTTAGTTACTCCTTTACGAATTGCAGATCATAAAAGAATTTGGAATCATGTGTACCTTGTTATATTTAGTTGGCATGTACTAAGAAAATTGTATTGATATGCTCTGATAGGTTTTGTAAAACTAAATGTTTTAATTAATGAAAATTATTCATTTCCTGAATTATGGATATAAATTTTTACCAAATTATAAAGAAAATATTTTGAAAAGTTAATATGACACCTCGGACTCGGATCCGGGTCGAGTGCGAGTTGGGGGTGTTACAAAATGTCATCCATATATTCACCTTGAGTTTCTTTATCTGTTTCATTAAGTAACTCTTCAGGAAACCGTGAGAAATGTTTTTCACTATCGATTGTAGCATCTTCTCTTTCTTCAACCCATGCATTTAGTGGATCATCTTCAAAAATAATTTCAAGATTAATTGGATTAAAACCCATTTCTAGCTCTTGTGCACTTTTTCTTTTCATGTGTCTTGGCTCCATCCTCATATTATAATGGACATAAACCAATTTTTGAAGTTTTTTATGCTTGAGTCTATTTCTCTTCTTTGTATGTATTATACTAAATGTACTCCAATTACGCTCACAATTTGAAGAAGAGGTTGTTTGACTCAAAACTCTGACAACAATGCGTTTAAGTTGAGGTGCACAATTTCCATAATTGATCCGCCATTCAACAAAAAAAACAAATATTAATATATAATTCATAAAGTATTTATAAATATGTCATCATTATCTACAAAACTATAAAGATTGAATTCTATTTATTTACCAGGGTTAGTCTTCAAAATTGAAGCTTGAGCTAATGGTGTTCCAAAAGAATCCATTTTATCTCGATATAACAATAATTATAAATAAATGAATTAGTAGTTTAAACATAATAATATATAAGTTCTCTCAACAATTTAAAGTATATAAAATACATACCAGGTTCATTGCCAAAATTTGATCATTCAAGTTGGGCTCCGTCATTTGTATGACATTTCTCACCCCATTCATGGTTTCATAAATCACATCACTTGTGGAATTTCCTCTGTATAGAAATTGTGGATTTAAGAAATATCCTATATAAAAATAATATAATAAATATTTAAACAACATATCACAATTTAAATTTAAAAGTTTTATAATGTACCATCATAATGCAAATCATTGTGAAGTTGATTGTTCCATCGCCTATAAATTACTTCCCAATATTTCTAGCAATACCGACAATCTCTTCAAATCATCAATTTTGATCTATCCATAACTTCATAAATAAAACCATAGTCGGTTTTTCATTACATTCGCACATCCTTAATACTTTAACCAACGGTTCTTGGATCTTTGAGACATCGCCCGCCTTTTCCAAAAATGTGTGGAGTTAATGACTTCCATCATCTCTAATCAAGCTTTTTTTCTTGCATACTTAGACCTTTTCCATTATGCAGAAATCACCATTTCTTTGAGTGCTTGTTTGCTTCTAACAATGCTCTCTAAAGCAATGAAATTGGTAGCAAATCTTGTAATCCCTGGCCGTAAGAGTTCTATACCTTTGGTCACCAATACATGTGCTTTCTCTTTTGCATTAACATCTTACCACTGGCTTTGATTGTTGCTTCATTATCTGTAACAAATTGAACAATAAATTCTTCACCAATTTCATCCATCATTTTGTCCATTATATCAAAATAATACCCAGCAGTACGAGATGTGACACAACTACCATCAATTGATTTTCTAAAGATGGTACCTCTAGGACTATAAATCAAGAAATTGATTATATGTTGATTTCTAGTCCCTTTCCACCCATCACACATGATGGTCACACCTCTTTTTCCCCATATAGGCATAAATTCTTTCACTCATTCTTGTATTTCTTTGTAATCTTCTTCCAAATACACTCTTGTCACCTCATAAGCTGAAGGACCCCTAACTGATTTTCCAACTCTGGCTGCAACTTGAAGTACGGGCTGTAGAAATGGTGACTCTACAATTCTTTTCGATAAAGCTTCATGCAATATTAATTTTGAGTTTAATTTTCCTAGCTTTTCTTCTGCATTTTTCAAAAAGCTTGCAGCGAGTTTTGGTTGCTTCGAACTCTTTGATTTTTCAAGAATGGGATCCATATTTTCCAATCTAGCTCCAGCAGAGTTAGAATTACTCCACTGATGTTCCTTCCCACTTCTTTTAGAATCAATGGTATTGAATGATCTTCTGAATTCTCAAGATCCAGAAGTACTACCTCCCCCAGGTTCATTAACTGAATCTTCACCAGTTCTTGCTCTTCGACGTTGTTTTCTTCCCATTCCATTTTGGATCCTATACTTTATTGTCTTGCAATAGTCAACTTTTAATCATCAGAATCATTGTTATCATAATTTCCATGATCTTCTAATCTTATTCTTTCCTCTAATTATTCTTTCCTCTTCTTCTTCAAATCTTTTTCATTGTGAAATTCCTGCAGTTGTTGAGCAATGTTTTTTTCTAACTTCGACTGAGACATTTGGACAAGGTGCTACATTCATTTTTTTGCAGCCAAATGCTATTTCAATCTCGTTATTCTTCCTTTAATAACTTTATCACAAAATTTGCATCTAACATTATTACGATGACCTTCAACAAATTCTCCCCACCTCCAACTATAATCATCACTAGGAGTTTCACCTTCTTTACTTTTTGAACGTGGCATTTTTTCTTATACATGCACATAAACCAATTTGATATAAAGACTTAATGACCAATTGGATCTTCTTTATATAATTTTAAACAAATGAAATAAATTTATAATTAACACCAAAAGATATAATAATTTCATAACAATCCTATAATAATCCTAAATTCAATTAATAAGATAAATTTAATTTTTAAACTAAATAATAAACAAAATAATGATAATATAATTTACTTGTTTCACTTCAATGTTGAGTTAAGATGAACCACGAACAAGACTTGAAGTTGGAATGAAAGGGGAAAAATTGATCTCTTAAAATGGTGGAGAAAAAATATTTTTTTTGAAGAACTTATCTCTTGAAAATGTAGAGAAGATAAAGATGAAAAGTTTACACTTTGAAACTAAAGTTTCTGTGCTTCCTCCCGTTGTCTTCTTTACTTCTTACTTTGGTTGTGAATTTTTTTAATATTTTAATTGTGAAATTCATTTTTTTTATTTATTTTTAACACTTCCAAACAAATTCTCTACTATTTGCTTTAGTATTGTCTTACACACCTACATCATCTACTACATGCTTTACTATTTTTACTTACACTTTGAAACTAGAGTTTCTATGTTTCCTACCATTTCCTTCTTTACTTCTTACTTTGATTGTGAATTTTTTTAATATTTTGATTTTTAAATTTATTTTTTTCAATTATTTTTAACACTTCTAAAAAAATTCTCTACTATTTGCTTTAGTACTTTTTTACACACCTGCATCATTTACTACATACTTTACTACTTTTACTTACACTCTTCTTTTTTTCAAATTTATTTGTCCAAGAATCATATTTTTTTATTTTTTATAATATTTTTTTATTTACATGTATTTTTTTATTATATATTTTTTGTATTATGAATAGGTACATCAATCCAACCTACCGTTCTGGCCTTTATGGTTGAACAATCCATTTTATAATATATAATAAGAAGAAATATTTTTGTTACTTCTTTAAATTATATTTAAAAATATAGTATCAGAAAATGAAATTTTCTTTTATGTAAAATTTTTATAATAATAAATAAACATAAAATTATGATATTTAATGTTAATCTAAGAATTTAATTTTAAAATTAATTCAATCAATTTTAACTATGAGAAATGATTCAATTTAAAGTAAAATTGGTTTAATTTTAAAATAACGTGAATAAATAATTTAAAGGAAAATTAGTTTACTTTTAAAATAACATGAATAAATAATTTAAATAATTCATATTTTAGTTATTAGTTTTAAACATAACTATTACAATATTACTAATGATATATATATTTATAATTGATTTTTAAGGATTAAATGAAAATATTTCATTTATGTAATTTTATATTTTGGATAATTTAAAAGTTTGTTGTGGTATTGCGACGTTGCAGCACAATTTATAACTTGTTGCGGTGTTACCTAACGGTTTTAGACCGCAACAGTCGTAATACGCTTTTTTTATCATGTTGCGCTAATATTACATCGCGGTGACCTTCAAAACCGTTACGATGCGACCGTTACATTACGTTGCGACCGCAATTTAATACCACTCCACTTCCATAACCGTGCAAGTACCAATAAACTTATAAAAACTAGTTAATCAACGTCCATCACCATCACAAATGACTCCCCCACAGGTTGTGTACCCATCGCTCAGGTGTCACGGTCTCCATCCGAGTTAAATTTAACCCATCCATCACTCGGGTGTTGCCAAGGAACACTTCCTGCATTTTTCTACTGGTATACTTCGACATACCCTGACGTCTCGTCTAGCTTCACTGCACAGTTGCTGCAGCCGCATACTCCGCTCGATAATGGTTCCATATTCATCTACAGGATTATTGAAAACCCTAGGATTACGCTCCAGCCAAATATTCTATAAACCCGAACCAGACAAGATGGTCCAGTCCTGCATGCTTGATGCAAACTTTGCACCATTGGTTAGGTTAACCAAAAGCCATGTATTAAACTCCAACGTAAGAAATTTATGCAAGCGTTCTGGTCGAACAAACTCGGTCCAGATCAATACAGTCGTAAAAGGTTTTTTATGCATTATTAATGTTGAGAATAATAATTATTAGATTATTATTATTTAATTTATTAATCAATCAATTTAAATCATATATAATAAAAATTGATTATAAAAACACTTTTTACATACAATATTAAAAATCAAATTTCTAAGATTACTTAAAATTTTAAAATTTCATTCCAAGTTTGAAGTATTAATTTTTGGTTGTAGAGTTTCTTTTTCATCTGATCGTAGTTACGCTTGTGCATGGATGACGCCGGTTTTACGGGTTGATATCATGAACCGTTTGCCACTGCCAATAGCAATTGAATTTTCATGATTTCAATTATGGGTAAATTATAAAGAGAAAATAACCTCAGTGACCGAAAATGCCTTATAATATACGATTTTGACCAATTTTTTTTCGATTTGCCAAAATGACCAAAAAAATCGCAATGCGATCTCCAGTATCGCAAATCAGTTTTCAGATTCGCAACGCGATTTTGACTATCACATTGCGATTTTCCAAATTCGCGTTGCAATTTTAGAAAATCGCAATGCGAATATGTAAATCGCAACGCAATTCTGACTATCGCAACACTGAATTTCAAATTCGCAACAGGTTTTAGTTTCGCAACACAAATGTTTTGGGTATATAACTACATAGCAGCAACAACTCATAACTTAAATTCCTAAATCGCAACTCATTTCATCTCTATCTATCACTCTCTCCGGCGACATCCATTTCTATATCCAACGACATCCTTCCTCATCCGGCAACAGGTTTTAGTTTCGCAGGCTCATTTGTTTAGTAAATTAATTTACAATAATGAAATCATCTAATGTTGATCATGTTTGGATAGATTTGTGTTTTGGAGGGTCATGGGAGAATGTTCATGGTGTTTTACAATATATGCCTTTACCCATGAATCTTCAACTAAAACTGTCATTAAAAAGTTAACTTATGAAACTCTAATGTTACGTGTTGCAAATAAATTGAATTTAGAGCCCCTAAGTGGATTTAGGCTATCTTATCAAAGAAAAGGTAAAGTTTATTTGTTAACCGACAATGAAGATGTTGAACGATTCATTGCTTACATTAGTGTTTCGCAAGATGATGTTACATTGTATGTTGTTGAACCTAGAAGTAGTGAAGTTGGGTCAGTAGCGGGGTAGTAATCAACTAAGTTTTTCAACCCCAGTTTATGGTGCTCAAAATTTAATAGTTCCACCACAATTTCATCACCAAGCAAATTTTGTTTCACCACATTTCCAATACCAAACAAAATCTCAAAACCCACAACCTTTACCTAATCCAAATCCCAATCAACTTTCAGCACCAAATTCTGGTTTTCGTATTGACCAGTTAGACGATGATGAGCCAACAGAAAAAATTGTGAGTACTAGTCAGTATTCGAAATTTAATCTTGGTCAATACCCGAACTTTGATCTTGATCAATACTCGGATTTTGATGATGTTTCAGAAGAAGAAACAGACCCTGCGTGTAATGATTTTGATATTGGTTAATACCCGAATTTTGATGATGAAACAGTTGATGCCGAGGAAGATGTTGTTCATGATAATGAGGAGGAAGTTACGACTGTGAATGAACATGTTGAACATCCATTATGTAACTCATATAATCCTGAATAAGAAGAAGAAGAAGAAGAAGAAATCCCCGAAGAAAAGTCCCCAAAGAAAATACCACGGGAGTATAACTGGAATATGCCAGAATTACTTCAGATACCGGAAGAAGAGTTGGTAAAGACAGCAGTTGATTGTTACACAAAAATTATTCGTATCAAGAAAGATGATTGTTTTGATACAAAGGAAGACTTGAAGATAGCTTTGTATACGAAATGTGTGGAAGATGGCTATCAACTAAAAGTTAACAAATCGAGCAAAGATCGTTTCGAAACAAGGTGTATGATTGACAAAAACTGTACGTGACATATGATTGCAAAGAGGATAAAAGATTGCGAAATGTTTCAAGTTAGGACTTTTATTGATAAACATACATGTTCAAGAACCCAAGTTTTTCCTCACCATAGACAGGCAAACAAAAAGGTGTTGGGTGGTTTTCTGGCTGAGTTAATGTTTTGAATGGCAGGGTATATCGGGGACATGAAATTATGACTGACATGAATGCTTGGTTCAAGATTAGTATCTCATATTCTCAAGCTTGGAGAGCCAAATGTTATGCCTTGGAATTGTTGAGGGGGTCGCCAGAAGCATCGTTTCAAGTAAATGCAATTCATTCAAGTTTCAATTTGCAGAAGAAGAATAATTTCTGAAACTTAAAATCGTGATGCGAAAATGAAAATCGCAACACGAAAAATGATTATCGCAACACGGATTTTACTATCGCAACGCGAAATGAAAATCGCAACGAGAAAATCACAACGCGAAACTAAAATCGCGTTGTGATTTTGTCGTTGCGATTTTCATTTCGCGTTACGATTCTCGGTTTCAAATAGTCATTGTCTAAAATTGAAACTTGAATGAATTGCATTACTTCAACCAAAAGACAAAACAAAGACAAATACTAACTTCACAGGGTTAAAGACTAAACAGTTTAGCAGTATTGGTAGCAATCGAATGAATTTAATAAGCAATCTAAGTGAAATGGTTAATCTATTATTGAAATTACCAATAAACTTATCATCAATTTCAATATGAAAAACCTAATAATAATGCAAAAATTTTAAAATAAAAATAATTAAAAAAACTAACCATCGGTGGTTGATTTGGTTGATTTTTCATTTCTGACCGTGAATGATTGTGAGGGTGGCTCTGAGAGATGGAGATAGACGGATTTCGCCGGAGATGGGGACGGATTTTGTCGGAGATGGGGACGGATGTCGCCATAGAGAGCGAGAGATGGAGATGGGACTGAGTTATGATTTAGGGTTTTAGGTTATGAGTTGCGATTACGGGATATATTAATATTCGTGTTTGGAATTTGAAAATAAAATACGTGTTGCGATACTAATGACACTTTGAAAATCGCATAGCGATTTTGTATTATCGCGTTGTGATAGTCAGAATCGCGTTGCGATTTACATATTCGCATTGCGATAGTTAAAATCGCGTTGCGGATCTGGAAACTGATTTGAGATACTGGAGATCGCGTTGCGATTTAGAGATCGCATTGCGATTTTGTTGGTCATTTTGGCAAATCGAAAAAAAAGTTGGTCAAAATCGTATATTATAAGGCATTTTCGATCACTGAGGTTATTTTCTCAATTATAAATTGACTCACTGAACTTTAATCTGTCTTATTTTACTCATTGTATTTTAAAACATTTTAAACGGAAGTATGTTAGTTCCCTCATTACTACGTGTTCCGAATATGGAACGCAATCCTTCAAATGTCGGTGACTATCTCTAGCCGAGCATGGATGTTGGAGCGATTCATGCATGATGGATGTGTTGGATAAAACAAAAAATTAAATAGAAAATAAATATTTTTTTAGAAAAAACTTTTTTTAATATTTGGGAGATATTAAAGAGTTTTTAATTGATTCTTTTCCATATAAATATCAAACTACACTATTTTTATATAGCAATTCATTCTTTTCTCTACAATTCTCTTATACTTTATCTTTGAAAAGAGCAATTCCAACCGAGTTAGATTTCTTTATTTCAAGTGTATGAAATCTAAAAAATTATATTAACCTTTGAGACAACGTCCAGTTTAGGGATTATACCAATCGGATGAAATTGATTATAAAACAGTGATTATATGATATAATGATTATATGATATAATGATTATATCGTTTTATTTATCTATTATTTATGTTAGTCAATGCTAACCTCTCTTTTTTTCAGCAGTACATTTTTTAACAATTTAGAAGTAATTTATTATTACTACTGTTGAAACATGTCGTTCAGATAACAAGACGAAAAACCTGAATCTTACAAGCTACCAGCTTAGAATACATCCAGCTCTCTAACGCTCTTGGAGTCATTCAACACCATCACTTAAACTTTATGGACAAACCTCACGCCATCCTTCTATTGTTGGCACAACGTGAGAATCAAGATGCACCACAAAGCTCTGGCGATAAACTATTTTCAGTGGTGGAGTAGGTGGTTTGTTCGAGGCCAACTTTACCATAGATGGGCAAATTACAGAGGTTGAGTTGACAGCTTCTTGAACGGGTCTGTCTGACGATTATAGAGAGATCGAGAAGTAGATCGATTTTCTACAATGTTTTGAACCAGTATATTATGTGTCATCTCAGATTAATCTCCAGGTATCAGGAAAAAAGATTATGATTTCTCACAGTACATTAATATATATATATATATATATATATTTGGAGAAGAAGATAATAAAAAAATTGATAGTGGAATTGCGGAGGAAATGGAAGTCGTTATTTGTTTTGATGATTTGTTGAGAACATTTTAAAATTCGTGTTTATTTGAAAAGTTAAATTTAATTCAAATTTGAGTGCAGATGAAAATGCACTACTTGAATCTCGAGAAAAGTGGTTTATTGCTGGTTATTTTATTTTATTATTTTTATAATTTTGTGGGTCCTTGGCAACAATTATTTTTCACGTAAGCACACTAAGATTGAAGGGATAATTAGTTAATCTCCTATAATGTCCTAGTTACGATGTTTGTTTGGTGGCAATGTGAAAATGCAAGAAATTTTCGAAAAAAAGGAAATGACAGCCTCTGGGTCCACTATTGTTAGAGGTAAGGCTTTCTTGGCCCAACAGCACCTGCTTTAGTTATTTAGCTCAATTGGACACCCACAAATTAATTCGGGATCTATGGTATTTTTTACAATTCAAGGTAAATTTGTTACCTCGACATGATGAGTTTCATGAGATATAATTTTTATATTCCGAGTCAAATATTTAAAAAAATTCGAGGTGACAAGTTTTATTAAAAAAATATTTTTTAGATTATTATGCAAATTTAATGTTGAAAAGATAAAAAAATACAGTGGAATTCGTTTGTCGAGGTAACGAGTCCTGATATATTTTTTTTCTCTCCAAAATGTGGTAAATTATGTTGAAAAGAACAATAAACTATGAACATTATATTAGCCTTTCATAAATGCATATTAGGAAGGAAAAAAACTACAAACTTAATACATTAATATAAGGACGTAAATAGAATTAACCTTACAAACACCATAAACATTAAATAAAATCATTAACATAACACTATTGATTGAGAAGTTCTAATCTTCGTAATCAGTAGACTCGTTAGAGGTAAGATTAAGTTCTTCAACTCCCCATTCTTTTTGTTGTTGCCGTTCAAGTACGAATTAGAACCATGCTTCTGGGTCTCCATCATATATGTTTTTTTCTTGGTCATTTGTTTGAGTTAGTGGGATATTCGAGATGGAAGCAACATACTTATTGGAACAAGGAAGGTCGAGGTCATCGAACTCTACAAACAAATCGCCATTAGAGAAATAATGATAATAATGTCTCAACCATTCCAGCAAGGTCTACATCATCACTTAGATGAAACCTCATGCATGATAGTTGAAATCTATAATATAAGGAAGATATTCTTCTATTGCTTTCGAGTAGAACTCTTGTTTTTATACTGAACTTCAACTCGTGTAGTTGAATGTTTTTTGGGAAACAAATGGGTATAGATTTGCAATCATAAAAAACAGTTGCACAAATAGTTTACATATTTGAAAAAAAAAAACTGAAGCTTTGGAAGTGAAAGATTGAAGGTGTTTTGGGTTTTTTTGTTTTTGCTTCAATGGCAAGGTAAAATGGCTTTAAACTCACACATATTAATAGTTCTGAAGATGATTAAATGAACATTAAAAAGTTGGTCAAATGGGTAATTATTTGGCCTATGAGAAACACACGTTTTTTCTGATATGAAGTGATAAATGCAGCACAAAAAAGTTTTCTGATTTGAGTTAATACATCACTGAAAAGTTGCTGAAGATGATAAGATACCACTATTTCATCTGTTGTCTGAAATGTTGTTTAAATTATGCATTGAATGACCTCTAAAAAAGTGCAGAAGATGATAATGCACCACTATTTCACCTGTTTTAAGAAACTTTGTTTAAATTATGCATTGAATAACCTTTGAAAAGTTGCAGAAGATGATAATGCATACTATTTCACCCATTTTCTGAAAAATTGTTTAAATTATGCATTGAATGACCAGTGAAAAGTTGAACAAGATGATATTGCACCACCATTATTTGGCCTACTGAGATGACATTTCACTGGAGAGTTGTTGAATGGTAATTAATGATTGGCCGTATTTGTTTTAAATTAGATCACTTCAGATGAATCTTCACAAGACTTGTTATCTTTACAATTGTATTGAACAAGCAGAAACCAATCTCTCTGAAGCTATGGCAAAAGAGTTTTTCACAGTAGTCCACCCAAATGGCCAAGTTGTCGAAACTGAAGATGGTGTTCAGTTCATGTCACAAAGGCTCGTGAACATGATGTTCCCAGTAGATGTATCTCATTAGTAATTGAAGATGGAAATTGAAAAAAAAAATTAGAGGTTATGTTTCAAGTTTGAGATATCTACACATCATTTCAGAAACTCCACTCAAATATAGAGCAATCATGATCAATGATGATGACGATATAGTTGTTATGGATGACCTTTATCAATCTTCCAATAATCAAATGATTGAGATTATTGTCGAAACTGCATATGTTCCTAGTTCATCAACTGTTTCACTAATGACCGTAGAAGCAGGACCATCAGAAGATATAGATAACCTGATCGGGCTATTCGATGAAATCCTTGGTAATTTTAGCAAGGACGATGGAACTTTTGTTCCACTTATGGTGTACGATGACAGTAATGTCTGGGAGGCAGTCATTTTTCGTGTTCAAGCAATGCAGAATACTCCGCCAGTTTGGGCACATGCACCAACAACCATGCAAGAATAAAGTTCGTACCCCCATATGCCTCAATATCGTCAAACAGTTGTAACACATGAGATAAACTATGATGTCATGAGGAATCCTGAGATTCATAATATGCCCGATATATAAGCAGCCCACTGAGGGAACTCAGATGAAAAATCCTGAATGATGCATATTGGCCACCTACTGTCTTTGAAGAATGGTTTCCCAATCCGCAATTACGAAGGAAGTTGAGGGGTCGTCCTGAATCTAGTCGAATTCATACTAATATGGATGACCCTAAAAGAGAGCAAGGTATGTTGAAGCTATGTGGCCAATGCAGAGGTGAAGGCCATAATAGAAAGCACTGTCCACATCTCTCAAGATATCGAGCAAGCCAATAAATCATTTGTAATTGTATTCCAATGTTGTACCAATTTTACAAATATCAATGATAATTTTACAAATATTCTTTTCACAAGTACATGTTTTGGTTCTCCTATAAATCTATCAACTAACTCAACTCCTATTTATAATTAAAAGCTGAAGAAATGAACGTTGGAACTTGTCACATCAACGTGATGAGTTCTAGTGTATTTTTTTTTGCCTTTCTAACATTAAATTCGCATAATAATCTAAAAAATAATTTTATAAATATTGGGCCCAGAATATAAAAAATATATCCTATGAAACTCGTCACGTCGAGGTTTACCCTGGACTATAAAAATGTCGTAGATCCGAAATTAATTTTTGAGGTGTCCAATTGGACCAAATAATTAAAGCGGGTGCCTATTGGGCCAAGAAAAACCTAGTGGTAACATTATTGTTTAAAGAAAGTGGACTTATGTTAATGTTACAAGTGGCCCAAAGGTCCTGTTGCTCATGAAATATTTCCTTTTTATCTTTATTTATTTTATTTTATTAATGAGTTATAAATGAGCCTGACTTACCGATCAATTATTGAAGATTTTCTTTTTATTAATGAGTTTTGTCGTCAAACGGATCGTATGAAGAAGCATGTTGATGGGTAAACACCAACTAAATGGATCATGACAAGATTTCGAAGAAAAAATTAATTAGCCGAGAATTATGATAAGCTCAGATGCAATCCCACAGTTTTGTGGTTTTGGCGTTAACCCATTATCTGATCTTCGAACGATACACACATACACACAGGATAACTACTTTCATTTTATCTTTTATTTTAAATATATTTAATTTAGACCCTTTATTGATGAATAAGTTGCATCTTTAGCACTTATAATTTTTAATTATTCAATTAGGTCATCAAATTTTCAATTAATGACTTAAAATTTTAATTCTTGTTTTATGAGGACCGAATTGAATGGTGAATATCACTAAAGGGACATGGAAGTTTGATTAGAAAATTCAAAGGTTTGACTTTTGAGCTAAATAATTTGAGGCGAGATCGGAAGAAGTTTTGAAGTGTTGCATATCTGAATTCACGAGCAATCCCGCGGTTTGATGGGAATAAAGGAACAAAGATAAGAAACTTACATTTTGATTATTTTTTCTCTTTTATGAAATTTATTTCATTTATTGATACAATCTGTTAATTTTTTCTTTAAATTTAGAATAAACATATTTAAAAGAGGCAGTAACTCAAAGAGGTAAATGATACGATAAATTATAGAGTCACTCTGATGAAAGTTGATGAGGAGAGGACATGAGCTAAAGGCATGTTAAGGAATAATAAGTCTACTTGGTTGTTATATTTCAACATACGAGGTCAGATTATTTAAACTTATTGTATTCTCATAAGTGTTTGTTACTGCATGAACATTGTTCGTTCATAATTAGTCTATGCTCATAGATGAGAAAAATATTAAGCATAAATTGGAAATGAGATTTTTATAAATGATTAATTGAAAACTAGTGTGATAGAGTGAGAATGTATGTTTAGGATTGGTTCTAGAAAAGACTTGGTACTTAAGCGTGCCTAGTGCACTACCTCTATTTTTCTAGAGACCTACCTGATGCATTTTTTCTATGCTCACTATTTCAATTCATAAAACACTATGACACGTATACATTCTTTGTAACTTTGAGAAGAAGTTAAAAAGTGAAATTTGATAATCAAATAAAAATTTTGGTCATATTAGTTGAACTATTAATGGTTTATTCAAAGTTAATATTTGATTTGTGATAGACATTGCTACTAAAAATTTTGTGGTTATTATAATCTGGTTGAACTATTATACTCTTCTAATTAAGAAAGGAAAAGTGATTGTCTATCCATGTGATTTCATGTTTAAAATCTAGTATGAATTTACTCTAGTTTATTTAAGGAGAACATTATGTACATGAATTATATGATATTAATTTAAGGTTAGAGAATGTGTTTAAAATCTAGCATGAATTTACTCTAGTTTATTTAAGGAGAACATTATGTACATGAATTATATGATATTAATTTAAGGTTAGAGAATGTGAGGGTAATTGGAAATTCTCTATCCTATAAATGCTATAGTATGTGGGGTGTTGAAAATAAATCAATGATTTTCATGTATTGTGTTGTGAAATATATAAGTTTATAATTTATATGTATGAGAATATCTATTTAAAATTGCATGAAGCTTAGATAATTTTAATCTTCTTAGTTTAAAAAAACTTGAATGATACATGTGAAATCATAATAGGTATATTCTTATCTTGGTAGAGTAATTTTTTATGGAAGCTTGTGGAAAATTGTTTTAATAATTATATTGTAAAGCCTGAAATGACAAGTATTGACTTAGTTAGGCAAGAGGTTGAATGCTTTAATAATCTATCTTGTTGAAAATCTTTATAGAAAATTATTTATTTTTTTGTGTTTTTACGTGACTCATGAGATAACATGTGAATGGTTTAAAGCCATGTCTACAATGAAAAGATAAAACATAAGTTCGTAAAACAAAATGATAATACTTTGAGGTACAAGAGGATTGAAGAGAATTTATATTGATCTCTTAACTTAAGAGTTAAAATAAAAAGTGATTCTAATTTGCCAAGGGGATAGATCTTAAGTCCATTTGGTTGAGAAATTCATGGTGGACATCCTATTTAGTCTTCTGAGTTCAATGCGGTAAAACAAAGTCATGGAAATACTCATAGTGTAGATTCTTATCTATCTCTGTGGCAAATAATGTACATGCATAAGGATGAGTTTTAGCTCTTAATAGATTTATAGCTCAGGTTTTTAGTGGTCCTAGTGAGAAGAACTTGATAAATCTACTGACGTGAAAGGATGAACTTGACACTCTCAATGAATTCATAGCTCAGGATTTGAGTGGTCCTAGTGAAACAGACTTGATGAATTAACTAACTTGAGATGTTGAGTTTTACGATCTTAATGAGTCAATATCCCAGTACTTGTGTGGTCCTTATGAGACGGACTTGATGAATTCAACCAATCTTAAAAAAGAGAGGTTGAAGTTTCTAAATGCTCTTAATGATTTCATATCTCTGATTTAGTTGCTTTATATTGAGGTAGACTTGATAAAATCGCCTACGTAAGTGTGAAGAATTAGTCAACTTCTATAAAAGATATTGGGTTGTCTTTCTAGAGCACTTACTAGCACCCCAAGGTATATTGACTAAACTAATTGATCTATCACGAAACTCAATTGGATCTTAGATTAGTCGTGTTTTATAAGTTTACTCTTATTTTAACAAGTTCATGATTCGTTCACTTGTTAAGAGAATAATTGTTTTTTTCACTATGTACTAGTTCAAATCTAACATATACTAGAACTTAAGCGATTAGCTTTTTTGTTGCTTTTTTTTTTCTCATTTTCAATAATCTTTTTTTCTTTACATTAGTGGGGCATTGTTGGATAATGTAATAATTAAATAGAAAATAAATATTTTTCAGAAAAGATTTTTTATATTTGAGAGATATTGAAGAGTGGTTGAAATTTTATGATAACTACTATCGCGGTCGTTTTTCGGTTGGGCCCGAAATTGGGCTTCGACTTGAAAAATGGGTTAGAGTCGCCACCGATCATTTTAAAAACATTTAGGTAGATCGGGCACCATCTTACCTGATCTACGTTTTACCAGAAATATATCGGGTTTTGGAGTTGGTTACGGTCAAGGAAGGATTAGACCCTTGACCTGCCCTTTAGGTACCAATTAATTTTTCAGTTGTCTTTAACTGCGAAAATTTAAAATTTAAATTTAAAATTTAAAAAAACCGAATCGACTTTCTTACCTCTGATTGGTTGGAATTACTACTAAAAAATATGTTAGATAAAATAAAAGTAAATATGCAAAAAAAAAAGAAAAAAATGTTAGTATAATAATAATAAAATTAAAGGAAATATACAAATAAAGATAAATGAAATTTAGTAAAAAAATAATAAAATAATAAAAATATAAATAAATAAATAAATAAATTAACCAAAAAATATGGAGGACTAAATGATAATTAAACTAAATGTCAAACAGTGACTAAAAAGAAAAAAAGATAAATCATAAGGTAAAATTTAAAAATCATCCCAAAATACCAAACACACAAAAATAGTGACTAAAACGCAACTATTATAGAATTAAGAGATCGAAATAAGGGGAAAATTGCATTAGTGACCATGATGGAAATGTACAAAGTCCAGAGGGCCTTGAGAAGATTTTACCCATAATATTTGAAGGACAAAGGGAGAGTTTACCCTAAAGTCCACTTTCACGTGAGATTTGTCTCATTTCCACGTAACATCTTCAATTTATTTGTAAAAATTCAGATTGTTTTTGCCTCATCCCCACCCATTCTTTATCACAAAATCCACTGCCCATTCAGGCTCAACCCTTTGTACTCCATCACCACTGCTACTTCCCTCGCCAAGGTGCTTTGGATGATCGCTTCCCCTTCCTCGATGCACGACACCCCACACAGCTCGCAAGAGTAGGTACCGGACCCGATGAGCAGCGAGTTGAATATCCTTGGGCAATTTCACGAACAAGTCGTTGGAAGGGTAACTTGTGGATCAAAAGTTCTGTGCTCTTTTAATATTTACGGACTTCACGAAGAACAAATGTTCCAGGACGATAATGGTGAGGCTTCTTGACTCCGTCGGTGGTAGATGTAGATTTCCTTGCAGCCTTAGTGGCAAGCTGCTTCCTCGGAGTCTTTCCCTTGGTAGATTTACGAGCGGTTTGCTTCATACAAGCCATCTCTTTTGTTCTTTTCCGTAATGAAATCATCGTCTACCAATTCCACGCACTGAGTTAAACAGAGGATCAGTTTCTAGTTCTCTAACAACGAGTTCAACGACGTCAATGGCGGGGAGATTGGAGAGAAGAGCCGAGATGCTGATATCAAAGCAACGAGCGAGGAGTTTCTTAGCCTCCTCTTGCTGTGCTTTTTCCCTCATCGAATTTTCCAAATCGTTTCCCTTTCCTCTGATTTTAGTTCCACATTTTTCTCTCTGTAATTCCTCCCCTTTTCGTTTGTGTTTCTTCAATTATTTATAGTGCTTCATATCCTTATTTTAGGTTCAGTTTAGAGTTATAATAGGACTAAAGCTCCTCGTTTATTGGTTGTTGATGATATGGGTGCCGAGAAATGGTTGGGAAATTCGGTGAGGCTGGTGATTTGACTGAGCGAGGGATGCGGCGTTGCTTGAGTGGAAGGGGAGAAGGATGCGGCGCGGCGAAAAGTTAGTGTCTACAGCTACCCTCTTTGTCCTTTTTTGTGCAACGAAAAATAGGGCAAAGATAAAATGACACAAATATTCGTTCGGTGCACATGGGCTTGTGAACAAGTCTACTCCTATGAGAGATGTTGACTCATGAGCTTGGAATCCAACTCAAGGTTATCGTTGAATTCTTGTCAACTACCCTCCACTATGGAGTTGAGATTCGAAAAATAGAAAAGAATGACTCCCTGTTATTGTGTCATGTCGTGGGTGACTCTGGAGTTGTATTTGAACATGATATTCTTCATTTTGAAATTGAAAATGTAGTTCAGAATTTGAATCAGCATGTGACTTCTTGTTACTCAATTGTAGTCAACCTTGGTCTTCTTCTCTGTTTAAAGACCTCGGTTTGAAAATTCGACTGGAAAATAGTTCATTGATTCCACCATGTGGTTAATAGGCCCTTGAGTTGAACGAGATCGAACTCAAAAAGTTTTTATTGATAGATAACCTTTCTCGCCTTGAGTTATGATGTACTAAGCTGAGAGATTGCCCCAGATCTTCTTCTTGACTTAAAGACCTTGGCTTCAACCAGAAAGTAGTTTCTTGATACTACCATGCAGTTGATATGTCATCGAACTGAATGGGAACTCGAAAGTTTTTGTTGACAGATAGTTTTTCTCGAATGAGCTGAATGAAATCAAACTCGAATGTATTTGTTGACATATAGCCCTTCTTACCTTGAACTATACTGTAAATTTGATAAGCCTTTGAGATGAATGTAATCGAACTCGAAGGTCTTGGTTGACAGATAACCCTTCTCGCCTTGAGCTATGATGTAAATGATGTGCCTTTGAGTTGAGTGTAATTGAACTCGAAGGTATTTGTTGACAGACAACCCTTCTTTCCTTGAGCTATGCTGTAAATTTGATAAGCCTTTGAGTTGAATGTAATCGAACTCAAAGGTTTTGGTTGACAGATAACCCTTATTGCCTTGAGCTATGTTGTAAATGATGTACCTTTGAGTTGAGTGTAATCGAACTCGAATGTCTTTGGTAGATAGCCCTTCTCGTCTTTAGCTATGCTGCAAATGATGTGACTTTGAGCTGAGTGTAATCGAACTCGAAGGTCTTTTATTGGCAAATAACATTTATTTCCTTGAGCTATGTTGCAAATGATGTGCCTTTGAGCTGAGTGTAATCGAACTCGAAGGTCTTTGGAAGATAACCTTTCTTGCCTTGAACTATGTTGCAAATGATGTACCTTTGAGCTAAGTGTAATCGAACTCGAAGGTCTTTTGTTGGCAAATAACCTTTCTTGCCTTGAGCTATGTTGCAAATGATGTATCTTTGAGCTGAGTGTAATCGAACTCGAAGATCTTTGGCAGATAGCCTTTCTCGCCTTGAGCTATGCTGAAAATGTTTCCTTTGAGCTGAGTGTAATCGAACTCGAAGGTATTTTGCAGATATCTATTCTTGCCTCGAGTTATACTGCAAATGATGTGTCTTTGAGCTGAGTGTAATCAAACTCGAAGGTCTTTTGTTTGCAGATAGCCCTTCTTGTCTTGAGCTATACTGCAAATGATGTGCCTTTGAGCTGAGTGGAATCGAACTCGAAGGTCTTTTGTTGGTAAATAACCCTTCTTGTCTTGAGCTATGTTGCAAATGATGTGCCTTTGAGCTGAGTGTAATCGAACTCGAAGGTCTTTTGTTGGCATATAGCCCTTCTTTCCTTGAGCTATGCTGCAAATGATGTGCCTTTGAGCTGAGTGTAATCGAACTCAAAGGTCTTTTGTTGGAGGTGCTTTTGAATCGAGTATCTTCCATTTTAGAGTCGAAACTTGACTCTAAAAGTTGCAAAACATTATGTATATGACAAAAAATAAATGTGATGCTCTTAAGTATGCCTAAGATACATGCAACATGAATTAGCTCTGTTTTATCTTCTGGATGGAACCTCATTTTGTATGTCAGACTTGCAATCGAAATCGACCATGCCTCATTTTCTTCTTGGGTTGTAGCCTTTCACATTTGAGATTGTCCTGTTCGAAAATGTTTTTCTCCTTTCTCTTAATTTAGGAGGGAAGAAATTTAAGAATTTTGTAAAACATTGCCCCTTAATTCAGACTGACAATCGAATCAAATCATAAATATGAGTTCAAAGAATATCAAAGGAATCGATAGCTCTTTTAATGCTTTTAGAGTCATAATTATTTGACCAATATCTAAACTGATGAGTTGGCTCCAGGTTGGCTTCCTAATTTTTAAGGTTTCAACAAAAAATGTCATTTTTCCTTGGTTATTGCAACATGCCTTTTTTTTTGGCTTGGTATTTTATTTTGATGCGGGAAAAATGACACAACTAACATGATCAATTACTATACATTCTATTTCGGTTCTGTGAAACCTTCTATTTGTTCAAGCTACGTAGGCTCCTCTAACAAAGGTAGTGTAGAAATATCGGTCTAAAAATGAAATTCCTGAGAGCTCGTGTGAGATTGACTATAACAGGTGTTCCTTAACTCCCTTAGTCAATTTTTACCGAAACTCCTTATTTAATTTTCCATTGCCTGGCTAGCTGGATCCATAAAGCCGGGGCGTTCAACCAATTGATCTAGAGATACAGCTCAATATAGTTGTGTAGATATTATAATCACCTTTATCAGTCTAGCTGAATATTATCTATAAAGCCAAGGCATTTAATCAATTGCTCTAGAGGGACAACTCGAGCTTTATTACAATCACCTTTATCAAGCTAGCTGAATCGTATCCATAAAGCTGGGGCGTTTAACCAATTTCCTTAGAGGGACATCTCAAGCTTGATTGTATATATAATATTATAATCTGGGTATATGGATCCAATTTCTTAAGTTTGTCAAGAAGAACCTGTTATAGCCTAGGTGTTGTTGAAAGTCAAGGAATCTCATCTTTAGAGTTCAATTTCCAAGCAACTGACCTAAACTAGATTCTCTTACTCGACTATTCCATCTGTGAAGATTATATCATCACTGAACAACTTAAACAAAAAGTATAGTAATGTCATATGCAAAAGATGCCCCATGTTGTCCGCTCTTATGTATATCTAATACCAAGCCCCTTATTCATTCTCTTATAAAAGGAGAAGGCTATATCAGTTTCTGCAAGAAAAGGGTATGGTGTTCGAGTATGTCTTTTGGGGTAAAATCAAAGGTCATTACTTTTTTACAATGTCAAAGATTTGTAACTCCGATCATTTACAGAATTTTTGAATTCAGTTGATATTCAAAGAATTTCAAGTCGTAAATTTTATTTAATGCTCAACATAAATTCATTGAAATATCCAAAGAAAGTTTAAAAACAAGTTCCAAATATGAGAAAGTTAAAAAAAAAACAAATTTAAACAAGATGTCTCAAAATTGAATAAGGCCTCATTAGGATGCCACACTTGCCATGACTCTTTCTGCTTTGGGAGTGTCATTGCTTTCATCGTAAAATTCTAGCTCTTTTCTATCCATCATTAGCTGGATCAAGGCTCTAAATTCGACACATTCTTGTACATCATGTTCATCTTCATTATGATAACAACAATGACTGCCACCTTTGGAATCTGATGTGCTATGATGTGGTGCAAGAAATCTTGCATTTATCAATTGCCTCCATACCTAAGCAAGAGGTGACTTTACTTCGGAGACTCTGGTTTTGGCTTTTTACCCGTCTCCTTGGTGATTGTATCTTCCTTATTTTCTTGATGATTAGATAGAGGGTTCTGTACGACGTTGGGCGATTCTGAATTGTTAAAATGAATCTAACTCCTGTTGCGTATTCTTTGGATAATCCTCTTAAAGGCAAGGCAATTTTTAATAGTATGCTCGGAACACCGCCATGATATTCACAGTGCGTATTTTTTTCATACCACCTGAAGTATGTGGGTTTTAGAGATGTCTCTAAATAGGGTGACACCATATGTGCATCAAACAGATGTTGGTAAAGCTCCTTATATATCATGGGAATGGGATTGAAATGTTCATTTTCTCTCCTTGGTTCTCTAGAATCTTCCCTAGAAGAGGGTACAACTGTAAATGATTTTGAAATGTTGATGATCTCTCATTCTTTCTTCTTCAGGGGAGGTTTTCTACTCGACCTACCTCCTTGTTTAATGGTTGTTTTTTACCATCTTTGTTTTGAATTCCTCATCGAATCTCGGAATGTGGTGATAATCTGAATTATTTTGAATGTTGGTCACAAAGGCCTGTGCTTTCTTGGCAGACGAATCTTCTTGACGTCCTGGTAAGATTTTATGTGAAATTGACAACTGTGGAGTGGGTGGTACAACCACCCCCTCAGATGCCCCTACCCCAGGAGCATTCCTTTAACTCAAGCCAGACAACCTTAAAATAATCTGGTCAACCAATAAGCCCTGATTCCTAGTGATGGAATCCAAGGTACTTCGTTAATTTTGACTTATTTTCTCTTCCAGTTCCTTCTATAATCTTAGCATGTTCTCTTCAAGTTGAGCAACCTTGGCTTCTATTTTCCTTTGTGGGGGTGTTGTGAGGATGATATGTGTTCGAAGCTTGTGGAGGTATGTCCAGTGTTTGTACCCCTTTTTTATGAAAATCTTTTGTTAGTTCATATGAATGCAATGAAAAAAGAAAAAATATGCGAAATATGCACGAATGTATGATGCATGAAATGTCCAAGGCATTGATCCAAAAATGTGTCTGTTATTATAAATAATACTTATTGGGGACAAAAGTGTCACTTCTTAAGAGACAAAAAACATTTTAAATGTATATTCTTCCAGATCCCGAACAGCTTCTGATAGGTTGATTTAGCTTCCGCATTCTCCTGTTACTGGTTGAATAACTTGTCGAATCGCTCCAGCTTCTCTGGCTAAAATGTGCAAGTGACGAGCTACTTGCTCCAAAAAGTCTCGAATCACTGCATCTCCGGCTTTCACTCTCTACTGAGCCTTCTCCTAACGAAAGCGCCATTTGAGTCCTCTATTGATAGGAATTATCCTCAAACTCGTCAATAATGATATCTAATTTCAGCTACCATTTTGTCATATTGTTCTTGTTATCTTTGAAGGGACTCTCCAGGTCAGCAACATTTTCATATGCCCCTGTAACTTTTGGCTAACTCAAAAAGTTGACTTTTGGAGTGCACAGTGTAAATCCCAGTCCATTATGAGTATTCTCTGACCATAGTGGGACTTTTGAGCTTTTCATCTATTGTATTATAACTCCTTTATCCATTAATGCAAATTATTTATGTTTAACGAACACGTTTTTGGGGATCAACACCTCTTTTGAATTAATGATGCAAAAAATGAAAATAAAATAAAAGAGAACAAAAATGAAAAGAGATAGTGAGTTAAAGATAAAAACACAATCATGAAAATAAAAGTTCTACCCCACATGATATTTACCCCACATGCTTATTATTCCTACCTGGACATGATCTCTATCCCACAAGTTGATTTTGAACAAGTCATAACTGCATAAATTTCTAGCAAATGCTTTGAACATAAAATAAGACAGGAAATAAACTCAAAATAGCCTAGGGTTTGAAATGAGGTTTCAGGGTGGGCTCTAATTCCATGTAGTTTTCCGGTTTAGGTTCTAAAAAAGGTACCTGAGTTCTCCTTGCTGGTGCCCCCTTAGGCTTGCCAGACCCTTAGTCCTAAGCCTATTACAAGCTTATGTGTACTAAGTTAAACTCGAGAGGATACATTCCCTTATGCCCGCAAGGTGAACAAATTCACACGAAGACATAAGGTATATGAATCCTGAAGGTTACTTGCTAGGCCCGCACGGAGAATAAATTCTCACGAAGGCGTCGCTTTCACCCCCACTTAAAAAGGGTTTGGAGCTCAGGTATAGAGCCAGAGATAGAAACTTTTCAAAAATCTGAAATTATTGAAAAAATGTTTGTACAACTATTTATTTGAAAAATGATCAAAGGTAGATAATTGGAATCGAATTAAAAAAATAAAAATAAAATTTATTATTTTTCGCATAAAAAGAAAACCGAAAATTAATTCTGGCTTGACTCACTTACATGTCCCCAGCTGAGTCGCCAAGTTGTCGCGACCGTCTTTCGGTTGGACCCGGAATTGGGCTTCGACTTGAAAAATGGGTTAGAGTCGCCATCGATCATTTTAAAAATATTTAGATGGATCGGGCACCATCTTACATGATCTGCGTTTTACCAGAAATATATCGGGATCGGGATCGGGAGTCGGTTACAGTCAAAGAATGATTAAAACCCTTGACCGCCCTTTCAGTACCAATTAATTTTTTCGGTTGTCTTTAATTGTGAAAATTTGAAATTTAAATTAAAAATTTAAAAACTCGATTCGACTTACTTACCTCTGATTGGTTGGAATTACTACTAAAAAATATGTTAGATAAAATAAAAGTAAATATGCAAAAAAAATGTTAGTATAATAATAAAATTAAAGAAAATAGACAAATAAAGATAAATGAAATTTAGTAAAAATAATAATAAAATAATAAAAATGAAAATAAAAAATAAATAAATAAACCAAAAATTTGGAGGACTAAATGATAATTAAACTAAATGTAAAACAGTGACTAAAAAGAAAAAAAGATGAATCATAAGGTAAAATTCGAAAATCAACTCAAAATACCGAACACACAAAAATAGTGACTAAAACACAACCATTATAGAATTAAGAGATCGAAATAAGAAAAAAACTACATTAGTGACCATGATGGAAATGTACAAAGTCCAGAGGGCCTTAAGAAGATTTTACTCATAACATTTGAAAGACCAAAGGGAGAGTTTACCCCAAAGTCCACTTTCACGTGGGATTTGTCTCATTTCCACTTCCACGCAACATCTTCAATTTATTTGTAAAAATTCAGATTGTTTTTGCCTCCTCCCCACCCATGCTTTATCACGAAATCCACTGCCCGTTCAGGCTCAACCCTTTGTACTCCATCACCACCGCCACTTCCCTCGCCAAGGTGCTTCGGATGATCGCTTCCCCTTCCTCGGTGCACGACACCCCACACAGCTCGCAAGCGTAGGTACTGGACCTGATGAGCGGCGAGTTGAATATCCTTGGGCAATTTCACGAACAAGGCGTTGGAAGGGTAACTTGCGGATCAAAAGTTCTACGCTCTTTTGATATTTACGGACTTCACGAAGAGCGACGGCTCCAGGACGGTAATGGTGAGGCTTCTTGACTCCGCCGGTGGTAGATGCAGATTTCCTTGCAGCCTTAGTGGCAAGCTGCTTCCTCGGAGCCTTTCCCCCGGTAGATTCCTCCCCTTTTCGTGTGTGTCTCTTCATTTATTTATAGTGCTTCGTATTCTTATTTTAGGTTCGATTTAGAGTCCTAATGGGACTAAAGCTCCTTGTTTGTTGATTGTTGATGATATGGGTGCCGAGAAATCGTCGGAAAATTCGATGAGGCTGTTGGTTTGACCGAGTGAGGGATGCGGCGCTGCTTGACTGCTTGAAGGGAAGGGGAGAAGGATGCAACGCGAAAATTTAGTGTCTATAACTACCTCTAATTATTATTGATTTACCGTTATCTTTTCCTTATAAATACCAAACTATATTTCACTATTTTTATATACCAATTCCTTCTTTTTACTCTACAATTCTCTTCTACTTTATCTTAGAAAAGAACAATTCCAAGCGAGTTCTATCTCCTTATTTCGAGTGTACGAAATATGGAAAAATGTGTTAATCTGAGGGGACAAGTCCACTTTCGAGATTACACCAATCCGAATGAAATTACTTCTAAGACCGTGATTGCACGATACTATGATTATATCATTTTATTTATTTATTATTTATGTTAGTCAATGCTACCATCTCCTGTACCTTTTCCTAACAGGATGTTGGTCGCAGAATAATTGAAGGGCAGATGGTAGGGTCAAAGGAGCGTTGCAAGTTGGCTGCCATTGTTGAAGGCTTTGAATTGAAAGTTTGATATTGTTTGTGATTCAAATTTTTTTATACTGCTCATATTATGTACGTGCTTTACTAGTTTTTGAAACTATTTCGACGTCTGAATCACAGGAAAATAAATTCCAAATAGCTACTCCATTTGAAGCTGGGATTATAATAATGATTTTGGAGATTATTTGAGTAGAAGTAACGTACCAGTAGGTATGGGTGTAGTGATTTGGGTGAGTGTTTAACGTGAAGACGATGAAGTTTGATGGTGACTAAGGTAAAGATAGCGTAGGTGGTTAAAATGGATCTCGAACAATGATTGAAGGTTACCGGAGATTGTGGATAGTTAGATTGTAATGAGGTCTTCAATAGCCCCCTTTTCCTTGTTATTTTCCTTCTTTTTTTTGTCTTTTTTTTTCTCTTCATTTGACCAACGATGATTAAAACGACAGTTGACAATGATCAAAACAATAATTAATAATTGACAATGACTGACATGGTGATCAAAATCTCAATTTGTAAAAAAATTTAAAGTATAATGAGTGAAACTTTGATATTAAATCTTTTGACTTAATACAAAAATAAATATTTAAGTTATATCTCATAACATAATTTAGTGTCTAACGTATTTTTTATTAAAATAGTGTTTAATATTTTTAACGTTACATTTTTAAATATCTAAGATGTAACAGTAATTAAAATATGAGCCGTAACTCATAATTTTTTAAATCTTTTTATTTTTTTATAAAATAATATTATTGATTTAAAAGAAAATCCATTTTTTTTCATAAATTATAAAACAGACCCCAACCCACGTTACCAACATAGCCAACCAACCGCCTTCACCACCACCAAACGATCACCCACCGATCGTCGGACCTCCACTGCCAACCTCCCCTCTTACTATTATCTAAATCCCCTCAAATTCATAAATCCCAAAACATAAATCTCTAAACTTAAACCCCAAATTTCTAACCATAATCTCATAAGCCCATCGTCGATCGTGTAATTTGCAAATGATGTAGGGCCATTTAAACCGTTCCACAATTTGCAAAGGTGATTTGCAAGATTTGAAGAAATTGTACAATAAGGTGGGGATGGGGGGTGAACAAGACAGGAGAGGAGAGGAAAACGGGGGAAGGGGACGGTGAGGGAAAGAGTTTTTTTTTTTAATTTAATTGTTTTTATTTTTATATAAAAATATATTTTTCATATTACAAAAAAAATAACGATAGACACCTAAAAATATAATAGAAAAAACATTAATACCTATTTTTAACAAAAAATTATTTAGACACTAAATTATATTTCAATGTGTAATTTAGACATTTATGTATTAAACCTAAATCTTTTATCAATCTATAATATAAATAATTAATACTATATGAACATAAGAATGAGAATGGATCTAGTAAAATTAGAGTTTGACTCACTTGAATTCAACCCAAGTATCATATCATTTCACGCAACATTCAAACTAACATGAACTTAGGGAGTTTCACTCGATGTTAAATTTAATTAAATTTTATTAGGCAAATAAAAATTTAATTGAAAAAATAGAGAGATGAATATTATTATAATTATCCCTAAATATTTAAAGAATAATTATATTATTATCTTAGGTCAAGTCGAATGTTTATCAGCTAAATCTGAATTTGACCGACAGTCTAAATTTTCAACAACAAAAAATCAATCTTATAGTCGGGTCAAATCGAAACCATCGAATTTAAGTCATGTCCATCCCTATATGAACAAGGGTTACATATAAAGAACTAGCAAAAAGAAACATCAAACGTTTAATCAACCCAAAACCTTTACAAAAAAAGGATGGAAAATGCAACTTAAAACAAATAACAGTATAATTTATGTGAATCAGCTGCGAGAAGCAAACTAGTTGTTTGAGCAACAAGAGAAAAGACTAACCTTAATCATAGGATCACTGATTATCAGCTTCTTACCACTACCTTGCACTGGCACCACCAGTGATCTGTTCTGACAATGAACCCTTATAAGCCTCCGATACCACGACAGCAGTTTCGGAGAGACTAATCCTCATCTCCGAAATTTTCGATTCAACATGTTCTTTATATTTCGACACCGAATCAACCACCATAAAGAGTTGACGTGCATGCATCTGGATTTCCTCTTCGGTTTGTTGAATTGTTTCTTGCAACCTCAGTTGAGAAGCCTTCATTAAAGGAAAAATAGAAAATTTGATGGCGGATATCTATTTATTTATAGCCAAGGAAGCAAAATATCAATAAAAAGGCCTACCTTTTGAATCTCTGCTGCTTCTCTTTCTGCAATATCTAAATTATGAGCTTCAAATTGGACATCCTCAACCATTTTCTTGGCTTCAGCATTATTTCTATGATCACTTTCCTGCATTTTCTTCTTGCATAAATTTATTTGGGCTTCGACCTGACAAGAACGATTAATATAGGAGGTTAACTTAAAAAAATGGCCCTTTACAATATATGGGATTGAGCATTACTGGCAAGTTTTATTTGTATTTTCAGCATTAGCACCAATGAAATAGAATGCACACAATTATTTGCGATAAAAAGGGCAAAAATATAAGAGATATCTCTGGGAATGAAGGTTAATGGAAGAACAAAAGGTCAAGATGGAATAGAGTCACCCTGAAAGTTCTGTTTCAAGATTGATAAATTCTTGGATCTGGGATATTCAGTGGTCGGATGCCTTTTGAGGAATGCAACAAGAACTTCCAGGAAAGCTATGGTTTTTTCTTGTGTTCATCATATTTCCGCAAAAACTGAACATTTTATCCCAATTAAACAACAAAAACGGGTTATAGGATGTGGAAATTAATACATTTATCATCTTGCACTGCTTACAAGCTTAGATACCTCAAAGTAGCAAAATAAAGATATGGATCATCACGCTACTGTCAGGGATAATTTAAGTGATTTCATATATCAAGAGAGAGGAGACTGAGCCATCAAGCATAATAACTTTGAGCATGAAGTTATATGGCTATATGCCCCAAAAAGTATGGCTATAGAATTTCAATCTTCATAAAGGTCAAATTAAACAAAGGCTTTGTGGTAAGAAAGAAAACTTGGTGAACGGATCAAAATCCTGACATATATACAAGCTGGTCATGACATGCACCAAAAAGGACTCGAACAAAATGATCATATCAGTATACTGCTATAATGCTATTGTACTGAGCAGACCTGATTTAAAATTACTTACTTCATCAATACGGGATTGAAGTGTAGCAATAGTGGTTTTCTTGTCCTCAATTGTGGCAGCCATTTCTTTTGATTGTTGTTGAAGGACGATCAAGTCTTCAAACTTTCTCTTAGAACTCTCCCTTATTTTGTCAGCATAGCTTTCGAGCTCAGGCTTAAGTGTAGCTTTGTAGTCAATCCCCATCACCTCAGCGGGTGATGAACCTTTGGCGTTCAACACATACTGGAAATCATTACCAAGCTTTAACCTAAAACCACAAAGAAAAATGAGACCCTCACTATTAATTGTTTACCAACTCACAAGTGGAAAACGTACTGAATAACAAATCCAGGCATACCAAAATAATGAACAAAACAGAAAACACAAATTCAGAATCTTAACATAGACTTCACAGAACAGAGTCAGAGACAAGATCTAGAGCAGAAAGGAGGAAAGAAACTCATCCAAAACCCATGGGCAAAAGGGCAGAAAAGCTCTTAAAACAAGTGCATTGATTTCTTAAAACCCAAAATAAACTTCGCAATACACTGAAAACCAGTTTCCATTACCTTAACTTTCAGCAGCTATGACTAAAACAATTGCATTTAAATTCCATTTTTCACCTCAAGGAAGGATTCACTAATCCATAGTTTGAACTTATTAGTAGTAGAAAACCAAAATCCAGATCAAATGCATAAGCAAGATGTCAAAAAAAATCATGAGAAATGTAAATATAAAACACAGGATAAAGATATCAAAGTAAAAGCCCAGGAAACCTCCTAATTGCTTGGTTGCATTCCATTGCAAGTGCCATAAGCTCTTTAAACTTCTGCGCTATAGCAGAATCAAGATCCCAAGACTTGTCCTCCCAGGAATTTCTCGCAACCTCTGCGTCCACAATTTCCTTCTCCACAGCCTGCATCTCCCTCTTCATCCTCTCCACATCTCTAGCATTAAAAGTTTGCAACTCCACTCTATTCTTAAGCTCCTCAGTCTCCTCACAAATCCGATTCCTCTCCTCTTCCTTCGTATTCAACTCCTTATGCTTCTCCTCCAACATCTTCTCCAATGCAGCAACCCTCCCTGTAAACTCAGCAATCATCGCCTGAAACTTCTTTACATCTTCTTCCAACACATTCTTTTCCTTCTCTAGCTTTTCCCTCTCCGTTGGCCCGGTCCTTAACCGCTCGGCTTGAGCCTCCAGTTCTCCAACACTCTTCTCCAAAGCCCTGCAGTTCTCCACCACATTTTCCCTCTCCTTCTCAAGCTTCTCCACGAACTCCTTATCCAAAACCTCCACTACATCATCCTCCCCTCGTATAAACCGTGTATAACATTCCAAAGCATATTCAGTCATGCTATTGTTTTGAGCAAAAGAAGATGTGGAGTTCTGATATAAATTTTCATAGTAGATTGCAAGTTGGACCAGCCAGTGAATGATACCAAGCCAATTAGGCCAATTGTGGGGAGTATTAGGGGCACGGAGGGTGGATTTGTTGAATTTGAAGGGGCAATTAAGAGATTTCAGTAGAAACCCTAGGTCATCTTCGAGTTTGGTGCAAGGGAAACCAAGAAGAGAAAGAAGGGAGGTGAGAATATTTAAGAGCTCTTTAGCGGATGGTGCTTGAGAGTGTTTGGTGGACATAGGAGGAATTGAGTGGGAGGAGAAGAAAACGTTGATAGAACGGATGGTCGCCGCTTGGAACGAGCGGTCGGCGTAGGGCTCGGAGGCCGAGACGGCGCGGCCCATAGCAACTGAAGATGGCCGGCTACTGGCAAAACTGGCATCGGAATCACGCGATTGTTGTGACGCCGGTGGATGGAAGGAGTCAGTGTTGCGGCCGCGTGCGGTGGGCCTCATTTTTTTATCCGTCAAGGCGCCGGCGGGTGTTTGAATTTTTAGTTTCCTTAAGTTTTAGATCTGTCTTGTGTTTATGGGAATTCTCACCGTTCAGCTTTACATTTTCCCGCTCAATAGTTGTTTGGAGCCTTTTGTAATTGGGTAAACTACACAAGAAAATATTAAATTATGGTTAAAAATCAATGTGACCACCTAACTTTTAATTGAATCAATCAGACCATCTAACTATTTAATTAATTCAATCAAGCTACCGACCGTTAATTTTTAAAGAGGTGGTGATGTGTTTGTTAATAAAATTAGCATAATTATATATTTGGTCCTTAATATTTATATATTCTATCAATTTAGTCACTATTTTAATTTAATTAAATAAATTTAACTATCCAATTAGAATGTAACACATGTCAATTTATGATTGGAAGATTTTATTTATGAATTTTAAATTGTTTAATTAAATAATTTTTTTATTCAATCAGGTGGAGACATGTGTTACCACCAATTGAAATGAAAATAAAAAGACAAACTTGCTTGCAAGGGAAATCAAACCAAGGTAAGGGAGTAAAGTACCATTAAGCCAAAGGTTTCCAATGGTTTAAATTTATAACAATTTGTATTTAACTTGTAAAAGTTTGTTAATGATAAAAAAATTAAACAAATTATCATTTAAATTAATTGTAAACTGTTTTTTTGAATTAAAAATATTCAAATTTTATATAAATTAGAAAATTTTAAATTTTTTTAATTAATTCAGAAATTGACTGAATTAACCGAAATTTGTCCCGTTAATAATTTTCAAATAAATTTTGATTAGATTAATGGTTAAAGAAAAAAATTTGATTAATTCGGTTCGGTTAATAATTTTCAAATTAATTCGGTTCAGTTAATAATTTTCAAATAAATTTTGGTTTGATTAACTAAACCGAATTAATAGAATTTTTGCTTCGATTAATTCAATTAATAATTTAAAAAAAACGGTTAATTCACTTCGGTTAATAATTTTCAAATTAATTCGGTTCGGTTAATAATTTTCAAATAAATTTTGGTTCAATTAACCGAACCGAACTAACCAAATTTTTTCTTCGATTAATTCGGTTAATAATTAAAAAAATCGGTTAATTTGGTTCGATTAATAATTTTCAAATTAATTCAATTCGGTTAATAATGTTCAAATAAATTTTGGTTCGATTAAACAAACCTAATTAACCAAATTTTTTTCTTTAACCGTTAATCGAATAAAAAATTATTTGAAAATTATTAACTGAACAGAATTAACTGAATTTTTTCTTTAACCATTAATCTAACAAAAATTTATTTAAAAATTATTAACCGAACCGAACAAATTTCGATTAATTCAGTCAATTTTTGAATTAACCAAAATTTTCTAATTTATATAACAATTGAATATTTTTAATTCAAAAAAACATATTCAATTAATTTAAATAATAATTTGTTTAAACAAATAATTTGTTTAATGTTTTATCATTAACAAACTTTTACAAGTAAAATACAATTTGTTGTAAGTTTAAACCATTGTTGAATTTTGGTTCAATGGTTTGGGCGTCTGGTAGTTTTTTCCCATTGGCACAGGTTCGATTCTCCTTGCAAGCATGTTTGTCCCTTTATTTTTATTTTAATTGGTGGTGACACGTGTTACCACCTGATTGGATAGAAAAAATATTTAATTAAATAATTTAAAATTCATAAATAAAAATTTCCAATCATGTATTAAGACGTGTCACATTCTAATTAGATAGTTAAATTTATTTAATTGAATTAAAATAGTGACTAAATTGATAGAATATGTAAATATTAAGGAAAAAATATATAATTATGTCAATTTTATTAATGAACACGTCACCGCCTCTGTTAAAAATTAACGGTCGGTGGTTTGATTGAATCAATTAAATAATTGGGTGGTCTGAGTGATTCAATTGAAAGTTCATTAGTTACATTGATTTTGACAATAGCTTAGTGGTCTCATGTGTAGTTTACCCTTTGTAATTTTATTGGAATTCAAAATTGAAAAATGCATCTGACCACCGGGACCCATTTAAACACAAACGGCGTCGCTTCATTCACTTTCTTAAAGGTAAGGAACACATTATAAGCCAAATTTTAAAGTAAATAAACCTAATTACAGTTATAACCCCTCTATTCTGCTAACGTTTTGAATTGATATAATTTGATTTCTACTTACATATATTTCAACTTTTTAATTTGATTTCTCTACTACATAATATTATTAGAAGATTCAAAAACCGACAACATTTTATTTACTACACGATTTTTTAAAAAAATTAAAAATTAGAAGTATGTGACTAATATATATATTAATGAACCTCAAATTATTGTCATTCACAACCTTATTAATACCCTTATCTTTTACCAATTTTTCTATATAGTATCCGAAAAGTCAACATAAGTTGACTTAGTTGATTGAGTATTCATTATCACTTTACAAGATTCCAGTCTCACCAATAGCACTGGCTGGCATCAAACATTTTAGTCAAAACAAAACCTGTACATAAAAGGATGAAATGGGATTTGTAATTTAAAATAACTAAAATGTCATGATTTATGTGAATCGGCTATAAAAAAACAAGCCAGTCGTTTGAGCAACAAGAGAAAAGACTTACCTCAATCATTAATCTGCAGAATTTCAGTTTAATACTACTTACTTGCATTGGCACTACAGTGAACTGTGTTGACAATGAACCCTTTAAGCATCGGATACAGCCGCAGCGGTTTCTGGAGACTAACCCTCGTCTTAGAAACTGTGGAGTCAACGTTTTCTTTATATTTAGACACCGTATCGGCCACCATGCATCTGAATTTCCTCTTCGGTTTGTTGAATTGCTTCTTGCGACCTCAGTTGTGAAGCCTTTATTCAGGTGAAGCCTTTATTCAGGGGAAAAAAGAATCTTGATCAGGGATCATTAAGGTCCTCGTAAATTTCTCGCAAAATAAAATGTTGGGGGTATTCACCTTAAAATATAAAATTTGCTTTTTACTGATACAGTAATGCACATAACTTGTACAATGACGTGACATTTGCATCACCCTAATTTTTAATTGTTTTCTATAATTTTTAATCGATTATTAAATGGGACCAAATTGTGAGTTTTTGAAAACAAAAGGCTAGTTTTAAAAACTTCCAGCTAGTCAAGGCCTTAGGCTCGGGTTTACCCATTTTTCTTTGACCTCAAAACTTCCATCTAAACTTGATACATAATTCACTATATGAAAGGAAAACAAGCAATTGGATCATTCAATATAACAGTATGAACACGATACTAAGGTAAACTCATGAAAAATACTCTTTTATCAACGAAAAATAGACATTATATAACTTTATTACATTGGAATATCAACCTTTTAGGTGATTCTTTTAGAGAAATGATTAATATTTGTTATATTCCATTAGTAACAAGGGAAAATTTTGGCTCAAAAAAGAAAAGAAAAGCATATCTATTCTATACCCAACAAGTATCAATACACAATTAGGTCTGATCCTATTTTTTTTATGAATGAACACATATTCAAACGACCTATTAGCAAGAATTCTCTTTCATTCAACTTACGTCAGAAAGCATGGAGAACCACACCTCTACCATGTAGGCTTGGTACTGTTTAAAAAATATAATAATGAAAATATCTCTTAAAGTTACCTAGTTTTAAAATCTCCAAATCAAACCCCTCATTATGATCAAGCCAAACCAAAATCCCTATTTTCGTTTAAACTTTAACGTCACCACTTCACTGCCGTTAGCCTTTCCCGTCGTTCGTGGTGTACACCACTGGTGCCAGTGTGAAAGCCAAGCAACCACGATCAAAACCCCGTCGAGAGCTCGTTGTGAGACCTCGCCATTTGCGGTGGAGAACCATTTGAAATTTGTTAGAAACCTCATCGACGCTACTGTTTAGAGTGATTCTGACATCTTCGTTTGCATCAACGCTTTTAACATTGAACTCCATGCGTCGTTCCGAGCAAAACCCAACTGGTAGGTCGTTCCACCATCGTCGTTTCCGTCATATGTCACCAGGGTAAGCTTTCGATCATTTTTGAATTATTTCAGCGTGGATTGGCTGGTTATTTGTGTTGATTTGGGTTGCTTGTGGTGTAGTAATGTATTTGGAGCAATTGGTATGCCGAAAACAACCTCATCGCTGTCGCACATGACACCCATGCACGTGGGAACTGCTCCTCCGAGAATTTTCTAGAAGGCGTATGAGTCAACTCAGACAGAATTGAGTCTTGCGTCAACTCGAAATGGTCTGGCCGTTGACATGCCCAAAGTTGATTTTGACCTTTGATCACGTTAACCGTCGACTTTGACTAAAAAATAAAATTTTTAAAAAAAACATATTTTATGTTTTTTGACGTTTTGAGTCCGAATTCAAAGTCCATTTCACCAAATTCGAACTTGATAAGCTATTTTTCAGCATTTTATCTTTTGATCGAATAGTTTTTCCAATTAAGGTCTATTTTGACGTAATTTGTTTTGCTATGTATTCGAGACTTTATGGGACGTCAAATTCAAGTTCAATGGAACCGAATGGAGTTTAATTGGTCGATTGATTGCTCAGATATCGAGATAATATTCTACTACCTTTTATGCTTTACAGAACTCGGATAATTGGTAAATGCAATGGAAATGATTGATCAATTATAAGGTTATTTATGTAAGGTTATTTGTTGCGGGACACGAACTAAATTCATATAAAGGCAGTGATTGAATAAGACTCGATTAAATTGTGTAAGGAACTAGAAGACTAATAAGAAATAATTTCAAGTTCAGTGATTAATCAGTAAATCAATTAATCTTAGGATCCGTAAATTCAGATTAATTTATTAAAGGTTAAATGTCGAAAATACTATGATAAGAAATTACGAAAATACCCTATGATATATAAAGACAATGATTGTCCCTGAAAGTGGAAAATAACCCTAGAAAGATATTTTTGATCCGATAAATCTATTGATGCACATGTTAAATGCTTGTTTTGCTTAGTAAAATCTCGATAACCGATTTTGACCTTTGAGATGAAAAGACTTAGAATTTTGATTCCAAAATAAACACATGGAGACTAATTTACCGAAAGTAATGCAGAGCAATATATATGCAAAGACTAAATACCTCTGAGATGAATAATGGACTTGGATCTCCCTTAATAGTGGAAATGACCTAGGAATTGATTCTTGACTTTTAAAAATAGTGTTCACTTATTTAATTCTGAATCTGCATAAAAATCCTAATAATTAGATTTCTAACCCTTGATATCACAACATGCATGAGTATTCTGATTTCTAAAATATTTGAAGACCAATTTGTTTGAAGTACATTTTTATACTGAATTGATTGAAATGACCAAAATGACCGAAATAACCTCGAGTACTGAAATGACCTAAGTACCCTTATAACTTGGAAATAAGTGAATACCATTGGATAAATTTTAAAAACGCCGATAAACCTAATTGTTGTATTGCCTTTAAAGGTTTTTAGCACGACCTAAGCATGTCATTCTTCCTTGAATATTGTTACTATGCAGAAACAAATAAATACTATTAGGATAAATTTATGTCTCCTTAAGACTCGTTCTATGATGTTTTTGAAGGTGATCAGTTCAATTAGTGCAGTTAGTATTAAGAAGTGAATATTCATGAAGCATATCAGTCTGGATAATTGACAGCTATATCAATGTCGAGATCTGTTTAGTTCGAGTTGACTCGAAATCCTAAATTGATATAAATTCTGAGTGTTATAAGTCATTGATTTACCCTTATTGGGTTAAATTACTAAGAATTCTTCAAGAATTGTAATGTTAGAAAAGGCCCCTGATTACCCAAATAATTGAATCACTCATGTATATCTAAATTAATTAATTCTGATGTAAAGGTTTCTAAACACCATCCTAATGGACTCCAACCCTAAATGGTCATAAAATATCAAATTCTAAATGTCTGATTAGATCCGTCAGTAATCGAACCTTTTTAATAGGGATCCCATTTTTGAAATCTAATCAACTTGTAGGAGTTCATGTTTCTCTTCTTGATAATTACTATGTGCCTCTAAAAAATATCTAAATCCTTTAATGTGTTCCTTATGCACATAAATATTTTCTCTGATTTTAAAAGTAAGACTCTGATATTTGAATATAAAAACATGGTTTCTTATCTTTAGTTTCTGATACTAGATACATCTTGACACGTGTCGTTTCTATGTCAAATAAATATCCTTAATCGCAAAATAGTAAAATAGAAAAAATAGTAATAGAGAGTAAGGGTCGATCCATAGGGACTAAGGAAGTTGTCAACAATTTAGTTCTTGATTTGTGATATGGTCAAAAATTGCAAGATAAATAAAGAAGATGGAGATTTGTTGATAGCTTATAAAGAAAGTAAATTTAATCTATAGAAAATAGAGTGATTTAAAGAAAGTATGAAAAATCTATTGGTAAAAATCAGTCGCAAGCTTTAGCTTTTGCCTTAATTCTAACTTATTCTTGAATAGGATTTTAGCTTCAGATTCATGTCGGTTATAGTCTACAGGGCCTAACCTCTGTAATTTGTTTTTCTTTCAATTAACCAATCATCCAAATCAATCTTTGGATCTCATTCCTTGTGTGGACTAACCACGTCAATCGTTTGTTAATCTCAACTCCGTTTTAGTTTTGGAAAAACCCGACTCGAATTATAGCATATTAATGAGAATTGAACCGATTTCAGTTTCCCTTAACGGAATACCGCTAAGTGTTCACGGAAGTTCAATGTGCTACAAGCCAATCATTCTCACATCTATTAATCGAAATTGTAATCAATCCAACGTGCACTTTTTGAAAAGAAAATGTTTTTGTTTATAAAATGATGGTCGATTGCCAATCCTTGATTCCAAAAAACTAAAAATATAACTCGAAGGGTATGAGGTGTTTTTCAATTCTCACGATCATAATTGAGTCATCGCTTAAGCCTTTGGCTTATGAAAACTTAGCTAAGCATGATAAAAATCATACTTATCATTTTAAAAGTAAAGAAAAATAAAGAAAGTGAAAGTAAAAGAAAAGTAATTGTATAAAAACTAAAGAAATGAACAAAATTCGAGAGATGAGATATGTTTTTCAACTCACCCCGATGGGGTATTATACTCTCCTAAAACCCTAAAAATATCGCAGAAATGACAAATATATAATTCTTGGAAAATATTAAAAATAATCCTAAAAATAAAAGATAATTCCTAAAAATAAAATATAATCTTGATTTGAAACTTCGGATGTGCGACTGAGTCTCATGTCTCCACGAAAATATTGACTGAACCTTCTAGAAGGTGCTGACTGGATACCACACCAGACGTAGTCATGCCCCAATTTATGCGCCGACCTTGATTCTAGAAAATAAAAAGTTGTAGAATTTCATCTATTTTAGCACCATTTCTAGAATCTGCTACCTTGCATAAAAAATGAATGAAAACGCCCAAATCAACAACTTAATTCGACTAATTAAGGAGTAATTATCAACAAAATATTAACTAATTTAAACACTAATCAAATTCCCCCTCACTTATTCAATGCTTGTCCTCAAGCATTCCTCAATTCTCATGTCAAAAATCTCAAGTTGTCATTTCTTATTGCATAAAATTTCTAGATTTCTAAACAAATTAAATCAAGCCAATGAAGAAATTTAAGATAAATCAACCAAGGCACAAGCATCAAATGTAAACAAATCATTGCATTCCAATCATCCGTCAATTGCAAAGATTCAAGACATAGGACCTCATTTTGATTCACTCATTCCGCTCAAAGTGTTTTGGGTTAACGAATTGCTCAGTCCTAAACTAATCAACACATTAATATAGGCTTGTAGATAAATCTAATCTCTACTACTAAGTATGAATATGATGCAATAATCCATAATTCTATTCTAAAGGAAATACAAATAAAAAGAGAGGAAATGAAGGATGAAACAATTGAAGCTTTAATTTTTTTTTTCTTTTTTCTCTTTTTTTCTTTTCGCACTTTGTTTGAATTTTCTATTTTTTTTCTATTCGAACAGTTTCGAATTTTCTACACTATTTTTTTCTATTCAAACCAAACCAATTATTTTCTGTTGCACTGTTAGAACCAAACTGTACTGTTCAAACATTGTATATTTTTTCTTTTTTTCTTTTTTTACGGACACTCTTTTCCCCCTTTTTCTGTATGTACCTTGACCTGAAAAGGGTGACAAAAAGGGAAAATAAAAATGAAATAGGCTCGGGTTAAGAATTAGGTGAACAAAAAAAGGGTAAGGCTCAAATTGGTTTACTAAGGGAAAATAAAGAAAAAGGTATGTTATTTTTTGGAAAGAAAAATTGGTTTAATCCTAATGCCCCTATCACATTAAAGCATCATAATCATCGATGTAGTCTCAACAAGCATTACACTACAAGTTCTAGAATGTAATTAACTAGTTCGACACACTCAATCAAACAAAGAGCAAGAATAAAAGATGCTTGTTAGGCTCAAAGACTCACAAGAAAGGTTTAATTACTAAGTCTTGCAATCAATTCAATTAATGAATTCATGAAGTACCAAGAAATTTTACACAAACTAGTCATGCCATGCTATCATGTATCCTAAATTCAACAAGAACAAGAATCAATTCATAAAAAAATAAAAGGAAATTAGATCAAACAAAAGATAGGAAACCAAGATTATCGACAATTCAAATCAAGAAAAAGCTCAATTTCAATCACAAAGAATAAGCAATAATTAATTTGATTTCTTATTTCACCCTTCACTTAAATCATATTGTCCCAATATAAACAAAAGAATAAAATGCACAAGAGAGAGGGTGAAAATACTCCCCGATTAATGACGACTGCGGCCGCAACCATGTCTACGTCGATAAGGTCTCGGGGCAAAGATAGGAGAGAATCTCGGTAAGGTTGGTTTTGATGGAATCTAGGAGGCTGTGCACTTCATGATTTTGTTGCCGGAAGAAGAACAATGTGCGGTGCATCGGGAGTACCAACCAGGAGTCTCATCTAGCCCAAGCACCTAGCATTTAATGGGTCAATTGCAAAAGCATATATAAATTGGTTAGCATCAAATGTCAATGAAAATAAACGAGATGCTAACTGAGTAACATAAGGGAAAAGAATGAGTGGGATATCAGAGCGCATAACGTGTTTGAAGGTGCGGGTGAACCAAAAACCTAAATTTACTTTCACATCAGTTTGCATACACCACAATAAAAATAGTTCGACCTTACTTAAGCAGGACATAGTATTATTATGTCTAGAGTGGTTGTATGCTAGAAACCAGTGTATGTAGCGGAGAGCAGTATCATGAATGTGTCACCCTTTGGTGGTGTGAGCATCGAAAGTGGCACCCACCGAGCCAGTGTGTGCCTCATAAGCTATGCCTGCATCAAAATCCTACGAAATCTCACATAAAGAAGTTATAAAATCATGATGTGTGACATCCGTCATGAACCCCATAGAAAAATTGAAATCTACCAAAGACATAATAAAGTAATCACCAAGAAATCTAAAAGAAATTACACCTTGCGTGTCATTCAAAACAATACGATTGGGTAAAAATGTAAATGTAGAAAAAAAATTTAAAGACTAACTCATAATAAGTACTGTATCTAATTTCAGAATATAGTCTCCAGCCAATCGCATCAAAATATGTCATAATTGATTCACGCAAATGTAAAGTATCAAGCGTTCAATCGGGAATATATTTGCCAACTTGAAATATGCAGTGTCGAATGCTATCGAACCACCAAATTTCCTTATCGTTGAAGTCCAGATATCCATGCAGAACTTCCTCAATTGGAACAAAATAAGTTTGGCCATGATAATGGCACTTGGATTAATGAAAATATTCGGGTTCGTGAGCATCGTGTAAGGGTACGTCTTCCGAATTTGCAGTAAAAGATGGTGAGCGAGGTTGCTATCTGAGGTTTGGTGAGAGGAGGAGTGTTCGGTAGTCTGTTGTGGTAGTGAATCAGTTGAAAACCCGTTGGCGAAGTCGTATAACAAAACATAAACAAGAGTCCGAATGGACCAGTAGAATCGTATGGTGGCATCGTGAAGTCGGTGGAAAAATAGGTGGCGAAGGCAGACGACATCGGCTCAAGAATGGGTGTTTGTGCACTCGGCTGTTGCGCACATCACCCTTCATGGTGAGCAGCGGGTGCGGGAACGTGAGCGTGTAGAGGTAGCGACATTGAATCAAAGCTGCTCAAAATGTCAATTATCGGTGGCGTGACAAGTCGACGACGACCTCTGTTGAGAGTGATCGACGGGCGAGATGGATTGCCCGATTGGTTTCTCATCATCAACATAGGTTCTTGAGCAGAGAAAGAATAAAAGAAATAACAGTAGCATTATAGGGTAGACGGCGGTAAGTGTGAATGGAGCACCTACGACGGCACAAGGGAATCGATGGGGCAGCGATACGGTAATGCAAAAAGGAAAGGTCCGTTTTTGCTCCTTTCCTTTTTGCTTAGGAAACGATTATGATAATAAAGAGGGGAAGAGAGAAGAGTTTAATTAGGTTTTAATTTCTTCAACTGATCAAAGATTTGGTGGGGTCCAAAATGTGTTACAAACGTGCGGGATTGAGTAGGGAAGGCGGCGAAAAAAATGTTGTGTTTGGGGGGTGGGGGAATTTTGGGGGTGTCGGTGACAATCAAATAAAAATTTGGGAGAAAGGGTTGTACTAACATGTGTCGACCCCATGGAAAGCTGCTAACGTGCGCCCGTTAGTTAAACGATGTGCACAGGAATTTGGAGGATAATTACCTACTGCCATGCGCGATCCTTGGCTTATATTTAGCTGATTTCATGCTTTGGTTCAGTCGACTCTCATTCTCGGTTTCATCCAAACATGGTTAGAATTGACGGGGTACAAAAATTCAAAATTAAAATCTAGAAATAAAGTAAATTGAATGTAAATCGAAAATCGAAAATCAAAAATAAAAAATTAAAGCAAAATAAAATGGGTTACCTTCCATTAAGTGATGTTTTTTAATGTGGTTAGTTCGACGACTCAATTTTTTAAAGCACGAGCTCTTCCAACTAGATTTCCTCGTTTAATCCAACTGGAGTTTTTCATAATATAACTTTAATCTTTGGTCATTCACTTTAAATCAAGCTCTTGAATTGTCTTCTATCTCTATCCCGCCATGAGGAAATACCTGAGTCACCTTAAATGGTCCGAGCCACTTTGATCGAAGCTTGCCTGCAAAAATTTAAGTTTTAAATTAAACAATAGAATCTTTTGATTGACAGTAAACAATTTAAAGGAAATTTTGCGATCATGGACTTCTTTTGTTTTCTCCTTAAATATCCTAGAGCTGTCATAAGCGTTTCTACGAATTTCTTCCAATTCTTGAATATGTAGCTTTTAAACTTCTCCAATTGCTTCTATTTCCATGTTACATTGTTTTAACGATTAATAAGCTCGATGTTTACGTTTGACCAGAAAATGACATAGTTTACCGAAAACAAGTCGATAAGGTGACATTCTGATGGGGCCTTTGTAAGCGCTTCGGTATGCTCATAATGCATCAGGTAATTTAAAACTCTAATCCTTTCAATTCGGCTTGATAATTTTCTCAAGAATCACCTTAATTTCATGATTTGACACTTCTTCTTGCCCATTTATTTGCGGATGGTAGGGCCGTTGCAATTCTTTGAGTCACTCCAAATTTCTACATGAATGGCTCGATAATCTGATTAATAAAATGGGTGCCTCGATCACTTATTATTGTCTGTGGTATGCCAAACCTAAAAAAGATAAACTTTTTTAGAAATTTTACAATTGTTTTGACATCATTATTACGGGTAGCTTTAGATTCTACCCATTTAGAAACGTAGTCAACAGTAAGAATTATATACATATTTCCAAATGAAGAAGTAAAGGAACCCATATAATCGATTCCCATATATAAAAAAGCTCACAAATATGAATCAAATTTAAAGGCATTTCATTCCTACGGCCTAAATTACATACTCCTTGACATTTTTCATATGCTTTACACTAAATATAAACATATTTAAAAATAGTCGGCGAAAAGAAATTGCATTCTAAATTTTTTTGAGATGTTCGCTTTGGTCAAAATGACTACCACAGGAATATGAATGAAAAAAATTAAGGATTGAGTTTACCTCTTCTTTGGCAATATATCGTCGGATTACATGATCAGAGCAATGCTTCCAAAGGTAAGGATTATCCCAAATGTAGAACCGAGATTCCTTATTAATCTGATTAATTTATTCTCTTGATGGTATTTTACCTTTAGCTAAATAGTTTACCATATCGGCAAACCATGGGGGAGTTCCTTTCTGTGCCAACATCAATTGTTCTTCTGGGAATTCTTTTTTAATCGATGGGTCGGTCGTGGAGAGATGAATTCGACTTAAGTGATTAGCCACCAAATTCTCACATCATTTCTTATCCTTGATTTCCAAATTGAATTCTCGAAGAAGTAAAATCCACCAGATAAGTGTAGGCTTCATGTTGAATTAAGATTTTGATATAACAATAATTTGTAAAATTGATTTTGGACTTAATTGAATTGATTAAAACTTTTTAAAAATAATTCAAAGTTCAAATTTACTTGAAAAATATGTTTTAAATGTTTTTTAACTTATTCGAACCTTTTCAAAAATATTCTCGATAGTTTTTGCGCTTTAAAGTAAAGTTTCCAAGCTTTTCTAGATCAAAGGATCGATCTCTTAGAAAATGCATTGATCCCTTTGACCAAAGGATTGATCCCCTTGAAAAATGATCGATCCCTTGGATTCTAGTAGGTTTAGGATCAATCCCTTTACAAAAAGGATCGATCCCTTGAGTAAAAGCATCGATTCCTTCACCAAAAGGATCAACCCCTCAATGAAAAGGATTGATCCCTTCCTTTAAAGAATCGATCCCTTTCTTACAACAATCGAATTATTTGAAAAAGAATCGATCTCTTTCACAAAAGGATTGATCCCTTGTGCATTAAATGTTATTTAATAGAGAAGGTATAAATTGAAGGTCAAAGCTTCCCAAGGTTAACAAAAACATATTAAACCAATCTACTAACATCAAAATTTTGTTTTTTGTACTTATTTTACCAAATTCTTTGTTTTAATCACACTTATGAGCTATATTGTTTATTTTGGTCAAGTGTGTATTGGGTGAGTGCTTAAATTGTGCAAACATATTTGCCTTGTGAGGTTTTCTCTTTGTTTGCTTCATTTGTATTTACTCTTTAAGAGAGTGTGTATTCAAGGTTTTGGGTATAAACCTTGAAGTGTTTGTAAGGTTACACATTGTCCTTAAAGGTAAACAAATCTAGTGGATTTGAGAAATTCTTAGTGTGGATGCTAAGGTAGTGGATGTAGATTTTGTTTGAGAAAGTCGAACCACTCTAAATCGATGTACAAAAAGTTTTTTTTTTCGATTGCTTCCACTAAATTCTTAAAAAGACTAATTCACCCCCTCTTGGCGTTATTTGATTGATCGATAAAGCTAATAATTGGTATTAGAACGGGTCTTTATCGACAGTTTAACAACATTGGAAAGGTTCTATGAGAACTCTATCAATTTCCTCTATCAATCGAGAAATATAGCTTTAACTTCCGGCTCTCATTATGTTGAAGATTCTCAACTGGTCAAGAAGCCACCTTATTTCAATGATGCAAATTATGCCTATTGGAATAATAGGGCGATGCTCTTCATTCAAGCATATGATTTAGGAGATTGGGAGTCTATCATGAAAGGTATTCTACTCCAACTAGAGCTTTGGTATAATGGAGTGAAGAAGAGAAGAAAGAGTTAACTAAATGCTAAAGCCATGTACATTTTGTTTTGTGCATTAGGCCCGAATGAATATGGAAGAGTCTCTTCTTGTTCAAATGCCAAATAGATTTGGGACAAGCTCCAAGTCACTCATGAAGGAACTAATAAAGTAAGATAAACAAAAATCGATATTGTTAATCATAGTTATGAGAATTTCAAGATGAAACTGGATGAAGACATCAAAGCTATTACGAATAAATTTTTCGTAATTGTCAATGACCTCAAGGGAAATGGAGAGATTATCCCTAATGAAAATCTTGTGAGGAAGATGATTTACTCTCTTCCAAAATCTTGGCAATAAAAAAAGATGATAAGCATAGAAACAAAGAAACCAAAGTCACTCATTCTTGATGAACTTATTGGTTCCTTGCTAATTCATGAGTTAATGGTAAAAGAGGATGAGCAAGAAAGAGAAAAGAAAGAAGAGAAGAAAGAAAACAAAAAGCATGTTGGTGTTGCTTTAAGATTCTCTATATATGAATAATGTAATTTCGATAAAGATGATGAAAAAGATAATGAAGAGATGGCCAAGCTCTTCAAAAGATTCAAAAGATTAATGTCATCCAAAGATAAATAAATAAAGCATGAATCAAGGAAGGAGAAGGATCCCATCATGTGCTATAATTGTAAAAAACTAGGACATGTCAAGTATGATTATCCACTATTGAGGAAGAAGGGATCAAACAAGCCAAAAAAGAAAATTTTTGTGGCTACATGGAGTGATGAAAACTCTACCGATGATGAGGATGATAAAGTAGCCAACATTTGCATCATGGCCATCCAAGAAGATTCAAAGGTTTCTTCTAACTCAAATGAATTAAATTCATATTATTTTGATGAGTTACAATATGCTTATGATGAATTGATTTTGGAATTTGAGACCATTTATTCCAAATATAAGAAAATACTTTCCAAATTTAAAAACAAAAAACGATTCTCTTTAGAAAACGAATTTGGATTTTGAAAGTAAAAGTGAAATTTTAAAAAAGGATTTGGAGATTTCAAAATTGAAGAATGAAAATTTTGAAAAAAAACATTAATTTAAATTAAGCTTGATAGCTTAATAAAAGAAAAAGAAATCATTTCTAACAATTCATCAAAGTCAATAATGGCAAAATGTTCACATTTCCATTATCATGGTCATAAGTCTAATACTTGTCCAATAAAGAAAAGAAAATTTTATAAAATTAGACAAGTATGAGTTCCTAAGGTAACTAGGCCATTGAAACTAACACTCAAGGACCCAAAGCAATTTGGGTACCAAAATCAAGTAAATGTCTCATGTAGGTGTTTTGGAGCAATGGTGAGCAATGAAAATGTATTTGGAAGCTCTAAAACACACTAAGGAAAGACACTTGAAGAAAAGGAGACCTAAGAAATCAATATTAATTCAAGTGGTAACAAGTTTTTATTTCATGCAATTTTGTACCTTCATGTGATTATGCATGATTGAGTATCCCCACCTAAGAAACGATATGTCCTAGAATCAACCCCTTATCAACCATAAAATGACATTTTTGTAATTTAAAATGAGGTTGATATTTAGACATCATTTCAAGACATTAGTTAAATTAAGAAAGCATTCGTCAAAAGTGTTACCGTAAACAGTGAAATTGTCCATTAAAATCTCTATGCCTTTCTTGATGTAGTCCAAAAAGATGCTAAGCATACATCTTTGAAATGTGGCAGGCGCATTGCAAAGTCCGAAGGGCATTCTTTGATAGGAAAATGTTTCGAAGCGGCATTTGAAAGTCATATTTTCTTAATCTTCCGACGCCACTAGGATCTGGAAGAAACTTGAAAATCCATCAAGACAACAATATTGTGTTTTACTGGCGAATCTTTCTATCATTCGATCTATAAAAGGTAAAGGAAAATGATCTTTTCTAGTTAAAGAATTCAACTTCCTATAATCAATACAGACTAGCCGTCCATTTTGAACTTTAGATGAAACTAACTCACCTTTCAAGTTCTCAATTATCGTAACTCCAATTTTCTTAGGAAACACATGGAATGGACTTACATAATTACTATCCGAGATTGGATAGATAATGTCTGCATCAAGAAGTTTCTGGATTTCTTTCTTTACCACTTCCATCATTGGTCGATTTAACCGGCGTTGACCTTCACGTGACGTTTTAGCTCATTCCTTGATATTGATCTTGTGCATACAAGTCGAGTAACTAAGTCCCTTAATGCCAGTGATAGTCCACCCTATGGCCTCTTTATGTGCACGTAAGACTGTTACAGGGTCTTGTTCCTCTTCTTTTGTCAACTTGTTTGAAATTATTACCGAAAAAGTATTATTTTCTCCCAAAAATGCATACTTCAAGTGATCTGGTAATTGCTTCAATTCAATTTGAGGAGCCTACAAAATCAAAGGTAAAATTTTATAATTTGAAGGAAAAATAAATTTATCCGCAAAATAGAAAAAATTTGAACTCCCTGATTTCCCAATCAAATTCGTCAAATTCCCTGCATAGATCATCAAAAAAATTAGTTTCTATAAGTTCATCAACTACATAATCAATGACATCAACAAAATTTAATCATTGAACATTATCAAGATACCACATCGCTTTATAAGCATTAAATCTAACGATAACACCATCGAATTCCATTGTAAGAATTTTACTTCTTACGTCGATTTTTGTGTTCTCTGTACTAAAGAAAGGTCGCCCAAGGAGAGTTTCGGAACAAGTATTTGTTCGATTATTTTCCATGTCAATGATATAGAAATCTGTCGAAAATATGAGTTCATTTACCTTTAATAAGAAGTTCTCCAGAACTCTTTTGGGGTAAATAACCGAGCGATCCGCTAACTGTATCGTCACTCTACAATCTTTCAATGGCTCGACAGAGAGTAAGTTATAAACAGATAAAGGCATCACATTTATGGATGCTTCCAAATCACATATTGTACTGTTTATTCCAATTTTACAAGATATAGTAAACATACCTTGGTCCTTTAACTTCGGTGGAAGCCTTCGCTAAATAATTGCGAAAACATGTTCTCCTAAATTGACTTTTTCATGTCTGGTAAGCCTTCTTTTTGTAGTGTAAAGTTCTTTAAGAAACCAGACATACTTCGGAACCTTCCATATTACGTCAAGAAGTGGAATGTTGATTTTTACCTTTCGGAAAACATCCAAAATCTCTTTTTATTCATCTTGTTTGTCTCTTTTTGTAAAACTTAAGAGGAAATGAGGTGGAGTATCATAGGGAGATGGTGCCGAATCTAGTTGTGAATCTTTTTTTCTCTCTAGGATCCTGCACCATTTTTAGGTCTTCTATGGGAGTCTACTCCTACTGATGTTTCTTCCCTCTGAGATTCTGGTTCTTCATCTTTTTTCTGGGATTCTACGCCTAACTCCTCTGAGACTGGTTTTTCGAGAATTGTTCCACTTTGAAGGGTGATAGCGCTTACATTTTTCCACGGATTCGTCTCGGTTTGAGAGGAAAGTTTACCTTGTGATTTTATGAGCCTCATAGCCTAATCCAATTGACTAATTGCTTGTTTATCTCTTGTAAGTATGACTAAATGCAATTATGTAACTTCTTTTGGGAGAGAACCAATTTTTTCATGATCGACTCATGATGATCTTTGCGGCTAATAAGTTTGTTGTGGAGGTGGTCTCGGTTAAAAGCCTTGATTAGGCCTCGGGTTTTGTGCATAAATGAAGTTTGGATGATCTCTCCACCTCGGGTTGTATGTATTAGCTTGAGGGTTGTAAAGCCTCTAGGGATGTCCCAAAAAATTCCCCACAACATTAACGTGTACCTTTGTTTCTTCATGTAACATCGGGCAACAGTCTGTCGGATGATCTGACATCATGCATATTCCGTATACTCTTGTTGGTCCAATCTTACCTATGATAAGGGCATTAACTATGTAAATTAATTTGTCAATTTTATTTTCATGGGAAATGATGTTTACCTCATGAACCCATTGGATTGGTTCGCCTGTAGATCCAAACTGTTGAGAGTTGGCTATCATCGTTAAAATTAATTCCCTTGCTGTGTTTGGGGTTATATTGACAAGAGCTCCTCCACTAGTAGCATCGATCATTTTGATCTCTATGGGAAGCAATCATTCGTAGAAATATTGGAGAAGCGTTTGTTCAGTTAATTCGTATTGTAGACAACTTGCACAAAACTTCTTGAATCACTCCCAGTAGTCGTAAAACGATTCCCTATTTTTTTTGTTTAATTCCCAAGATGCTTCTTCTCAATTCACTTGCCTTTGTTGTTAGGAAAAACCTGTCAAGAAAAATACGATTTAAATCAGCCCATGTGTAGATTGAATTTGGAGGCAAATAAAATAACCATTTTTTTTGCTAAGCCATATAAAAAAAATTGAATAGCTCATAATTTAATTTGGTATTCGAATACTCCATGTGGTTTCATGCTGGAACAAACCATATGGAACTCTGTGAGATGTTTATGTGGATTCTCACTGGGAAGCACGTATAAAGTAGGAAAAAGAGGAATTAACCCCGTTTTTAGTTGAAACAAAGTTTTGCCTTGTGGTAAGGTGATGCAAAGAGGTTGTTGAATCACAGGGGTCGCAGCCAACTTGTGAATGGTGCGATATCACATCGGTTGTGCATCTCATGTGTGATCGGTTTTAGGTGCGACTACGTCTTTGGGTCTTAGATCCATGGTGGGTGCGGTGTCGGGTGTAGAATGTGATTCGACTGGATTTGATTCGACAATTGGTGCTCCTTCTTGAGTTGAATACGATTTGGTTGGTTCTTCTTGGGAGATGGCGTCGATTGTTCCTTCGGGATTTCATTATTTTTTTCATATTCTTCTTTTCTCTCGAAACGTTTAACCTTGAATTTTTCTTGCTCGTGCTTTGATTTATGGATCAAAATTTTCTATTATTCATGGGTTTTGCCTGATCATAAATAAAAAATGAAATAAATTAGTAACTTTTTCCGAAGTCCCAAGAAACGATGCCAATTTGACACGCATCGTTTATATGTCAAATAAATAACCTTAATCTCAAAAATAGTAAACTAAAAAAGATAGTAATAGGGATAGTAAGGGTCGATCCACAGAGACTAAGGAAGTTGTCAATAATTTAGTTCTTGATTTGTGATTTGGTCGAAAATTGCTAAATAAATAAAGAAAATGGGACATTTGTTGATAGTTTATAAAGGAAGTAAATTTAATCTAAAGAAAATAAAGAGAGTGATTTAAAGAAAGTAAATATGAAATTTCTATTAGTAAAAGCCAGCCTCAGGCTTTAGCTTTCTCCTCACTTCCAACCGATCCTTGAGTAATATTTTAGCTTCGTATTCATGTCGGTTACAGTCGACAGGGCTTAACTATTGTAGCTTGTTTTTCTCTCAATTAACCGATCATCCAAAATCAATCTTTGGATCTCATTTCTTGAGTGGATTAACCACTTCAATCGTTTATTAATCCCAGTTCCGTTTTAGTTTTGGAAAAATCCGACTCGGATTATATTGTCTCAATGAGAATTTAACCCAATTTCAGTTTCCTTTAGTGGAATGCTACTAAGTTGTTCACAGGAAGTCGAAAGTGCTACAAGTCAATCATTCCTCCCAACTATTAATCGAAATCATAATCAATCCAACGTGAACTTTTTGAAAAGAAAATGTTTTTTATTATAAAAGGATGGATGATTGCCAATCCTTGATTCCAAAAAAACTAAAAATGTAAGCCGAAGGGTATGAGGTGTTTTTCAATTCCCACGATTGGAATTGAGTCATCGCTTCAGCCTTTGGCTTATGAAAAACTTAGCTAAGTATGGTTTCTACCATACTTAGCATTTTAAAAGTAAAGAAAACTTGAAAAGAAAAATAAAGAAAAGAGAAACCAAAAAAGAAAATTAATTTTATAAAAACTAAAGAAAGGAAAACAAATCGAGAAATGAGATATATGTTATTTAGCTCACCCCGATAGGGTACTTATATTCTCATAAAACCCTAAAACTGTAGCAGAAATGACAAATAGACAATTCTTGGAAAATATTCAAACTTAATCCCAAAAATAAAAGACAACTCTTAAAAATAAAAGATAATATTGATTTCAAACTTCAGATGTACGACTGAGTCTCATGTCTCCATGAAAATGCTGACTAGACCTTCTATAAGGTGCTGATTGGATGCTACGTTAGATACAGTCATGCCCTAATTCATGGACACTAAGCCGACCTTGATTCCAGAAAATAAAAAGTTACATAATTTCATCCATTTTAGCACCATTTCTGGAATCTACTGCCCTGCATAGAAAATGAATGAAAACACCCAAATCAATAACTTAAATTTACTAATCAAGGAGTAATTATCAACAAAATATTAACTAATTTAAGCACTAATCACATCTAGCTCCTGATTCTGATAACCTATTTTACATTAGGGTATTATTCGGGATCTGTTATGGAGTTCTGCAAGTTCAAAACTAATCAAGCTGGTAATTCCTTGTGGACCTAAGACGACCATTGGGTGGACTCTTAGGCCCAATAGGCCTAGTAATAAGAACTTATGGACCCTAAGCCAATCCTTTAGGGTGGCTATTTTACTTTGTGCTCAGGGTAAGTTCTTATGGACCTGAGAGCACTCCCTCAGGTGGCTCCTAGGTTTTAGCTTGGGTAAGTCCTTATGGACACAAGGTGTTCCCTTAGGTTGGCTTTTACGTCCAATTGACCTAGGGTAAGTCCTTATTGATGCAGTTATAGGGAACTGCATATCAGTGTTCGATTAGAGGGTATTATTGTGATTTCCAAAATCTATTTTATTGAAATGAACTACTACTATTTTTAGACTATATGTAAACTTATTTTCTGATTTTATTGGAACATGCTAGACTTCCCAACTCAATTTTCTGAATCTGCCTCTCTCTAAAGTGTTTCTTCTGAGCTGTAAGTTTCATGTCTCTCACTTGAGGAATTAATCAGTGGAACCTCAACTCATATCTCTGACCAGTATATGCTTGGATAACTGAGAAAATGTTATGCTTGCCATATCTACTTTTCCTGTAGCATTCATTCGGTAGTTATGTATTATTGAGCTTCCCAAAGCTCCCTCTATTATTTACCTTTTCAGGTTAAATATTCGGTCTTGAGTAGTTACCGAAATCATTGGGAGTTCCTTTGGTGTTACTGTAAAGTACGATACATGTGTAACTAGGGGACATGTTAGGTCATAGTTGATTTTATACTGGAGTTTGTAACTTTGATATTGTGTATATTTAATTTTTGTTTAGATATATAAATATTTTCTGACTTGTAAAATTTATTTATAATTTATTTTAATATTTTAAATGGTTTGATAAAATTTTTATTTTTCTGGTATTTTTACAGTGCGTCGCTCCGATAACTCTAATGTGACACCTTGTATCGAATCGGGTCACCTGTATCGGACGAGAGGTGTTACAACATTCCACATTCTATTTATCTATTTATTATTAACCAACGAAGAAGAAGAGCGGCAAAAGGCCTATCTTCAGATCCTCTAACTTTTCCATGGTTTTCAGAACCGGACCGGTTAGCGAACCGATCATGCTACCGGTTCACTGGTTCAACCGGTCGAACCGGTCCGACCGGTCGTAAGAACCGGACGACGTCATAATTATTTAAAAAATTAAATAAAAATATCAAAAATATTTAATAAAAAATAATTTTTTATATCACAAGTCATATTCAAAGCAAGTCATAACATATATAAGTTAAAAACCATAAAATCAAGTGAAACAAAATGATTCAAATTAACTACAACATAATATTTAAGGTAAAACATATTAAATAATAAATATAATTATATAACTATACTTAAAAAATAAATTTGGGGTTAAAAAATCATAACAAAATGATATTGTTTGGTTTATTTTTTTTTAAAAAACAATCTCACATGGCTAAGAAACATAGAAGAGCATTCTAAAAGTCTAAAGGGCAAAAATATGAGAACAAAACAATCTCACATTGCTAAGAAACATAGAAGCGCATCACAACTAACTTCTATAAATAATAGAGGTAATTTGACATTCAAAATCATGGAGCCTTTTGGTGAGCATTGAGTGAACTATTCTTTCACTTCAATCAAGCTCGAATTTTAGGCTTCAATCGAGCTTCTAATTTTTTTTTGAGTTCAAGCCTTTTTGAGTTCAAGTTTCAATATTATATTTCGAGTTTGAGTTGAACTTGATAATTTTTAGCTTGTGAGTTTGAGTTGAGTTGAGCTTACTTTTAAAGTTTTCAAGTTCAAGTCGAGCTTAGCAATACTCGAGTTCGACTTGGCTCGTTTAACAAACGACGTTGTTTGGTTTAATTTTTTTTTTAAAAAAAAACAAAATCCCGGTTTTTCCCGATTTTTTCCGATTTTCAGCCAATTCGGTTCGAACTGTTCAGCGGTTCTGGTCGGTTCACTAATAGCGGTTCAACCGGTTTAGATTGAACCGGACTAAGCAACGGTTCCCGATTGAACCGGTTGAACCGACCGGTCCGGTTTTCAAAACAGAAACCTTTTCTCTTTCCATGATATCTAATTTATGAGCATAAGCTTGGACATCCTCAACAATTTTCCTGCAGAAGACACATTCCTACATCTCCTTCTTCAGTAAATTTAATTTGGTTTCAACCTAAAAGAAAGATTCATTAGGACGATAATTTCAAAAAATAAATGTTCATTTGCAAACTAGAACTGACAAATTTTATTTACATTTTCAGCATTAGCACCAATCAAATAGAATGCACATAAACATTAGTTATAAAAAAGGTAAAAACTCGAGATATCTTCGAGCTGAAGGCTGAAGGGAAAAGCAAAACAAGGTCAAGATGGAATAGAGTAACTCCACAAGTTCTATTTCAAAATTTAGAAGTTCTGGATTCCAAGATATTCAGTGGATGACCCAACCTTTCGAGGTATACAACAAGAAAAACTTGAAGGAAAGCCATGGTTTTTTTCTTCTCCTGTTCATCACATTTTCCACAAGGAACTGAACATGTTAGCCCAATTAAACAAAAAAATTGTTACAGGAAGTGAAAACTAATACAAGCATCATCTTGCATCGATTACAAGCTTAGATACCTCATACCTTAAAGTAGCAAAAATATCTTGGTCATAGCTAAGGACAATGAAATGACCTATCTTTCGGGGATAATTAAAGTGAATTTCAAAGATTTGATATAACAAGAGAGAAGGGATTGAGACATCAAGCATAGCTTTTTTAAGCATGAAGTCTCAGCTTTGAAACATCAAATTTTACGAACTAAATGTTCCACCCGATCAGTTTCTATTGTTAGATCCACATGCCGTACTATCATATATGCCCCCCAAAGAATGGTTTATAAAATTCTAATTTTCATAAGGCGATATTGAACAAGGCTTTGGAGTGAGAAAGAAAACTTGGTGCATAGGTCAAAATCCTGACAAATGAATGTTGATGATGACATGCACCAAAATGAAGTAGAAGACAACTATAATAACAGTGTACTGTTATAATGCTATCGTGGCGTACAGACTTGATTTAAAACTATTTACTTCATCAATACGAGATTGAGGTGCGGGAATATTGTTTTTCTTGTCCTAAATCTTGGCAGCCATTTCTTTTGGTTGTTGTTGAAGGACAATCATGTCTTCAAACTTTCTCTTAGAACTCTCTCTTATTTTGTCAGCGTAGCTTTTGAGCTTGGGCCTAAGTGTTGCTTTGTAGTCAATCCCCATGACCTTACCAGGTATTGATCCTTTAGCATTCAGCTCATTCTGAAAATAATTACCAAGCTTTAACCTAAAACCGCCATAAAATAACAAGAGCAACACTGTTAATTGTTACCAAGAATTAGGTCAAAGAACTACGCAACTCCAGAACTACTCAAAATAACAAAGTCAAGGTTACAAAAACTATGAACAAAACAGCGATACAAGTTTAGAATCTTAACCAGATATTAAAGACTAGAGTCAGATACAATGATATTGAGCAGGAGGGAAAAAAGAATTCATATAAGAACCTTGAGGAAAAAAATCATAAATCTGAATAGTTCTTAAAACAAGTTCATTGTTTTTCTTACAACTTCAAAAATAAAAATTCACAATGCTTTCGAATCAAGTAAAAAATGGTACAATTTGAGTAAAAAATTCAATCATACACCTAAAGAATAAGGTAATATATGCAACAAATTGTTTAAAACAGAGCATCATTTAACGAATAGCAATGGCTAAAAACAAATTCATCAAATTTCCACTTTCTACTTCAAGGAAGAATTCACTAATCCTCATATTAAACTTGCTCCTTGGAGGAAACCAAATTCCACATCAAATGCATGGGCAATATGTTCATAAAAAGATCATTAGAAATATAAATATGCGACACACGATAAAGAAAGCAAACGAAAGCTCAGGAAACCTCCTAATTTCTTGGTTTCATTCCATTGCAAGCGTCGTAAGCTCCTTAAACTTCTTCCTTATAATAGAATCAAGATCCCAATACTTATCTGCCCACAAATTTCTCGCAACCTCGGCGTCCCACAATTTCCTTCTCCACAGCCTACATCTCCATCTTCATCCTCTCCACATCTCTAGCATTAAAAGATTGTAAGTCCAAAATAATTCATACAAGTTTTAGGCTCAGTATGAAAATGAATACAACCTACATGCCCCCTAATTATACAGGTACCGTACTCGCAAGCAACACTGAGAAAACTCCCATAAACTGCACATGCTAAGTTCTTTAACCTAAAATGGTAAGTAACAGAGTGACTTTTGGGAAGCCAAGTAATATAATACTACCAGGTGAATGCTTAAGGTCAAGCAGATATATGGTGCAACATGAAATTTTCCTTAGTTATCCAGGCATATACAAGTCATATAAATGAATTGAAGTCTCACTAATTAATTCTTTAGACAACAGTCTGGAATCTTACAGTTAAGAGAACGTTCAGAGAGACAGATTCAGAAGATGGAGTTAGGGAGTCTAGTGTGTTCCAATAAAACCAAAAATACTAATTTATTTTATTAAAACATATATATTTAAAAAAAACACATTATTACTCTCCACCCGAACAATCCATATGTAGTTCCCCATAACTGCATCCATAAGGACTTACCATAGGACCATTGGGTGTAGGAGCCAACCTAAGGGACACCTTGGGTCCATAAGGACTTACCATAGCCGAAACTTTGGAGCCACTTAAAGGGAGTACCCTCAGGTTCATATGGACTTACCCTAAGCATAAAGTAAAGGAACCACCCTAATGAATTGCCTTAGGTTCCATAATGTAATACCCCAAATTTTATCTAGTGACTAAAATGTAAGTTTTGAAAGTTTGGTGGCTAAAGTATAAACTTTGAAAAGTTTTGGAACTATAAATGTAATTTTTAAAATTTATGTATATTTTATCATGTAAATGAACAATTTGGCCTAAAACAAGGATTTTTGTGAGAATCAGATTTTCAGTACGAGATTTGTGTTAAAAGCTATAAAGCAATAGGATTCGGTATTGAAATCGGATAATCAGATCAAACCAAAATTTCATGAAAATTTGAAAGATGTTATAAAATGGTAGAAAATATTATTTCCATATTTCATATTAGAGAAATTTGGCTCAAAACAGTGTAATATTTCAGATTTGACCTAACAGTAGAATTTTAGTGACTAAAATGCAATTTTTGAAAATTGCATGGACAAATTATAAAGTCAAAGCCAAATTGTTTTATATTTGACCAAGGAATATTTTAATGGCATTTGGTAATTTCCAAGATTCATTAATGGTATTTTTGTAATTTCTCATTAATTGAATTTTAAATTCAATTAAATTTGATAAATGACATGTGTATTATTCATTAAATACTAGAATAATCAAAACAATTAGCATATTTTCAGCTTCAATTTTGCTCTTGGTCGAAACTACAAGCTCTCCTACGGTAAGAATTTTATTTTGATTTTTCATGTTACATGATTAATTTTTGGATTAAACTATTAAATAGAAAATTAATCTACATGAAATTCTCTATCAATTGATATAAATATTGCATGGTGAGGATATTTGTGTGTTGATATTTGATGATTACGGTTTAAGGAGGATTTGGTTATCTTGAAGAATTGATGAATGATTTTTATGTTTTTGATGTTAGTGATTATTTTTAAAGAATGTATAACGATTAAAATTAATTGTACATGTGTATATAAGGTTTGGTCATGTTAGGGTTTGTAAGAATGATGGGATTTTGATTCAATTTGATATTTTGATGATTCGAAATGCATGAATTTGATCATAGGAGGTTGAATTCATGTTTGAAATTGAACAAAAAGTTCCCATTAGGTGACATGAAGCATTCAACCATAGGGAAGAAATAGGAGGAAAATGTTGAAAAGTTTCCTATGGTTTAGAAATGATATTAGAAGTATTCTATGTGAATTGGAGATTGATTTGGATCAATTTGGAACATTGAAAGCGAAAAAGGGCTAGTTTACAAGTTTTAAGAATTGTGGGACCTTGTTGTTTAAATATGAGTTTTGGGATGTTCAATGTTAATTTTTAATATTGAGATGCTGGAAAATTAAGATTGGAAAGTTGTTTGGAACCAAATTTCAAAATTTGATAAAATTTGGGGTGGAATTTGAAAAGTCCAAGAAAATAGGGGACTTGTTTGAAAGTTATTAAATATAAGAATATCATTTGGGTAAGTTATGGTAATGCTGGAAATCTGTATTGGTATGCTGATTTTTGGAATTAAATATTTAATTGGGATTGAATTGTAAGTTTATTAAATTGGATGGTTAAAGTTGAAAAGTCTAAGACAATTTAGGGTGAATTTGCAAGCTTTTAAATGTTTAAGTGTTGATTTGAATTTTATGAAAGTGCTGGAAATTCATGTGAATAATGTGATATGATCATAATAGTGAAGAGCTATTATAAATTTAATGCAAAAATTAAGGTGAATTCTATAAAGAATTCAAAATTTATGGTTTAAATGTGTAATTGGTAAAAGTCGAGGGATTAAAAGTTGGAATAAATATTTATGGAAGTTAAAAAATGTTTTGAGAAGTTTGAATTTTTGGTGAAAGCATGACCTAATTTTGTATCGATTTTTATTTTTTATAGACTTTTATATCTTAAGTTTAAATTATGTCAGTATGATAGTAACATATAGTTGAATATTTTATATTATTATGTTATGTTATCAGACTACGATAAATCTAGCGATCTCAACGACCCAAAAGGAAAGGAAAAAGTATACAAATAAAGAATTAGAATATAAAGGTTCGGTACTGAGGCAAAGGTGAGTACAATTTATTGATTTAATTATTTTGATCGAAGATGACTTGCTATAAGTCAACTCACACAATTTATTTCAAAGATATGAATTATGTTTTGATTATGGAATAATATTTTAATAATTTTTATGAATGATTTTGGGTATAAACTGCCCATGTCATGTTTTACAAATATGATTTAAATATAATTCTGATTCTGATATGATTTTTATCAAGTAATTATTGTTGAACAATGTTTTTATAATATTTTGATATAACAAATTAAGGCAAAATGTTTTTGGACTTGAATTGAATTTGTTCAAAGTTTTCAAAAGTTTTAAAAAATAATTCAAAGTCCATTAAAAGTGAATTTGAGCATAAAATGCATTTCTGGGTACGTAGTACAGATACTGTTCTTACAATATCGATATTGCATGAATAATACTGATATTGTTCCTGTGATACCGATACCAAAGGTAAGAGAAGTATCGATACTCTCAAGGTAGTATTGATACTACCAACTTGCTCAAATTCTAGAATGCAAAATAGGTACCGATATCCAAAGGGGTACCGATACTACTTTACATAGTAGTATTAATACCATGGTCACAGTATCAATACCGTCAGGTTCAACGACTAGTAACAACTAGTTTTATTTAAATATATTAAAGGAAGTATAAATACTCATTAATAGAGTACCGATACTCCCTATCCAGGGCAGCTTTTAAAAAAAAAAGAAAATATCCCCAATGGCTCCAAATCACTCCCAACGGCTAGAAACGACCACAAACACATTCCAACATAGAAATACAAGTTCAAGACACTTGAAGAAGGATTAAAACAACTATCCAAGCATTCAAACACTAGAGAAATGTTTTTCACTCTTTATTTTCTTTCTCTTGTAAATATTTGTGCTTTTGTGAGCTTTAATTTGTAACCACCTTCTTTTTTAGAGGTTTATTTGTTTACATCTTTTTCCTTTTGTAAAGGGGTTTTGGTTCTAGCCAAGCCTTTGAAAAGTTAGGAAGTTTGTAAAGGTTATCTCTTTGTCTTTGAAAAAGAAAGAACAAATTAGTGGATTTACTGGAAAATCCTAAGTGAGGAACTTAGGCAGTGGATGTAGACTTAGTTGAGAAGTCGAACCACTATAAATCCTTGTGCATCATTTTTCTATCCCTTTAAATCTCCCTACTCCCTAAAGTTATCAAAAAGCCAATTCACTCCCTATTGGCAATATTTTTTGTTGTCAATTAAGCTTCATAAATCCTAATAATTGCTATCAGATCTTGACTCATTAGACAATTTAATCACCTTGAGACAATCCTTGAAGAAACTATATTGATTTCCGACACAACCGACAAGAATATGGTTTCGACCTCCGGCTCTTACTACATTGAAGACTCTCAACCGATCAACAAGCCAACTTATTTCAATGGAGCAAACTATTCCGTAGAGTCAATCATAAGGATGAAATAGCCAAGAGATGGTGAATTGACAATTAACATTTTTTGATGAAAGCTTGAGAGAAAAAGTAAACAAGTGAACACAAGAATTTAGAGTGGTTCGACTTTATCAACCAAAGTCTACATCCACTACCTTGGCTATCCACACTAAGGATTTCCATAAATTCACTAATTTGTATCTACCTTTGAGGGTAAGGTGTAACCTTACAACTCTCTCAAGAATTATACCCTAAATTCTCGAGACATTCTCTCAAAGAGAAAATTACAAATTACAAACTTATAAAATCCTCACTAGGAATGTGTTTGCATAATTCAAGAACAAGAACACTTGAGAAATGAATACAAATGAGCGCAAGAAGTGTTCTTTGAAAGTAAAAAGAATATTGAACAATGTTGACTTGATTTGGCTCAAATTTGTTGTATCAAAGTGTTTTCAACATATGCCTATTTGAAGAATAGGATGATGCTCTTCATTCAAGCTAACAATCTAGGAGCTTGAAACTCTATCATGAAATGATACTCCATTCCAACCGGTGAGATGGATTATTGAAGTGATGGAAAAGAAGAAGTTTCAACTCAATGCTAAGGTTATGCACATCATCTTTTGTGCATTAGGCCTGGATGAATATTGAAGAGTCTCCTCTTGAACTAATGCGAAAGAGATTTGGGAAAAACTCCAAGTCACTCATGAAGGAACCAATAAGGTGAGGGAAACCAAAATCAATATTCTCGACCATAGCTATGAGAATTTCAAGATGAAACTGGATGATGACATCAAAGCTATGACAAATAGATTTTTTGTGATTATCAACGGTCTCAAGGGATTTGGAGAACTAATCCCTAATAAGAAGCTTGTGAGGAAGATGATCTACTCCCTTCTAAAGTCTTGGCAATCGAAGAAGACAGTGATTATTGAAGCTAATAACCTCAAGTCACTCACTCTTGATGAGCTTATCGGTTCTCTTCTCACTCATGAGTTGACAATAAAGGAAGAAGAAAATGATGAAGAAAAGAAGAACAAGAAGAATGAGGTAGGCATTGCTTTCAAATCCACCAATGAAAGCAATCTAGATATAAGTGAAGAGGTGAATGAAAAAGATGATGAAGAAGAAGAGATGGCCAAGCTCTTAAAAAATTCAAGAGATTCATGACTTATAAATAAGTGAAGCATGAATCGATCAAAAAGAAGAGTCCCCCCAGTGTGCTTCAATTGTCAAAGAACGGGGCATGTCAAGTATGATTGTCCCCCTCTAAAGAAGAAGGGACCAAGTGAGAAGAAGGCATACGTGGCAGCTTGGAGTGATGAAGATGAAGTAGCCAACCTATGTCTCATGGCCATCAATGAAGATTCAATGGTAACTTCGAACTCTCGTGAATTATATTCTTATTCATTTGATGAGTTACAAGTTACCTATGATGAGTTGTATTTGGAATTTGAGACCATGAATTCCAAATATAAGAAAGTAATTTCAAAACTTAAAGATGGAAATGAATTACTTTTGAAAGCAAAAGTTGATTTTGAAAAACAAAATGAATATTTAAAAAAGGATTTAGAGCTTTCAAAAAGTCAAAATCAATGATTTAGAAAAAGAAATTTTTGATTTGAAAGGTAAGCTTAACAAAAGAAATTTTTTTTCTATAAACAACCCATTATGTTTAAAAATGGCAAAAAATGCTCATATTGCCATTTTTATGATCATTTGAAACATACTTGTCCAACAAAGAAAAGAAAATCTTTTAAAATTAGACAAGTGTGGGTTCCTAAAGGAACAAGGGGCATTAAAACTAACGTTCAAGGATCCAAAGAAATATTGACATTAAAATCTACTTAAATGTCTCTTGTAGGAGTGTGGGAGTAATGGTGATGAAAGTAGAGAAACTCAAATGCTCTAGCCACACTTGAAAAGGAATGGTTAACCTCTAAGCTTAATGTTTTTGCTTTGATTAATTGGTTGTTCATTTGATTTAATCGTGCATGAGTTTTTGATTTTAAATTATTTTATGTTTTCTATCTCATGTATGTTGAAAAGTATATTATGATGAACATTTTAAAGCTTTAATGATTTTCCCACAATTTTTAGTTCATCTTAATGCATTTTGGTCAAAATTGGTTTTAAATGCAAATGATATCTCTCTAACAATTGATATCAACTTTTCAAATGCTCTGTCTTTACAAATTTTAATTTTTGAAAATAATTTAAATGTTTATGCATGTGGTTTATTGTAAATGATATATGTCTAACAGTTAATGTCAATTTTTCAAATGCATAACATTTTTTGGATAGCTTTATGCACATGCAATTAAATTCAACATTTGGTATTGTATAAAGTATTTTAGACTTGGAGACATTTAATTTCATATGCTACTAACATGATTATTCATCTTTGTTGAAATTCAATTTTTTTAAGTGTCATGCTTCTAAAATTCAAATTTTTGTTTGGAATGCATTTATTGAGGGGGAGATTTTGATTTTTCAAATGATTTTATGATAAAATTTACCACTTACTCTCTATTGTTATTTTTTGAACCTTAGAGTTGAATTATTTTTATATAACAAAAAGAGGGGAGAAGTTAGGTTTGAAAAATTCAATTTCAAGTATGAAAAAAGTGGAGTTTTAATGTTTTTCCAAATATTTATCTTTTTGATTAAATGTTTTATTAAAGGGGAGTTTTGCCAAAAAAAAATTATATTTCAAATGTTTTGATATATAAAAAATGGGGAGATTGTTGAACTATGTTTTTATAATAATTTGATATAACAAATTAAGACAAAATGTTTTTGGACTTGAATTGAATTTGTTCAAAGTCTTCAAAAATAATTCAAAGTCCATTAAAAGTTAATTTGAGAACAAAATGCTTTTATGGGTACGCAGTACCGATAATGTTCTTACAGTATCAATACTTCATGATCAGTACCGATACTGTTCATATGATATTGATACCAAAGGTAAGAGAAGTATTGATATTCTCATGGAAGTATTGATACTACCAGCTTGCTCAAATTCCAGAATACAAAATAGGCACTGATACCCAAAGGGGTATCGATACTACTTTACATAGTAGTATCATTACCATGGACACAGTATCGATACCGGCCCAACGACTAGTAACAGCTAGTTTTATTTAAATATATTAAAGGAAGTATTGATACTCATTAATAGAGTACTGATACTCTCTGTCCTGGGCAGTTTATTTTTGCAGAGAAAACATCCCCAAATGCTCCAAATCACTCCCAACAGCTAGAAACAGACACAAACACATTCCAACATATAAATACAAGTTCAAGACACTTGAAGAAGGGTAAGAACACTTATCCAAGCAATCAAACACAAGAGAAACATTTTTCACTCTTTATTTTCTTTTTCTTGTAAATATTTGTGTTTTTGAGAGATTTAATTTGTAAACACCTTCATTTTTAGAGGTTTCTTTGTTTACATCTTTTTCCTTTTGTAAAGGGGTTTTGGTTCTAGATAAGCCTTTGAAAAGTTAGGGAATTTGTAAAGGTTATCTCTTTGTTCTTGAAAAAGAAATAACAAATTAGTGGATTTGTTGGAAAATCCTAAGTGAGGAGCTTAAGTAGTGGATATAGACTTAGTTGAGAAGTCGAACCACTATAAAATCCTTGTGCATGATTTTTCTATCCCATTAAATCTCCTTACTCCCTAAAATTATCAAAAAAGCTAATTCACCCCCTCTTGGAAATATTTTCGGTTGTCAATTGAGCTTTATAAATCCTAATAATTATTAATTAAACTGAAAGCCCATTGTATGTTGTATTGAGAGTCAAAGGTACAACTGGTATGCCATAAGGTGGAGTGATTATGTACTAATTCTGATATATTGTGGATTATCGGTAGGTACACTAGTGTGTATATATATATATATATATATATATATCGATGCTATTGCACTTTGTGAGAATATTGTGATTTCCGATGTGATAGCATTGTGTGTGCTTATATGTTCCAATTTTTTATGATAGCACTGAGATGCTTATTGCGTACACTCGCCTAACTCGCGTACCTTATATTCTCTTAAATATACTTTGGGATATAAAAATTAAATATAAAGTTTTGAAAAGTGTTTGACTGAAAAGAAATGTTGACTTATTATTTTGTCTAATATAACTTGTTATGATTTTGTAAAAATCATAAGATGATTCTTTTCAGGTTTCTGATAAAAAAACAACATGAGATATTCAGTTTAAATGTTTTGAAAGTTTTTTTTTGTATTATTTTAAATGTTTTTACATATTTTGATACTATATTTATTTATTCTCACATTTAGTATTATTGTCTCGCTAAGTTATACTTAATGCGTGATGATTTTCATGCGTAGGTTTTGATAGAGATACGGACGTACTGTAAGGAGTCTCCCGAGCATCTTTTGAAGATCATCTATAATATCAATATTAATAAGACATCATTGATGTTTATTTTGACTAGTAGTGGTATATATTATTATGTTATCAATCTGCTTTATCGGTCTTGATTAAATGGTTTGTAATAGTAAATTAAGACTGTTCATTTTGACTAGTTTAGTTTATCAATATTTGGTATGCATAGAATATATATATAATATTATGTTTTTAAATGGTATGGAAATTCAAGTAGATATAAATAGTTTTAAATTTGAAAATAGGAATGTTTTAAAAGAAACAAAATTTTAAGCAATTGTAAATAGTAAATAATGGCTAGTTTGATGTGACATCTATGGCTCGTACTTTTAGATGTATGCGGGCTATGGGTGTTACACATAAGGTCTTATCATTAGGCCTATTGGGCCTAGAAGCCCGCCTAGGGTCACCTTAGGTCCATAAAGATTTACCAGCTTGATCGGAGCTGAACTTGCAGAACTCCATAATAGATCCTAGATAGTACCCAATATAAAATAGGTTAAACAGTAAATAGTAATATCATATACAGAAGCCAGATGTGTCTAGTATCAGAAATTAGATATCAGAAAATAAAGATAAGAAATCAGAGATCAGAGACCAAGTTTTTATTTCAAATATTAGAGTCATACTTTTAAAATCACAGAAAATGTTTATGTACATAAGGAACACACTAGATGATTCAACTATTTTCCTAGAGACACATAATAATTATCAGAAAGGGAAGCACGAACACTGTAAAAGTTGATCGAATTTTGAAAATAAGATCCCTGTTAAAAATATTCGATTACTACTGAATCTAATCAGACATTTTAGAATTTGATATTTTAGGCCATTTAGGATTTAAGTTCATCAGGAAGGTATTCCGGAACTTTTATATCATAACTATTTAGGATTTGAGTATAATAGTAGTAATTCCATTATTTAGGCACACAGGGGCATTTTAGACATTTTGGTTGTCGAAAGAATTCTTAGTAAATTAACCTAATAAGGGTAAACGATAATTTGTAGTATTCATGATATATATCGAATTATCAGGGTTTCAAGTTGAATCGAACTAATCATATCCAACATTATGATACTTGCCAATCATTCGAATTGAGATACTTTGCAATCTTTCATTTCCTAATACTGACAACTTTAGTAGAATTGATCACATTCAGAATCATTGCGAACAAAACTTGAGGAAATGAACAAGTATTCTGATGGTATTTATTTTATTTGTATAATATATTAGTATCTAGAATAACCGACGTACTTGGGTTGCGTTCCAAACTTTACGGGACGGTACAACACTTAGGTTTATCGGTGTTTCTAGAATTATCCAATGACATCCAATTATTTCTTGGTTATAAGGGTATTTGTGTTATTTTACTACTCGAGGGTATTTCATTCAATTTGGAGTCCAAGGTATTTTGTCTCTTATAGGGTTCAAAGGCATATTGATCAATTCAATACTCAAGGGTATTATGATCACTTCAGATCACTCCAGAGCTTAAGTGTCTTACAGTTGTTTCATTTCATTCCACTATGTGTATTACTTCCGATGAATTAATCTTCTGATCTATGCTCAAGAAATCAGAAATTATAGGTCTTATGTTTTTTCTAAGGTTAAGAACTGATTATCAAAGATTTTTCAAATAGATAACGAATTAATAGGTGCATCAGTAATTTTATCGAGTCAAAATACAGATTCTCAGGGAAATTCCACTATTAGGGTCAATACATGTCATTTTTACATCTTAAGGGTATTTTCATAATTTCTTATTGGTATTCTCATTCCTTACACGAGTCATCCGAGTCTTATATAGTTCACTAACTTCTTATCGTAATCATATTAGATTTACCTCAATTAACGGCATCCATAAGATCAATCGAACTCATTCATGCATTTACCAACTATTAATGCGTACTATAAAGCATACAAAAGGTAATAGGATTTCCTTGCCACATCGATTGGCCATTATAACCTCATTCGATCACTTTTGAAATTGATTTTGACGTCCCATAGTATCTCGAATACAAGGTAAAACAAATTGCATCATAAACGAAACTTAATCGAGAAAATTATTCGAATCGAAAGATAAACCATTGAAAAACACTTTATCGGGTTCGAATTTGACGAAATGAACTTCAGATTCGGACTCAGGATGTCGAAAAACATAAAATATGATTTTTTTGAAATTTTAACTTTTTAGTCACTGTCAAAAGTCAAAGTGAACTCTAGGTCAACGGTCAGTCAAAGTCAATAGTCAGAGTTAAAGTCAATGGGTCAAATTAATTTGAATTGATTTAGATTGGTTTGGGTTGACTCAGTTCGATCTAAATTAACTCGATTTGATTTATTCTGAGTTGACTCGATTTCTAGAATCTTCAAGCTGAAAAAGAAGCCCAACGCATAGGGGCAGCGCGTGCAATGGTAATGGAGGCTGTTGAGGTCGGTCGATTACCCCCAAATATTCCTTCAACACAATTAACTCAAATCAGTCAACAAATCCATCCAAAACAATGCAAAATGAACTAAGAAAGAAACCCGAGTTCTTACCAAGATAACCGAAGAAAGAATTACGGCAAGGCGAAGAACTCGGTCGGGTTTTGATCGAAACTGTCTGATGAACCCAATGGCACAATCGGTGAGGTACACAGATGGTGGGTTTGACCGAAAATTGTGAAAATAACATTCGGGTTTTAAATTTTTTGGTGAAGCTTTCGTGGAGCTCTCCACGGCAGACGGCGATAGTTCTCTGACTGTGGTCAGTAGGGGTTTGGTCGGACGAGGGTGGCAGTGCTCCTGGAATGGCGGTGACATTTACCATCCAACAACGACAGAGACTGATGCTATGGCTTTGAACGATCCTTTCCAGAATTTGTGATGAACGACAATGATGATCGACAGTGTAGGCCACCGCTATCCGCTAGAGTGCTGGTGTGGGTTTAGAAAATTTCCTTGATCCCTCATAGATGTTCAGTCCTCGTGAAATGGAGGGTGCATCCAATTTTACTGAGAACTGAAGAATTTGAAGGTGACAGGCTATTTTTAGATGTTCTTCTCCGTTCATGGTGGGTGGGGTGCCTATGAAGGGGAGGTTGTTGGCATTCCCGCGAAGATGGTTGAAGGTACAATGCATAGGGAAGCCACGACCCATGATGACTATAGCACACCTAGGGGAGTGTTGTGTCAGATTGTGGTCCCTAATAGACAGCAGACAACTAACCTCGAGAGTAATTCACGCCAAGATAGGTCTTTTTCTCCATGTGATGAAAATTGGCATGCAATGCTTGTTCTTCCAGCTAGTGAGTCTTATGGGCCCGTGGAACCAAATATTGGATCCGGTAATGCTTGTCTTGATAAAAAATCATATCAGTTTATTGGCCAAGAAGTATTCAATGAGTCTAGGCTGGTAAGTATTCCAATTGAGTTGGAAAATGTTGGACCAAGAACCAGTGGGTCCAAAATAACATTGAGACAGATTTCAAACGAGTTGGGTACACCATCTGATTCAAGAAAGCATAGAGCGATGAAAATAAAAAACCAGAAAAACCTCAGACCATCGGCTGAGAAGAGCATGCAAATCGGAGTGACCAGTGGCGTGTGCTCAAATTGGGAGTCCATACCTGACCAGAATCGAGCACAAATAAATATTCACTCTCGAGCACAAGAGGATGTTGATGAGGCGAGGCGAGGCTCACGGTGGAAATAGGAAGAAGATTGGGTGTAGCTTTCACTGTAAGTGAAGACGTAGTGGTGGATAAGTTGCTGGAATATGAGGAAACCATCGACCAGGACTCTAACCAGTTTGATAATCATGTATGCTTAAATTTGTGTCAGTGTATTTGTGTTAGTTAATTATGAATTGTGCGATTTTAACATGGAATATTAGAGGATTGGGGAAAGGGGAAAAAGTTAAAGAATGAGAATAATTCTTTGGCTTGCTAAATAATTTTATTGAAAGCTTGGGGCTGCCAGTTATCATTAGGAGATATTTCAACGTGGTAAAATTAGAGGCTGAGAGATTTGGGGTGGTTTCGATGGATTTGTACACAATAGAGAAGTTATCGATGTTCAAGTGTCGGGTAGCGGTTTCACGTGGTTCAGAGGGGGTAGTTCGATTTCAGCAGTAATACTTGACAGGTTTCTTATTTCCTCAGAAATCTTGATTTGCTTCATATCAGTGATTCAGTTTGCGCTACAACAAAGCTTATCCGACCACAACCTGATAGTATTAAGGGATGCTCATCGCCCATTCAAGTGGTTCTCACACTGGGCTGATGACGAAGGTTATGTGGACAAGATTAAGTCCATGTAACACCCTCAATTCATATCCGACCTGAATACGAATCTGTGATGTCACATTGACTTTTCAAAACGTTTACTCTTACAAAATTGTTGAAATTAAATTTAAACTTTCATTAAAATAAAAGTGAAATGATTTACATGGTATAATAAAAAATATTTACAAAATCGATCAGAGCATATGTGATTGAAACTTTAATTACATGCCAACATAATTAATATAACAAAATGACATTGTTTGAATCACTTCTGATTTGATCTTCTTTAAAAGATATGTTGCCTTGATAGCGCCTAACTCTGATCTTCTTGCTTCTTGGTACCTATGTGTGAAACACTCACACGCCAAGTCACAGACTTAGTGAGGCATAATACAATAATGCAATACTTAAGTCATGAACATACAATTCAATAATATTAAAGTATAATGACAATCATCATCTATCTACTCATAGTTGTAAAAAGCGCGCCTGAGGCGCAAAAGCGCAGAGGCTCACTGGACGGGGCTTTTTCAACACTGAAGCGAGGCACGTAGCCTAGGCGCAGCGAGGCGCATCGATGCTCTGAGGCGCGAGGCTCAGTCGAGGCGCAATTGAGGCGCGATGTGGGCTTAAAACCTTGTAATTATTACTACAGGGCCTTCTCTTCTATGCATACATGGTCTGCAAAAATGAACGACCATTTTCGTTATGTTGTTTCAAACAGATAAGCTTTGTAATCGTTTTTGGTCCTTTCTTCACCTAAGTTTATTTATCTATCAGTATTTGATATTTTCTTTTCCGCTCATCAAAATTTGTGACAGTCTAAAAATTAAGCAAACCTATAATAGGAATGCATTGCGATTAACTGATGAAACTCGGAAAGAAATAATACTTCTATGTATTAGCATAGATTAAAAAGAATGTTTAATTAACTTACTGATTAATAACTAAGTGAAGGATATAAATCTATGATTTAAAAGTTTTGTGAGTATGTATACTTAAATTATTCGAATTTTACTAAAATAATTAAATTTATTTATTTTGAAATCTAATTTAATTATTCTGAAATTTACATTATACTAATTTAAATAATAATATTTTACAGAACACAAATTTTAATATTAAATTTTAAAATAAACTTATCCTATCATATCTTATCTTCATTTTTATTTTTTTTAAAGAAAATATTTTATTATTATTTGAATTTGATTTTTCTTTTGAGGCTCTAACTACACGTAAGAGTCTCATTTTCTTATTTTTCCTTCTCCTTTCTTATTTAAAACCCTCAATCTACTGTCAATCGGCCTTCTAATCCATACATACTAATCTATCGATCATTCGCTTCCTCCTTTTCTTCGACTGTAGACTGCGACGTTGAACAAGAAAGTAGCAACAATTCGATTAATTGATTCATACATTCAATTCTTCCCGTAAGTGATTCTGTTCTTCGATTGATCTTTCGATTTATACTGTTAACCATCTGTGTTGAAAGAATTTTGTTTTTCTGAATCAAATTCTCTTGATAATCACCACAATTCGTGTGTATGTGTTTGTTCTTGTTTTTTTTCTTTTCTTTTCTAAGTATACAGTTATTCGTAATTTCGTATGTGTCTGTTCTTGTTTTTGTTTCCTTTTTTAAGTATGCAGTTATTCGTTTGCGTATGTGTCTGTTCTTGATAATCACAGTTTCTCTTATTTAATTTTCTTTTTTCATTTTTCTGGCTTCTGGGACAATATTGCAGCTGTTAATCATCAATATTTTGCTTTTGGAAAATCTGATTTGACTTTATGACTTCTGAAAATCAGTCATCAACTTCTTCAAAGCAAGATATAGCTTGGAAGTATTGCATTGACATGGAAAAAGGTAAAGTAAAATGTATGTTTTGTGACAAAAACACTTCCGGAGGTATTTATAGGGCTAAACAACATATAGTGGGTGCATACCGAAATAGTACAAGATGTCTAAAATGTCCAGCTCATGTACGCGAGGAGATTAGAGAATACATGGAGAAAAAGTGTCAAAATAAAAAAGAAGCGGAAGTTTTATATGATTTTGATGATGTAGATAACTTTGGGGATGACGAGGATGATGAAATTGGTACATGTGTTCGCAAAAGTGGTAATAGTACTAGTAAAGCATCAAAGAAGCAAAAGGGCATTAAAGGACCAATTGATATGTTTTTCACCCCACCACCCGAACAAGTTGTGAAAAACAGAAAAGATGGGAAAATGAAGCAACCAAGCATCAATGAAGCATGTAAAAAACAACTACGGGAGAAAGCATGTATGGAGTTGTCAAACTGGTTCTTTGATGCTGGATTGGCGTTTAATGCAGCAAATTATGATAGTTTTAAAGTAGCAATGGAAGCGGTGGCACAATGTGGGACGGGTTTCAAACCTCCTACGTACCACGAAATCTGAGTTCCTTTTTTAACTAAAGCGGTTAAGGCAACCGATGAGATGGTGAAACAAGTACATCACGAGCATTGGGCTAAATATGGTTGCTCAATCATGTCAGATGGATGGAGAGACTCGGTTGCACACAAAGACATTATCAACTTTTTAGTCAATTCTCCAAAAGGGTCAGTTTTTATCAAATCAATTGATGCTTCGGACATTGTGAAGAATACCGAACAATTGTTTATTATGCTTGATGATATGGTTGAGGAGGTTGGTGAGAAAAATGTCGTTCAGGTGGTAACCGACAATGCTTCTGCATATGTAGCAGCAGGTGATGAAACGTCCACATTAAATTATTATATTTGTATATATTTATATAATTATATAAGACTTGAAGTTTTATACTATTTTAATTTTTATGTCTTTATAGGACGTTTATTGATGGTGAAACGTCCACATTTATACTAGACTCCATGTGCTGCTCATTGTCTTGATTTGATGCTTGAAGACATAAGAAAGATTTCGAAAGTTCGTGTCACGTTGAAGAGAGCAATGGCCTTAAACGGGTTTATATATAGCCGTACAGGTGTTGTAAACATGATGAGGAAGTTTACCGGGAAAAGAGAGTTGGTGAGACCCGCGATAACCAGATTTCCACCGCTTACATCACTCTTCGTTCAATACAAGTTCAAAAGGCAAACCTTAGAAAGATGTTTACTTCTGATGAATGGAGGAAGAGTAAATACTCAAAAGAGCATAGCGGTAAAAGAGTCGCATCCATTGTTTTGATGCCTACCTTTTGGAGTACAATTGTGTATATCCTTAAGATGATGGGTCCTCTCATAAAAGTGCTTAGGTTAGTTGATGGTGAAAAAAGGCCGGCCATAGGCTATGTATATGAGGTCATGGATAGGGCAAAAGAAGCAATTGCAAACTCCTTTAATAATGTAGAGGACAAGTACAAAGATGTGTTTGCAATTATTGACAAAAGGTGGGAATGTCAACTCCATCAACCATTACACGCTGCCGGGTGTTATTTGAATCCTCAGTTATTCAACTTAAATCCCCAAATTCAAGAGGATAAGGAGGTGATGATCGGGTTGCTTAAATGCATTGAGAGATTAGTGCCGAGTGTTGTTGATCAAGGTAAAATAGAGGACCAATTGTCACTTTATAGGAACGCCGAAGGTATATTTAGGATGGCAATATGCATACGTCAAAGAGAAGCAAAGTCACCAGGTTACTTTCTTTATACATATATAAAATAATATAAATCAAATTTAATTTTTTCTTGTTCTAAAACTTGTTCTAAAATATATATTTACAGCCGAGTGGTGGGCTTATTTTGGCAATGATGCACCGAAATTAAAAAAAGTTTGCCATCAAAGTCCTCAGCCTTACGTGTAGTGCAAGTGGTTGTGAGCGAAATTGGAGTATTTTTAGCCTCATAAGTAACTCAAATATCATTTAAAAAACATCATAAGTAATTTTTTTGACTCTTGATTATTCTGTTATAATTTGGCAGCTTCATAACAAAAGAAGAAACCGACTTGCGCAAACTCAGCTCAATAATTTAGTCTATGTGAAATATAATCGAGCGTTAAAGCGGCGTTATAATCATCGTGATGTCATTGATCCAATCTCTTTGGATGACATTGATGAAAGTAACGAATGGTTGCTTGGTAGAATGGATGAGGATGAAGAAGAAAATGAAGATTATGTGTTTGATGATGACGATTTGACATGGAAGGATGTTGGTATAGCTTCCGGAGCTTATGAGCGTGACCATAATACTAGAAGAAAGAAAGTTGCTAGTTCAAGCTCGAAAGGAAAGGAAAAATCTAGACCACACCTTGTAGATGAAGATGATGATGAAGTTGTTATGCTAGAGGAGAGTGACACTGAAGAAGAAGACATTGGGGATTGTGAGACGAATGAGGAGGAAGATGATGACATACCACTTGACGATGATGATGAGGATTAGTTTGATGTTTGATGATGATTATCAGTGACTTTATTTGATGTTTTGTTTTTGCATGTTGAATGTTTTTGTTAAACTTAGTACTTGATTATGCTTGTTGATAACTTTTATGACGTTAGGTTGGTATTTTGAATTTGAGAATAAACTCTATTGAAGCCTAATATTGGGTATCTATGATATTTGAGTTTGATTGCATTAATATATACATGTGTTACAATTTTTTGGATATCATACGCCTCGCCTTCGTGAATCCCGCGCCTTTCATGCGCCTCGCGCCTCAAGGCTCCAGGACACTTTGCGCCTCGATGCGCCTTGAGCCTTTGATAACTTTGTATCTACTTAACACGAACATACATGGACATGCATTTAATAATCGTAACCTATCACATTATTCAATATTATTTCATATTATATCTTTTATTAGCCCATGTATATTACTGAAAACATGAGGTATGTGAGTGCATTGAGGTTGTGCACAAATGTTGTCACCATATCTCGTATAAATTTGCACTGAGTTCCATATAAAATTATCTCGAAGGACCACATATATGTCTCGAATAACCTCGTAGAACCCTCGACTCTTGGCATGCCAATTATACACACAGCTCTCATATCACATAACATGGGCTTTACAACTTATATGTTCCACATGTTCACATAGTCAACCAAATCATCAAATATGCATGTACTCATATAACTCATATAATTTCTCATGTAATCTCATAGGTCCTATCTCATAACATATATCGTATGTGAATAAAACTACTTATATTGTATCATGTAGCTTATGTTTTGTTCTCTTATGTTCACATAGATCACATAACATATATCATAACATATAAACATATACCACTTATGCATATACTCATAATAATCATGACATATAGATGCTTATAACTATAGAACCATGAAATCAACGTAGGAAATAGACTTATCACAAGTCTTATTTCCATAAAACACTATCTAATATAGTATGCACTCACCTTAGCCTCACTTAGTTCAATCAACTCCTATAACTTGTTTTCTCTCTCAATCGATCTTAACTCTCCGATTGTTCCGGAACTTGCTTATGTTCGATATCTTGTTAAATGGGGTTCACGGCTGAAGGAGGAAGAAAGATGAAGAGTTCTCTGGAAATCTTTTTCTCCTCTTCTCTTTGGCTCCACGTGTTTATAAAATACCTATGATAAATTTTTAATTCATTTATTTTTCAAATGACCATTTTGCCCTTTCATTCATCCTTCTTTATTATTTAGTCCTACACAAAGATATTTCACTTAAGTCCTTGAACTTTTTAATTTATCTAATTTAGTCACTAAATTCTAAAATTTTACAATTTGATCACTAACCTGGTGTTTGGGATGTTACGGTCAGTATATGATAGTCATTTATCATAGGGGATTATTAACATGCTGAAAAGTGTAAAGAAAGTGGCCAAAAATTGGGTTGTAGAGTCTTTTAAACATGATCCAAACATGATTGCAACTTTAGAAGAAAATATTGAGGCTCTTGAGGCGTCAGTTTTTTCATCAAATCACTTGGCTGCTACACTAGAGGAGATATGTGTATTGAAAGCCAAGTTGTGGATGAGATATCGTAGGGAAGAGCGGGAGTGGCTCTAGAAACACCGACTTAGATGGTTTAAGGAGGACGGAGAAAACACAAAAAATTTCCATTTGATGGTTGCTAGTAGGGGTCAATCAAATTCTATATCCTCTGTTCGAGTGAAAGGAGTAGAGATTAAGGAGAATAAATTAATTGCTGAAGCTTTTTCAAAGCAGTTTAAGGAAGCAATAATGAGTGTAATACTCTGCCAGTTGGGGATTTTGACATTCAAGTCTAAAAGCTTAGTGTTACATCAAGGAAGGACCTAGAGGGCCTTTTCGCCATCGAAAAGGTGTGGGCTGCAATTATTTTGACGGATGGTTCACGAGCTCCTGGTTCAGATGGTTTTAATATTGATTTTTTCAAAAAACAAAGGGCCAAACATTAAAAAAGCTATTATGGTTATGTTATCTGAGTTCTTTAATGGGAGGCTGTGTGTAAAGAGTATAAACCGATCGTTTATAACCTTGATCCGAAGAAGTTGATTCTAGAAGAATTAGTCGATTACAGACCAATTTCCCTTGTCGGAAGCTTATATAAGATTATTGCTAGGGTGCTTTCTAGAAGACTAACAAGGTGTTTAAAAGAAGTGATGGGTGAGAATCAATTTGCTTTTGTGGCTAGAAAACAAATAACATATTATTCTTTGATAGCAAATGAAATTATAGATGACATTAGAAGAAGAAAAAGAGTAGTTGTATGCTTGAAAGTCGATTTCAAAAAAGCTTACGACTCGGTGGATTGGAAGTTTTTGGATCTGGTTTTACTACACATGGGTTTTGGTCCTCGGTGGCTTAATTGGATAAGATTGTGTATCTCGAAATCGTCTATCTCGATTGTAGTGAATGGATATCCCTCTAAAAGCTTCAAAATTGAAAGAAGCCTCTAGCATGGGTGTTAATTGTCGCCGATGCTGTTTAACTTGGTGGTGGGTGAGGCTCTTAGCGGTCTGTCGCGAAAAGCATAGGAGATTGGACTATTTCTGGGTGTTCCAGTAGGGAAGTCAGGCCTTAGAGTGTCCCATATCCAATTTGCGAACGATATAATAGTATTCTCCGAAGCTAATAGTGACATGATTCAAAACCTTAACAGGTGATTTTGAGTTTTTGAGCTTTCTTCTGGTCTCAAGCTAAACTTGAGTAAAATGAATTTATATGGTATTAGAGTTGATGTGGAGCAAACAAAATTGTTGGCTGATGCGGCTAAGTGTAGCATGGATTCTTTTCTGACACACTACCTCGAACTACCGCTGGGGCATGTTAGGAACTCTATGGTGATTTAGAATCCTGTGTTGGAGAAATTGAAGTCGAGGCTTGATGGGTAAAAAAGAAAAATGCTATCTTTCACTAGGAGAATAACACTGGTGAATTCAATCTTGGTCAACCTTCCAGTTTACTACTTATCTTTGTTCCTTATGCCTGCGGGTGTGGTAAATAAGCTAAATAAAATGATTGCCAATTTTATTTGGGGCGCAAAAGAGGGTAGGGCAATCCATTGGGTCAAATGAGACCAAGTCTGTTTGCCAAAGCAAGTGGGGGTTTGGGAGTGGTTGATTTGAGGTGCGAGAATCGGGCGTTGTTGAAAAAATGGGTTTGGAGATTTGGGAGTGAGTTGGAGGGTCTTTGGAGAAAAGTTGTGAATGCTAAATATGAGTGTGAGAAACATTCCTTGGTATATAACCTGACTCGAAACATCAAAGTGTCGTGGATATGAAAAAACAGTACTAGCCCAATAAGATCGATGGAATGTGTGGTTTTCGAGAATCTAAAGAGTGTTATAGGTGATGGTTTATCGATTAAGTTTTGGGAGGAGTGGTGGACTGAAGTTAGATCTCTCAAGCTAGCTTTCCTCATTTGTTTAGCATTGATGTTCGTAAGAATGAGAAGGTAGCAGATTTCGGAGTTATGTCCGACGGGACATGGACCTGGAATATTGAAATGCGAAGAGCATTATTTTCTTGGGAAAATGACCTATAGAAGGCCTTCATGAGTATTTTAAATCATGCTACAATTGGATGTGACGAGGTTGATAAGCTAGTCTGGATGGGATCCCCGATGGATCATTTTCAAAAAAAAATTATTGCATACTAGTTACTGATGGGGTAAATTCTGATGCGTCACTCTAGATGTTAGTTTGGGCTAACATTGCTCCGCCAAAGGTGGAGAGTTTTGTTTGGAGAGCTATTAGACATAGAATACCTTCGTTTCTTGAACTCTCTAAAATGGGTATTCCAAATTTAAACTCAACATCTTGTGTGTTTTATCATAATGGAGTGGAAAGCGTAAATCATCTTTTCTACCATTGCCCGATCATTTGGGGTATTTGGAAAAAGTGGTGTTGCCTCTCGAATATCTCGATGGTTATGCCTGGTAGTGTTAAGGAGTGGTTATTTATTTGGGACACATTGGTAAATAGGAAAGATGATAAATCTTTATGGACACTTCTTTTTTTCGTTTCCATTTGGACCATTTGGACGTGTGTGAATTATTCTGTTTTTAATGGCAAAGGTTGAGTGAAGAGAAAATTTCAGAGTTGATTTTGTTGAGAGTAGGTTACTGGTTCAAGTGTAAATGGCCATTATCATCTCCTCATCCTTCGATTTTGCTAGAAATCCGGTTGCAATACTCAAACCTGCGTGTTAACATGCATCCCATGCTTGATTTTATAGCTATGTCGGTGTTTTTGGTTGTTGTTTTCGTTATGTAAGATGGGGTTTATTGATTTTGTCAAGGGGGTATTGTGTGGTGTGGATGTGTTATTGCGACAGTGGAGTTATATCGGCGATTTAACCAAACTGACACATATTTAACGATTATTTATCTTTTTAGCACCGTTTAATATATATTTCCCGAAGTGGCACCCTTTCGGCTGAGCTGGCGAAAGGCGTGTCCCCGGGGACGAGCTTTACCCGTGTTTTCACTGAGTTGGATGCCACGTGTGGAAGGCGCATCCCCGGGGACGCGCCTTCACTGACTCGACTGCCACGTGTGGAAAGTGCATCCTCGGGGACGCGCCTTCCATTAAATGCCATAAATGCCCCCATCCGTTTTCCCTAACTACCCCTCCTCCTCCCCTATATAAACCCCCTGAACCCTCCCTCATTCTTCACACCAAAATCATATTCTCCTCTCTTATATAACTCAAATTCTCCAACTATTTGAGTTTTAAATTTGTTATTAGTGGTAAGAAATTTATTTTTATGTTAGTATTTTTTTAAATAGTTATTATTTTTATAATATATTTATGTAAATATTATTTTTTTATTAAAATAATATTTATATAATTATTATTTATTTAGAATTATTAATTGTTTTTGTGCTAATTATATTGTTTTGTCTACAATTATAATGGAAAACGAAATGCTGTTGCGATTGGATATTGATCATATCTCCAGACATTTTAGCGATATGGTAATATTTTTTATAATTAATGTTAATATTTAAATTTATTTTTATTTTAAAGTTATTATGATGTATATTATTTAGGATACTGATCGTATTTTAGAGACTTTTATTAAAAATCCACGTATACTAACACCGGAACGTATTTTGCCATATTTGGCTTCTGCCGGGTTCGGGTATATTGCAACAATTATTGGCGGTTGCAAACTCGAATCTGTCCTAATTTCTGCACTGATTGAGAGGTGGAGGCCCGAGACACACACTTTTCACCTTCCATGTGGAGAGGTCACAATTACATTGGAGGATGTCTCTATGCATCTGGGGCTTCTCGTCGACGGAAATATGATGTGTGGTATGGCGGATGGTGATTGGCAGTCAATGTGCATTGATTATCTTGGAGCTGCTCCGCCAGTGTTTAATGGAGGTAGAATAGCTTTATCTTGGTTGAAAGCTAATTTTGAGGTTTTAAATGAAAATACTTCAGAGGATCAAACAAAGGCATGTGCTCGGGCATATATTATATGAATAATTGGAGGAATATTGATGCCCGACAAATCTCGCAACCAGGTGCATTGTATGTGGTTGCGGCATCTGATCGATTTTGGGGCATTGCAGTTTTGGCATTTCTCTTTAGAGAAATGTGTCGGGCGACGAATTATAAGAAAACTGCTATCGGTGGATGTCTCCTGCTTCTACAATCATGGGCGTGGTTCCGCATGCCTTTCTTATGCCCGATCGTGAATGAACTATACGTATTCCCCTTATTATTGAGGTAATTTTCGAACTAAATTTTGATTTAAATATTGTCAATTAAATAGGGTGATATTTAGTTTATATTATATTTCATAGGTGGTCGATGAAAAGAAAGGACCATAAAAGTATACCTACTGGTTAGAGGAAATTCGTTTACTTATTGATACGAAAGCTGGGTCTGAGGTATGTTTTTAAATTTGTTTAATTATTAATATTTTAATTTAAAATGCTAGATATAATTAGAATATTTTATTTATTTGAATTGTATATTTATATTTCAGTTTCAGTGGATACCTTATGCGAGCGATGAAGTGAAAGCTTGCATCCCACCCCACCTTAGTGGGTCATTAGAGGTATGGATATCGGTTATGCCTCTTATATGTTATGCTATTATTGAGTGGCATCCAGTTGATCGCGTGCTCCGTCAGTATGGTTGTACGCAATATATTCCTGGAGCACCTAGGAATTTAGACGACGTGCATAACATAGATAGACGAGGAAAGAAAGATGTTAACTGGGTGGTGAGACACAGAGATTGTATTGCGCTTTGGGAGAACCGATATACACTATTGGCCCCTCGACAATATTACGCTGAAACTGGTCATATGGTTACGGATAACTATATGGACTGGTTTAATGAAAATGGGAAGCCGTTTCTACTTTCGGCGGAAGCACGAGGGGTTAATATTCCTAGGTGCCGAGAAAGACGTCAACCGTCTCAATATCATCGTCCCCCGACGCGTGGATGGAGAGAAGGCGCTACCAGTTCTGCATCAGTCCCACCACAACATCTTTATCCGTCGATGCCGCAAGGGTACATGCCCAGCCCTCCACTTCATATACCAAGCCCACCAGTTCATATGCCATCTCCGCATGGTTACATTCCGAGCCCGTAGGGTTACATTCCGAGCTCGCAGGGTTACATTCCGAGCCCGCAGGGTTACATTCCTAGCCCGCCAAGTTACATGCCTAGCCCGTAGGGTTTTATACCATATGGAGGTGCATATACGACTATGTTTAATGATCCAGCATATGGTTCATATGCATCTTATTTGGCTGGTGCTGCTTCTCCGCAGACACCTCAATCTCCATCTGGATCACAGACATCGATGCCAATGTTTCCACAGTTTTCACAGTTCCCGGGGAGCGGTGGGATTGTTACTAGCACTCCTCCAGGGTCGTTATTTTATACAGGCCCTTCAGCCCCTTCAGCGTCATCTACACCAAATGAAGAAAATGCTGCTGATGATGATAGTGAAGATGAGGAGACTGAAGAACAAGTTCCACGAAGAAATCCTCCACGAAATAGACAACCACCGCCATGTGGAACTCATTCGAGAAGACGACATCGGTGATCCAGTTGTATTTTAATGTTATTTAAATAGTTATATTTCATAATTTTATGTAATTTGGTTATGTTATTTAAATGTTTCATGGTTGTTACATACATATTTTTAATGCTATTTTTTTATTCACATTTAACATTAAATGTTTGATAAATGTTTTTAAAATACAAATTATATTATTCAAAATTTAAAATAAAAATAATATTATTCAAAATTTAAAATTAAAATATAAATTATAGTATTCGAAATTTAACATTAAATTTTAACTTAATATTCTAATTGTATTCGAAATTAAAAGTTATATTCCAAATATAATTCACAATACTTAAATTGAAATTAAATTTATCCATACATATGATTTTATCATTAACATATATATTAAAACGTATACATTAAAATCAACTTATCACTTCACATTTATTCGTAAAAACATCTCGATGCTCATTCCATACAATTTCAATGTCACAATCAACTTATCACTTCACATTTATTCAATTTATCCATAACATTTTATCTAATTTATTCAAACTTCACATAACGTTTTAATTTAAGTTATGAACTTAAATTAATCTATATGTATAATTTATTCTTAACTTGCTGAACTTTCAAAAGAAGTTAAATTTTGGTTATAATTTACATGATTTCACAATCCATCTAGTGTCCCCGAGGGACATGAGTGACATAATAGGGCAATGATAACATATTCTCTGACAAAATAATGGAAGGCGCGCCTCGGGAACGCGCCTTCAAGTCCCCTGAGAAATAATAGGTACTGATATGAATAGTGTCCCCGAGGGACATGAGTGACATAATAGGGCAATGATAACATATTCTCTAACAAAATAATGGAAGGCGCCCCCCCGGGAACGCGCCTTCAAGTCCCCTGAGAAATAATAGGTACTGATATGAATAGTATCCCCGAGGGACATGAGTGACATAATAGGGCAATGATAACATATTCTCTGACAAAATAATGGAAGGCGCGCCCCCGGGAACGCGCCTTCAAGTTCCCTGAGAAATAATAGATACTGATATGAATAGTGTCCCCGAGGGACATAAGTGACATAATAGGGCAATGATAACATATTCTCTGACAAAATAATAGAAGGCGCGCCCCCGGGAACGCGTCTTCAAGTCCCCTGAGAAATAATAGGTACTGATATGAATAGTACTCCGATTATAGACATTATTATATGCAACGTATTATAAACTTTCAAAACAAACTTCAGTTCACAAGCTTTTAAATTCTCAAATTCCCAAACTCTAAATTCTCAAATTCTCTGAAAATGAGTCGTCTTTCTGCTGTTGTTTTGTATGATGGAGAAATTAAGGAAGTTGAAGAGGGGGTTATTTTTGAGTCAGATCATTATATCCCCTTAACCTTGAAGAGAAACATCACAATTGAGGAGTTAATCACAAAAATTTCGTTAAGGATTCGTGTAGCAGGCCAGAGAAGACTATCTTCACTTCAGTACAGATTTCCTACTGAACTTTTTCCGCTCATGTATACATCATTTTAGCTTTCAAACGATGATGATGTTTCTATGATGGTTGATGCTCATATGGGGAGTTCACAATCTCTTATTGAAATTTATTGAGGTTCGTGCAACTCGTTGTCTCTCATATTCCTCTCACTTTGGCATTGCATGTCAAGGTGATCAAGTTGATAGCCCGACACAACTGATCTGTAATGATTTCACATCATTAATGGCGGATCCAACGCCAGATACCATGCCATCAAGTTCAATAAGAAGGCATTCATCTGCAACTGCTTATGATCTCAACCCACGTGGCTTCACCAATAATCCATATGGCAACATCTCTTCTACTTCAAGGGGAAGACATTCATCTGCCAATGTTTTCGACTTCAAGTTCAATGGTTTCTTTCAAGCACTCAAATATCCATGCTCTCATGTCATTGCAACTTGCTCATATTCGCATTTGGACTACAAAAATTATGTTGATCCCGTATACCAACTTTCACAAGTATTCAAGGTATATGAATTTGAGTTTCCGCCCATAGGAAACGAAAGAGACCCAAATGAGATTCAAACTTGGCTTACAATTGTACCAGATCCGTTGCTATTGAGGGACTTTGGTCGTCCAAAAATCTACTAGAATACATTGTGATATGGATATTCGGGAGAAGTCAACAGAACAAAAACGATGTGGACATTGTAGAAACATCGGGCACAATAGAAAAAAATATCCAGCTCTGTTATCATCATATAACTTTTAACTCTTATGTAATTAATATTGTATTAAAATGAATGTTTTTGTTTCTAATAATTTAATGTTATTGCATTTATATAATTTGTCAATGTATGTACACCTAAATAATTTTTTTTAACTTTTAAATACATAAATATTTTTAATATATTTATTTAATATAATAATTAATATTATTAGTTATTAAATTTTTTAAAATATAATAATAATTCCACCTTCTAAGTAGAGAAAAATATTAAATTAAACAAATTAAAAGTTATTAAAAAAATTATGTATACGATGACACATTTCATGTTCTGATTGGAGGATTAAATTTATTAAATTAAATTTTCAATAAGACTAATTTCATAAAATATGTAAGTCTTAAAGAGTAAATATGTAATTATACTAATTTATTAACTTATGCATCAATATTTTCGTTAAATATTGATAAGCGATGACTAGATTGATAACATTTAAATAATTAACTGATAAAATTAATAGATCGATAATCAAAATCAAAAATAATAATATAATCATATGTGTTATATTATAATTTCATACATTTTTCCTATAACTACAATAAAATCAAAACTGGTTTTCATATATTGTTCTATCATATTAATGTAGATAATTCACTCCACCTTTAACACACATTAACAAAATACATTTGATAATTCTTACATTATAATCGAAACACTTTACATAATATATTACTAATTTATAATAATAATAAAAATAAAATATTTATTATTAAACAAAATACGTGGCAGTCGAGCTGGCGAAAGGCGCGTCCCCGGGGATGCGCCTTCCACACGTGGCATCCAACTCAGCGAAAACACAGGTAAAGCGCGTCCCCGGGGACGCGCCTTTCGCCAGCTCAGCCGAAAGGGTGCCACTTCGGGAAATATATATTAAACGGTGCTAAAAAGGTAAATATTCGTTAAATATGTGTCAGTTTGGTCAAATCGCCAGTTATACCGTAGTGGGGTTGTAGATCTTGGATGGGGAATCGACAGAATAGTCAGGGTGGTGTAAGTGCCGACTTTTTCAGTCTCCGGTATATGTGCGTCTTATGGTTTTGTAGTCTTGATTTGTCATTGGTTCTGACATTCTTTTTCATCCACTTAAGATTAGAGAGATTTTTCAATGATATCGAGTCGATGGCCATTTTGTATTAAATCCACTTCATTAATACAAAACAATCTTTTCAAAAAAAAATTAATGGTTCAAACTTAAAATATAGATTTAATATATATAATATTTAATAATTTTTATTAATTTGGTTAATTTGATTAATTAATTGATTTCGAATCAAATTAATCGTTAATTGAATATTAAAAAAATTTAACCAATTCCCTGATAGCGAATACCCTAATTTTGTGAGGAATGCACACTTATTCAGCTTTTCATTTTCCCGCTGAATAGCGGCGTTGGTAGGGGTGTAAACGAGTCGAGTTGAGCTCGAGTATTACTGAGCTCGACTCGACTCGAAAACTCGCGAGCTTAAAATTTTCAAGCTCGACTCGAATTCGAAATCATGAACTAAAGCTCATGAGCAGCTTGAAAAGGCTCGAAATGAAGAAAAAAAATTCTTAAACTTAACTCGATTGAAGCCTCAAACTCGAACCTGAACCTTAAATGGATGAAAATCTTAATGTATTCTCTTTTAAAAAATCAATACATAAATATTAATATTTTTAATAATTTTTTTTTTTTTATAAAAAAAAATATAATCTTATATATTATATTTTCGAGTTGCTCACGAGCTTTTCGAGTCAAGTATCAAGTAGCTCGTTTCGGCTCGTTAAGAATTCAAGTCGAGCTCGAGCATGAGTCGAGTCCATTCGATCCGAGTATTTATCGAGCCTTGATCGAGTCGATCTCGAGTAGCTCACGATCTATCTCGTCTCATTTACAACCCTAGGCGTAGGGATCCCAACTCGATTTTTTTATTATAACTTTTGGTACTTCCTTTTAGCATTGACGTGCAATGTGGTCCTCAATATTTTTTTTTGTATAATTACTATTTTTAATGATCGCTTAAGTCTACTAATTTTTTTAGTGCAACTAATAAGTGTCCAACTTCATTTTTAATAAAATTATATATCTTATATTTCATGATAAACAGTATTAAAAATTATATTTCTTATATTTCATGATAATCATGCTTGGAAATTTAACGCTTAACTTTAAAATATATGACATGTATTAGTCTTTTAACTAAATGAAATTAATTTTATAAGTTAAACCAACTAGAACTGCACATATGCAATTAAAAATGTAAGATATCTAATTGCATCACACATAAAAAGTTAAGTTCTTAATTAAATAAAAATAAATAAATACTTCATTGCACCATTAAAAAATTAGATATACCTCATTGCACAAAAAGAATTGAGCACCGTATCAATGCCAAAATTAAATACCAAAAGTCATAGTAAACCTACGAATACAACCTTGTATGTAAAAAGAGGGGAACAAACAACAATAGAAAGATTGTTTGAACAAATTAGAGGGCGCATTTCAATGAACCCAAAAGTACAATTAAATGTTAACTTGCATTTGAAGACTTCTCAATCTGTGCATAGTCTTCCCTGCATCCCCATCCTGTGAAAAGGCCTGAGGTTTTTTTTTTTTTTTGACAATGCAAGTCTATATACAAAAGATCAGATGATTAGCAGAAGTTTAACTGAACAAATTACATGCTTTCCAACTAAACATAAGGGAAAGGAATTATGAATACACCCAAATGATTACACAACAACAAATGATATAACATCCTCCTTCCACCATTTACTTTCCTAGCCAACCTTGTGATAATGCCCTCTAAAATGAATGAGATAGTACATCGCTGTGAATTCAAGGTCTATTCTTTTGTGTTTTTACCTAATTTTTTTCCCAACACTATGAGGATGTGTAACCTTTCTTGTTTCCCCTCCTTTTTTAGGTATAAATTTCTTTTGGCCTCCGGTGGCTTCTCTACGTCTACGTCTTCTACCTGATCGTCCTAAAATAAGTCTGCCATGCTGGCGAAGGCGGCTAACCAAAGAAGTATCGCCGCCATCATCCTCATCATCATCTTGACCAGAGGAACCTGGATCCCCAACAGGAGAGGTGTAGCAAATATCAACAGCATCCTCATTTGCTGCATGTGTGGGTTGCCTTGGTTGTCTAGCAAGATCGTAATTACCTGATGGCCCAAATGCATGCAGCAGAAGAAAGAAGTTTACAAAATTACTACTATCTAAGCCTACTTCAAAACTCCCATTCCTTTCTGCAGGATCTGCATCAAGACCATCCTCTTCATCTGTCTCAAAGTGACGATGATTTCCTTCTATAACATAATCCCCAAAAACCACTGCCCCTGGCATAGCTGATCTTATTGTGCTGATCACATCCTCTCTCTCACGCTCTCGTTCGAGCCTTCTCCATTTCTGTTCAAGCGTAGGGTCCACTTCGCGTGGCCTAGCACAAGGATGATCTGCTTTCATGTGTTTCCTTATTTCCTTAAAAGTCCCAACAAAGGTGCAGTCATCCTGCATGCAGCTTCTCCTTTTGGCATTTAAATATTCCCTTGCAGGTTCCACCACAGTCCATCCTTTCACTTGACCCCTGCAAAGTGGACGTGCAAGTTCTGTCATTTCACACTTCTCAACCCCCTGGTGCTAGAACTGGATTGTCAATGGAACTATGCAAAGATTCTTCATGATTGGAAGGGACTACTTTAGAGTAGAACTTCTTGTACTGGTCAAGGCAGTTTGAGTATCGGAAGCTAGTTCCGCACATGTAGGGACGGCAGCCCCTGTCATGAGATGAACAGAGAAGAAGAACAGCATTGTGAGGACACTCCATGCAAACAGAACATGTTACATCTTCCCAATCTTTCTTATCCAAAGGTTTGGAACATTTTTTGTGGTACAAATCCCCGTAGATCCCTCGACGATGTGAGGACAATGGGTATGGGGTTGCCCTGATTTGCCGGAAAGCAGTTCTACGTTGTCCTTTGCTTCCTTTTGCCATTTGCAAACTACACCTCAAAATAATATTTCACAATAAAAAAATCTCGACAGTAGAAATAATCTTTAAATCAACATATACTGGTAAAAACATATCAATTACTCAAGTGTGCTTGTAATTTTTCTAAAACTAATGGTAACTTAAGGCCAATAAAACACAATATCTAAACCGTAGTTTCTGTTATGGTTTAGAAAAAAGCCCTCTGAGTCATTTCAGTAGTTTTATTTTCACATCGGGCCATTCTGTTTGAAGATATCAAAGATATTTGTGAAACAGATCATGCATGTTCACGGTAATCTCTCTCTCTCTCTTATAAACTCACTCCCAGCAATGTCCTAAAAGAAAAATGAGATACTATGGTTATTGAGGCAACAGACACCCTGAGTTCTCTTTCTCGCATAAAATGCAGACAGGGACATTTCTTTCTTGTTCTCTCTCTTTTGTACCCAACCCACACAATGTTCATCAACACTAAAGGGGGAATTGGTATAAGAGGTGGCTTCACATTCCCAAACTTGATAGAAAAGGCTATCTAAAGATAAATCGAAGGTGGCATGCAATCTTGATCAATATAAAAATTCTGAATTACTTGCAAGTAACCTTTTGGCTGCTAAATTGAGCACAAAAATTGATAATTAACAGAAAACAAACGATATCCAGCTGTTAACACTAAGTACCTTGTGTCGCACGACACAAATAAGATACAATAGTAACCCTATTCTAATCTCGTAATGCCAGTTACGAGCGAACTTTGACAAATCTATACAAAAAAAATTAGCTACATTATACCCCAATCCTCTAATTTATTACACTGAATGCCCTTTCCTGGTAATAGATGTTTGTAATTGAGACAAATTTCTAGCATTGAAGGAACTAAATCATGGCGACCAGGAGGGTTGTAAATCAATATTTCCAAACCACAAGCTATTATCACACCATCAGGAAACAAAAGCTCCCTGCGCCCAGCCAATTAGTCTATGACCAAATCTATCAAAACGTACTTTAGCTACGTTATACCCTAAGCCTCTTCTCTATTACACTGATACGCCCTTTTCTAATAATGAAATGTTTGTAATTGAGACACAAATTACTAACATTGAACAAACAAAACCGAGGCTAGGAGGACTGTAAATCCTCGTTTCCAAACCACAAGATATTCTCACATCATCGGGGATGAAGACCTCCCTGTGCTCACTATGCCTGCAAATTGCTAAAGAGCAATCCACCAATGACTTGATATTAAAGTTAAAGATTAAAGCAAAGTCTAAAAATGAGAAAATTCAAGATCCATAAACCGTAAGCATAACAAAAACCCAGAATGCACCTTATCCTTGATAAAAATTCACATCCCATGTTCTCATCAAACAAGTGAATTAAATCATCCACCGTAAAAAAATAACAAATCAATCAAATCAGCAACAGAACAGAAATTCCTTGATACAATTGACATACATGTCCCATCATCCACGTGAACTAGATCATCCTTCATTGAACTTCGAAAAATGAACAACCCTAATCAATGGCCAACCCAAATACGACGGGAAAATTCATAATTCAGAAGGATGGATTTCACAGAATCTCACCTGTTTTCGGGGGGAAAAAAGCTGTGCAAATCTAGATCGAGATAACGGGTTAGTTGAAGATACCAAGTCTCATCTGATAACAGAACACCCAGAGTTAATATATTTCTTTATATAGATAGATAAACTTAAATGAATCGAAACAACGTGCTTTAGCAATAGATTCTCACGATAATACAGTTAATTATCTGACTAAATAATCAGAGGAGAACATGAAACTACAATTCACCCACATGGGACTTTTAGACTTGATCCATCTAAGATCTGCAATTATCGAATTCGATATTTAATTTAAAAAAAATAAAAGACAAAAAAAGAAGGAACTTGGAAGTATTCAAGTTACAAATAATTTCATTTAAAAAGTGGAAAAAATCCAAAACAGATCTTCAAAGCTTAAAAAGTAAAAATGAAGCTTCCTATATTATTTTCTTCTCCGGTGAAGCTAATTAAAATTCGACGGGAAAAGCAAAGATAAAGCGACAGACGTACCAGGGAAATGGATTTGAGAATTTTGAAATGAAATTAGGGTCAGAAAAAGAGAGCGAGATGAACTTAGGGTTTTGTTTCTTTAGCAACGAAACCGGAAGAATTAGCGACGAAATCGATGGAATGGAATGAAAGAGAGGGGGCGATAAGCGCCAAAGGATGATTTTTCAGAGAAAAGGAAAAGAGTAGCGTAGAAATGACTCGAGGAATCCGAATTCGGGTCGGGTCAATGGGCATTTCACACGTGTCGTTAAAAGGTTGTAGAATTCACGCTCCAATTTGTTTTTCTTCAAAAATACACTTGCGGGAGGCGCTTGGTAGACGCGCGCTTGAAGATCACGCTTTCGCGGGTTTTACGTGAATCTTGGGGTGGTTGTTGAATGACGCGCCCTCGGTAAGTTTAAGTGTAGATGACGCCAGCCTGGTTGGCGGTTCACGCCGGTGGCCTGCCATGAAAAATGGGGTTATTAACTGTTCACGTGCCTATCACAGTTGAGTAAAGGGGGCGGGGCGGCCTTATGCTTTTCTTTATTCTAAATTCTAAAGAGTAAATAGTTTTATTGTAAAACGGTCCCTAAACTATACTTCGATTCTCATGTTTTTCTAGTTTATCTCTAAACATACAATTTGATCCTAGCTTACCCAACTAATACATACAAGCCAATAAGAACGTAATATGTAGCATGCCTTCATTGGATTTCACTCACTTTCGAGTAAAATTAGTAAAAGAAGATAATTAGATATTACCAATATGAAAATTAAGGTGTAGTCCAAGCGCCAATTTACTAATAAAAAACAAAAAAAATGTTTTAAATAGACTATTGTTTATTGCTTTGATGATAAATTACTTTATCAGCACTTCGACAAAAAAATGACCAAAATTTTAAAAAATGTCCATTTTCCAATAGGGATCAAAATGCAATAGAACGTAATGAATAGGAACTGTTATGTTAGTTTTACCCATATCTAATGCAAGTTTGTCACAATTTGGGTATAATGGAATGATAGGCAAATTATGCTGATAAAACTACTAATCTAAGTTGGCAAACGTACAGGTTTTAAAACTACAAAGGTAGTACTTAAACATGGCGATATGCAAGAATCCGGATCGGAACCAACGTGCCACTTTTACAACAAATTCTCCGATTCTAAATCAGCCAAACAGTTTCTTCACGGAGACGAAGACGGAACTTACAATGCTGCCAGTTCGGCCTTTTTGTCCTCCAAAAGCTTTAGCTCCTCATGCCAACTGTCTAGTTTTGCGAATTTTTCCGATTGTTCTGGCTTCATATCTTGCTGCGGAGTTTTCTGCTGTTGAGCTTCTGCTAGCCGGATCTAGATATGCAAACCACATTTTGTTAAATAAAAAACATTACATAAATATTTATGTATGCCAGATGCTTTATGCACGGAAAGCATGTCAGATTTAAAACGATTCTTGGGAAAAGAATAAAACCACCATCCCTACAGTACAAGGAACGGGATAGATACTCAAGTAACCGATTAACTTGCCATGTTGCAGTGCCAAGTAAAGAAGTAATTCTATGCTTAAGTCACTCAAAGTCCTCAAACATGTTTAAACAACCCGAAATTGAAACTCGTATAAACAACATATTATAACAAAGATTCCAGTTGTCACTTAAACATTCAGTTGTAACCTTGATTCTTTTCGAGTACACGGTAATGCCCATCTGAATCCAAGAAAAAGAATGAAAGAATGGGAATCGAGATTTATTGGAACATGGAGAAGAATAATAAGAGAGGATATTGTTCATTGCCCTTCTCCCATTTCAGATGATTTAATTAATGGTCACATTCGCTAGCGCAAGTCTTTTGTTTCTCGTGCACAAAGGTTGCAAAATTGCTGAATAACCACATTACTTGCACGTTAACACAAAGGTGTAATGAACCATACCTTCTTTTTAAGCGCCCGAATTTTTTTATCGAGATCTTGAGCTGCTGTTCCAGCATCTGAGGCCTCCACTGAGTTTGAGGAAGGAGAGGCCAGAATAGAATTTTGCGAAACAGCGAGATCTGTCATCTGAGAAGCCAATGATTCAACTGATTTTGATCCGCGATCCAAATTCCCATCGGTTAAATCATCTTCTTTGGTCTCATCATCACCCGCTGCGTCTGAGTTCTGCTCCTTTTCAAGAGCAGCCTGCCATATAAGTAAATCGGTATATGAAATGATAAGTGCTAATATATAGAATCTTGTCGGCCTAATGTATAGAACAGTTTAAATATATCAGCTCGCTAATTCAGTAGATATGCATTCAGATAAATTTGAAGGTGCGACAAATCGCTGTTGCATCGAGCAACAATGCAAGTGAAAATGAACCACAACAAAAGTAAAAGTCTTCGTCTTTTTATCTTTTCAATTACAAAGCAAACTAGTCAAAATAGAGATGATAAACTACAGTCCTGCATGAAATATAAAAACCCGGGAAGCTGTTGGCAGACCATATATGTCTTCACAAAATAGCATAAACCATTAAACCAAAACTAATTCAAGATTGCAGCAACAAGCTTCGTACCTGTAGACGTTTCTCTTTCTTTCTTTCATTTCTCTTTGCCGACTTACTCTTCAGTTTCGCATCCATAGGTGGATCATAACCAGGAGGCCCTAATTGGGAAGCCATCTCCTTTTTCCACTGCGTCACATAAAACAAAGATCAATATCACTTTAACATGCAATCTTAGAATCCGATAACAGCAAACAACATCGAATTTTAGCTGAATTGAATGAGACAGTCGCAATACTATAAGCTCAATTTCTGCTCATTCAACAAAAGAATATCAACAATGAGTCACTTTAACATTAAATTTTTAACTCCAAAACCCAACCATAGAACCACAGCAAAAAGTTCCACATTTACAAACACCAAACATAAACAATGAAGCATCATATATAAGCAAACGCATAGCATACACATAAAAATAAATGCCATCCTACTCTTCTTCCTCATATCATAACTACTAAAAACAAGGCAAAAGGTGAGGAATTACATGCACATATATTCATACATTACATATACGGGCAACTGACATACCAGGGCACCTTTGGACTGGTAAATGGCTACTTCCTCTTGGGGAACATACCCGGCCCGAATTCGAACGGGTTTTCGAAAGGTACCATCGGGTCTTCGAGTGGGCGCTAGAATTCTTTCTCCTTTTTAGGGTGGTGCCCAATTCCGTCGTCTTCTTCAATTGCTCTTCACCTCCACCGATATTTCCAGCCATTGATTTGTATATTTTGAAACTAATGGTTTTCGTTCCGCTATAATCCTCGTGAATTCGAAGTAATCAATGCTTTAGCTGGCCGAAATCAATCAAAACTTATTAACTTATGCACCTTCCGATCAGATAAAACCCTAAAGAAATTACTAAAAGGGGTAAATTACTCGTATGTCACTTTTATTTTCATTTTATCGTATTTTGATCACTAAATTTTGAAAAATTATGTCTCAATCATTTACATTATTGATTTGTTTTCTTTTTGATTTTTTTTAATTGAAAGGAGTCAAGCTAAGAAGTTAAGCTAGAGCATGTTTACAATAAGGATGAATATCGAGTAAGTAGGTCTTGAAGGAACCTTGATGGAGAGCAAGTGAAGAGAGTCTAATCTGTCTTTTTAGCAAGTGCATCCGCAGCCGTATTAAATTCAAGGAATACCAGAAAGTAAAAATAGATAAAATATTGATGACTTATTTTGAAAAAAATTTACATTATTAGTTCCTTTGATAATTTAATACCTTATTTTTAACTCACTAAATATTTTTGACCCCTTTAAAATATTAATAATCTAATTTAATCCTTTTCAACCTAAAACTTTTAGCTCTGATTTCCAATTTTTTTATAATCCTTTCTCAAATCACCAAATGTTAGCAAAACTCCAACTTGATTTGATTCGACTAGAAAAAAATAAATAAAGATTACAGCCAAGCTCAGGCGTCATATGAGATCTATAATGACATTTCGATTTACCTGTTTTATTCTAAGCTAGAATACGTGCCCAACCGGGATCCCTTTTTCTCATGTACAATTGAAGAATGCTACAAAATCTGGACAAAAAAATATTAGGCAACACTTTTTTTCCCTTTGCATGCTAATTTGGAATCGTCCGCCGAGGATAACATGCTTCTCATTGCGTGGGCTCTGATCGTGTTGGTTTCACAGATTTTACTCCCTCTTATCCTCTTCAGACTCATCCTCCTCGTCAGAGATACCGGCATTTCCATTCTTCCGGTCTTGCTTGACTAAACTCACATCCCCATTCGACTGCCCCCTAGTTAGAGATTGAGCTTCTTCATCGTTGAATTCGTCCCCCACATCTTCCGAGCATGCATAACTGAGAGCAAGTAGTAGTACTGAGTATGTTGCAGAAAAGAAGTGACAAAAAGACAGAAGAATTGAAGCTACATGATACCCCTCAAACCATATGGCCCATGACAATCTATTTATAAGGTAAGCTTATGTCTATGAATGCCTATTCACTACAAAAGGTTAGTCCACAAATAAAAGTATGGCCATAAGGTGCCCTTTCTTAGGTGACGTGCCAGATATACCTTTTTAAATCGAGATAAAGGAAAAAGGGTTAACCCTATTCAACCGACACAAATAGACTTTTACAGGAATAAAACGCACCGTTGGGAGCTCTGAGATGGAGCCCAAAGGTAGCAAATAACACAGAGTAGTGCAAATGAAAGTATGTCCCAGAAAGCTGTGATGATCCAAGCACTTTGCCATCTCTCGTTGAAAGAATCTGTTGCTTTGAAGTATACCTGTGATAACAAACAAATCAGATCCACCATTTTAGTTTTACTAAACCAGTTTTTTAGTACAATCTTTCTCACAGTAATTTACAAATGTTATTTATCGATGAATTATGAAAACAAAGTTTCAACCAAGAAAGAAATCAAACCCTAGACAAACCAAACCTCATAAGTTATCCATGCAACTGAAGCAATCACTGCCAGAGCTAGTGCAGTTTAAAATTTCCTATAGAGGTCCAACTTTACTGATATTCTCTTGGCCTGGATGAAAAATGAATGTCATGGAAAAGAATAACCACGGTTATCTCAAAGGATAAACTTAACATCTCCAACCATTCAATCAGGAAAAAAATTAAAATTACAAAATACCTGTAGCTGCTCTAGTGTTTTTGAAAGAGATGTAAAAATCCACAATATCAAGAAAGCATCCAAAAAGGCATCAGGAAGGGCTAGGAAGAGTCTTGCTCTTCCCGATAGGTCATTGATGGTCCCTACATGCTCAGTAATGTCTAGCAATTCAGATGCCACAAAGTAAGTAGCTCCGATAAGAAGCACTTTTGAGGTAAGACCACCTAAAGTAGGGCGTACAACACCATAGCCCATAGAAACTGAAAGTATGAGAAGTCGAGAAAGTGTTTTCTTTAAAGCTCCAACTGTTACAACCCAAGCTGTAAGTACAACAGGTCTCATTCCTGTTTTATTGAAATTTGAATAATCAAAATACCACAATATCATTTCGAACAAACCCAGACCAATGACAGCAGCGAGGCAGTGCTGAAGTTGTAGGATATCTTCCCAAAACCTCACGTATTGCGAGAACCAAAGTGCACTGAGAAACAAATAAGCAACTGCCATGTACACAGAACTTCATCAATGGAGCCATTCTCCCAGGTAAATAGCCGTCAGGATTCTTCCATACTGTCTTCCCGCTCATAACTGTTCCCTTTAGTTTCGGATCACATACTATAAAAAACAAATTATACATCCCAGTTTTCTTGATGGGTACCTCTGCATTCGCCTTATCTGTTGATAAATCATTCCCACTGAACTGTATATTTAAAACAATTGGCCAATCAATCTCTGTTGCAGAAGGTATCCTAATGACTTCACCTTGCTTCCAACCTTCCAGCTTAGCAAGATCAGGGGTGCAACATATTGACCTCTGTCCACCATAAGCTGAACCACCTATATTGTTCCTATCAGCAGCCTCAAAAATTACAACCTGTATCAATCCGGTGCTATGTTCCATCTCACTGTGTGCATATGCAGCATCCTGGGTCCTCCAGAATGTGATATTTTCGAACCTATATAAAGTTCACAATCAAGGCATCGAATTTTGAAGATGGAGTCCGTGATTCATTACCAAAATTCTAATCTTACTTCTGGAAAACCATAATTATTTCACATCTACAGCTACAACAATTTTCTAATTGCAAAATTAATTATATATTTTTATCAAGTGACAACATCACAGAAAATTTATATCTGCTCAGGTAATCATTTTAACTTCAATATGCAATTAACAATAGTAATATTTAGAAAATCCATTTATTAATTTCAAAAAGAAAAAAAAAGAAAACAGAAGAGTAATGCATCATTCATTGATCCTCATAACTAAAACTACACAAGGAAGGCTTAGATAATAGTAAATCACCAAACGCGGTAAGCATCAATGACTTGACTTTCTAACAGATCTAATCCGAAATCGATAAAATCACTATAACATTCTACTCTCAAAAAGACAAAAACAATTCACACTCTTAAGAGGACGAAATGTTTCGTTAATTTTACCAAATAAAAGATCGGCCGTCGGTGGCGGAGTCATCGGAAGAAAGAGAAGCGTCGAGGCCTTCGCTTCCTCCGGGAAGAAGGTAAGCATTGCCGACTTCATTGAAGAGTTGTTTCTGGTATATGTGAATCGAAGCATCGATCGATGTTAATAGAGTTGATAATAGAAGAAAGATTAAAATACAGGCGCATTTTATGTCTATTCGAAAAGCGATATCCATGGCGAAGAATTTGGATAACTAATCTTCCGCACTGATCGGAGAGAAAACAGATCGGAGAATTCGAAGGGGCGGAAGAGAGTGAGTAAAATTGAAGCTATGGCTTCAAAGCAAAACAAGTAAACACAGCTTTACACTGTCGGTGTGAGGGAAGTATGGTTAACGTGCCAAGAAACGCGTGTGTCAATTTAAAATTTAGAGTTTAGAATTTAGTGAAAAGAATAACATTATTAAAATTTAATTCTAGTTTATTTATTATTTTTTGGTACATCAGAAACGGTTACGTTTTGTAGCCTACCATCTTAAAAGTTTTATGGGTAAAGTATAGTAATGGTCACTGGACTTTTCTAACGCTTTCATTTAGGTCTCCCAACTTTAAAACTTGCAATACAGTCCTTTAACATTTAGTCTGTTTGCAATATAGTCCCGACGTAACCGGCCGTTTGACACCGTTACACTGCCGTTAGTACGTTTGCAATATGGTTACTGAACTTTTTAGGCGCTTGCATTTAGGTCCCCCAACTTTTAAAACTTGCAACACAGTCCTCAATTTCATTTTAAACCCAAAATTCCTTTTTGATCTCGAATTTCCTTTTTTGCTTCTCTCTTCTCATTTCCAGCGTAACTTTTCAGTCAGGGATGCATGAGAAATTCTAATCTAACTTTGAATTATGTGGAGATGTTAACTTGAATAAGGGTACATTGAGAGAAGACCTGACTAAGGGACTATCGGGACCATCAACGATTCAAAGTGTAATGTTAGATACATGTCATCTCAGGTGAAGCATAGATGTTCGATGAAATGCTTGTGAGAAAAAATGGGATTAAAAATGCAGAGTTGACAAATACTACTAAAATGAACTAAGTATCATTGTTGAAAGACACCAACAAAGCTAGAATTATTTTGTATAAATGACATATAATAATTTCTTCGTTTAATCCTTGTGGTTAAAGATTTTCCAACATAAGATCAAATATAATGAAATCACAAACAACGCATTCACCTCTCAGTCTCTTTCGCAACTCGAAAGGCATCATGACAGGGTCAAGTAGTTGCTCTAAATATACTACCATGTCAAGATGTCTTTCGAGTTGCGTTCATGCATAATTGTCTTCTAAAGCTATAATTCAATACAATTCAACTGTAAAATTTCCAAAACATGTAAAAAATCCAATTTGTTCACGATATATCAGTCTCATAATCAACATGAACGTATTAAAAAGAATACGAGCTCACACGACGCCAGGTTGGATCAATACAATTCCCAGTAAACTAATACCAACAGTCTCTCGGATTGAGCCTGGCGATTTCACTATGTTGATACTCACAACCAATTCCCTGATTTAAAGAACAACCAAACAAGAATATCAAAAAAAATTAGCCTAGGATCCTATTTCACTTCTATTCTGATGGACTAAATATCTTTCATAATGAGTACTAAAAGTTTTGATTAAAAAGAAAAAAAAGAAAATTATATGGTTTTGGTTAAAAACTAACACTGAATATCTAGATCATTGATATGCAGTTCCAGAAACATAAAAATTTCAACAAAAAACACACAATGTGAGCTGAAAATGGGAAATTGCGAAAGAGGTAAAGCTTACTTTCAGATAGCCCAAAAGAGAAAATAAATACCTTCTTGCAAGTGAGGGGAGAGGATAAGAAATAAACGCAATCGGTGTTGCGTTCCAACAATTTTTCCTCCATTTTTTCTTTGTAAATAAAAAGCTGAAAGACATAGCACTGATTGGGTTTACAATTTTACATGGTGGAAAATTGAAGAAGAAAAACCAAACGAGAGTGCATGTGAGCGAAAGAGACTGAGAGGTGAATATGTTGTTTGGGATTTCATTATATTTGATCATCTACTGGAAAATATTTAACCACAAGGATTAAACAAAGAAATTATTATATGCCATTTATACAAAATAATTCCAGCTTTGTTGGTGACTTTCAACAATGATACTTAGTTTATCTTAGTTGTATTTATCAACTTTGTATTTCTAACCATATTTTTTCTCACAAGCATTTCATCGAACATCTATGCTTCACCTGAGATGACCTGTATCTAACATAACACCTTGAATCGTTGATGGTCCCGATAGTCCCTTGGTCAGGTCTTCTATCAATGAACCCTTATTCAAGTCAGCACCTCTATATAATTCAAATTTAGATTAGAATTTCCCATGCATCCCCGACTAAAACGTTACGCTGGAAATGAGAAGAAAGAAGTGAAAAAGGACATTTGAGATTGAAAATGAACTTTGGGTTTAGAATGAAATTGAGGACTATGTTGTAAGTTTTAAAAGTTGGGGGACCAAATGCAAGCGCATGAAAAGCTCAGTGACCATATTGCAAATGTACTAACGACAGTATAACGGCGTCAAACAGCTAGTTATGTCAGGGACCATATTGTAAATGGCTGGTTACGTCGGGGACCATATTGTAAATGGACTAAATATTGAGGGACTATATTGCAAGTTTTAAAAGTTAGAGGACCTAAATGAAAGCTTTAGAAAAATTCAGTGACCATTATTATACTTTACCCAAGTTTTATTCATATTCTATCTTCTTGAAGCAAGCTCATGAGCTCCTCTGATAGATTTAGTAAAGTGTGGATTCCTTCTTCCTTCTCGAAGGTCAGGTTCGTAAGATGATCCGGCACAACAGTTCCCTTCCTCCATGTATGTTTAATTTCTGAGACCCAGCCTCCCTTCTTTAACTATTTACAATCTCGAAAGATAATCTCCTTTTGTATATCATCGATGTAACCCCTAGACTCGTGCTATGAGCTACAACTGAATCAGAGTAATCACGCTGACCCTAGAATTAGTTTAAAAGTGAAATTTTGTTGATAAACCATTTTAAAAAGATTTACCAAATACGAGATCAGAATAAACTCATGCCATAATTTAAAGAGGTTGAAAGCAAAAATTTAACCTCACACAATATGAAATTAAGACTACTCCTCCGATAGCCAAACTGGTTGTACATCTGGATAATCTGAAAATAAAAATAGAAATAGAGTGAGCTATAAAGCTCAATGTTCCCTACAAATACAAATAATAATTCAGATACTTCACGCATGATATAAAAATAAAAAAATAATTAAGTAACAATAGAATCATATATTTATTACCAGAAAATCATACAGAGTTTCTCAACACCTTACTTCTCATCTAGGCGAACAGAATGAAAAACACTATCTACTAAAAGGAACCTGAGACCTCCAAAGTGGACCCAAAGTAGAAAACATAAATCAGGATAAAGACGTTACCCTTCGAAAAGGAGCTCGAGTTAATTTCCAAGAGGAACTCATCAGAAATATGACAGAGATGTTACCCTCCATAGAGGATCCCATGCAGAATCAGGATGGAGATATAATCCCATGAAGAATTAGGATGGGGACATAATCACATACAGAATCAGGACGAGGATAAAATCTCATGCATAATCAGAACGATGAAATAATTCTATGCAGAATCAGAACGACGATTATGCCCTTCATAGAGAATCACATGTAAAAACAGGAATACAATAATGCAAAGATTTAAAATGATGCAACAATAATAAAATATTAGTCATAACTCAAATACACATAACCATAATAGATAAATGTGTACACATAATATCATATAACATAACATCAAACAATATTAAAGGTAACAAACAGGTCAAAGGGACACACATATAACAACTAATCGATATTGACTAAGTCATACGCTTCCCACGATCAGTAGTACTAAGTCATACGACCTGAGAATAGAATATGATAGGATCATTCTCCTTCTTTGATTCATGCTTCATTTGTTTTCTTTGGTGACATGAATCTCTTGAATTTCTTGAAGATCTTGGCCATCTCTTCATCTTCATCATCCACCTCTTCACTTAAATCTTTTTTGTATTCATTGGTAGATTTGAGAGCAATACCAACATCCTTTTTCTTCTTCTCATTATTTCCTTTTTCTTTGTTTTCTTATTCTTGCTCATTCTATTTTACCATCAACTCATGAGTTAGTAAGGAACCATCAATATTGAGTGACTATATGTTCTTTGCTTCGATGATTAATGTCTTCGTTGATTGCCAAGATTTTGGAAGAGAATAAATTATCTTCCTCACAAGCTTTCATTAGGGATAATTTATCCTTATCACTTAAGGCCATTGACAATTACGGGAAATCTATCTTTCATAGCTTTGATGTCTTCATCCGATTTCATCTTGAAATTCTCATAACTATGGTTGAGAAGACTGATTTTTGTTTCCTTTACTCCATCGGTTCATTCATGAGTGACTTGGAGCTTGTCCAAAATCTCCTTGGCAATTGAAAAATATGAGACTCTTCCATATTTATTCGGGCCTAATACACAAAACAAAATGTACATGACCTTAGCATTTAATTGGAACTATTTCTTCTCTTTTTCACTCCATTCCACCAAAGTTCTAGTTGGAGTAGAATAACCCTTCATGATAGACTCCCAAGCTCCTAAATCATATGCTTGAATGAAGAGTATCATCCTATTCTTCCAATAGGCATAATTTGCACCATTGAAATAAGGTGGCTTGTTGATCGGTTGAGAATCTTCAAATTTGAAGCTATCTTTCTCGGTTGATAGAGGAAATTGATAGAGCTCTCCTAAGACCTTCTCAAGTTTGTTAAACCATCTATAGAGACCCACTCTGATACCAATTGTTAAACCGTTGATGGAGACCTTCTTAAGGTTGTTAAACCTTTACAAGTGTGTTACAAAGAATTTGACAAGTTTTGCTCTTAAACTCTATTGATATTGGTTTGATCTTTTAATTGACTTTATTGTTTTTCTCTATTTGAATATTAGACCTTTTATGTCTTCTAACATCAATATAGTCATTTGGAGCCATTGGGGATTTATTTGAGTCGTTTGAATCATTAATTTTGCGCATTTAATGCTCACCTACATATTTGGTATCAATACTAGAATGTTGGTATCGAGACAGAGCATTCTAATGATCAAATTTATAGTCGTTGAACCTTTGGTATCAATACTATTTGAATGAGTATCTATACTCAACCACCGATATCGAGACTAGAGCTATGGTCTTGAGACTGAAAAGCCTTCTGGACTTTGGTTTTGAGACTAGCACACTGGTCTGGAGACTGAGAGGTGTTTTGTCTAAAATACAAGTGTTTTGAGCTTTAAAACAAAACTTACAATTTGTGAAATTTAAGAACACTTGTGATTATTTTTCGCATTTAAAAACATTTTAAAATCATTTATGAATTCTTTATAAAATTATGAAATGCAAATTTTAACAACTTAAATCATTTAAAAAATCTTGTTATATCAAAATTAAAAATTAGTTCAACAATGTGATATTTGATTTCTAATAAAACATGGGTAAACTTTAGGGTTAGTCCTGGTTTTCCTAGGGTTTTCAAAATTGACTTCAATTTTTAACTTTCTTATGATTTAGTTATCGAATTTACTACTAATTCAATTTAATCCTTGAAATCAATTTAGGGATTCAAAGAGAAATTCTCAAATTCTAAGGTTTAAGATTTGAGTAAATTTGGGGTGTTACGATTCTTCCCTTCTTAAATAAAATTTCAACCTCAAAATTTACTAGAATAGAAATAACATGAGTAAGGTAAATAACTTCAAAATTGTTTGGCTCATCCTAATCTTCATATCTCCAAGTAGCATATATAAACTTAGGTTACCTCACTATAGATCTAGTTGAACCTCTACTTTGAGTCGGTCTACCTCTACTAGTTGAACTAGAACTAGTCAATCTAACATGATCCCTAACTCGATTCGATACCTGAACTAAACCTGTGACTGATTAGGAACATAGACACTAGTAGGCAAAAGATGCATTCCTTGAAATGGTGCTCCAGAGATCCACAATGGAAACACGTTCCAGTCTTCCTCCAACACTCTCCCACATGCCTTTTCTGACAATATAAACATTGTGGTACCCCCTCGAGTATCAGTCGAACCTTCTGCACTAATAGTCGGAATGGTAGATGTCACCGGTCTAACTCAAGTATATTCTTGAAAATCATAACCATATTTCTATCTTTATCCAAATTGGTTCACATACCCTGCTTTAGTAATCTTCTCAGCAGTCCTGACTCGAGCAGTTAAACTATTAAACAATGTGTCACGGTGTAAGGCAACACCTGATTGAATCGAGGGATGAAGACCTTTCAGGAATCAATCACATTTTTCCTTCTCATTTGAAATTAACCCAGAGCATACTTGATCAATCTCAGGAACTCAATCTCATAATTGGTCACAGACATATCATTTTGTTTTAGATTCAGAAAATCCTCCTGACACTTTGTCAAATACTAAGTCCCCACATAGCGATCTTATAAAACCTATCAAAGTACTCCTAAGTGAACTTTCCGACAGATATAGTATCCTACTCAGACTCCTGCCAGTCTCGAGCTTTACCTACTAACAATGATATAAAAGCCCTCAACATACGATTAGTCAGGTAGTCCATTTTCACAAACAGTCGTTGTAGCTGCTTCAACCAATATTCAACATTAGTAGGATTAGATCCAGTTTTTACCCACAAATACAATCATCTCAACAGCTAAGAACTCAGTAGATATGGGTTTCCTAACACACTTATTCCAACGAAGGTAGAGTATTAACTCCCGATTCAAAGCAACATTATCAATTTCAACAATTTCACCACCCTCAGATTCCCATAAATCATCACCCTAAGTCAGATGTGCGAGCGAGTTTTATTCTCAACCTACTAAACTCTACTCTGATACACAAGATACTCATCTCGTTCAATCTCATTAACCTTATTTAGGTTCTAGGTCTGACCTGATGGGGGTGGAGGGTTAACTTTAGCAGGAACATTATGACCTAGACCTTGTCTGGTCACTAAATGAAAACTATTACGAGGTGTCATATGAATTATCTACAAAAGATAACACTTAATATTATAGTTGGTACTTAGAGTTTCGACTTAAAATATTTATTTTCCCTTTTCAAAATAAAAATTTATACTAAAACAATGTTTTTATCTGAAAATAAATGAAGAAACCCTTCAAGTACCAGTTTTCCTAATTTTGAGTATTTGAAATGGAAACTATAGGGGTGTAATCTATTATACTTAGTATGTCTCTAAAGTGCAACAATCATACTTCATAAAATAGGTCGAATCAATCAATACTAATCATAGTCTGAATCAACATTCATAACCATCAATTTGAATGTTATGCAAACGCTCATGCACCCATACTCCTACCACACCATCCGAAGAGTATATTCCCTATAACCACTCTAACTACAATCACACCATCTAAAGTGGGGTCTACCACTAAGGCAAAGCCACAGAATCTGAAAATGACATTCACCCCGTCGTGTGAATGCACTAAACTTTCTCTATCAAAATCCAACCCAATATGACAAGCAAAATGACATACATATCCGATGTCCGATCATAATAAAAATATTTCATAATCAAATATTCTGATTAATATACTTTGATTCCAATAATTTAACACATTCACATTACATATGCACAAGAATATTTCGATTCCGACAATTCAATATGTATCATATGGAATTTTTCTAAATTATATTTATCACAATTAATTTTACAATCGACATGCTTTCAATCAATTTTCAACCAACCAAGAAAATAAGCAACTAAACAAAAATAATGTAGCACCGAATAGAGAGACACGCATCGACAAATAGCTAACGATGATAATAATGTTTTCGACAGTTAGCCCGAATAGTGGAAAACATTATTAGCCCAAATTAGAACCTACGAAATAATTTAATAAATAAATAATCTAAATAACCGAAAAATCTAGATGACTAAAAATGTCAATTATCACTCACTTTTAAATCGAGTAATATGGGCCAGCTTGAAGTTCATGGGTAACGAGGGAGGGGGAAGTAACTCGGTTCCTAGTTTAATTCATCCGATAAAAATTTACAACGTCTGAATCAAATCCCAATTTAGTAATTTCATGTTAACGTAATAATAATTAACAACAAATTGAATTTATTTTCGACTCGATCGGGGAACTAAAAGCGATTTGGTTCAAAAATAGCAAACTGCCAGTATAACAAAAAGGGACTGTCGACGATGAAACTCACTGGCAGCAGTCCCAAAGGCCAACGACCACATGGTTGGCTTATCATGGCCTTAAATGGCTGGCCACCACTTGACAGTAATGAAAGAACTGAAAAATGACCGAAAGGGGAATTAACGTTAAACGACATGGGCGATAGAAATAATAAAAAGGTTGATAGGGCCCCACACGGTCGTCGGTGACCAGCACAACTTTACCAGGTGGGCCTGATGAAGCCCCGCTCACACTGACTGTCAAGCAGTCATGAATGGATTTGGTTCGCGGGAACAATAGCGGGGAAGTCGGGTTTTAAACTTACAAAGTCTTGGTCGACATTTGCACGGTAAAGGATGAGTGTCGACGGGGTCTCGGGTAGTGACTGGTGACCCTACTTAAACAGTTGACGGCGACGATGAGACCAAATTTTTGGGACGACGACATAAACCAAAGAAATAAAAGGAAAAAAGGGTTTGAACCATGCTGATATAAAAACAAAAGAAGGAAAAAAGGTTGCACAATCATGACCTCGTGAAGAAATATGGGAGATTTGATTTCTAATAAAAAAAAGGAATTTGAAAAAAAAATCCTAAATTCTAGGTTTTAGATTTTGGGGAAATTTGGGGTATTACACATATGGTGTCTTTTGAGTTATTTAGATGGAACACAAGTTAGTGTGAAAATATTTGTTTCAAGTGCATATCCCTAGAAAGAAGTCAAAAGATCACTATGACTCATCATCGATCAAACCATATCTATCAGCGTCCGATTCGTCATCTTGGAAACTTTATTCCTCTGTGGCGTACTAGGTGGTGTAAGCTGTGAGACAATCTCACACTCTTTCAAGAGTTCATCAAACTCTATGATCAAGTATTCTCCACCTTGATCTGATCGAAGAATCTTTAATAATCTTACCCAATTGATTATGTACTTCATTTTTAAATTCTTTGAACTTTTCAAGGGCTTCAGATTTATATTGCATAAGGTAAATGTACTCATACCGATTGAAGTCATTAGTAAATATAATGAAAGTATTGGAAACCACCTATGGATTGTGTATTCATTAGCCTACAAACATCACTATGTATTAATCTCAATAAATCTCTTACTCACTCGCCTTTATTATTAAAATGAGCTTTAGTCATTTTCCCAACAAGCAAGATTCATACACATCAAATTGTTTGAAGACAAATAAATCTAAGAATCTATCTTTATATAGCTTTGATATGCGTTTCTCACTCATATGACCTAAACGACGGTGCCAAAGATAAGTCTGATTTGAGTCATTTGTTTTTTTTATCTTTCTGTATTTATGTTATAAATGGTATTTTCTTGATCCAAAATATAAAGATCATTAACCATTTGTGTTGATCTATAAAAAATACAATTGAGATAAAATGAACAACAATTCTTCTTGATAATTATCTCAAAACCAATATTGTCCAAACAAGAAATAGAAATAATATTTTTAGTCAAACTAGGCACAAAATAGTAATTCTATAAATATAAATCAAGTCAACTAGGCAAAGGTAAAACATATGTCCCTATAGCTAATGCAACAACTATTGCTCCATTTCCCACTTATAGGACCACGTCTTCCTTAGTTAGATTCCTTCTCTTTTGCAATGTCTGTACAAAAGTAAAAATATGAGAACCGCAACCGGTATCTAATACCCAAGAAGTATATGTTGAAAAATTAACATCAATAACATAAATACATGGAACGAATGCTCTGTTTGCTTTTGCCTTTCTAACCTCTTCAAGGTAAAACAAGGCAATTTATTTTTCAGTGTTTGTTCTTGTTGCAGTGGAAACATTTTCCTTCCTTGCTTACTCCTCCTTTAGATTTTAATGCATCATTTATTTTGGGTTTGGCCTTGCCATTACCCTTAGGCTTTGTTGCTACCTTTTTCTTTCAATTTTCTTTTTCCTTGCAGATCATCAAAATGTGCTTAGGTCCAACCTTTTTCATGATACTTTTAGTAGTTCATAACATACCAAGTAACTTTGGCAAAGTATTGTTAATTTCATTCATATTGAAATTAATGAAAAATTGATTAAAGCTATCTGATAACGATTGCAGGTTGACATCAGTAGCTAATTCACCTTTAAGAAAGAATTCTAATTTTTTCAAAGTTTGGATATAACCCATCATCTTGTTGACATAAGATCCTACTGGAGATCCTTTGCTCATTTGTATTCAAAATAGAGCTTTAGAGGTATCATATCTCTCTTGATGTGCTTGCCTGATGTAAGGTGAATCTACACGCTTTGATGGAAGTGAGTAGATAGCCTTATTGTGTCCCGATCTAGGATTGACAAGTACTGATGTCCTTGAATTATAAGTTTGGGCTGCAATAAAAGTAAGAAAGAAATAATATTAGTGATGGATTAAAGAAATGGATAATAATAAAAGTAATGTAAATAGAAAAGAAATGAAATAAAGATAGAAATGAGATGGTTGCGGAAGTATGAAGTTGGTGATGGTCTTGATGAAAGATGTTGAAGATGATTGATGATGAAATGGAAATGGTGGTGATGTTGTATCTCAAGCATGCCAAAGAGGAAACAATTATAGGAAGCACAATATCGATCTTCACAAACTTGCTTGAGGGGTGGTGATAGTGTCTACAACCCACTAGATATAAATCTAGGAATTTAGGAATCAGGATGGAAGGTATAACGCCACAAGTATATGAATTATACTTGCTTAATCGATAAAGTTCACAAATAACTTTGAAGAGAAATTAACTCATAAAAGTTTGTTTTATATATGAGATGAGATGCTTACAAATAATGGCAAACCTCTCAATTTATAGGAAATGAGAGGCCTTGGTCGAATGATTACATAGTGTTTCGGCTAAGTATATGTCTCTATGGAAGTACATAATGATTCAAAATGAAAAGATAAGTCCCTTGGCTTGGTGATGGTTCGGGTAACCCTTCATAAAGGGGCTTGATGTTTCGGCAAAGGATGGGAAGACATCTCCCTTGGCCGAATGTGCATGCTTGTTCATCTTGGCGCCAATTTCATCTTCTTGGTCGAATGATGATGTGCCTCTTCATGTTTGGCGCCAAAGCTCTCATATGCAAGGCATGTGGTGTGGCCAAATAGGTATGGAGATTTATCTCTTGTCCTTTGATGATTTAGACCTCCAATAGGTGTGATCTCTTCACCAACGTGCTCCTTGGTTAAAGGGCATCTTCATGGGCAACATCATTCATGAAAGGTCACAATGGTTGGGAAAGGTAACCCTTCATGTTTGAGATAGTTCTAGTGTTAATGAGCTAGAGGTGAGCTGACCATAGGTGAGTTGTAGCATGGTGAACATTATGGCAGCTCCTTGTGAAAAGGTACCTCTTGAGGGGCAACTATTCGCAAAAAAGGTACGATTTCACAAATTTTAACTTAGGAAATATTTGAAGTGTCTTGAGTGGTGATGATGATGGTGCAGTTCCCCAGCTGAATTGAAGTCATCTTGCAGCTCAAATCTTCAACTCAATCCAGCTATGAGCTTAAGGGTCTCCGGATAACTTCTCACCAATTGTTCCTTATACTCTCCTAAACGTCCCTATGTAAGTTTCCTTGTTGTTACATACTCCATTTAGCTCCAATGTAGCTCCCAAGTGTTGGCCGAATATGCCTACATACACAACATAAGGAAATAAACTAAGTATATAAACTTATATAATGTGTATAAGATAAAACTGTGTACTATAATATATAATAATAACTTATTTTTTACATATTAATGAATAAATTACTATCATAATAACTATAGATATAATATATATATATATATATGAAAATAAATATATTATAATATATGAAATACGTATTTTTATGTATAAAGTTAGAAAGTTTCTTCCCTTGAAAGGTTGGAATAGTCAATGTAAACATGATGCTGAATTGGATCACATCATTCTCCCATTCTTTTAATCGATTTGTCTTCAAATCGAAAGGTTTTCTTTTTATAATGTCCTTCAATTCAATAAGTACCTTTATGAAAATGTTCATATCTTTTGAAAGAATGCTTTGAAAGCTCTTGATCTGCAAAGAAAGAAAACTTTCATAAGTAAAAATGTGATCAAACAAGATTAAAGTTAAAAAATACTTCATGTGAGATGAATGTTCAAAGTTCATGTCTATTAAAGACATTTTGCCTTGAATGTTTATGTCATTCATCATTCCAAAAGTCATGTCTATTAGTTCCTCAATAGATGTATGCATCGAATCATGAAAGGTGATGACTATTGGAATGATGGTGTCCTTATAATCCTCATAAGTCATGTGCCCTTTGGATGAAGAATCGACTGCCTTTTTCTTTCATTAGTCGCACCTCTTGGCTCTTGAAAGGTCATGTCCTTTAGTCCCCCAAATTGATGAATTGTGTCGCTTGGAACATCCTGCAAGTCAAAGGAAATTTCTGTATTTTCGAGGTTAGAAAAATCTTCATCAACCTTGCGTCTCGTCAATAAACATTTTTGTAACAAGCACTTAGATGTATAAGCACTTGTTTTTTGAACTAGTTTCTTCCTTGCTTGACTTCGATTTTCCTTTCCTCATGGCCTCAACACTTTGTTTCATCTTGATTTGATCAATTTGGACTTGTTTACGCGTCAAAGCTGTTAGGATAATCTTCTTCCCTCTATGGTTGAAAGAATATTGATTGGTAAAACAATCATAGATAGTCCTCTTATCATATTGACATGGTCTTCCAATGAGTAAATGGCTAGCATGTATAGGAACAACATCACACATAACCTCATCCTTGTATTTCCCAATTAAAATATGAACCATCACCTATTTATTGACGTTAAGTTCTCCTCGTTCATCGAGTCATTGTAGTTTGTAGGGATTTGGATACTTCAACGTTTTCAAACCCAATTTATCCACTATGATGGTGCTGGAAACATTAGTACAACTCCCACTGTCTATGATCATGAAACACACCTTTTCATTCACATGGCATCGGGTATGAATGATGTTTTCCCGTTGTGCATTGTCTTCTACCACTTGAGTACTCATACTTCTTTTAACCACTAAAGTTTCGCCTTCCACTGGAGCACCAATTTATACTTCTTTCTCAACTTCCGTTGGTGGTTTTTCTTATTCTTCATGGTCAGATTTAATTTCACCATTTCCAAGTAGTAACATGGTGTTTCGATTAGAACATTGTGTAGATACATGCCCCATCCCAAGACATTTAAAGCATCGGAGGTCTCTTGATCGTTCAAGGGTCTCTTTTCCTCGACTGTCCTTGTTGAGTTGAGAAGCACTTGATGATTCAGCCTTTTCCTTGGTAGGAGTAGGAGTAGGAGTAGACTTCTTCAAATTGTTGGGACTCCATCTTGAAGGTGTAGGAATGGTAGTGCGAGATATAGATCTTCTCCGTAGTTGCCTTTCTATCTTCATAGCCATTTGCACCATTTCATTGATCTCTATGTAATGATACAATTCCAAAGTGTTGGTAATTTTTGGATTGAGTATGGCAAGAAATCTAGCCATGGTTGCTTCACGATCCTCCTCAATATTGACTTGGATCATTGCCACTTCCATCTCCTTAAAGTAATCCTCCACACTTCATTTGCCTTGTTTAAGGTTCTACAGTTTCTGAAACAAGTCCCGGTGATAATGAGTAGAAATGAAACATTTACGCATGATACCTTTCATTTCAAGCCATGTTAAGATTTATCTTTCTCCATTCCTCCTTCTGGTAATAGTAAGTTGATCCCACCATATCAAAGCATAATCGACAAACTCCATGGCTGCCAATCTCACTTTCTAGAGTTCGGAATAGTTGTTGCAACTAAAAACATTTTCCACCTTGTTTTCCCATTCAAGATAGGCTTCGGGATCAGTTTTTCCTTGGAATTGAGGAATCTTTATTTTTATGTTACTTATATTATCATCAAATTTGGCACGCCTAGGTCCTTGTAACATTGCTGGTCATTCTTCATCATAATTATCTAGGACATCATCTTCTGGAAGAGGTTGTTACCTCCGAGGAGTATCATTGTTCCGAGCTTGTGGTGGATTTTTTTCATTGGTATAATTTATCATGAAGAGCATCAAACTTCGCACGAAACATTCTCATCATTTCTCCAATCAATGCTTGCATTTGCAAGTTTGGTTGACCTGCATTATCTTTAGGACTTTGAGACATGGTTAGTAAACAAAATAAAAAAATTAAACCTAACCAGCACACTCACAAAGTCTCACAATATTCACTTCAAAGAAATGATAAGATCACTCCATTCAACACTCGTGTTTACTCTCGGGAATATAATTTGGCTTTTAATAATTCCCCTTCTGATCTCACTCTTTCAATTAGCTTTTTTCCACTTAATTTCTCTTGATAAGTCCTTTTGAAGAACTTACTCAAGATTAGAACAAGTTAATTCTTTCCTTGTGTGCGTCGGTTGCAAATATGTTAGGGTAGAAAGAAATATAAGAAATGGAAAAGTAGAAGAAATGATTCAAGGTATTTAAAAAAAAAAGGAAATGGTTGAAGATAAGGAAAATGAAAAGCTAGAAAAGGAAGAGGTGACTTACAATTCAAGAAACAACACTTGTTGCAACCTTTCTCAAGAAACAATAAGGCTATCTTCTCTTAGTGTAGATAGGCCTCTTTGATGTACTTGCAATGGTAGAGCATTTTCCATTACTTGCTTTCTTTTTGAAATTCTTCTTTTTTTTTTCTTTTTTTTCTTTTTTTCTTCTTTTTGTCTTTGATCTCCTTTGATTGTTGTAGGAGTCTTTTTTTTCTTTTCTTTTCTTTTATTTTTCTTTTTGCTTTGCACGCCAATGACACTTTTGTTGTCAATCCAACTATGCTCTGATACCACTTGATGTAAGGTGAATCTACACGCTTTGATGGAAGTGAGTAGATAGTCTTATTGTGTCCCGATCTAGGATTGACAAGTACTGATGTCCTTGAATTATAAGTTTGGGCTGCAATAAAAGTAAGAAAAAAATAATATTAATGATGGATTAAAGAAATGGATAATAATAAAAGTAATGGAAATAGAAATAAAGATAGAAAGAAGATGGATACGGAAGTATGAAGTTGGTGATGGTCTTGATGAAGTATGTTGAATATGATTGATGATGAAATGACAATGGTGGTGATGTTGTATCTCAAGCACGCCAAAGAGGAAATAATTCTAGGAATCACTATCTCAATCTTCACAAACTTGCTTGCGTTGGGGTGGTGATAGTGTCTTTAACCTGCTAGAAATAAATCTAGGAATTTAGGAATCAGGATGGAAGGTATGTCGCTACAAGTATATGAATTATACTTGCTTAGTCGATAAAGTTCACAAAGAACTTTGAAGAGAAATTAACTCACAAGAGTTTGTTTTATATATGAGATGAGATTCTTACAAATGATGGCAAGCCTCTCAATTTATAGGAAATGAGAGGTCTTGGCTGAATGATTACATAGTGTTTCGGCTAAGTATATGTCTCTATGGAAGTACATAATAATTCAAAATGAAAAGATAAGTCCCTTGGCTTGGTGATGGTTCGGCTAACCCTTCATGAAGGGGCTTGATGTTTCGGCAAAGGATGAGAAGACATCTCCGTTGGCCAAATGTGCATGCTTGTTCATCTTGGCACCAATTTCATCTTCTTGGCCGAATGATGATGTGCCTCATGTTTGGCGCCAAAGCTCTCAACTGCAAGGCATGTGGTGTGGCCGAATAGGAATGGAGCTTTATCTCTTGTCATTTAATGATTTAGACCTTCAATGGGTGTGATCTTTTCACCAATGTGCTCCTTGGTGAAAGGGTATCTTCATGGGCAACATCATTTATGGAAGGTCATAATATTTGGGAAAGGTAACCCTTCATGTTTGAGCTAGTTCTGGTGTGAATGAGTTGGAGGTGAGCTGGCCATAGGTGAGTTGTAACATGGTGAACATTATGGCAGCTCCTTGTTTAAAGGTACCTCTTGAGGTGGCAACTATTCATGAAAAGGTACGATTTCACAAATTTTAAATTAGGACATATTTGAAGTGTCATGAGTGGTGATGATGATGGTGTAGCTCCCTAGCTAAATTGAAGTCATCTTGTAGCTCAAATCTTCAGCTCAATCCAGCTATGAGCTCACGGGTCTCTGGACAACTTCTCACCAATTGTTCATTATGCTCTCCTAAACGTCCCTATGTAAGTTTCCTTATTGTTACATGCTCCATTTAGCTCCAATTTAGCTCCCAAGTGTTGGCCGAATATGCCTACATACATAACATAAGGAAATAAACTAAGTATATAAACTTATATAATGTGTATAAGATAAAACTGCGTACTATAGTATATAATAATAACTTATGTCTCACATATTAATGAATAAGTTACTATCATAATAACTATAGATATAATATATAATATATATATATATATATATATTATAACATATGAAATAAGCATTTTTATGTATAAAGTTAGAAAGTTTATTCCCTTGAAAGGTTTGAATCATATTATATGCAACCATGTCCTCATATTTCTTCTAAAGCTCAGGGGTAATGGTGGCAAGCATTAGACATCATATGTCCAACACGTCATCCAAGTGTTTCTTATACTTTATTATCTTCCAGTTTATGTTAAACACATATATGAAAATAATAGCGGCAATGCCTTTATTTAATAAAATCGGTAAATAAAATTATTATTACAATCATCCAATGCCTTCTTCCGAGACCACATGGCCAAGAAAGCAATTTCTGATAGCCAAAACCCACACTTTGATAGCTTGACATATAACTTTTTCTCCTTAAGTATCTCGAACACAGTACAAATATGTGTTGGGACCGTCAGCGCACCCCATGGCGCAGCGGAAACAAAACTCGACGGTCTCAACAACGATCCAAGTACGAAAAATCAAAATCAAGAGGAAGAGATGCGAATACTTACAGTGGGTTCCTTGAAAACAGCAAGAACAGCAGTGAATACGGTGGTGTAGATCGATTCGAATCGAAAGCCTCCACGAAATCATGTCTCGACCTCTACTCAGTTCACCCGATTGAGAGAAATATTTGTTTTCCCCAAAACTATTTTAAGAGAAAATGGCTGAAGGGTTTGTGTGTTTGTTGCAAAAACGGCTGCTAGACCTAACACACCCTTTTATAGCCAAGTTACCCTAATCATATTAGGGTTTTATTATTTCAAATTAATTAAATATATATTTAATTAATTGGAATTTAATAATCCTCTTATATCCAAGTTACCCTAATCATATTGGGGATTTTATTATTTCAAATTAATTAAATCTATATTTAATTAATTAATTGAAATTAAATATTCGGGATTATTAAAACATATATTTTAGTAACGTACATAAAATTGTACATCTTTCCTCGTTTCAATCCTAGGGTGTGACCTTGTAGGTTCTTGTAACGTTAGCAGTAATTATTAGAACAATTCTAATATTACATACAATGAGTGACATCTAGCAATATATCATTGTCACCTAAGTTACAAGAAACTATGATTCGACATATCATCTTGGTGATTACTCTTTTATGTATTACATCCTTATGTCCTTTATATCTAGAATAGGCACAAGTCTTGGAATAGTCACACTTGTATAGCCCATCTATTGTTTCTTGATATCTAGAGTAGACTTTAATTAACGAATAGTTTATGATATCTCATATCAACTTATTCGAGCATGGCCATGCATTTCTAGTCTTACTCATTCAAGTGGCCTGTGATATATTTCCTATTATGTAGGAAGGACAAATCCTATCTTAATCATACATACCCACTACATATATTGAGATATATTCAATAACAGTCTTTATAGAGAAACCAGTTACGGAGCTTGTTTAGTTGCATCAAAACATACAACAATATATGTTGGGATAGTATTGATCTCAAGTCTGATGATCATACATATAGTCATCACCATGAGCAATGTTATGACTGTCACATAATAATCCAAGACATATGCTCATGGTCGGTCAATCCAATACATTGTTCTCTAACAATATAATCATGTATCAATTCTGACATCTCTATGTCAATGACAACTCATTGTCATCAATCAATAACATGTTAGTCTTAAGCGTATTATTATTTTCCATGCCCATAATAATACTTGACTAGGGATCTTTTAATAATAACAATTATGTCATTATATGGACTTTATTATCTTCCAGTTTATGTTAAACACATATATGAAAATAATAGCGGCAATGCCTTTATTCAATAAAATCGGTAAATAAAATTATTATTACAATCATCATATGATTGGTCTTTGAGCATACTCTAACAATCTCCCACTAGAACTAAGACCAATCACTCACATATCTAATACCGAGTGACTCAGTGTGACGATCATGCCTCTGCTGTGTAAGAGACTTTGTCAAGTGATCAGCAATATTGTCATCCGTGTGTACTTTACATATTTCCACATCTCCTCGATCAATGATCTCTTGAATGAGATGAAAGCGCCTAAGAATATGTTTGGATCATTGATGAGATCTTGGTTCCTTTGCTTGTGCAATGGCTCCATTATTGTCACAACGGAGTTCTACATCATCTGATATGCTGGGAACAACCCCTAATTCCGATATGAACTTCTTGATCTAAACATCCTCTTTTGATGCTTCACTGGCTACAATGTATTCAGCCTCTGTTGTAGAATCAGCTACTGTGTATTGCTTCGAACTTTTCCAGCTCACAGCACCTCCATTAAGACAAAACACAAAACCCAATTGCGATCGTGAGTCATCCTTTTCAGTTTGGAAGCTGGCATCAGTATAACCTTTTATACTAAGATCTTCCTCCCCTCCATAGACAAGAAATTTATCCTTAGTTCTTCTTAAGTACTTAAGGATATTTTTAACTGCAACCCAGTGATTTTCAACAGGGTTTGCTTGATACCGACTCGTCATGCTTAGAGCATACGATACATCTGGTCGAGTACATATCATGGCATACATTATAGAACTAATAGTCGAAGCATATGGAATCTTATTCATCCGTTCTCTTTCTAGTGGAGTTGAAGGACACATTTCCTTAGAAAGAGAAATGACATGTCTCATAGGCAAAAATCCTTTCTTGGATTCTTCCATACTGAACCTTTTCAGCACTTTGTCTATATATGTACTTTGACTCAAACCTAGAAGTCGTCTTGATCTGTCTCTATAGATCTTAACTCCTAAGATATACGTTGCCTCACCTAAATCTTTCATAGAAAAACAACTACTTAACCAAGTCTTAACAGACTGTAAAGTAGGTATATCATTTCCTATGATGAGTATGTCGTCTACATATAAGATTAGGAAAGAAACAATGCTCTCATTAGCCTTCTTATAAACACAAGGCTCATCTTTATTTCTGATAAAAACAAACTCTTTGATTGCATCATTGAAACGAAGATTCCAGCTTCGAGAATCTTGCTTTAGTCTATAAATAGAGCTCTGTAGCTTACAAACCTTTTCAGTATTTCCTGGAAAGACAAAACCTTCTGGTTGTATCATATACACATCCTCTTCAAGTTTTCCATTAAGGAAGGCGATTTTGACATCCATTTGCCAGATTTCATAATCATGGAATACAGCTATTACGAGCAGGATCCGGATGGACTTAAACATAGCTACAAGGGAGAATGTTTCGTCATAGTCTACACCATGAACTTGTCAAAACCCTTTAGCAACTAATCACCCCTTGTATGTTTGTACATTACCATCTATATCGGTTTTCTTCTTGAAAACCCATTTACACCCTATAGGTTTGACCCCTTCAGGTGGTTCAACCAAAGTCCATACTTGGTTTACTGACATGGAATCCATCTCAGATCTCATGGCTGCAAGCCATTTCTCAGAGTCTGGGCTAGACACTGCCTCTTGATAAGTCTTGGGTTCATCTTGATCCATAAGAAGAACATCTCCATGTGTCGTAACGAGAAATCCAAATCTCTCAGGTACACGATGTTCTCTTGTGGATCTACGCAGTGATTGTGTTTTTAAATCTGTTGAATGCTCCTAAACAACTTGTGAAACATGATCATCTTCAAGTTCATTTATTTGTTGCTCTTGAACTTCTCCAAATTCAATATTTCCACTCTTCGCTTTCTTTGAGAGAAATTCTCTTTCGAGAAAAACTCTTGTTCGAGCAACAAACACTTTGTTCTCGTTAGGGTTGAAGAAATAGTATCCCTTAGTTTCTTTAGGATATCCAACAAATATAAACTTATGAGATTTAGGTTCGAGCTTAGTAGACATCTGATGTTTTACATAAGCTTCACAACCTTAAATCTTCATAAAAGACATACTGAGTCATTTCCCAGTCTATATCTCGTATAGTGTCTTTTGAACCGATTTAGATGGAACATGATTTAGTGTGAAAGCGGCTGTTTCAAGTGCATGTCCCCAAAAAGAAGTCAGAAGATCACTATGACTCATCATTGATCGAACCATGTCTAATAGTGTTCGATTCCTTCTTTCAGAAACTCCATTCCATTGTGGTGTACCAGGTGGTGTAAGCTGTGAGACAATCCCACATTCTTTTAGGAGTTCATCAAACTCTATGCTTAAGTATTCTCCACCTCGATCTGATCGAAGTGCCTTAATACTCTTTCCTAGTTGATTTTGTACTTCATTTTTAAATTCCTTAAACTTTTGAAGGGCTTCAGATTTATGGCGCATAAGATAAATATACCAATACCGACTGAAGTCATCGGTAAAAGTAATGAAGTAATAGAATCCACCTCTGGCTTGTGTATTCATTGGTCCACATACATCACTATGTATTGACCCCAATAAATCATTTGCTCGCTCACCTTCACTATTAAAAGGAGCTTTAGTCAATTTTCCCAACAAGCAAGATTCACATACATCATATTGTTCGAAAACAAATGAATCTAAGAATCCATCTTTATGAAGTTTTGATATGCGTTTCTCATTTATATGGCCTAAACGACAATGCCAAAGATAAGTTTAACTCGAGTCATTTGTTTTTGATCTCTTAATATTTATGTTATAAATGGTGTTATCTTGATCCAAAATATAGAGACCATTAACCAATTGTGTCGAACCATAAAAAACATTATCGAGATAAAAAGAACAATAATTATTCTTAATAATAATCTCAAAGCCAATCTTGTCCAAACAAGAAATAGAAATAATGTTCTTAGTCAAACTAGGCACATTATAACAATCCTCTAAATTTAAATCAAGTCCACTAGGCAAATATAAAACATATGTCCCTATAGATAATGCAGCAACTCTTGCTCCATTTCCCACTCGTAGGTCCACGTCTCCTTTAGCCAGATTCCTTCTCTTTTGCAGTCCCTGTACAGAAGTACAAATATGAGAACCACAGCCGGTATCTAATACCCAAGAAGTAGATGTTGACAAATTAACATCAATAACATAAATACCTGAAACAAACGTTTCATTTGCTTTTGCCTTCTTGACCTATTCAAGGTAAACATGGCAGTTTCTCTTCCAGTGTCCGGTCTTATCGCAATGGAAACATTTTCCTTCTTTGCTAACTCCCCCTTTGGGTTTCAATGAATTTTTCCCTTTTGGTTTGGTCTTACCATTTCCCTTATACTTTGCCACTACCTTTTTGTTTCCGTTTCCTTTGTCATTGTGGACCATCAGAATGGGCTTAGGTCCAACCTTTTTCATGTTACTTTCAGCAATTTGTAACATGCCAAGTAACTGTGGCAAAGTTTTGTTAATTTCATTCATGTTGAAATTAAAGACAAATTGGCTAAAGCTATCTGGAAACAATTGCAGGATAACATCGGTAGCCAATTCATCTTTGAGAGGAAATCCTAGCTTTTCTAACGTTTGGATGTAGCCCATCATCTTGATGACATTAGCTCCTACAGGAGTTCCCTCTGCCATTTTACATTGAAATAGAGCTTTAGAGGTCTTATATCTCTCTTGACGTGCTTACCCTTCATATACTTCTTTGATATTTTGAATCATCTCATATGCAACCATGTCCTCATGTTGCTTCTGAAGCTCAGGAGTCATGGTGGCAAGCATTAGACATCCAACATCTAACATATCATCCATATGTTTCTTGAATTTATCTTTGTCAGCTTTTGAAGCATTAGCTTCCGGTTCATCAGGAAAAGGTTCCTCAATGACATATTCCTTCCTTTCCTATTTGAGAACAATTCTCAAATTACGAAATCAGTCAAGGAAGTTTATGCCATTAAGTTTATCATTCTCAAGGAGTGATCGCAGTGATAAAGTGTTGTTTGCCATTAAATCTACAACAATAGAAATATTAAAGTAAGTAAATTTACCGAATTAAAATTTATAAATAGGACTTTATTTACAAATTACTCCACTATTTTATTCAAAATTAAAAACCCTCTTTGTTTTAATTTCAGAAAAAATCAACGAAAATTTTTCTAGTGGGTGAGGATCCATAATACATCAATTTCCTAAATCATCTTTGGTTTTTCTTTTAGGATAGTGATTATTTAGGTAAGTAACACTTGACTAGTTACATCTCATGTAACTTGTAACACCCCAACCCGTACCCGACCCGGATACGAGTCTGAGGTGTCACATTGACTTCTCAAACTTTGACTCTTGACAAAATTCAAAGAAAATTTAAAACTTTCCTTAGAGTAAAAGCAGTTTATTTATATAATTTGACCACAATAACCAAAATCGATCAGAGCATATTTAACTAAATCAATTAGTACATGCCAACTATATTCAAAATAACAAAAATCATTTAACTCATCTATTTTCTGATCTGAAATCTTGTAAGGGAGATGCTGACCTGTATTACTCCTCACAGCTTCCATATTCACTTTCTGTAACCTGCGTGTGAAACACTCACACGCTAAGTCGATGACTTAGTGAGGCATAAAGAAAACACATCTAATGGAATTCATACCCGCTAATCATGCATGACTGTTTTATGCTATCAAATTATACAACTCATTTGCATATACATCAACATATATTCATGTATATTATGTAACAGATACCATAACCTCTATCACACATATATCATATCATGCACACATCATATCACAAATCATATACATATATCACATACATTGTTCTCATATCACCAAGACATATATGCACTTCTACCATGTCACGAGAAATACACATATCATTATATCAAATTATGTTCTCTTTTCAAAGCCCATGTACACATGTGAGAACTATAGATATGTGAGTCTATAGAGGTTGTGCACTATGCTATCACCACAGCTCATATAATTGCACCGAAGTGCCACGTAGAATTGCACCGGAGTGCCGCGTAGAATTGCATCGTAGTGCCATATAATAATGTCCATAAGGACTACATATCATTCCTTAAGAATCATATACATATACTAGGGATCAAGTATGTGTCTCACCAGACTTCACACATGATCCAAAGAATACATATATGTCCCGAAGGACCACATATCATTCCTTAAGAATCATATACATATGCCAAGGATCAAGTATGTGTCTCACCAGACTTCACACATGTTCCAAAGAATACATATATGTCCCGAAGGACCACATATCATTCCTTAAGAATCATATACATATGCCAAGGATCAAGTATGTGTCTCACCACACATGTTCCAAAGAATACATATATATCCTGAAGGACCGCGTAGACCCTCAACTCTTGGCATGCCAACTATACCCCTAGCTCTCAAGACACATAACATGGGCATTTTCTTTTATACTTATCATTTCACATAACACATAGTTCAATTACTCATAGAACATTTTCATATGAGTCACATTTACATGTCATATAGCTTATATACTTTCTCACGTAGTTCCATAGATCCATATCATATAACATATATCCCAAAGTGCACATAATCACATATATCATATCATATAGCTTAGATCATTTCTCAGATATTCATATAAACATACATATCATATCTTGTTCACATATGATCATATATGCTTCATATAACATATAGAAACACCTATAACACTTTCTCATAGCTTATATCAATTTTCAGAGTCCTTTCATATTACCTGATGACATATATCATATAGATATATAATAACGGATATCATATTATCTACCTTATGCTCCATTTCTTTGTATTCCCTTAGATTATAAATTATGTCATATTTCTAAACATATATCATTTAATAGTTTTTTTTAGGTACTAATTTAATCTCTTTACTTAATTCAATTTCATATATTCATTATAATCTTTTCATATAGCTTCATTATACTAATTCTCATAATAAATCATACCATGTACTTGTCCAACTCATGTTTTCCATTATGCATATACTGTTACCCATGTTTACCTAGTTCATATCACTTCTTATAAACTCACTTTCATCATATTTTCCTATTATTACATATTTTATCTCATAACCATATATCCACATAGTCTTATATTTCATTATCATATTACATATATTTGTTCTCCTATGACTCTTAATAAACATCTATTTCTATTTCCCTACATCTCTCGACTTATCTTCTATATTCCTATAATTTCATAACTTATTTTATATCATTTTCTCCTTTCACTCACATAAACCATCTATTTATTTAGTTCAATTTCTCATGACTTCCACAATACTCTTTAATAAAACTTTGTAGCTCTTCAATTTAATACATAAACCATAGTTTTCTTTAATTTATCAATCTTCTCTATATAACTTATGTATCCTTATTTATGCCCTCGAATTCATACTATTCTCTTAAAGTCTCCTAACATTTCTTGTATAATCACTTATACCATATCATATGACTTATACTTGATTATCTTATTCTCTCATGTTCATTTCATTTCTTATGACTCTATCATATAACTTATTCCATGTTCTTCCATTATTACATAATAAAGTCTTACATAAATCATATAGCATACAAAGCATATCATTATCTTAGTCATGCATACATACAATCAATGTAATACATATAATCACATATAGTTATAACCAACACATAATCATGTCTATGACTTCATGCATATTACTCTAGGAAACAGACTCGCAAGTCTTATTTCCATTAAACACTACATGTCACTAGTATGCACTCACCTTGGCCTCACTAGTCAATTCCAATCTCTTATCTTTCCCTTGATCGATCTTACTTGCCAAATTCCGGAATTGCTTTACGCGCAGAATCTACATAAATGTACATTTTGAGGCAATCATTAGATACCTACACCTTGTAATTGGATACTAGCAACTTAAACGAACTTATTAAACTCATATTCATAATTTTCCTTTAGGGTGGAATCGGTTCCCTCCTGTGGTGGTATCGATTCCCCTTTGACATTTTGTAAATTCTGGTTCGTTTGAGGGGGTATCTGTTCCCCTTGAATGGGTATCGATTCCCCTTGCCCAGAAATCACATTTTTGAGCTCGAAATTCACTTCATTTCAGCTTAAACCTTCATATTTTACTTCCTTTAATATTCCTAACTCCCATACACATATTTAAACTCATTTCTATTCCATAATCACTTCTTAAACCCAAATTCCATCATTTACATGGCATTCAAGAATCACACTAAATTTTCAAAGTGTTCTAATTCCAATTCTAACACTTCATACTTCTTAATTAGATTGATGACAAGTCAATTCATCCATAAAACTTCAACAACCATACCATATCAAATTCATCTTAAAACTCATATTACAAATTCCTTCTTAATTCCTTTATCTTATTGTTTAAATCCCATATAAGCTTTCCTTAAGCTTATTTAATACCCAAAGAATCAAAACTAAGCTTAAAACTCAAGAATTGACCAACTGAAATTAAACTTACATTTGCCATGGAGCTTACGGGAAGAGAGGAGGAAGGAGATGACCCAGCTCCAGAACTTTCTTTTCTTCTCACCCTTTCCACGTTTTTATCACCTTAAAAGAAAGATAAAAATATTTCTGGTCAAATGACCATTTTACCCTTAATTTCCTTTAATAATTACTAAATAACCTTCAACATATATTTCCAATAATCATTAAATTATTTCATTCTTCTACGTTAGTCACCAAATTCTGAAACTTTTCAATTTAGTCACTAACCCGGTATTGCGGATGTTACATAACTCCTCATTTTGGTAAACAACTTTTGTTCAAGTTATCTCATGACTTATCCAAATATTTAACCTCTAGGTTTCTAATCCTATTACAATAACCTAGCTAAGTTATTACTAATATTTCAATCGGTGAATATCACTTGCTTATTCTTCGCGTTTAACAAAGATAGATTTATGTTCCAATGCTTTGGCAAAGCCCACACATATCGATCAAAGCCTTAAAGAGGGTAATATTGGACGGTTAAGTTGACTTAGATTATAAAGAGGGATTTGAGTAATTATCTCATCATTGTTCGTTTTAATATTAGGCCTTATTGATCTCATCAATATTTATTCTTATTATATCATTTGATGCATTGCATACATAACAAATATAGCAATAAATAAGATGCAATGGTTATAGCCCAAACCAATGACTAAGGTGGTACATCCCAAGCCAATGGGAGAACCAAGAACCATAAAGCCTAAGACTGCTCTCTAGGCATCTTCTCGCCATTCTTCTGCTCCTTGTGAATCTTCATAGATTTACAATTTTAAAAGAAACTCGTTTTACAAACGAGGGAGTAAGATGAGAAAAAAATACAACAGATATATAGAAAGGCACGACTCGTATACCGTATTTCAAAAAAAAACCATTGTGAATTGAACAAGGGCTATAACCATGCATATCAAACACCATGCAAAACAAACATATCATATATATATACACACGTTGTTACGCTTTTGTTAAAAAATATTAATATGGGCCTTCAATTTGTACTGCGACGGCCGATAGGATTTTTTTTTGAAAAACAATACTTCTATTTCCATGAAAAACATCACGATTTGATAACAATTATCAACAGAATCGTTCTTTTAGGATTTTTAATCACGAAGTTTTCTGCATCGGAACAACCATTGTTCCACTGCTAAACGCGATCTGCTATCGCACTCCCATAGATCATCCAGTAACAAATTGATTGAAAATATTAACAAATTAACATATTAATCGTTATGGGTATCGATTCGAACAATGATATCAACATATTTACCGAAATCGATAGAACTAGAACATGCATCTCATACATATCGCATCAACCAAAAATTTAACCCAAATCATATCATAAAAGTGGCTCTGATACCACTGTTGGGACCGTCGGCACACCCCATGGTGCAGCGGAAACAAAACTCGACGGTCTCACCAGCGATCCAAGTACGAAAAACGAAATCGGGAGGAAGAGATGCGAATACTTACAATGGGTTCCTTAAAAACAACAAGAACAATAGTGAATACGGTGGTGTAGGTCGATTCGAATCGAAAGCCTCCACGAAATCACACATTGGCCTCTACTCAGTTCACCCGATTGAGAGCAATATTTTTTCCCCAAACTGTTTTGAGAGAAAATGAATATTGCTCTCAATCGGGAACTGAGTAGAGGCGAGACGTGATTTCGTGGAGGCTTTCGATTCGAATCGATCTACACCACCGTATTCACTATTGTTCTTACTGTTTTCAAGGAACCCACTGTAAGTATTCGCATCTCTTCCTCCCGATTTTGATTTTTCGTACTTGGATCGCTGGTGAGACCGTCGAGTTTTGTTTCCGCTGCGCCATGGGGTGCGCCGACGGTCCCAACAGCTTGAGGGTAGTGATAGTGTCTTTAACCGCTATATATAAATCTAGGAATTTAGGAATTAGGATGGAAGGTATGACGCTACAAGTATATGAATTACTTGCTTAATCGATAAAGTTCACAAAGAACTTTGAAGAGAAATTAACTCACAAGAGTTTGTTTTATATATGAGATGAGCTTACAAATGATGGCAAGCCTCTCAATTTATAGGAAATGAGAGGTCTTGGCTGAATGATTACATAGTGTTTCAGCTAAGTATATATCTCTATGGAAGTACATAATGATTCAAATGAAAAGATAAGTCCCTTGGCTTGGTGATGGTTCGGCTAACCCTTCATAAAGGGGCTTGATGTTTCGGCAAAGGATGAGAAGACATCTCCATTGGTCGAATGTGCATGCTTGTTCATCTTGGCACCAATTTCATCTTCTTGGCCGAATGATGATGTGCCTTCTCATGTTTGGCTCCAAAGCTCTCAAGTGCAAGGCATATGGTGTGGCCGAATATGCATATGCATAGAGCTTTATCTCTTATCCTTTGATGATTTAAACCTCCAATGGGTGTGATCTCTTCACCAATGTGCTCCTTGGTGAAAGGGCATCTTCATGGGCAACATCATTTATGGAAGGTCACAATGTTTGAGAAAGGTAACCCTTCATGTTTGAGCTAGTTCTGGTGTGAATGAGTTGGAGGTGAGCTGGCCATAGGTGAGTTGTAGCATGGTGAACATTATGGCAACTTCTTGTGAAAATGTACCTCTTGAGGTGTCAACTATTCACGAAAAGGTACGATTTCACAAATTTTGACTTAGGACATATTTGAAGTGTCATGAGTGGTGATGATAATGGTGTAGCTCCCCAGCTGAATTGAAGTCATCTTGCAGTTCAAATCTTCAGCTCAATCCAGCTATGAGCTCACGGGTCTTTGGACAACTTCTCGCCAATTTTTCCTTATGCTCTCCTAAATGTCCCTATGTAAGTTTCCTTATTGTTACATGCTCCATTTAGCTCCAATTTAGCTCCCAATTGTTGGTCGAATATGCCTACATAACATAAGGAAATAAACTAAGTATTAAACTTATATAATGTGTATAAGAAACTGTGTACTATAGTATATAATAATAATTTATGTCTCACATATTAATGAATAAGTTACTATCATAATAACTATAGATAATATATATATATATATATATATATATATATATATGAAAATAAATATATTATAACATATGAAATAAGCATTTTTATGTATAAAGTTAGAAAGTTTCTTCCCTTGAAAGGTTTGAATCATATCATATGCAACCATGTCCTCATGTTTCTTCTGAAGCTCAGGGGTAATGGTGGCAAGCATTAGACATCATATGTCCAACACGTCATCCAAGTGTTTCTTATACTTTTCTTTGTTAGCTCTAAAGCATTAGTTTTTGATTCACTAGGAACTGGTTCTTCAATGATATATTCCTTCCGTTCTTATTTGAGAACAATTCTCAAATTACATAACCAGCCAAGGAAGTTCAAGCCATTCAGCTTATCATTCTCAAGGATCAATCGTAATGATAGTGTGTTGTTGTTTTTCATTAAATCTATAATGATGGAAATATATTTTCTAAGTAACTTTATTGAGTTTAAAATTCATAAATAGGTTTTTATTAATAAATTACTCCCACTATTTTATTCAAAATTAAAACCTTTATGTTTTAATTTCGACAAAATTTCTTTAAAGTTTTTCTAGTGAGTAAAGATCCATATTTCACCTTTTTCCTAAGTCAGCTTTGATTTTTCTCTTAGAAGAATGGTTATTTAGGTAAGCAACAGTTGCTAATTACATCTCATTTAATTCCTCCATTTGGTGAACAAGTCTTATTCAAATCATCTTATAATTTATCCAAATAACTAACCTCTAGGTTTCTAATCCTATTAGAATTACCTAGCAAAGTTATTACTAATTTTTCAACCAACGAATATCACTTGCTTATTCTTCGCATTTAACCAAGATAGACTCACATGCCACTGCTTTGGTAAAACCCACATAATATCGATCGAGGCCTAAATGAGGATAAATATCGGACGGTTAGATTAACTTAGATTTTATAGAGGGATTTTCATAATAATCTAATCATTTAACTTATCATTGTTCTTATCAATTTTAGCCCCTTATTGATCTCATCAATTTATTAGCACACTAACATATCATTTATTGCATCACATACATGATAAACATAAAACAATAAATAAATGGAATGGTTATAACCCATAAACTAAGGTGGAACATCCCAAGCCAATGGGAGAACCAAAAATCCTAAAGCTAAAGAAGGCTTCTCAATCATCTTCTCGCTTTAGTCAGTCCATTCTTTTGCTCCTACGAATCTTCATATGATTAAACTTTTAGAAATTCGTTTTACATATGAGGGAGTAATATAAGAAGAAAATTACAACAATAATATAGAAACACATGACACACATGTCATATTTATAAAAATTACAAACATTGTAAATGTTGGGTTATAACCATTCTTTTCAAACACCATGTATATCAAACATAACACACACACACGTCTTAACAGATTTAATAAAGTTATCGATATGGGCCTACAACCTTTTTTTCCTACGCAGGGTTTAAAGGGCGGAGCCTCTTGCGGGGGGTTTGGTTGCCATGGTACGGAAAAACCTCATGACTTGATAACTTTTATCAACAAATTCATGTTTTTTGAATTTTTAATCTCAAAGGTTTGCACTGGAACAACCATTTTTCCTTTGTTGAATATGATTTGCTATCATAACCACATGATCATCATGTTAACATTATATATAACATATGGGTTAAGCCTAAACCATTTAAAACCCAATTAATAATTTAAGATCCAATAACTTTTAAACTTAAATCAATATTAATTAATTAAAAAATTTATATAAATTTTTTATTTTATAATTATATATTATTTAAATTAATTATAAACTATTTTTTTGAATTAAAAAATATTTAATTTTTATATAAATTCGAAATTCTAAAAAAATTTGGTTAATTCGAAAACTAACCGAATTAACCGAACTTTATTCGGCTCGATTAATATTTTCGAAAAAAAAGTTCAGTTCGGTTAACGGTTAAAGAAAAAAAAGTTCGGTTAATTCGATTAATGGTAGTTCGATCGATTCGGCCACGAATGAACAACCCTAAAGAAAGCTAGACTAAATTTAGTCTTGGTTTTTACTTATAGAACAACGTCATTTTGGGAGGTAGAGTGTTCAGTTTAGCTTGTGAGTTAACTCCAATCTAGGTCCATCACGTTTGTAATATTTTCGTTTCAATCAATAAATATAATTTTTAGGGTGCGTTTGGTTCACGAAATGTAAGATTATCAGTGGGAATGTAAGGTTATCAGGGAATAGGATTACTGTGAATGTTGTATTTTGTGTTTGGTTGGTTTAGCAGGAATGTAAGATTACCGTGTTTGGTTAAAGGAATAAAAGATTATTGGAATGTATATTTGACTAAATTATCCTTATTATATATTTGTTTTTCTAACAAGTTGGAAAATATTTATATATTTTCTTTAAAAATTTACATTCATAAAATTTATATATATATTTTTTACAAAATTGAAAATATAAAAAGGTTTAATGAAAGGGTAAAATTTTATTTTAACCCATGAACTTCATATAAAATTTTAATTATAGACTTTTTTGTAAATCTAAAATAGTTTAAGGATAAATTTGTAATTTAACCTTCGTAGAATTTTTATTATTTAATGACAGAAGAATGATATTTTTGAAAGAAGAAAAAAATTTAAGGGCATTTTAGTCCAAAATGCCGGTAATTCAACAATACATAAGGAAATGGAGGTAATAACATTCCAGGTATTATACCCCAAAAAATCTACTATTGGTAATAAAACATTACCGGGAATGAGATTCCCGGCCAACCAAACATGGGAATGTGGATTTCATTCCCATGGGAATTCCACATTCCTTGATCCAAACACCCCCTTAATTTTCGAATCTCAAGCTTTGAATTTTTCAATACTTAAACTTTAATCATCATTTATATATTGTTATGTTTAGGGTAAAGTATTGATCTTAACTGCTGATATATGATTTATTGTATGTTAGTCCTCCATGGCTATTACATATTAATGATTTAATTTATCCTTTTGGACACTAAAACTTTGTTATAAATTCATTTTGGTCACCATTTCTTTTTGAAATTTTATGAAATAGCCTGGATAGCTCCCTAGCTAGTTTTATTGGTTTTGATTCAGTTTTTTATTTCTTGTTAAAATAGTTTGGTAATTATATATTTATATGCAGTAAGTATTTTTTTTATATAGTTTACTGTCTTATATATATTAAAATAATTATATATTACGTATACATATATGTATAAATATACAAATATCCAAAAATATTTTTTACTATTATTTATTCAAATTTTTTATGTATTTAAAATACGTACAAATATATTTTATTTTACATAGTTTTATATTTTTTATTATTATTATACTATCCACTTGTTTATTTATTTTTCTTTTACTTGAATAGTTTCAAGAACACATCGTAGAATGAGTGTGAAAACACAACTTGTAGAAATGATACGATTCGACGATATTCAAACGAAAAGTTAACTTGATTAAGTTTAATAAAAAGATCGTACTTTAATTTTGAATCGAATTTATTGTTTTCATTGTCACAACAAAGTATAAGCAATTAGGTATCAATTTTGGACGTTGTGGGGGTGCTCATCTTTCCTCACGTGTAGTCGACTCTCGAACCCTTTAAAATAAATCTTTATTAAACGCATACTCATTTTTGTCTTAAAAATGATTTTTGTTAAAATTATTTTAGAAAAATTTTTAGATATTCGACCTACTAATTCTAAGGTTAAGCGACTCTAAATCTAAATTAAATTTCAAATTTATCAAATCTCAATTTTCTAAAATAAAGTGATAATTATTTTTAAATTTATTTATTAAAAAATGGTTATGGCACTCGCACACCCCATCTCCTCCTCCTCCAGCTATGACAAGCCGCCGTCAAACATCAAACTCCTGGCTATCCGATTCGAAAGCGATCGCATTCTTCGCGTCGACTTCTGCCACTTCAATTTGCTGGGAAAATGTAAGAACCAACGTAAAATCATCAAAAATGCTGCTTGATATACGTACCAATCACTGGAATTTCATCAAGATTCTTTATCGAAAGGGCCTGTAGGATCTAGTTGCTCGAAAGATTGAGATAAGTCAGGTAAAGAACGCGATCTTTAGCACCAGTGTGATGCTTATTGGTGTATTTGCAGAAATATTTCAACTGGTCGAGGGTGTAGCAACGATCATTTGTCCGAGCAGCAAGAACAGCCAGTTGATGGCTTTCTTCATCAATGCGATCACCGGCTTCGCACTGTTCTCTTGATCGCCAAACTTGCATTTGGGCAGCATGGGATTACGCCAAACAGATGATGCTCGGTCGTGCATGGATCGCTTGTTGCGCGCTATGTAAGTGGCGATCTTGTACTGTCGCTCGCGCCGAACGTCGCTGGTGATGGAAACAAAAATGACAAACAGTGTAGTTTATCCTTTTTTATTACCACTAAAACTCGGAAAGAAAACAGAAGTAATGACGGGAAAGTTACCTGATCCAAAGGAAATGAAACCGTAAAAAAGTAAAATGGGATTGTGAGGCAATAACATGGTAGAGAAAATCTGAAGGCAAGGGCACTTGGAGATAGCCATGTAGACTGATGTGGGCTGCTTTTAAATGAGAATAAAATTGGGATAGTTGCTAGTAAAATTCAATTTAATTCAGAAATCGATTCGATTTACCAAATGTTAGTGGTTTGAATCCTGACGAATGTGAATGGAGTAAATTAGGTTGGGAGTGTCGTTCTTGCCTCTGCAATACTTGATCCGAATTAGTTGATCAATTGATCGGATGTCAGTGGTTATACCCAAAAAAAGATAAAATATGATTCATTAACCCATATCACTCAACTAACTCGAATACTTATCTCTGATTCCTCCTACCTCTAATTAACCCATCATTATGTCCAATTTAATCAACCTACTCCTGTAACACTATAAATATCGATATAACTTTAGTTTTTATTTTAACAATAAATTTTCTTTTTTTATAATTTAATCCTCTAATTTTATATTTTATTTTATTTTATTTAATTATGATTATTATAATTCATTATAATTTCTTTCTTCTCATAAATATCTTATCTCCTTTATACTCTCACTAATTTTTCTCTTAAATATATTATTTTAAAAAATAAAATTATAATATATTTTATAATTTAAATAACATTTGATTTACTCAATACATTGTTATAAGAATATATATTATAAGGGTAAACTACTTAGTTGATCCTTTAACTAGTACCTTTTTACTTTTGTTATCGATCTTTTAATTTTGTGAATAAACACCACTAACTATTTAATTTGTTCAATCAGACCACTAGTCGTTAATATTTTACGGAAAGTTGACATGGCAGTTAAAGAATTGGTATATTCTACATTTAGTCCTTATATTTATATTCTCTCAATTTGGTCATATTTAAATTTTTTTACCATTCAATCAGGATCTGACATATATCACATAGAAACATGACACGTGTCACATGTCAATACATGATTGGAGGATATTTTTATTAATTTAAATTTATTTAATTAAATAATTTTTCTATCCAATAAGGATGTGACACATGTCATGTTCCTGTGTTGACACATGTCAGATCCTGATTGAATGGCTAATTTATTAAAATAAATTTAAATTATGACCAAATTAAGAGTATAAATATTAAGACTAAATGTAGAAATATATCAATTCTTTTAACTGCCACGTATGCATTTCCTTCAAATATTAACGGATAGTAGTTTGATTAAACAAATTAAATATTTAAGTGGTGTGATTTATAAAATTGAAAGTTCGATGACAAAAGTAAAAGAGTTAATAGTAGTTTACCCATTATATAATTATAAAGCCGTTAAATTGAATCCATTCACACTATAACATTTTACAAATAAATTTAAACAAAAATTCAGAAAATTGACTCAATTTTAAAAAGTTCAAATAAATTTATATTCTAAAATATGACGCATGAAAAAAAATTATTTAACTCGATCAAATGCTCAATCCTAATCACAGCTATAAAATATGAATCAATCAATGGTCTTCGACAAGAGAAGGGACACATGGGAAAACATTCTAGATAGATGATGTAAGTTTGCACAACCTCCATTGTCGTTCATCTATATCCCTTGCAATTTATTAAGGGCTCACTTGGTGTAGCACTTCATGAATATACAAAATATTTAACATTCAATTGAAACCATACAAGCAGTCAAGAACTCTTCCTAAAGCTACTCTTCAATAGATGGTGCGATGTGGATTTCTTTAAGGTAATCAAAGCACTAGATCGATCGTTGCGAGTCCACACTTTGTGGGGAGTCTTTCTCGAGTCGAATTCCTTCGAACAACAAAATTGGACGGCAGTGCTAGTTTCCCTGTCGGCAACCGATTCAGCATTTCCTTGTCTGATGCCAAGAAGTCCAAGACCTGAAACAATGGCGTTCTTGGCCTATTTGAACATTCAAAACCCTGCATATAACCAGTTAGATGAGGCAAAAAAAACAACAAACTCAATTTAAGTAACCAACAAAGTACCCCCAAAATTATCAATTTACAGATTTTCAAAATGATATACTAATGTCAGACACGGGTACTTCATGAAAAATGAAGAGTCTGAGCAACATAGCTTGGCACAACAAAAACAAGAGAAACAGAGAACAGGGGTGTGTAGGCAGAGGTGAGTGAGAGAGAGATGGAGACCTTAAAGCGGTGCTGAAGAACAACGCTACACCAATGACATCAAAATGGTTGACCACTGCTGATCAAATCACATAAAAGTGATATCTAAGGTTTGCATAGAGTCCTAGGAAAGCACCATAACCAAGTGCATTGGTACTCACAGACGGAATTGTCACAGATAATCTGCCAACAGTTAAAAAAGGCCACCAATAATGCACGAGTAAAAGAAGCCTACTAACAAGAATAAAAAATTCGTCTTTCCAAATAAAAGAAATTAAAGGATAAGCGAAATCTACTTACTTTTCCTTCTTTTACTGGCTAGAAAATTTGACAAAGAGCCTTGCACTGCTCCAGCAGCTAATCCAACAATACTCAACTCTGCAGCCTTGTAGAAAAGAGAATGGATTTCTTTTGCAAGTCGAATTCTCTAAGGGGATAACTCCGTTCAAAATATTGTTTGGAAGCTTCTGCAATGTGTTTTGCAGTCAAATTGGAAGGTGTTGCCATAAGAACGACAAGGAGCAAGCGACCAAACTACAAGAGCATTGCAAGCTGCTACAGTGAGAACATTCATTAGAGCCAGATCCCATTCTTGTTTAATCCTGTAGACAAAAGTAAAGTAAGTATTTGTTGATTTATCAAAATGGTTAAAACAAGACAAACATTCATAATGCAATCTAAAATCACCTATCCTTTCGATTCTTCACCTCCCACCAAACAGAAGAACCAATTGTAGCAACCTCCTCTAAAATAAGTCTATAAAAAGGCAGGATCCGCAAGCATCTAATAACAGAGAAAGATTATATGTAAGTATCAATGACAGATTCAACGATACATTGTGATCAATACTCATTTCATTTAGATTGCTGGATACATCCTCAAGAGGAGAACATGATCATATCAGGGAATACCTGCCAATAAATGCACGAGACATTCCTTGTGGGAGTGTTCGAGAAATAAATCTACTGGTGGTTGGTCTGGCATTAATGGCTAAGAATTTTACCATTTGCGCTGAAACTGACCAATCCCTGAAGAAAAAAACTATAGTCAGCATCTGACCACAAACGAACAGAGCCTTGACCATGTGATACAACAATAAGAAAAGTTATTAAACATGTCATAAGCTTGTCGGAAGCCAGCAGGCAAGTCCATCATTGTCTGTGCCACTCGTTCAATACAGCTCTACAAATTTTCTATCAAAAAGCTGTAAAAAAAATTACGGAAAATCCAAGATTTCAGGTGAATATTTATTCCTTAAGCATTTAGCTAAGTTGTTAAAATGCATCATGAATCTGCTAGACTTTGATCTCTTACCTCTTCCAGAAACATCCGCCTTCTAAAGAATCCACCCTCGTCTCCCTCCCCATCATCATCAAAGTCATCAAAATAGTCATCATCATCTCCATCATCATCACCTCCATCCCCTCCATGATTAATTTCTTTCCAATATCTCCACCGCCTCCCCCTGTTGCAAGCTAATTCAAATGTATTAGCTGATCCTTCAAAAACATTTGGCAATATTCTCGAGGAAACAAATACTAAACTCCGAGAAGTAAACATCTAATTTACGATAAAAAATGAACCTGATGCTAAAAACACTAGAAGCTAATTATTGAGAATAGTAGGATGAGCATCCAAAGACTCCAAACCCAGTTCCTCATACACAACTGACAGACAGTAGCATTAATATACAGATGTCCAAACAATAAATCCGGCATAAACCAGTTGTAAGTCCATAACTTGTTATGAAGATATTTTAACAAACCAACTACTGTATTTAAATCCATGTCATATGTACTCATGCATGCTAAACACAAGTAGGTAGGATCAGTGTTTAAAAGGCGCAGCTGAGGCGTGCCTAGGCGCTAAGGCAAGGAGAGGGTGAAGCGCCTAATTGGGTCTAGGCGAGGCAATTTCAATGAAGAGCAGCAAGGCACACCCAAGGAGCAACAGGCACTGAGGCGCAAAAAGGCGCAGCTTCTTCAATTTTTTGTTCTTTTTGTCTTTTTATGATTTATTTATTTATTTATTTATTTTTTTGGGTGGTGCTAAAACTGTGTGCATATGCTGTTATGAGGGAGATATAGCATACATACATGCACACATCAATCCATTGTTTCCATTTGTGTGTGCATTCCAAACATTGAGGTCATAATGTTCTCTTATCTGCTCATTTTTTTATCTACAATTGATGCTATATGCTCATCTATTTTGCTGTTTGTAGGTGGGTAAGCAAAATAATCAGGAAAAAACATAATTTCTCTGTCAGGTCCTAATAATGCGTGTATTTCCCACTTTACTGCATTTTGTGTGTGTGTATATATATATTATATATATATATATATATATATATATATTTTCCAATTCTTGACGTAGTTATATGGTGGCTTTTCTATTCAACTTTATTCTATGATGTGGAAAGTTGTCTTATGATAGGATTCATCCATCTTCATGTATTAGGGGGTCTTTGACTCCCATAGTATTGCAATGAGAAGAAAGAATTAAGGGAGAAGAATTTACTTAGCTAATGATATTCGGGTAGAAAGCAGACGAGATTAGAAGTCTATTTATGATCGGTTTTTATCTTCTTAGGAGATAAGTATTTTGTAGATAAAGAGTTTAGGATAAAGAACCTACTAGGGCCCTAGTTTGTAACACCCATCTATTTTATCAGGCTGTGTTTTTTTTTTTTTGAATAAAAAATTAATAGTAAACCTCTCTTTTCTTGAAATCTCACAGTTTGACATGAGCACATTAGCTTAATATTCATGGTTAAAAACCCCATCCCAAACTATCTCTTTCTAGCAGATTAACAAATCTTGGTTAATTATGTATGTGTATATGCTTTCTAGCTTAATAGTCCTTTTTAGAGTACTAAATTTTCTTTCTTGTTTAGTACTCTGCTTCATGTGTATTATACATTCTCCTTGATTGGTTCATGTTGAAGTTGAACATTCAAAGAATCTCATTATTGAATATAAAGAACTTTGAAGCCATGCTTAATACATAAAATGTTAATGATGAATACTCTTTGGTGTTTACATTGCATGAACTGTTTTTTGTTTCACTATACAACTAGAAAAAACATGTATATCTTTATTTTTTAAAAGCGTACCTTACTTCAATAAGGCATGCACCTTGGCTATAAAATACCTGTTGCCTTAGTGTGTCTTGCGCCCTTTTTAACACTGGGTAGGATATCTTAAAATTTAAAAAAAAAAAAAAAACCTGGGTTCCTAATTTAACACTGCATATGTTTAAGAGTTCTACAAAAAAATAACACCAAAAGGTCCAACTCCGAGCATATTAATTTTCATCATTGTATGATGCAAAGTTTTGTTCATATCTTGCAAAATGGAGAGTTCCAAGGACGGGATAGAAATGGTATATTAAGCTAGTTTAACTCAAATACAAACTAGCTTCAGTATGATATATGCTAGTTCCTGTCAGATAGAACATCTAGTTAAAACTTACGAATTCGAACACCGATATGTCCAATCCAATGAACTGAAAGGTAAACCACAGTTTGAAATTTTGGTAGTTTTAAGGATCCTAAACTCATAATTAAACCTCCTGTTTGAAAATACACGTTATGAAAAATAAACCTTTCAAAATTCATCCAAGCAGGAATGTTTCCCTGTTAGCTTCGTTAAGCGTAAATAACAGAAATAAGCTAAATTTTCCATCTGAATTCATTCTACACATTAAACAAATTTATCAAAGTATCGAAAATCGTTAAATATCCTTTAAATACTTACATGAATTTGATACTTCAATACTAGACAATTGCCTGCTTTAATAAAGCTTAATTTAACTCATTAGGCAAGAGCTAAAAATTTTGAAAACTAACCTCAGGGCTAGACGTGGTCTGCTTCTGAGACATATCAAGCTTCCCTTTCTCCAAAGTGACCGCACCAAACGCACCGTACTGCCCTCCCTTCATAAGCGGCCCCACCTCACCCGAACCCGAAGAGGGCGATGCCGAGAAACAACGCTCGAGAGCAGCGACGGAGGAATCCACGCCATCGATTAAAGAAGAAGACGAACATCTCACCGTCAGATTCTTCTTGTGCTTACAGGATACAGGATGAGCCGGAGGCGGCAGGCTCGGCTTTAGCAACAACGTTTTGGGAAGTGGAGACGCTTGGAACACTATATGAGACATTTTCTATGGCGTGTTTGGATGGAGAGAAAGTTGTTGGCTATATTTTCCTCCTCCCACAAGACCGAGAGAAAATGAAGAGAGAGGCAGGAGGGATTTGGGGTGGCTTTTGATGGATAGTTTAGCTGACCCAACCCAATCCGCGGGGAAAAAAATGTTAGTCGACTCGGGTGGACTTTTACCGAGTCGAATCAGCCGGCTCTTTGAGATTAGGTCGTATCACTGTCAAGTTGTGGGCTCATGGGCCATACCAACAAAAGTGAGGGTAAAATTGACCCAATAAGTTAAGCAGGTAAAAAATTTAACTCCTTAAATCAATTTTGAATTTATTTTGGGATCTATTGTAAATATTATAGTGCATGAAAAAATCGTCACGTCCACATGAAGAATTTGCTTAAATAATATTTTTTTATTTAAATTCATCATATTTACTTGACAAGTTCTAATAAAATATAATTTTTAAAATTTATTACGTCGGGATGACAAATTCTAATAAATATATTTTTATTAAAAATCGTCATTTTGACGTGACGAGTTCTAAATCACTACAACAAATGTTGTATATCCAAATTAATTTTGAAAATGACCTAATAGCTCAGTTTTTTTACCGTCCGGTCCATTGGGTGAATTTTGTCAAATGTGAGTTTATTTTAAATATAATATAAAAAATTACATTTAATATTCGATTCAATAAACATTTTAACCTTTTTTTCTTTAAGCATTTTGAATTTTAATATTTTATTTTAAATAAAAATATTTTTTTATTTGATAGAAATCATTAATTAACTAATAATCAATATTTATTACTGAAGTGATATATTTTATAAGTCTAAAGTATTAACATGACATCAGTATCACATGTATATAAATAATAATATCTTATACCTAAAATAATGATCGTCATATGTACACATATTACATATACTTTGATATTTGTTTTCTATTATTAAATTTTATATTTTAATTTACTCACGGAATTTTCATTAAAAATAAATTTAGATGAATTGTAGTTAAAAGTCATATTATTAAAAGGATAAATATTAACTTACAGTTGATTATGAATAAGATGTTAGATTCGCTAACTGAGTATAGGGGTATAATTTTAGTATTATAAGTAGTGAAAATTGGGTAGGAAGATGGGAAAAAAAAGCCTGGGGACATATTCTCGTAATTTGACCCTATAGTACTCAATTCAAAAATTAATGGGAACATATTTTTCGTAATAAAATTTTACAATATTTAATTAAGATTAACCAATCAATAAATCAAATATAAATAATTATATAAAAAAGTAATTTGTATAATTTATGTACATCTAACACTTAGGGGATGTTTGTTTGTCTCTTAATGGAATTATTCAGCGTTGAATGCTGAATCGTTCAACATTAAGCGCGTTTGTTTCGCATCTCTAAATGATTCAGTGCTGACTGATTCAGCAAAACAGTGCTGAATGATTCAACACAGAAGTACATTCTGAATGATTCAGAGCCATTATCAAACAGCATGTCACATTCAGAGTTAATTCATACAGAGCCTCTGAATCATTCAGTATTTGAATCATTCAACGCTTAATCATTCTGAAGTAAACAAACAACCCCTTAATTTTTACAATTAATATTATAATAAACGAATTTATTAATATATAATTGATATCATACAAATTTTTAATTAATATGATATCATGTATAATCTATGTGAATAATTATGATAGATAACTCTCAAAAATATTAATTTTTAAAAAGTTAAAATATATATATATAAAATTCACTAATTTTACACTTGCTGACTTGAACTAGTGTAATATTTGGAACTTCTTTTATTAGAAAACTGTGTACAAATAATATACGTATTCAAACTGTAATCTTTTTCAAAAATAAAGCCCATTAATTCAATTCATCCTTTGCTTTCCATACAAGATAAGACGAGAAAAACTGGGGAAATTAAGAACACATATCCACGAAAACACAGAAACATGTTAGAAGAGAAATGGAATCCCTTGCATGTCTCCAAGATATTCTCCCTCTCCTTTTCACGTATATAATGAACTGTGAATCCTTCTTCCATAATCTGAGAAAAAAAGCTTTCTAAAAACACACAATTAATCCCCATTTTCATAGCCAAAAAAACCATGTCTCTAAGCAGCCATCGTCGTCCTGGTGTTAATGTCAATGGAGTCCGAACGATGAGAACTTATCATTATTCTGGTGTCTCCATTGCCAAAACCATAAGGTTCACAAGTTCAACCCCTTTTGAAAGTTTTTGTCCCCATTGTTTTCGTCAACCTAGTCACGAGCTTGATGTCACATGGCCTAACCTTCGTGCTGATCATGGCCTCGACCCTTTGATCACTCTCGTCGAACGACCTCGACAGCAGCCGAGTGCTGTTGATGCACTTGAAGATACAGGCAATGAGTTAGATGGCTTCGATACCGACAGGACAGAGCCCCCACCGGCAGCTGTTTCGGCCATTGAGGCGTTGCCAGTGGTGAAAATCACGGAAAACCTTCTGATCAGTGCCACGCATTGCCCCGTATGCAAGGATGAATTCGTAGTCGATGCCGATGCAAAAGAGCTTCCGTGTAACCATTTGTATCACTCTGATTGTATTGTACCTTGGCTGAGCATTCACAACACCTGCCCCGTTTGTCGGTAGGGATGGCAAACAGGTATAATTTCGTGGATTTCGTATCGTATCCGCTCTAATTGGGGTGGGGATAGGTATAACTTTAGTGGGTAGTAGACGGGTGTGGATTTAGAAAGTGGTATCCGTTGCGGGTGGGCGGGTGATGGGTTTGAGACCTTACTCGCCCGCATCCGCCCGCCCACTAAATACCCATTAAATTTTGGACTATTACGAATTTAGATAATTTTAGAGACTAATTTATAAATCTTAATATTGTATAAGATATAACTTATAATTTAACCAAATATTAAGGATAATTTAACCAAAGGAACAATGTTGAACGAGTTTACTGAATTTGTAGAGCAAAATAATTATGCAATTTCAGAAAAATTTGATTTAGTCAAGTACATAGAAACTGTCAACATACCACTTGTTGATGATTTTGATATTCTTAACTGGTGGAAAACAAATGGAAATGATTATCCAACTCTCCAACAAATAGCCAAGAATATTTTGAGTATTCATGTCTCCACTGTCCTATCAGAATCTGCATTCAGTATAGGTGGAAGAGTAATTGGTCCTTATTGTAGTCAACTACTTTCGGAGACGATTGAAGCATTAATGTGTGCTCAGAATTGTCTTTAGGTCGATATTAAAGGTAATATTATTATTTAGTCTATGTTAGTTGTCAAATTGTGCTTAATTATCTTATTAAAGTTTAGTTACTAACTTTTATAGTTTTGTCTTCTATTATATATGTAGGTAGTAGTGAATTTAAATTGAAACACTCTCAATTGGAAGAAATAGAAAATGATGATTGTGATATTGGAGTAACAGATGTCACAAGTATTGCCTGAAATTTGAGAATGTTGTGCCAAAGAACAAAAATATTATGTGTTTGTCATTTATGTTTCTAGGCTTTAATTGTCTTTTATTATGGTGTTTATGTACTTTAAGCTCTATGTTACACTTAACTCAGATAATCCTTGGTTTATTTTATTATGCTTCTAAATGGACGTGTTTGTTTTATGTTTGTTGCTTATGTATAATTTAAGGTTGTTGTCAGGCGGGTCTAGCAAGGTACATCTCTAGTTGGGTAGTGGGTGTGAGAATAGATTTGAAAATGTACCCGTGTGGGCGAGTGTGGATTTGAAAAATTTTACCCATCATGGGTGATGGGCGGGTGGTGGATTTGAAAATATTAGATGGGTATGGGGATAGGAGAGGGGGTATCCACACCCGACCCACCCGTTTGTCATCCCTATTTATCGGTATGAAATCAATGACGATAATGACATGGTTAACACTGCCGCCTCGGTCAACGACGATGATCGAACCGTTGAAATGTTTTTCCGAGACATCGATTTTGTTGTCGACAATCTTGCAAGTGGACTGACCCGGTTGCGAACTCGGTTCCTCTCTTCAAGGACTCTTCAGGCGTTCTCTCATTGGACACACCGATATCTCTCCCACAAAAAATTTATATTCATTTAATAAATAAATAAACAAATATATTTAGTTCGTTTATGATCATGAACTAATTTTTTATCAATGTGTGTATGAGTTTTCCTAAGTTTATTTATTTGATTCCTTTTATCTTTTTAGATTTTAAATGTTGATGAAAGTAGACATTAAATTAAATAGGTTTGATTATAAAATAAGTGTTCAAACTATATTGTTTTTCTTAAATAGGAGTCCAAATTTGTTTTTTAAATTATCCAGGTGTCCAACGTTACAAACATTATCGTTTTAGATGTCCGAAGCTATTAAAAAGCCTATTAAATGACATGTAATCTAGTAAATTTGGAAATTTTATTTAATAAAACTTTAAAATATCATTATATTAAAAAAGGCCCATACTTTCTATTTTACACATAATACCCCACAATTCATAAAAACCCTAATTCCCAATCTCAAAAATATAATTTCCTATTTCGCTAAAGACAAAGGGGTGGCCGGAATTGGAATCTAATGAATGGTGGATGAGCTTCGATGACACGGAAAAGGCGACTACCGGTGGTGCCGCGACGGAAGAGAAACACAAAAGAGAAGAGACAACGGCTACGTTGCCCTTTGCCACCGATTCTCACCCTTTGTCGTCAATCTGAGTGTTGGTTGTTTGACCACCCGTATCATTGTCGTTTTCTAGTAGTTGTTGGTGAACTCCAGTAAACCAATGGGGTTTTTTGGGGCATTTTCAAAAATTGAGACTTTTTTTCAATATCCTAGAAAAAAAAAATGAGGGATTTTCAAAAATAAAATATTTTAAAGCTTTTAAAAAAAAAATTTCAAAATTATAAATTATAACACATGTCACTTATCGGACTTTTTAACGGCCGTTAAGATCAAAACACCTAAAGTGGTAATATTTGTAACGTTAGTAACGTTATACACCTTAATGATTTAAAAAAAATTAGACATCTATTTGGAAAAACTCTATAGTATGGACAATTACTTTATAATTAACCCAATTAAATATAAGGTAAACTTAAAGTTAAAATTTTAAAGCCTAAAAAACTTAAGAACTAATAGTGTAATTTCACCATTTTTCTTTGGCTGGCAAATAAAAAGGGGGGAAAATGTTAGTTACGGAACATTAAACAAATGTTAAACAAACACGTTCACGATCATTAAATCATTAAATGAACTAACATAAACACCTTTAAAAATAAATAAAGGAACACAAATATAAATACCTTCAAAAATAAATAAACAGACACAAACATAATTTATTCGTTCAATCTATGTTCAGCTCATTTACACCCGTACTTGCTTAGTGGAGCAGCAATGTCCTGGCTGCGTGGACCTGCCTGGAAATATTAAGCTAAGGCCAGCAATGACCTGAATCATACATACTAGGTTCATCAACTTGTAATGTGATCCTCCCATTTAAGAATTCCATTCATCACAAGAATCTAATCAACATGCTCAATTCAATACAAGTATATACTCTTTTATCTATCCTCATTATCTATGTTCAGCTCATTACACCCGTACTTGCTTAGTGGAGCAGCAATGTCCTGGCTGCGTGGACCTGCCTGGAAATATTAAGCTAAGGCCAGCAATGACCTGAATCATACATACTAGGTTCATCAACTTGTAATGTGATCCTCCCATTTAAGAATTCCATTCATCACAAGAATCTAATCAACATGCTCAATTCAATACAAGTATATACTCTTTTATCTATCCTTCATTATTATAAAACACTAGTTTTTTACATTTACCCTACATTATAGTTGCTCAAAATGAAACATCATAATTCTTTACACTTGAATCGATATCGGAGACGGTATGCCGGCTTCTTAAGCAGTCAAACCAGCTCTAGGAGTTATTCCCTTGGGGAAAAACATCCTGCGTTTATCTTGCGTGATGACATCTTATCCGAAGTAAGATAAATGGCCTGCCAACTTTCCGGCTTTGACCTGCAGTTCATCTTTCTATTGTTCATATATATATATTGCATAGACTGAAGGAAAATGAAAAACTCGGACGCTTTGGGTGTGTTATTCAGAGGTGGTTCTACAGTCCTTGCCATATCAAAATGGAAATGAACATCACCTGGCAGTCTTTCAGATTTGTGGAACGCAGGGTGGTATGGCACAATGGATCTGTTCAATCATAAAAGGAGATGGAAGATTAAGACTCCGAAACTCCTAGTAAACAGAATACCTCGGGGAAAACATGTACTGCTATGGCTGCAGGACAATGATCACAAAACAATCGTTACAATTAGCTATAATGAAATAAGACTGATAATTAAAAACAAATGCATTTCCAACTGCATTTCCATGGTTGAAAACCACCATTAACAAGCTATATATAGATGCAAGCTGGAAGAATGTTAACGAATGCTGAAAACTTGACAAGGCAATACTACCTTCAAGCTGAACAATATGTATTAAGTAATATAATTCTTTATAAAATGGAAAACAGAGCATAAGCAGCATCACATAGTTTGCTTAGCATAGATGCTTACATGACGGAGATTGCGCAGATGGAGACTTAGCAACTGGTGCAGAAACTGGGCCTTTGTAAGCTCCATACCTTGGCCGGGATGGGATCCATAAGGCACTGAAGCTAATGGTGGTAGACTTGGGGGCAACTGTGACCGGGATAATTACTGGTGGGTGCTAGGAATTAGGTTGGAATGAGATCTTAATGGTGGGCTTGGTGGAACCACAGGACGAGAATAGGACAAGGGGGAGGGGTGGGGTCGTACCTAGAAGATGCGGGAGAAAATTGAAGGTGGAAGAGACGGTACGGTTCTAGGATCCAGTGAATGCAGGGGACTATGAGCAGATGGAGAAGCAGCATTGCAATTAGGACAGGGTGCAATTGCAAATGATGAATCTTGGGTGACATGCTGGCGCCTGAGTTGGTACAGACTTGGGATGTGGTGAAATTGATGGCCCTGGAGCCAAAGCCGGTGAAGGTGTGGGAGGGGTAGCATGAAGTGTACCCTTCAAACAAGATGATAAACTAATGCTTTAACTTTACCAAAGACCGAGTTATTGAGACCAAGATTCCTTGCAGGAGTGTGCGTGATGATTTGAGCCAACTGCTTTAATCTCTGAGGCAGAAGGTTACCATAATTATCAGACATCACTGAAGCCTGAACTAGACTGGTGAAGACATAGTGGAGCCATTTTGGTTTGTTAATTGCACAAACAGTTCTGCAATGAACAAATCAAAATAATTATAAACACAACCAACATATAGGAACCAAAAGGGCGTCAAAGGATACAAATCCATACGGCCAAATAACCTACTCTTCCTTAAACCCACAACCCAGAATTTCAGTTCCATGAGATGATGAAACTTCAAGGTCCTAATTTCCTAAACTAGGGTTATAAGGTTACCATAGATTCACCCAAAACCAAAGCATTGGTGAAATTGTTATACAGCTGATGTCATACCTCATAAGACCTCAGGCGTAGTCCATACTTAGCTGATCCTTCAACTCAACGCATTTGTCCTCTATTTCAGATATTGAGTATACAAAGTAAAATTAACAGAAACTGGTTATCTGAAAGATGGAAGCAGATTGTACAGGGATTACAGTGATGCCCCCGGGAAACTTCAAGATCCCATAATCAGAAGGATGCCCAAAAATTGAAGTCATCAAAGTCAGATTGGATTGTCGAAGGAACAGCTCAACCAACGACGATTCAGAACACTAAGGTGTACTGGACTTATTGGACTCTTTATGGGATCGGATAAAACACCAAATACCACATTAGTAGAGTAACACCCGACTGATGAATGGATAGGATAGCCATCTGTCAAATGAGTAGCTTTTAGATCAAATTTTCACATATATAGAGGTAAACATATGTAATGTGATCAAAGAAGTTGAGTGTAGAACCTTGGTATGCGGAACACCATTTCTTCATAGATATCATACTCTAACTGTTCAATATGCTGAACAAGCTCCGAAACTGGTTTCTGTAGTGTAAACATGCATGAATCGGAGCTGCAAAGAGTAAATGAATATATACAATAAACAAGGAATTACTTGGGGAAAATATGCAAGTCAAGGAAGACGGTCGGAATCAAATTAATCAATTAAGAAACAAATCAAATGACCAGTGCTATGCCGATCAACCTGTTATCAATTCAAAGTATGAAAAACAAAACATAGCCCTTGTCTCACAAATTTGACATCTTTATTTACAAGAAAAAGGGGGAGGAAAGCATTGAATCAACCATTAAGTGTTTACTTCTTTTGCTAAAAAGAGAAATACTCTAATTAAAGGAAAACAATCACTTCCTATGATACAAAATCTATGATTCACAACCTCCAAAGGGTAAATAAAGTATCAGGTATCAATTCACAACAGGGCCATCAAGAATCCTGATTGATACATAATTACAAAAGTAAATGATAGATCAATCAGGGAATACCCAATAACTCTAAACAATTGAGGATCTAAATTAATAAAAAAATGCAATGAAAAGAAATCCATTTACCAGAGGCAGAGACATCAGACAAACACAGAATTAAGCCCTAATCACACAAAGAAGATGAAAAGCTAAGTTTGAAAGAATTCTTACCACTGAGCTTAATAGCTAGTTTAGCATCGAACCCAGATTTCACTGATCGCATAGGAAGGATCCAGAGGATCCCAGGCAACAAACCGACAAGCTGAGGAACAAGACAAAAACACATCTGAAACTGAACTCATTAGAAAGGCTCGACAAGAAAAGCCAACGTCTCCCACAAGTGCCCTTCATTGTTCCCTGATTCAAGACCCTGCTCTTTGTTGCTGCGATTTTGGTCCTCATTTTCCCCATTGAAAGTGCATCTGGGGAAAAAGGGAAAATACCCAACAATATTTCTACCTTTCTCTTCCTCTGATTACCTTGGGTTCTTTACTTTTTCTCTTTTTTTCACTTTCTCTCTCTGGAAATCTCCACTCACCAACACCACCACAAACAAGGAGTAACTTTGCAGAGGATTGGTGGGAAGAAGGGTCTGGATTGAGAGACAAGCGTTAATGGTGGGCAACGCATATGCCTCTCTCTCTCTCTCTCTCCGCATTAACTACTAAATCTTCAATTTTGACAACATCCTTTTACTTTCTATCTCTAACACTCGTCTTGCTGTTTTTTTTTTCCTTGTATTTAAAATTTTTAAAAAGTACTAATTTTTGCACTTGAGTATAGTTTTTTTTTTATCTTTAACTAATTTCTCTACTAAAAATTGACGCACCGACTATAGAGTTGGAGTTTGGACTCCAAGTTTAAAGTCAAATCTAAATTCTTTTAGAGAAAATAGCATTAATTCTCAATATAGATTTCAATTTGATTCTAAATTTTAGTTTTTGTTATGTTTAAATCTCATAGATTTCTTTATTTTTTATTTTTATTTAAATTATTTTATTATTAAATAATTAATATATTATAATATGGCAAACGTATCAAATATAACATTGAAAATTTTAAATCAATAATAATTTTATCCTTATTTTTAATAGATATCACATGAATTAAGATTCAATCAGTATTTATTGTCCATGGTTTTTTATACCATTGTCAAACTTTTCTTTGGATAACTTTTAAAGGTAAATTACCTTTTTGGTATATATTATTTCTCGTTTTTATTTTAATTATTTTCTTTTATAAAATATGTTAATACTAATTGTTTGAATGGTAATTAAAGAAAAATAGTGATGTAAAGAATATAATAATAATTTTAATATTCAAAACTTTTACATTTTATTAAATTAATCTTAATTGAAAATAATTTAATAAATTAGAATTATATGCAACGTGGCAATTGACATTAGAATTATTAAATTAATAATTTTAATTGAAAAAATATACATTATTTATGGTGCATATGTATAGTTTTTTGGATAATAATAATTACCAACCGTGTGAGTGTTGTGTTACGAGTGTTATGTTATTGGACAACTTTTCTTTCCTTACATTTTCCAATTTCATTTGGGAATACAATTTTAGTATTTGAATTTAGTTTAAAACCTTAATTTGATTTAAATTTTTTTTGTTCACATGAATTTAATTTATTGGTTTGAAACTGATACGTGAATTCCATCTTTTGTGTTCAACACTTAATACTTATAGTTTTTAGTCCAATGAATTATATTTAAATGAAAATATTCATATCTGTATTTAAAAATTATTTGAATTCATTTAAGTCTGTTCTATCTAAACAAATTTAAATATGAAATTATCTAAATTGAATTAAACAGTTAATTCATATTATTGATTTGAGTAAAAAGCCAAATTCAAATACTTAATTAAAAAACAAATATCAAGTTTAAGTACCAATTTGAATAAAAAAGTCAAAATTGTTCGTTTAAATATAATTAAATAAAACGAATCAAGTGACTTTAGTGATTAAAAGATTTATTATTATCAATTGAGGTTTTGGGTACGGGTTCTGAGTGCACAATGATATAAATATTATTGTCAAATATTCGAAACATTGGACCGCTAATTCAAGCCCGGATGATTACTCTCCACGGTAGTCTCGCGGAGGTATTAAAGACCATATCAGTTTTGGGCAAATGACAGGCATAGGCTGGTCACTTGGATTTTTTGCCCCAATAGGCACCCATTTTAATTATTTAGTCTAATAGGGCACTTTTAAATTATTTAGGATGTACGGTATTTTCTACAATCCTAGAGAAACTCGTCACCTCGACGTGACGAGTTTCATGGGGATGTAATTTTTTATATTACAGACTCAATATTTTAATATTTCCTGTAGTGATGAGTTTTAGTACGGTATTTTCTACAATCCTAGAGAAACTCGTCACCTCGACGTGACGAGTTTCATGGGGATGTAATTTTTTATATTACAGACTCAATATTTTAATATTTCCTGTAGTGATGAGTTTTATTAAAAATTAATTTTTATTATTATTACGTGAATTTAATATTGGGAAGAAAAAAATTCATTGGAATTCGTCACGTCCAGGTGACGAGTTCTGTGTATTTTTTTCCTCTCCAATATGTGGTAGATTGTGTTGAAAATAATAATAAACTATTAACATTTTATTAGACTTTCAGAAATGCGCATTAGGAAGAAAAAAATTATCATTGATATTTGTAAAGTCGATATAACATGGAAATGGTTAAAGGATTATCGGCATGTTTGATGTCTAGGGAGATGTGGACAGTGATTCATATTGTGGCTTTTACCTCTGTAGTGGTCACATAGCTTCGGTAAACTTTACTCTCTTTGTGGGTCATCTATATTAGTATGAATTCGATTAGATTCATGATGACCCTTCAACTTCCTTCGTAAGTGCGGATTGGGTAAGCATTCTTCAAAGATAGTAGGTGGCCAATATGCATCGTTCGGGAGATAATTAAACTCGCAAATATACATGTTGCACATAATATCCAAGCTATAACAATCATCAGTATAAATGTATGGGCCTACATTGACATGTATACATATAGCAACCGCGTGAGCGCATGGATATCTGAAGGCTAAAAATCGACCATAATCACACCATATTCTATTCAGATTATTAGTATAAGAGGTAGAAGTCCCACCCACATATGGTCGAACAAGTGTCATCCATTTGAACCATCTATTTGCAATAACGAAAGCCTTCAATTTGTGATTTGAAAGCCCATAACAAGCCTCCGAAAACTCTCTCCCCAGGGATAACTTGTCCATCAAATGTGGTTGTATGATAAGTGTAGAAACGAAAAATGGTCCCTGGGATGAAATATTACATTACGTGCAACAGATGTGACAATTCATTGTACGACTGATCTTAATCACCGTACAGTAGTGTCATAGCTTTTCGTTTGGCCATCTAGGACTTGTAATAAGACGAAAAATACCCAAAATTGTATGTATTAATGCCACAATCATTGATACCGGGATCATTGGATTTTCTCTACCAGTAGATTCACTTATGCACAAATGGCATCGGAGTCTAAGTGTTTTGTGGTCTTGTGTGAAGGAGATGAACGTGTAACTGTTCTGGTTATAGAACCTTGTCACTTCCAACATTTTTGTGTAGGTATGAGACATGTATCCTCCACTTACAGTCGACGTTGTTATTAATACATATGACAAATATGTTTATGGTCAGACTCCACAACAGTGAATTCTATATGAGCTTTGATACAAAACTCTTTCACAAATAGTTACATCCTTCTTACTCTTAAACTGTGACCAACTCCAAACTTTATCGATCTTTCATCTGAGGTCCTTAGTGGGCTGCGCAAATATTGAGCATATCATGAATCTCAAGATTCCACATGGCATCATAGTTTATCGTATTGCAACTGCATGACGATATTGAGGCAAATGCGGGTACGAACTTTCATCTTACATGGTTATTGGTAGATGTGCCCAAACTGGCTGAGTATTCTGCATTGCTTGGCCACGAGTGACGACTGCCTTCCAAACATCAGCCTCTATATCAAAGGCTTGTCCATCTAAAGAAGCCTCGACAATATCAGATTCATCGATTATTGGTGAGCCATTGTCCATCATAAATGGAGAAAAAGTTTCATCATCCTTGCTAAAATCACCAAGGATTTCACCGAATTGCCTGACGAGGTTATCTACATCTTCTAATGGTCCTACTTCTACGGTCACTAGTGCAAAAATTGATGAAGTAGGAACATCAACAGTTTCGACAATAATCTCAATTATTTGATTATTGGAAGATTGATGAAGGCTAACCATAACAGCTACATCATCATCATCATCGAGAAGGATTGTTCCATATTTGAGCAGAGTCTCTGAAATGATGTGTCGATATCTCAAACTTAAACATACCATCTAATTTTTTTCGATTTGCATCTTTATTTGCTGATGATATACATCTACTAGGAACACATGTTCATGAGCCTATGTGGCATGAACTGAACACCATCTTTTGTTTCGACAACTTGGCCATTTGGGTGGACAGTTGTGAAAAACTTGTTTTTCATAACTTCATAGAGAGATTGATTTTTGCTTGTTCAATGCAATTGTAAAAATAACAAGTCTAGTGAAGATTCATCTGAAGTGAGTCAATTTAAAAACAATAGACTAATCATAATTACCATTCATTCATAACTCTCCATTGAAATGTCATCATAGTAGGTCATTATCATCTTCTACAACTTTTCAGAGGTCATTCAATGCACAAGTTAAATAACTTTTTAGAAAACGAGTAAAATAGTAGTGCATTATCATCTTCTGCAACTTTTTAGAGGTCATTCAATGCACAATTTAAACAACTTTTCAGAAAACGGGTGAAATAATGGTGCATTATCATCTTCTGTAACTTTTTAGATGCCATCAATGCACAATTTAAACAACGTTTCAGAAAAATGGTGAAATAGTGGTGCATTATCATCTTCAACAACTTTTCAGAGGTTATTCAATGCATAATTTAAACAAATTTTCAGAAAACGAGTGAAATAGTGGTGCATTATCATCTTCTGCAACTTTTTAGAGGTCATTCAGTGCAAATTAAACAACTTTTTAGAAAACGGGGTGAAATAGTAGTGTATCATCTTCTGTTTAGAGGTCATTAAATGTATAATTTAAACAACTTTTCAGAAAACATGTGAAATAGTGGTGCATTATCATTTTCTGTAACTTTTTAGAGGTCATTCAATGCATAATTTAAACAACTTTTCAAAACGGGTGAAATAGTGGTGCATTATCATCTTCTGCAACTTTTCAAAGTTATTCAAAGATAATTTAAACAACTTTTCAGTAAACGGGTGAAATAGTGGTGTATTATCATCTTCTGCAACTTTTCAATGATGTATCAACTCAAATTAGAAAACTTTTTTTGGTGCTGTAACAACCCAGAATTTTTTAAAAAATATTTAATTGAAATTTGAGGGTTTAATTGTGAAAATGGTAAATTTTAGGGACGGACCAAGTCCTAAATTTACCCCTGGAGTGTCGGCAGAAACACATTATATGCGTTCATTCATTATGAAATCAGAATGAAATTCAATTTTTCTTTCCAAAAGCCTCTCATTCCAACACGATTCCGACGCCGTCCGACCTCCGTCGTCGTTTGAAACCACCATCGAAACCACCATCGTTCGTCATCGAGCGAGGAACAAACACCTTAAATTAATTGAAGTGAAACGCTGCCAAACACCGTGAATTTCAAGTCAAAGTCTCGACGTTTTTTTAGCTCAATCGCCGAGAAAATCTTAAATTCATCGCCGATCGTTGCTCCGTTTACGACACCTCCCGCACTATCGTGTCCCTTGTGCCATTCCGAGTCCACCAGTGTCATCCTTGGTCTCCGTCGACGGTGGCGCGTGGGGAGGTGAAGCGGTCAAAGTTTTCAATTTGTTGAAATCGAGCTCTCCGCCGTTCAAAAATTTGAACCGAGCTTTGTAAGTATCTCGAAATCGCTCAAAATAATTTTTAGAATTTTTTCTGTAAATTTTACGAAGCTTATAGACGCCGCACGTCCCGCCACTGCGCGTGGGGAAGGCAAAAATAACCGATTTGACCAGTTTTTAAAGGTTTTGACCGGTTTGACCGATTCCAACCCGATCCGACCCGTTGACTGACCTGACCCGACCGTTGACCCGACCCGACCCGACCGTTGACCCGACCGTTGACCTTTGACCGGGTACTATTTTAGTAATTAATTCAAAATAGGTGCTATTTTAGTAATTAATTTAAAAAGGGTGTTATTTCTGTAAAATGATTGACAGTTTGTTGACCTCCTTTGACCATAACTTTGACCGGCTTTGACCGGCTATTAAACGGCCGTTAATCTTTTCCGAATATACCTATCCTGATAGTTTTCGACATTCCGAATCGTTTTATGGGGTCCGTTTCACCAAATTCAAACCCGAAAGTCTCCAAATTGTCAGTCAAACCCGTTGACTTTGATTTTGACCAAGAATTCAGAATTTCGGAAGGTCATACTTTATGTTTTTCGACGTTCTGAATCTGATTCCGAAGTCCGTTTTGCCAAATTTTGACCCAAAATCCCCAAATCGAGCATGTGAACCCAAAAGGCTTAGTATTTTAATATTTTGATTTTTTTTTATTTGAGTTCTGGTTAAGGAATTGATTCAATAAAATATTTTATGAAGGTACTCGTGTTTCACCTGAGCGTGGATCAGTTAGGTCTGGAGTTGTTCGTTCGTCAGATCAACCTGAATCGCGTACTACAAGAATTACCCATAGGTTTCCGTATATTATTTAAATAAAGATTATTTATATTAGGATTCCAATATGGATTTTTCCAATTCGTAGGATCTAGCACTGTCGCAGGGCGTGATCGACAAACCCAGTAATAGGATTCCCTATCTGATTTCTCATACTGTTACAGTTGTGTTTCATGACAGTGTTATTTTACTGTTTTAAAAGTATTATTTGAATTGTTTTAGATTGGTGATAATTCATAATATTGTTATGACATGATACATGATACTTGATTCCTGAATATTGATTTTCTGATATCTGATATCTGATTTCTGTATTTCGGTATATGGTTTTTTTAAAGCATGAATTATTCACCAATTTTACTTGAATACATACTTGTTTATTACTGACATTGGGGGAAATATTGTTGAAGGAAGAATACTTGCAGGCTCCTCGGCTTTGTGCTCAGGGCCTTACTGGACGTGACGAGGTGTATGGTTCTGGGGAACCTACACTTTTGTTCGTGACGGATGGGAGTAGTGTTCATAATTTAAATAAAACAAACATGTTTGATGAAATGATTTTACTGAAATATTTTATTAGTATGTTTTTATACACTGTTTGAAGCACACTGGGCTTTTTAGATCATTCAGTAGTTTTTACCCTTTTTCAGATAACAGCATACCGTAAGCTAGCAGATTTGGCATAAGGAGAGAATCAACTACTTATTTTGTACGAACATATATCTCTATATGTTTTTCGGTTATATTTGGTGACATGTATTTGTTATCGTTTTGGATATATTTGTATTATTAATATTTTGTTCTATATTATATCTAATGTATTTTAAGGAAAAAAAATCTCTGAATGGGACATGTGACCACTTAGGTTTGGGTCTAACTTACAGACCGGGTCTGGGGGGTTACAGGTGCATTTATCACTTCATATTAGAAAAAAATGTGTTTCTCATAGGCCAAATAATGACCCATTTCACCAATTTTTCAATGCTCATTTAATCATCTTCGGCAACTATTAATATGTGCGAGTTGAAAGCCATTTTATTTTAAGCAAAAAAAAAACCAAAACAACTTCAATTTTTCACTTCCAAAGCTTGAGTTTTTTTTAAACATGTCAATTATTTGTACAACTATTTTTATGATTGCAAATATGTAACCATGTGTTTACTGAAAGACATTCAACTACACAAGTTGAAGTTCAGTATAGAAACAAGGGTTCTATACGGAAGCAGTAGAAGAGTATTTTCCTTATATTATAGATTTCCATTATTATGCACGATGTTTCATCTAAGCGATGATGTAGACCTTGTTGAAATGATTGAGAGATATTACTATCACTCTTTCTCTAATGTCGATTTGTTTGTAGAATTCGATAATCATGATATTGCTCGTACCATTGAGGATGTTGCTTCCAACTCGAATATCCCACCAACTTAGACAAATGACCAAGAAAAAAACATAGATGATGGAGACCCAGAAGAATGGTTCCAATTCGTACATGAACGACAACAACAAAAAGAATGAGAAATTGAAGAACTTAATCTTACCACTGACTAGTCTACTGATTACGAAGATTAAAACTTCTTAATCAATACTGCTATATTAATGATTTTATTTTATGTTTATGGTGTTCGTAAGGTTAGTCATATTTATGTCCTTATATTAATGTATTAAGTTTGTAGTTTTTTCCCTAATGTGCATTTCTAAAAGTCTAATCTAATGTTCATAGTTTATTGTTCTTTTCAACATCTACCAACATTTTTAAAGCAAAAAAATCATACAAAACTTGTCACTAGTGAATTTTTTTCTTCCCAATATAAATTCACATAATAATCTGAAAAAATAATTTTTAATAGAACTCGTGATGACGAGTTTCACATGAAATATTAAATTTATTAGAACCAAAATATAAAATTTATATCCCATGGAACTCGTCACGTTGAGGTGACGAGTTCACCTAGGACTCTAGGAAATGTCGTAGACTCCAAATTAATTTTAGAGGTGCCCTATTGGACTAAATAATCAAAACGAGTGCCCTATTGGGCAAAAAAACCCTAGTCGCCTATCATATAATTCTTGGTAAATTCTAAGTTTAATTTAGGTCAAATTATTGTAAATATATTATTGATTTAGTCCTAAACTCTAACTTGATCAATTATAGTCCTATACTGTTTTGAATTTTAAAATCTTAGTTATAATCCAAATAATAGTTGACTTCGATTTAAAATGTTCAAATCAGAGAATTAGAATTAAATCTAAAAATTACATATAATATATATAATAATAGTTTACTTTGTTTTAATTTTTTTAATAATTATTGTCTGCTTTAAATATAATGCCATCAACTTGATCTAATTGAAAATCGAGTCAGAACTCAGAATTATAAAATCGATCAATTAAATTTTAACTAAATTTTTTGTTTTTGAGTAAAAATACACATACAAACATTTGATTTACCATGATTTTCATGTCTATGGATTAAATTAACATATGAAAATCAAATTGCATCAAGATCATCATAAGGGACTAAACTGAATAAGTTGGGACATGGGTTCAAAATCAAGGGTAAGAAATATCGAAACTGTCTTTCTGAATAGTTATAAATAAAGTTTACAACATTATTTGAACATTAAATATGAACTTGGGAATTTCTTTTAAACATACATTTAACTCAATCTTAATATATAGACTAATATATACAATTAACCATTCATTTGTAATATTCTATATAATTTAAAAAAAATAAATTCAAATTTCAAATTTGAAAAATAACTAGGTGAAGCCATGATTATGTTCATGCAGTCCACGTCACATTTTTTTTTGGATATAAAATCTAAATTGCGTTTTGTGTGTACTCGTGATCTGTCAGACCCTTCCCCCCACAAAAATGATGGCCTAAATTTACATTATTGGTAACATTAAAAGCCCTATACTTTTTCACAATTTAGGTTCTTGACAATATCAAATGGCCATGGCCTACCTTTTTCACTATGGTGAAGATTCCCATCCTTTGAGATAAGGAACCAACGCCATCCACTTTCCTCTAACCACCGATCTGGATAAAAGGTAAATTTATTTAACATTTACATCAAATCTTATTTTGGTTTATTTATTTTAGAAAATGTGGATTTAAATTAATTTATTAGTCGGGTCGGATTAACTTTTTCAATCCACTTAATTCTTATTAAAGTATAATACTTCTACATTTGATTTGGATTTAGATAAACTCTGCTCGATTTAAAATTTGTTTCGAGTTTTGACATAAAAATTCACTCATATTCATACCCAACTCAAATATGCATAAAAAATTCTTATTTTTAATTTTTATTAAATAAGATAAAAGTTTAATTAAAAAATACAGAGATAAAAAATATATACTATAACAATTATATTTAAATATATAAATATAAATATAAATTACACAATTATTTTAAGATTAAGTCCAATAATTTTTAATCTTAAAATCAAACTTGAATTGGTTTCATTTTTTAATTTACTGTGACTTTATTAATTTTTTAAAATAAAATTCATCTTACAATTTTTAAGAGTCTCGTTAAATAAAATCAGTGGTAATATTTAGTTGACACGTTAGGACTAAAGTAGGCATCCGATATATGATTCTTCACCCACCAACTTCCTTTTTCTTCATCGAAGCAAATTATTGTTCATCAGGTAGGTCTGCGCTTGAATTCAAAGCTTTCTTTCCACATCAAAGAAAATGGAAGCTCTCCTTTCCCAATTCACCTTCCTATCAGATCAAGCTTTACAAGACAAGAACTTCGATCCATCGGCCATTGAAGACCTAATGAAGCTCTTCGAGACCGAGTCTTACCAGGCATGGACAGCCATGGAGCTGGAACACCAAGAGCAACTAAAACAAGCCGAGATAACCATGCAGGAAGCCGAGGACTACCTCGACTCGGTCATGGAGAGGAGTTCAGGCGGTTCGAGGAGGAAATGGAACGCGATTCCAAGGACGAAGCCGACGGTCTAGAAGATGCAGCGGAGAAGGCTAGGAAGATGGGGAATTTTGATGGAGAAAGGAGCGATTATTGCCTCTAAATTGTATGTTGAGGCTGCTATGAACTCTGCTACTGCTTCCATGAAATCTGCTTTCAAGGGACTTTCCACTAACAAGGTCCATCCTTCATGAAAAACCTATTTATATTGTTTTCTTTTGCGATTTACGTGTATGATTTAAAGGGACCTTTCTATGAATTCTGTTTTGTAATCCATGAACTGGGTTTCAAGCTTTTGTTGGCCTGATTCCAACACGAAATCCTTCAGTTCTCCATTCCCAACAGCTATGGAAGAGCTTTTTCGTCGTGATTGCGAATAATATTGCCGTAAAACCATCGGCGAACAATGGAAAAGAGAGTTGAAACCGCGAAACATTAGCAGTTACCGATTTACCGAATTCATCTATTTGTTTTGGGTTCTTGGTTTTCACTAACTGAGTTCAATATGAGCTGAGATTGGAATCTGCCTGACTTGAATATTGAATATAATCTTTTAAAGATGTATAAAATTTAAAAAAAAAATTATGAACTACCCCATAGGATTATAGAACTTTGATTTTACAGGTAAAATCACACTTGAAAATACAATTTGGGTTTGAAGAATAACTATTTTGAGAGAAGATGCAGATGTCGATAGGCCTAAGAGAGCTAAGACCATAACCCACCACCGACCTGGACGCAATACAAATCTAGTCACTTTACTTGTTTAATGCCTGCATATTGTAATGCAACTCCTTTATACAATTTTAATATATATAATAATTTCTTTTATTTATCGGCCGCCAAAAATTTCCACTTAAGATTTGTGCATTCATTCTATTTTCTTTATTTACAAGTTTTTTATCGTCTTGTTCAATTTCATAGCAAATCATAATGAATTCTTTTTTATGAATTAACAGAAAATGAAAATTTTCTATTATGCATATAAATTTACTTACACTTTAATTATAACCTCAATATTAGAGTTAAATACCCATCCCTTTTTTTTTAGTATAATACCATAATTCTAAAATAATATATTTTTTATTAAAACAAATAAAATGCTGAAAAGGAAATTTAGTTTTGGTTTTTTTTTTTTTGCTTAACCAGAAATTCCTGGAAATTCAAGTGAACAAAGAATATCGGAAAAAAGGGTAAACTACTCCAATGGTCATTAATGTTTGGGTAAGTTTTCGTTTTCACCACTGATGTTTCAAAAGTTATAAATCTGTCACTACCGTTATCGTTTGTTACAAATTGATCACTCGCCGTTAACAGGCGTGACGGAAAACACACGTGACCTGTTAACAGCAGTTAACATGCTTACCTAGATGGTATAATTACACAAATAGTCCATGTTATTTATATATTCTTTCAATTTAATCCTAGTTTTAATAAATTAAAATATATTTATTTTTAAATCTTATAAATAATGATATATTTTTATACAAAATAATTAAATGTTTTTTTAGTTATAAAAACAAAAAAAGTAACGTGATGATATTATTATTAAATGTTTTTTTAAGAAAATGAATCGTTAATTTTTCATCATATCAATAATCATATCATCTCGATTCATTTTTCCAAGAATTTAGGTTTGAAACCGGGTAAACATTTGCATGGCAACCAACTTTTGACATTGCAGGTGCCAAAGTTGCCACAAAAATTGAACATACTACAGTTGTTGTTTGGCTCCCACCATATAAAGTTCCAACTTTTCATGTCTGTATTTTCAAAAAAAAAAAACCTTTTCATGTCTGTATCCAACTCCCAATACTGTAAATGTCCAGTAGAACTCAACACCGTTCTTTTATCTTGGTAAACTTGTGTTTTACTCATGCTGAAATTCCAGAAGATGACTAATGTAGAAGGCAGTTCATCTGCTCTACTTGATCTCCAGTAAATGGTGCTCTTTTCCATGACAACAGGCCGCGATTGAGAATCTAGTCCGAACGTGAAGTTTCCCGGTGATGGATCATCTTCACTGCGCTATGAAGTTTCCCCATCTGAGAGTCTACTTTTTACTGTTATATTATCTCTAGCGAAACAGAACTGAGGGAAGAAAACAGAATCAAAATTGTGTTGATAAATAAGATGGAAGAAACGATGTTAGGTGCTGACCAACTCGAAGCTGCTTTCATCTTCTGTGGAACATTAATTTTCTGCAAAAAATCGATAACTTTCTTCTTCAGGGATGATTAATTATGCGTGGACTAATACGAGTCAGTCGCTAAAATTGCTTTAAAATTGCTTTCCTATATAGAGCATTTAGTACTAATTTTTCATCATACAATAATTAATAATTCATACGATAATTTTTTTGTTTTTATATCATTTAATTATTTTGTATTAAAATATATTATTTTTAAAATTAAATAATTTTAAATAACTAATCAAATTAAAGAATATAATAATATGGGACTATTTGTGTAATTATACCATCCAGGTAAGCATGTTAACTGCTTTTAACAGGCCACGTGTGTTTTTCGTCACGCCTGTTAACGGCAAGTGACCAATTTGTAACAAACGATAACGGTAGTGACCGATTTGTAACTTTTGAAACATCAGTGATGAAAACGAAAATGTACCTAAACATTAGTGACCATTGGAGTAGTTTACCAAAAAAAAACCTAAATCGCTTAAATTAAGCTGATGTTTTGATTTTTCGGCTCTCTATAATTGAATTTCCTGGTCAATTTGATGAAGAATTCAATGAAGTTCTTTTTTTTTCATTTTAATTCCTTTAAATGATTTAATGGTCGAGCTTTTAGCAATTCAATTTTGCAGGAGAAACGTTTGATAGTGTTCATCTTGATTTGCACAAACTGATATTTGTTACTTTGTGGTGATTAACCGTTAGCAGATGCCCCGAGGCTTGTTAAAATCACAAACTCGTTCACCCACCAATCGGTGTAGACATTCTCCATCTCCTTAGGCAAATTAGAATGGAAGGGATAGAAGCCGGTTAGGTGATAATTACACAAATAGTCCATATTAGAAGAACTCTAGAATTTGTGAATGAATCATTAAACGATTCTAATGTTGCTCCCTTTAATGTTTCAGATTCGAGGTCGAATCTTTTTGAAGAAAGGGAGGATGATACATGCATCACAAGCCTCACATCAAAGCAAGAAGTAATAACTCTTCCAAATGATCCACTCGTCCAAGCATTGGAAAAGAAGATCAGAACAGAAGCAGACTTACGATGAATTTTTGAATGGTATCCTGATCTTATTTAGTCAAGATGTCTTCTGAAGATACGACCGTATGTCTCTTATCTTTCCAACGGTTCTTGAATCGCATCAATCCGATATCAGGAACTCAAGATATGGCTATTTTACTGAAGACGGTACATGCAGAAAATCCTATACGAGATTAATACGAGATTTTGTAAATATTACGATTTTTCAATATTTTTATTGATTATTTGTAACATAACTTAATATAGGATGATGCATTATCTTTTAGGATTAGATTTATTATTTTATTAGGAATTAAGGTTGGGTTAAAAATATTATCTTTAGTTATTATTATTTTATTAGGAATTAGAGTTAAGATATGTTTAGTTTATTATTATTTTATTCATTAGTTATTTAAGACCTTTAGAACTCAGCCCCTATATAATTAAACTTTGTAATTAAAGATTTCTTTGATTAATAATACAACGAGAGTTCATTTTTGCAAGTGCTGATTGCCTTATGCCTTCGAAGCTTCTTCTCCTTGATATCTTTCAAGTTCTTGCGAGGGAGATTAATCTTCACACTCCAATTTGCCTTTTCATCGCGACTAGGAGGGTTGGTTAGAGCCATATTATCGTGTTTGCCTTTTCATTGCAACTAAGAGGGCTCGATAGGACATTATCCATCTATTTCCAGAAATTCATCCTCACCATCATCACCTTTGTCATCCACCTTCACAAGGGAGATCTTTTGATTTCTTGGTTATCTTTTCTTTATCTTGTTTTAATCTTATTTCTTATCTTATTTCTAGTACCAAAAAGAAACCCTAAAGAACCCTATCTATTGCCGCCACCTTCCCCATTCATCCCTTATTGTTCTTCATCGAGTCTAGATCTTTTCTAGGTTTGATTCTTCAACAAGAGCAACGTTCATCAATCCTCCACTGCTTCCCTATCAATTGGTATCAGATTTGGGCCGATTCTTGGAAAGAAGCAAGCAATCTTGCTTGTTCTTGCACACAAAACCGTCAAGGTACCCCAACGGAGCTAGTCCAGAAAAGATTCATCGTTTCAGGTTCTTTTTTATTTAATTTTAATTTAGATTCAAATCCTTCTTGTTAGTTTGCTATTTGTTTTCTAAAAAAACAAAAAAAACAAAAAAACAAAAAAAAAAACCAAAATTTCAAAAAAAATTGCAAACGAAGGTATTTAGGGCTGATTTTCTTCAGATATCATATTCGTCTTAATTTTAATCTCCAGTCCAAAATTCAATTTGATCAGAGTTCATTAGATCCTTCAAATACGTCATTCAAGTTTTATCGGCAGATTCGGTCTAGAATATTGTCGAATTTCTTAAAAATTCTACAGGAGGAATTTTGTGGTGAAAATTTCCAGATTGAAACTCCATATATTGGAGATCATTCACACAAAAAATCAGAATTTTTGAAGATCAAGAACAACTTCGAACAAAGTGATCAAGAAAAACAAATTGTTTGATGACTCACCGTTCAACAGAGTCTACTAGATACTACTGAAGGTATTTGGTTCTGAAATTTTACATGTGGTTTCTTGACGCATCTAAAGACATTCAAGAATTTTTCCAGAATTTTTGGATACCGGTAACACCCTCAAAAACGTTTCTCAAGTTGATCCAGCGTTTTCTAGGTTTTCTGGTTTGGTCCTTTTTTTTCTTTGACTCTTAGTACTTTAGGTTCTTTTGTTTTTTTCCCTGTTATTGTTCTTTTGCATTATCTAACACATTATCTTCCTTGTGTTAGTAGGACTAAAGAGTTTGCATACTTCTTCCTTCTTTGCATTCTTGTTCTCTTGGAGTCTAACCTTTGTTTGGCCTCTTAGAGCTTTTAGGTTTTTCTTATCGCCTTTGCTAGTAATCAAACTCCAATACGAACTGTGAAAGACTACTTGGTAAAGTGAGTTTTAAAGAGTACAAGATCGGCTTACTTTCCTCTCGTTGTGTTACTTTCTTGGAGTGACTTGTGAGGTTTCTTGCTTTGTTGAATTTTCTTTCTTTTATTTTTATTTTACTTTAAAATTTTCTTTCGAGTGTTATGATTTCAGGATGTGTGACAATAACAACAAGACACTTACGACTATCTTAGCCGCACTTGCACGACTCATGACTCAATTTGAAAGATTTGATGAACTTACCAATAACATGAGAGAATAAAAAGAACCACAACTGGATCTACCAAACCAGAATCCAAGACTAAACAATGCTAAACTTTTGGTACCCAGGCGAGAACAACCACGTTTCCAAGCACCCGAACTCTTTGCAAAACCAAAGTTCATGATCCCATCTTTCAAAGGAGACAACGATCCGGACAGGTACATCGATTGGGAAGGAAAATTTGATCTCATATTCGCATACCATGACTACCCCCAAGCTAAACAAGTTCCCCTCATCACCATGCAATTCAAAGGATATGCTCGAACTTGGTGGATGCAAACAAGGAAAAAGATCCAGAATTTCCAAATTCCAACAATCACTTCTTGGACCAACCTCAAACAAACCATGAGAAAGTGATTCCTACCGACACATTATACACGAGAAGTTAAACTACGACTACACCGACTTCGACAAGGTAGAAGTTCAGTTGAAGACTACTTCAAGGAGATGCAGTCCTTACTCAATAGGGCTAACATAACCGAAAAAGAAGAGGTCACCGTGTCAAGATTCGTCGTCGGCTTGAACTCAAACATCACTGATCTTCTTGACCTCCATGGGTACGAAAACCTTGAAGATACACTAAAGAAAGCAATGACAATCGAAGTACAAATCCAAAGGAGATTCCGAGAACATTACCAAAGTACTTCATCCTCTTACCAAGGTAATCCTTCAAATCCTTCCTCGTCTTCTGCTTCATCTTCTCTAAAAAAGCTAAGAGATGACAAACCTGACAAGGAGAAAGAACAACCAGCAAAGAATGACACACTTCCAGCCCCTAAAGATCAAATGATAATTTGTGAGGACGTAGGGAAAGCAAAAAAAGAAAAAGCTGAGAAAGAGGCAAAAGAAAAAGAGGTCACTAGTTACAAAAGCCAAAAGAATAATGACCCATGGGAGGTGAGTGGACCTAATTGTGAGAAGAAAAGAGTAACTCAAAATCTATGTGTGAGCACAAAAGAATTGAGAGAGAACCTTCTTTACAAACAACCTTCCATCCTTGTTCGCTTTAGAGAATCAATTGTTTCGATTTCTAACATTAAAAAGGATTTGCCTAGTGTGTTTTCATCTTTGTTACAGGATTTTCAAGAAGAATTAGGTGATCCACCTGACGGATTACCATTGGAAAAAGGAAAACAACACCAAACCAATCTAATTCAAGGTTCCATCATACCTCGTCAAACATACAATCTCGAAGAAACCAAAGAGTTAAATTTGTTACAAAAAGGCTACATCCATGAAAGCCTTAGTCGTAACGTCATCTTAATGACGAAACATGACTTGAACAACTCCACATGCTTTATAGTTCATGCACAGGGAATCCATGTAAATGATGAGAAAGTAAAAGCAACACGAGACTGGCCCACACCATCTTCTATCGCCAAGAGTTGTCGAATAGTGCTAGGTGACCCTCCTGACAGGTTACCACCTGAAAGCCCTAATCACTATGCTATATCAATGAAGAGTCATGATTTACGAGAGTCCAAAGGTAAGTATTTTATTACTCATTTTAATGACATTGTAACATACTTCTTCTCCTTCTTACAAGGTAAGGCTCGTGAAGTTGTCATCCATACTAAGCACAACTCCTTTAAGTGCGTAACATACCGAGATAAGCAAAACACAGTAGACGATACACTACCACGAAGGTATACTCTTACCTATCAAACTCATACTACTATTCCGAGAATTGAACATATCAAATATTTATATCACGATAACTCGGATATTTTTGATATTTCTGCCCATACTTTTAAAAGTGCTTTTAATGAGCTTTATCTTGTATATGAGTTTCCTTGCCAACTAAACAGGTTCTACAGTCCACAAAGCTCCTCCCGGGAATCATTAATTCATGAACCCCGCTTAAGAGACTTAAGGGATTACTTTAACAAACCAGTTGACATGGTTTTTAAACACTCATTCTCGCCACACACAAATAAAACCATGGAGAAATTATCTGAAATAATCATACATAAAGCCAACAGTGGCCGACGCCATGTTGAATTTCAACCAAAACATCAGATTACAAGACTTGTATGCAAAAGAGGATTTCAGGACTTCAAGAAATCAGTTCCTACAAAGAAGAAACCTCGACTAAAATGCATAAAGACACATCACATTGATCCTGGTAAATGTTTCACAAGTTTTTCTTTCAACACATCTAAATCTCTTTCTCTTGGATTTTCATATTCGAGGACGAATCCTTTTGAGGAGTGGGGGAATGATACATGCACCAGAGTCCATAATACATGCTTCTTTGGACAAATGTTTCTACTCGAACCTATTAGAAGAACAAAGTCTCGAAGATTCAAAGCATATCTATTTGGTAAGTATATATAATGTGAATGAATCATTAAATGATTCTAATGTTGCTCCCTTTAATGTTTCAGATTCGAGGTCGAATCTTTTTGAAGAAAGGGAGGATGATACATGCATCACAAGCCTCACATTAAAGCAAGAAGTAATAACTCTTCCAAATGATCCACTCGTCCAAGCATTGGAAAAGAAGATCAGAACAGAAACAGACTTACGACGACTTTTTTAATGGGATCCTGATCTTATTTAGTCAAGATGTCTCTTAAGATACGACCGTCTGTCTCTTATCTTTCCAACGGTTCTTGAATTGCATAAATCCGATATCAGGAACTCAAGATATGACTATTTTACTGAAGACGGTGCATGCAGAAAATCCTATACGGGATTAATACGGAATTTTTGTAAATATTACGATTTTTCAATATTTTTATTGATTATTTGTAATATAACTTAATATAGGATGATGCATTATCTTTTAGGATTAAATTTATTATTTTATTAGGAATTAAGGTTGGGTTAAAAATATTATCTTTAGTTATTATTATTTTATTAGGAATTAGAGTTAAGATATGTTTAGTTTATTATTATTTTATTCATTAGTTATTTAGGACCTTTAGAACTCAGCCCCTATATAAAGGAGGTTTCATTAAACTTTGTAATTAAAGATTTCTTTGATTAATAATACAACGAGAGTTCATTTTTGCAAGTGTTGATTGCCTTGTGCCTTCGAAGCTTCTTCTCCTTGAGATCTTTCAAGTTCTTGCGAGGGAGATTAATCTTCACACTCCAATTTGCCTTTTCATCGCGACTAGGAGGGTTGGTTAGAGCCATATTATCGTGTTTGCCTTTTCATTGCGACTAGGAGGGCTCAATAGGACATTATCCATCGATTTTCCACATATCCATCCACGTCATCAATCATCTTTACCGTTCACCTTCATAAGGGAGATCTTTTGATTTCTTGGTTGTCTTATTTTATTTGCAATTCCTTTATTTTTTCTTTATCTTGTTTTAATCTTATTTCTAGTACCAAAAAGAAACCTTAAAGAACCCTATCTATTGCCGCCACCTTCCCCATTCATCCCTTATTGTTCTTCATCGAGTCTAGATCTTTTCTAGGTTTGATTCTTCAACAAGAGTAACGTTCATCAATCCGTCACCGCTTCCCTATCAATTTGTGTTGAGGAATACGAGATTTTCAAGTTTATCTGTACGCAGCCTTTGCTCATTTGTATATCTTTTTGGTGCTCCTTCGACTTAACAAGAAAGACTACGTAGTTTGCTTGGTGTTTCAACTATATCTTTGTAGATTCAGGGTCCTAAACAAGAATCTTTTAAGAAGTGGCAATTAGATTAGTCGGATGTGCCAAAGTGAAGATGCTGCTGCAGTTGAATTTGGCATTGGTATTTTTTGTAAACCGATGGTTTTTGTTTCACTTTTACATTGCAGTTGAATCTCATGGTTTCCTACAGTTTGGTATGTGCCTGATATTTTTCTGTTCAGGATGCCAACGTTGCCTTGACTTCTTTGAGTATAGATTACTGAGTGCTGCTGAATTATTCCAACAAAGTTGGATGGTGTATTGCTTGACTTGTTCTATGAAACTATCAACATCTGAGTGGGCACCTGACATGTGAAGAACTTTCCTTTTACTCTGGAAAAATAGATACGAATACATTTGGAGCTAAACGTAGAGACTTTTATGACAAGTGATAACAGTTTCCTTCCCCCTCGACATGTCGGTTCTGTTCTTTGCTCGATTGTGATATTATCTTCATCATGTCATAAAAGATGGAGCTCATTGCTTATCTTAACAATGTATGAGGTAACTGTATATCAATTTATATTTATCCTGGATCCCCGAAACTGTAGCTGTTGCTCAATAACTTCTATCAAAGCCCAAAATCACCTAAGCGTCTCTCTCATGGCTCCTCGGGCCCGTGATTAACTCTTCTCCTTATTCGATGAATTAACCTTTTTTTAATGAATTGAAAGCTTATTTCAATTTTTTTTTCATACAACCACTTTTAAAATATAGCTGGAAATTAGTAACCCTTTCTTTTTCTTTAAGCCTATGGCCCAATCCAACCGAGCTAATCCAACCGAGCTTTATCAAAACCTGGATTTAGTATGCGAGTCTCAAAGTTAGGCAGTTATAAAAGTCTGGATTATATCTCAAGTCTAAAGAGGTTATGCCCCCATTTCAACAGGCAAGTTCTCGTCACTGTTCCTTTTATTTTTAAGACTCAAACTCAAAACTTTATTTAAGAGATCTAACTTTGTACCAATGGTTTATTTTAAAAGAAAATTGAAGTTGAAGTGAAGGTTGATGCTTAAATACAAAGTGTCAAAGGCCTGATTCTGACATGAAACAGTGGATCAGAATAGGAAATAAATATATTACTTTAAGATAGGCGAGGGAATGGGGAAGAAGCTGGGAGCAATAGCTATGGCCATAGATTCTATCATATCAAACCCTATACATTGTTCAAACTAAATAGTGCACTGGGTGTGGATTCGCATGCTAAACAGTTGGAGTGAATTGAATCTTAATACAATATAATGGATCACAAAAGAATTATTGTCTTATTATCATGGACGTGACATGAAAGAGAAATGACAGAAAGTCTTCGTCTGACTTAGTTGGAGGTAGACTAATGATCCCCAATCAAGGCATGCATCGTCAATTGTGCTTTTTACGCCCTAAACCTCATCTGATTTGCTATTTGCTAAAATATAGAGTAAATTATGTATTCAGTCATCCATCTACTTTTGTCGTTCTCTTTTGGCCATTAAACTATTTTTAAATTATATATAACATTACGTTTTTGTTCCGTTTTGATCACATGCCCTTAAATAAAATAATACAACTGATGTGATGATTTTATAATGATGATGTGATATTATCTTATGGTTAATCACCATCTTTATTATTGATTTTTTAATGATAAATGATCAAAATAGAACCAAAACATATGTTATGTATAATTCGAAAAAAATAGTTGAGACTTATAATAGAATTAATAAAATTTTCAATCTAAAGTGTATAGTAATTAAATTCTAAAAAATGAAAATAGGGGGACTTAGAACATATTTTAATTATATATAGAGGAGAAGATACTAATTATTCCATTCAGAGTGACATTAAAAAAGTTATGTATCCTTCATTTAAATTTTTAATAAAATAAAGTAAATAAACAAGTAAAATGTAGTTTCAACCCTGTTTGTGAGTTAATAAAAAATTGCACAAACCAAGTGATTTCAGTGTAACAACTTTGAGGTCTCGAGTTCGAGCACAAAAATACTAGGGGCGTGAGCATTCAATGTCAAATGGTAGAGAGTTATCTATGAACATATATTACCTTGTACTTACCTCATATGAATAGAAAAAATTTAAAAAACTCTAGCGATAATATACCTAATAATTGTTTGGGTAAATTAAAAAATTGGTATTTAAACTTTACTCTCTCTCTTATTTTATTTATTGTACTTTAAATCTTTTCAATTTCCTCACTAAACTTAATACATTGAGTTTTTCGATTACTTAGATGTTTTCTAAGTGAGCAAAATAAGAAAGAGAGTAAAATTTAGTGATTAAATTTGTAATTTATCCTAACTTTTTATATAAAGAGAGATGAGTTAATTATATTATATCCATTCAAGTTATGGTCATGATTTTAAATTATTGTCCGTATTTTTAATATTTAAATCCTTAATAATAGCATTATTATCAGTATTGTATCAATCTTTTTTTTTTATTAATTTAGTCACTACTAAACGTTGAATGTTAGCTTAAATATTAACACACAAACATGACATCTACTTTTATAATGGATTGTCGTACTCATATTTTATGTGTTATCGTACTCATTAAATAGGGCTTTGATGGGTCTATGTAACGATAGATGAAAGGTTGGTGAGAACAAATGAAGAAGATAATAATAGTAGTTGTACCCAGCAATTAAATATTAATAAATAGATTTATTAAATGGGGTAGGGCAGGCCCCTGCTGTCAATATGGCACATGAACTAAAATAGGCGGGAATGGAGAGATTATTGTGGGTGCTTTATTTGCAAACAGTAGTAAAGATCAATTACATCAAATATTCCTAGACTATTACTCATATTTGAATATAGTTTTCAAACTTTAAAAATATTCCAATTATGTCATCAAAATAGTATTAAACAGACGCCTTGGTAAGCCTAGCCATCAATTTAGGTATTAAATATCAATTTGAATATGATGTAGGGTATGTTTAACTCATATGAAACTAACTTTTTCAAAACCTTAGATTTACGTTATTGTTGTAGTATAGTAGGTACACTCGTATCTATAATTTAATCTATGTATATTTAATAGATGTTGAGAATCATATTCAAATTATATCTAGGATCATATGGATTATATTGACATTAATTTGACATCGCAATTGGAAATTTGAAGTTTAGGTACCAATTTAAAATTAGTTAAAGTTCGAGGCATTTTACTTAAATGAACCCCTATGGGAATCAAGTCAACTCAGCGATTCAATTCAGACACACTACTCTAACCTGACCATCTGGTGACACTGTCAAATCTGACTGAAACTCACATCTTTCATCATTAACGCATAATTGCCTCCTCAAAGCTAAGGGAAAGTGTGTGGGACAAAGTAAAAAAAAAGAGAGAAAAGGAAAGTGTGTAGAACCGAGTGGGGCCCTATACTAGAAATCCCATCGAATCATATGGTGCCGCGTGTTCCTAATACAGCTTCTCAGGGTACCAACAGACTCACGCGCCATGGTGAGAGCGTGGGGAGGGGGAGATTAGGTATAGTTTGAAGCGTCGACGTCGGCGATTAAATTCGGTCCCTCGTTACTCGGGCTATTTCCATTGCTTATTCTGGCCCATTCCATGAATTCAAACACCCTCTCAGGATAATAAATAAATTTATTAATTACTAAAAAAATAAAATAGTATTTTTACGAATAAAAAGTTACCAAGAAAGGGTATTTTTAAAAAAAATATATATTACAGTGTTTAGCAACTTTGGGGACGGAAACCGTACACAGGAGAAATGAATGTAGAGATGGAAAATGTTTCAAAACTCATTACAGTGGTTAAATTTATTTTAGGGGCTTAAGTGTTTCTATACCCTCTCCAAATGATCTGGGTCAGAATCTTCATTTGACCACTTTTATTTTATTTTAATATTACATTAATTACAATAGATTTATACATGTTATCATATGGTTTAAGGAAAATTTTTCTGAACTAAATACAATAAAATTAAGAAAAAAATTATTTCAATTGGTGGTCATATATATCTGATTAAATTTATTAAATTAAAATAAAATTATGACTAATTTAATAAAATAAATGAGTAATAAAGATCGAATATATAATTATACTAATTTCACTATCTGATTAGATGATAAAACTTATTAAATTTTGAATGTTCCAATTTCAAGTCTTTCACCATTGGTAACTCAAATAACTAAGATGATTAATTAGAGTTTTGCCTTTTTTTCTCTTGGCCGACTGGTCACTCATAAGGTTTCTACCTTCAAGTTCCTTTAATTACACTAAGAAAGCAACGATTAAAGTTTAACAAGTATTTACTTCAACAATGACTGAGTTAGAATGCACTTTGGGGGAGCTAAATCTGGATGATGATGAAGAAGAAGCACTACCAATTGTTCAACAAGGCCCTGAGAGCATAATTTTATTTAAGATTTGTTTGTGGGGTTCTATCTAGCATCAAGTTTGATAAACTTCCAGGCGATGAAAACCATGATGACGAGCGTACGTCACACAATTGGAGGAATATCAATCACAGAACTAGGGGAAGGGCGGTACTTATTCCGACTTTATGACAAACTTGATGTTGATAGAATTGAGAACGAGGGTCCATGGTACTTCAATTCACATATTTCAGTCATACACAAACTACAAATAGGGGAGGATCCAATGATGGTTCCCCTCCATTCAGCAGATTTCTGGGTCCAAATTAACGATATTCTAGTGGGATATATATCTTACAAGTCACAAAACAAATTGAAAAGTTCATTGGTAAACTTTTGTTTTATGATACAACAACTATGCTATGCAAATTTTCAATATGAAAAGCTAAAATTATTCTGCTACTTATGGAAAGCGGAGACATGGAGATGGTTTATGTCCCCTAAACTAGATGTCCCTAAACTACAGAACTCACTACAGAACCTCATCCCTCATGATGTCTCACTAAAAGAAACTGGACACTCAACCTGGTGAACCCTCTCCTAAAATAAATGTATAAAAACATTCCGAAAACAGTTGCTAGTCAGGCCTCTGATATAGTAATGGTTGAGATCGAAGAAGAAAAGCCTATGAAAAAGGGAGAAGGTATTAAACGACAGATAAATGCCTATTCGATGGTTTCAAGCGGAATAAAGCAAGAATCTTCGAGTGAAAAAGATAATATATTGGCGAAGGAGGTTGGCGATAGCTCCAAATGTAAAGATAAGGAAAAAAAAATTGTCCCTAAGTGATCTTGGAGAGTTCTTTTACAGCTTGGATGAAAGGTAACACATATCTAACCTTTCTCTACTTCTTGTTTATCAGCATGTGTAGTTTTGGTGTTTTTTGAGTCTATGAAGCAATTGGGTGCATTTAGGGGTTTAAAACATGAAACCGGGAATTTGTTGTTGTTCATGCATAAAGTAATGACCATTCATGTTCCTTAAGTACTAAATAAGCTTTAAACACCATTTAGGGACCTTAGGACACTTTAGGAATTTAGGAATAAATTGGAGGGTTTTAGACGAATGAAACAAAGTTTTCTAGGCATAGGGTATCAATACTATAAGAACAACACTGATACTGCTGGTCGTGTAAAGGAAAAATTCAAAAGGGTTTGTGATGAGATTATTGATACCCTATTAAGGAGTATCGATACTACTCAGGTGGTATCGATACTCGGGGCCTAATATTGATACTTGGGGTTTTGATTAAAAACATCGAAAGTAATTTTTTATCAGTACTCATAGAAGTATCGATACAAAGGGTAGAGTAACGATACTCCCCATAGAGGTATAGATACTAAGATATTTTTCAAAACATCAAAAGAAAATTTGGTATCAGTACTCAAGGGAGTATCGATACCCAAGAAGGACATTATCAATACTCTCAGAGGAGTATTGACATGTAGATATTTTTCCAAAATATAAAATGTAAATTTTGTGTCTAGGAAGTATCGATACCATAAGAGGGGGTACCGATACTCAAGGAGGAGTATCTGTACCATCGTGAATGTTTGGGCGATAAGCTTATCTCGGATTTGAAAGAGGAAACCAGGGGGTTTGATGAAGAAAACCTTCTAATAAGCTTACAAGTGGAATACCTTAATTAATTGTGTGTTATCATAAGATCTTAATGAGGTAATATCCCATAAGACTTATGCTTTGCTTGATGCTCGGGAAACATTGAAGACACCAGAGTTAATTGTGTACGAAGTTGGTATGATTGAGTAAATGATTATCCAGATATATATAGTCTAGTGCTTGTGCACTTTAAATTACTAAATAGATATTACGTTGATGTTAGGTGACATGGGCAAATCCTGAGTAATCTAGAGGAGTAAACTAACCGAGTGAGTTTCTAATGCTATGTGACTCGGACTCAACTCGAATTTTAGGGAGACGTTGATGATATGTGATCCATGTCTCTCCTAAAGTTCTTAGTAATCAAATAGGGGTGTGAGTTCTGTGATGCCAAGTGACCCCGAGCTACACCATGATGCATACTCTTGTTGTTGTGATAATGTATGTAAATGTTCATAATCATATTTTTAACATGCTCATATATTGGATACATGTAGTATAGTTGGGTTATTTGTGTGGCACTGAGCTTGTGAGCTCATCGTATGGAATGTGTTTCCGTGTATAGGCTCTTTAGTGCAATTGGAGGGCACGTCACAGTAGGGATGTCAATGGATCCTGGATCGACCCAAATCTGTAGATCTAGATCTATTTTATAGGGTCTGGATCATAAAATTTTAGACCTGACGGTTCTGGACCGGATCTGGAACCTCTTATTAAAGTACAAATATGGGTATGGATCTGACACTAAGATACTAGGTCTAGACTCATTTACTCGTTTATAGAAAAGCTCACCTTTGATTTTATAGGATGTTGATGATTTAGTGAAGAGTAGCACTCTAAGGAAGTAAAAGTGCGGAGAATGTTTCCTGATCTACATTGTGTGGCACTGAGCTTGTGAGCTCATCGTATGGAATGTGTTTCCGTGTATAGGCTCTTAGTGCAATTGGAGGGCACGTCACAGTAGGGATGTCAATGGATCCTGGATCGACCCAAATCTGTAGATCTAGATCTATTTTATAGGGTCTGGATCATAAAATTTTAGACCTGACGGTTCTGGACCGGATCTGGAACCTCTTATTAAAGTACAAATATGGGTATGGATCTGACACTAAGATACTAGGTCTAGACTCATTTACTCGTTTATAGAAAAGCTCACCTTTGATTTTATAGGATGTTGATGATTTAAGTAGTGATGAAGAGTAGCACTCTAAAGGAAGTAAAAGTGCGGAGAATGTTTCCTGATCTACATTTTTAATGTTTTTGTTATTCAAAAGATATCTGTGTAATTGTGTTGGAGTTTTTTTTAGACTTTAGTTTATCATTTTTTATTATGTTACTAGTTGTATTGAAATTAATATTTCTTCTATTGGAGATATGTTGTGAAATTAGTCAATAATAGTTTTATTACGTTATAAAATAGATTGAATTATCACTTATTTAACAGACCCGTGTTGGATCTGTTTTAGACCCAGATCTGTGAGATTCGTTGGATCTGGATATGGTTCCCAATTTTTTATACTCGTGGATCCAGGGCGGATCTGGATCTAGTATGTGAAAATGGGTCTGGGTCTGTGTCTAGCTGGATCCGGTCTAGATATGGCCCGTTGTCATCCCTAGTCACCAGGTTTCAAGATTTCCAGACTTGATTGCTTATTAGAGTATGTGTCAAGAATTTAATGGGCATGTACTGTCATATACCTTCGTTATTATTTGAGTCATAAACCCTACTTGGGTGATTCTATGTGACATTCTAATCATTCAGACTTCAGGTCAGATTAGATTAAGGTGTTATATGTAGTGGTATCAGAGCATCAGATTCAATTATTCCTAAGAATAGCATGTTAGAGTCGTTAGGCATCAATCAAGTACATACATCTACACTGTCAAGCATACTTAAATGTCTGGAAATGACGATGTTGAGTCTTATTCTTCCTTAGAAATCATAGGTTGTGGTAGACGACCCCGCTTATAGTCAGGAGGGTGGTGAGAAGAGTTGTTTCTCCCTAGCTGGAGACACATGTGATGAGTTTGTTCCTGACTCCAAGGATATGTGTATCTCGAAAGAGGCGGGGATGGACAAAGAGATATATTTTTTCATGACCTCTTGCATGTACTGAGGCACATTGTTAGAGCCATCCCTAGGGCACCCACTCCATATATTCCACTGTCAGTATCCCTCAGAAGTCCCGCATCGAGAGACTTAACTATTATAAGATCACCGATGTTTTAGGTTCAAGAGACGATGGCTCTATAGTTGCTGACCAGTAGCTCCAAAAGACCATTCACACCTTACGATAACTTTATCTTACCCCCAAGAGTAACCTAAAGTGCATCACTACCCTATTGAAGGGTGATGAGATAGACTGGTGTGAGACTATGAAGTTGGCGCTAGAGCATGAGCAACCAACTTGGGAGTTATTTCTGTCAGAGTTCAGACAGAAGTACATCGATGAGACCCATACTAATAACCTGAGAGATCGATTTCTGCACTTGACCCTGGATGACCACTCCGTTTATGAGTATGAGAGCAAGTTTCTACGTTTGAGGCGCTATGCGCTAGAGTTAGTGGCCATTAGGGAGTACCACTACAAAAGGTTCTGGAAAGGCCTTTACATAGACATTCTTACTGATATGGCAGTCGATCCACCCATAATCTTTCAGAGATAACCCGTCAGGAAAAGACGATCAAGTGAGTTCTAAACTAGAGGGTCAAACTATATAGTGACGTTATGGGTAAAGCTGTAGAGCCCTGACTTTTCTGGAGCATCTCAAACTTTGGCTAAGAGGGAAGAGACCCTTGAGGGTCGTGGAGACCTTCATCTTCTTAGTCCCAAAAATTAGGACAAGGTCTAAACTGTGAACGAGGATTAGAGGGTCGTTGGAATCCACTAACTTTAGTATTTGTGGTGAAGACCAATGGTTCAATTAGGACAATGCATCCCCGACTTACAGACAATATGGTAGGAGACACTCAGGTGAGTGTCATAGAGCTTCTGGAGCATGCTATAAATGTAGGTCATTCAAACATCTTATCAGATACAATCTTGAGATAGGGAGTGTAGCACCGCTAATTATGTATAGATCAACTCTAATTATTTATAAGGGTCGATAATTCTTTCAAAGATGAGGTAGTTTGGAGTAGATTAGAGGTACTTCCAAATGTGTAGTCAATACTGACGTTAGGGTTACCTCATGTCAGTACACAGTCAGAGCTCAAGAGGATTGTGAGGCTACTGATGTCATATTAGGAATCTTTATAGTTTTTGGTATGCCTATTACTGCTTTGGTATATTCGGGTCACCCATTTCTATATTTGTTCGACCTTATCCGCGAGAGAGGTAACCCATCAAATGACTTATAAGTCAAGGTTTGAGTCCCCTAGGACTAGACGTGTTAGTAAACAAGGTCCATCGTAGGTGGTTGGAAGAGATTTAAGGATAAACACTTCCAGTCGACTTGATGGGACTACCTTTTTGAGAGTTCTATGTAATCCTTGGGATGGATTGATTATCCAAGCATGATGCGAGTCTAAGATGTAGGTCTAGACAACTTAAACTTCATAAGTCAGATGGCACCAAGATTATAATGGCAAACGAATAGCTCAGTTACACCTTTAGGATTGTTTTTACCTTAGAGGCCCATAAGATGATAAACACTTTTTATGAGGCATTTTTAGCTCATGTGGTCGACACTCATATTCCAAGTTCAGTTTTAAAGGAGATCCATACTGTGAGAGACTTTGTTGATTTTTTTTCGGAGGAGTTGTCGGGTTTACCACCCAATAGGGAACTAGAATTTGGCATTGAAGTCATGCCAGGTTTTAGCTATGGTGTCCATTGCTCCCTACCACATGGAATCGATAGAGTTGATGGAGCTTAAAGCTCAAATCCAAGAACTTCTACAGCGAGGATTCATCTGACAAAGCATATCACGTAGGGGAGAACCAGTTTTGTTCGTAAAAAAGAATGATAGCTCGATATGATTATGCATTGACTACCGTTAATTAAATAGGCTAACTGTGAAGAATCGATATCCACTTCTGAGGATTGATGATTTGTTTGACTAGCTTAAGAGAGCTAGAATGTTCTTCAAAATTAACTTGAGGTCGGGGTACTACTAGCTGAAAGTTAAAGAGGCCGACATAATGAAGCCAACTTTTAGAACCAAGTATGATCACTATGAGTTCCTCGTGATGCATTTCGGTCTCACCAATGCCTCATTTGCGTTCATAGACTTGATGGATATGATCTTTCATTAGTACCTATATCAATTTGTAGTGGTATTCATCGATGACATCTTGGTGTACTCCTATTCAGAGGAGGAGCATGACCGTTACCTCCATATTGTACTACAAACTTTGAGGGAGTGTTATTTGCATACCAAGTTCAGTAAATACAAGTTTTGGTTATTAGAGGTTTCATTTTTGGGCCATATGATATCCGCTGAGGGTATCCGAATTGACCCTTAAAAATTTGAGTCATTGTTGAGTGAGAGCCACCTCGAAATGTGTCCGAGGTGCGTAGTTTTCTAAAACTCGCTGGATACTATCATCGATTTGTTAAAGGGTTTTCTATTATTTTCGTTCTTATAAAGAAGCTGCTGTAAAAGGGAGTACCATTTTTATGGGACGATAAACATCAGCAAAACTTCGAGAGATTGAAAGAGATTTTAACTCAGGTACAGGTGTTGACTCAGCCGAAGATGGGTAAGGATTACACGGTGTTTAGCGATGCTTTAATGAACGATTTAAGCCATGTGTTAATACAAAAGGGTAAGGTAGTCACGTATGTATCTTGACAACTCAAACTTCATGAACGCAACTAACCTACCTATGATTTGGAACTAGCGGTTGTGGTCTTTGCCTTAAAAATTTGGAGACACTAAAAATTTGGAGACACTACTTATTAGGAGAGAAATGCTACATCTTCATCGACCACAAGATTTTAAAGTATTTGCTCATACAAAATGAGTTAAATCTAAGGTAACGATGTTGGGTGGAATTATTTAAGGATTATGACTGTATAATCGATTATCACTCAGGTAAGGCAAATGTAGTAGTAGATGCTTTAAGTCAAAAGAAAGTATCAGATCTTCGAGCGTTATTTACATGATTGAGTTTGACCGTTAATGGTGGGTTATTAGCCGAATTATAAGTTAAACCTGAGTTGGTTAAGGAGGTGAAGGGACTTCAGAGTACCGACCATCACTTTTTGACTAAAGTGGAACAAACTCGTCATCGTGAAGCACCTAGTTTTGTTTTAAAGGATGGCGAGGTGTTGTACTTCTAGGGACGGTTATGTGTTATGTCCATCAATAAGTTACAAGCCAAGATCCTCAGTGAGGTGCACTGTAGTTCATTTTCTATCTATCTAGGAGGAAACAAGATGTATTAAGGCCTTCGTCAGTTTTATTGGTGGTCGGGTATGAAAAAAGAAATATTCGAGTTTGTATTGAGGTGTTTGGCTTGTCAGTAAGTTAAAGCAGAACATCAGGTTTCATCATAGGTGCTTCAACCTATTCAGACCCTGCAGTGGAAGTGGGATAGAGTAACCATGGACTTTGTAATTGGGTTACCAATGACACGAAAGAAACATGATACAATCTGGGTAGTACTCGACCAATTGACCAAGTATGCTCATTTTTTACTGGTTCACATAGATTTCACCATATAAAGGTTGGCTCGATTTTATGTTCAAGAGATAGTGAGACTGTATGGAGTACCGATATATGTTGTCTCCGATCAAGATCCGCAGTTCACATCAAGGTTTTGGAAGACACTTCATGAGGCTTTAGGTACCCAGTTACATTTTAGCATTGCTTTCCATCCGCAGACCGATGGTTAGTCTGAGCGTGTGATTTAGATTTTAGAAGATATTTTTGGATATTGCATGATAGACCTCGAGGAGAGTTGAGAGGATCACCTACCGTTAGTCAAGTTTGTATACAACAACATCTACTAGTCAAGCACTCAAATGGCTCCCTATTAAGCTTTATGTGGAAGAATGTGTAGGATGCCCTTGTGTTAGATAAAGCTTAGTGAAAGAAATATGGTTGGTCTCAATCTAATTAGAGAAGTTGTGGAGAAAGTATGATGGATTCAGAATCGTATAAAGGAAGCTTTTAATCGTCAAAGTTCATATGCAAACTTGAAACGTAAGGACATAAAGTTTGAGATAGATGAAAATGTTTTCATAAAGGTGTCACATTGGGAGAGAATGCTTAGTTTTGGGCGCAAAAAGAAGTTAACTTCACGTTTAATTGAACCCTACGAGATTCTTGAGAGAGTTGGACCCATAGCCTATCGACTAGCCTTGTCGCCAGAGATGGAGTGTATTCATAACGTATTCCATGTGTCGATGTTTATGAGGTATCGTTCTGACCCTTCACATGTTGTTCTACTAGAGCAAATCGAAGTAAGGCAAGATATGACTTATGAGGAAGAACCGATGAAGATCTTGGATATAGAAGTAAAGGAGCTGAAGAACAAACAAATTTTGTTAGTGAAAGTTTTATGGAGAAACCATGGGGTAGAAGAGGCAACTTGGGAAATTAAGGAAGATATAAAACTTCCATATGCACACCTTTTCTATTCTGGTAAATTTCGAGGAAGAAATTTCTTCGTAGGAGAGGAGAGTTGTAACGCCCCGATTTATGGGTTTTTAGTTTTGGGTAAACCCGTGTGGGTTGTAATTTAGGCTAAGAGACCATTTAGAAGTGTTGGGTTGGATTTTGGCTTGTTATAGTTTTGTCTTGAGCCCATCAAGGCTTGAAAAGGGTTGACCATGAAAGGAGAAGAATTAGGAGAGTAGTTTACCCCTAAATGTATTCAAAGACTGAAATCCTTATATTACATTGAGCTTATACATACAGAAAATCTCATGCTTCTTTTTCTTCATTCTTTGTCTTTTTCCCCTCCCAATTCAAGCTTCATTCTCCATCTCCTCCCATGAAGCTAGGCAAATGTGATAACTTGTCAAACTTTCCTTCATAATCCAAAAAGCTAAGGTAAGAAATGAAATCGAAAATCCCCTAACTTTATCCCAAACCCATTCTTGTAAGTTTTAGTTATGGAAAACCATAAATGGGGGTTTATGATGGGTTTTTGATTTTATAGCTCCTTAATGTTTCCAATTAATTTTTAAAGTTTTGGAGTCATGTTTTCAATCTTCTTAAGCCCCTAGATGAGCTATTGACTCATTATTTTGTTTATGATTAGTAAAGAAGGTTGGAGAGAGCTCCAAATATAAGTATAAGGAGAAACTTGTCCTTTGGTGATCTTGGAGAGTTCTCTTGCAGCTTGGATAAAAAGTAACACATTTCTAACCTTCCTCACTACTTGTAGATTAACATGTGTAGTTTTGGTGCTTGTATGAGTCTATGAAGTAATTGGGTGCATTTGGGGGTTCAAAACATGAACATGATAATTTGTTGTTGTTCATGCATAAAGTAACGACCTTCCATGTTCCTTAAGTACTAAATAAGCTTTAAACACCACTTGGGGGCCTTAGGGGCACTTTAGAAATGAATTAAAGGGTTTTAGACGAGTGAAATAGAGTTTTCTAAGCAAATGTATCAATATTGTAAGAACAATACCGAATACTGTTGGTCGTGTAAAGGCAAAATTCAAAAAGTTTGTGAGGAGAGTATTGATACCCCATCAAGGAGTTTTGATATAGCTCAGGTGGTATCGATACTCAAGGTTTTGATCAGAAACATCGAAAACAATTTTGGTATCAGTACTCTTGGAAGTATCGATACCAAGGGTAGAGTATTGATACTCCCTATAGGGGTATCGATACTAAGATATTTTTTCAAAATATCGAAGGAAATGTTGGTGTCGGTACTCAAAGAAGTATCGATAACCAAGAGGGAGAGTATCGATATTCTCAGGGAAGTATTGACACTGAGATATTTTTCTAAAACATTAAATGCAAATTTTGTACTGGTACTCGGGGAAGTGTCGATACCACAAGAGGGGGTACCGATACTCAAGAAGGAGTATTTGTACCATCATGAATATTTGGACGATAAGCTTAGCTCGAATTTGAAAGAGGAAACCAAGGAGTTCGATGAGGGAAACCTTCTAATAAGCTTACAAGTGAAACACCTTAATAACAACTCGAATTGTAGGGAGAAACTAATGTTATGTGACCAGGTCTTGCCTAAAGTTCTTAGTAAGCAAATAGGGGTGTAGTTCCGTGATGATAAGTGACCCCGAGCTACCATGATGCTTACTCATGTTCTGTGATAATGTATGCAAATGTTCATAACCATACTTATAGCATGCTCATCTGTTTGATGCATGTAGTATAGTTGGGTTATTGTGCGGTACTGAGCTTGTGAGCTTAGCGTATGGAATGTGTTTTCGTTCGTAGGTTCTTAGGTGTCATCAGAGGAGCTTGTCGCTAGGTTTCAAGATTTCCAGACTTGATCGCCTATCAGAGTATGTCTCAAGTATTTAGTGGGCATATATTGTCATATACCCTTTTTATTATTGAGTCGTAAACTCTACTTTGTACTTATGTATTTTGGGATAGTTGTTAACGCTCCCCTATATTTTTAAATACTTATATCTTGTAAAGGTATTATGCTTTGGGTACTTTATAATATGCTCGAGTTTTAAATTGGTCAAATGTTTTTAAAGATGTTTTAAAATATAATTTACTCTTAATTCTAGTACTAAGTGATTATATTCAAAGTCTCCCCCTTATCTCTCAACTCACCTTGAACAATCTGAAATTTCTTTCGAATTATACATTAACCTTGATCAATTTAAATCTGCCGTAGCAAAGAGTGAGTAATTATAAATTATTTTTTAATAGTTCGGTAAGGTTGTATTTATTTAATTTTTTATCAAATTAATAATACCCACACACTTTGCGGACATAATTATTGGAACCAAAAATCTTTTTAAAAGAATAATATCTTTTTTTAATAATTCAGTAAATTGTATTTATTTATTTTACAAATTATTAATGCACACACATTTTATCAACACAATTATTGAAATTTAAATTTTTTAAAAAGAATAACGTTTTCTTTTATTATCGGATTCACTGGAGTTTTGGAATATGTTTATTTAATGGAATGCTATGGTGTCTTGAAAGAGCTAGCTGTCCCCACAATATCGAACGGCAAAATGCATCATACAAGACAAATGCATGCCCACAGTGAGATTACACAGCCAAACGTATCAAGTCATGCCCGAGTTGAGGTTAATCTAATTAGTAAACATCCATTTGAGGAATTACAGGGTAGAAATGAACTGATGTAAGGCATGTGACAGTCCTACATTGGAAACACCCAATTCCATGTATTTTAAGAATCTCAACGCTACCTCCAAACATATAATCAAATTGAGAATTAAATTATTCTTTTTCACTTTTGTTTGTTTCTTTTCGTTACATCGGAGTTCGAATCCTACCACTAAAATGTTTAGGGTTTTCTTTTTCACTGCCCCATCTTGTCAGTCACCGAACACCACCACCACAATCTTTTCAAATCATTTTATTATTGTATATTATAAGTTATTTGTATAATCTTAAAATCAAGTTACATTTTAAATCAGATAAAAAATCTTTTTAAACTTAATCAGATTGAATGACAATAAAAAAATATGATACTCAGATCAATCATATAAATCAAACCACACCCTAACTAAGTGATAAATTATAATATCTCTCACCTATTTATTTAACAATGTAAACAAGATTAATTTCATAAAAGCAAATAAAACTGATAAAATGATAAAATCTCCTGTAAAGTATTTAACACAATTTGCATTTCGAATATTTCGAACCCTAATTTAGTTAGCTAGAATAACCTAACGGTTAGGTGGTCCAAATATATATTTTAATAATTTAAAAAACCAATTAAGAGCGTGGAGAAACGCGCTATATGATAATGGGAGCTTATTTTCAAGTGAGAAGAGAGATGTCAGCACTGAACGTGTTGTTTAACCTCTAATTTCTCTCTATAATCAAAGTAGGCTAGGGTTTTCTTCTAGCTGAGCAAAACAAGGGCTCTGTGTTTTCCTTACTCTTTGACCCGTTTTCTTCTCCCGGAATGTATCTCTGAGCTTGTTATAGAAGAACCTTTTAGGGTTTTCTTTTTAGTGGTTCATAAAGCAAGAAAGTTGATGGAAATGGGTTGTCTTTGAGAGGAATGTTGGCTGGCTCGATGCTAGGGCTTTGAGCTTTGAATTTTGAAGTGATCAAAGTGAAGGTATCGGACCAGGCTTCATTCCCCTCAAACATTCTCATCTTTCACGGCTCCGGTTCCCGAGAGTTCGAGCGATGATCGAAGAAGAAATCAAGGAGAAACGGTTGATGGGAATGTTGTCTGGCTCAAGGTCATCTAGGTTGATCTTTGTATTTACATGAGAGTTTCTTGGATTTACTTTTTTTCCGGGAAAGTTTCTGGATACATATGTTTAGCCCTATATGATCTCGGACCAGGCTTCATTCCGTCAACCAAACACTTCCTCCGACCTGTTTCTGTCAGGAGATGCTGTGTTGCATGGAATCCGTTGACCCACTTGTCGAAAATGCTAACGGACAAAGCGCAAAAGATGCCATTGACTTGGTTTTAATTTTGCCTCCTCTTTTTGTGTGGAACTTTAATTTGTCTCTTTTTTCTCCCTTTGTTTCATTACAAATCTCCCAAACATAAATGATGAATCTGTGGTCTTAAATATAATTTAATAATTAATTCACCTTCACATTTATGTATGTATGTGTGTGTGTACGTAGTTGAATGCATGTTCAGTGTGTAAAACTGTTATTTTTGGTATACATCCATATATGTATATGTGTGTAAAAGAAAGCATATACCTTGTTTCTTCATTTCTCCATTCCATTTGATCTCCCCAGCATAGTGAAGAAAATAAATAATCGTTCTTATCAACCCTAAGTCATGTTATCACTTGAAAAGGAAAAGAATAATCTTATAAAACCTTATATGTTAGTTTTATATTCGATTCAATAACGAAAACAATTATATGTATGTTAGTTTTATATGTTTTAATAGCGGAGTTGTCTTGGACAAGTGACCTTGATCTCCTAAAATGAAAAAAATTATTAGCCCCTTAAAATTTGTCAAATTATAAATTAGTCCAATCATAAAATTGTTACTTACCCCACAAAAATTATATTTATAATTCTATTATTTGATATTTTGGGGTCCTCGTGACCTTGGTTTCTTTTAATAAAATAATTTCGGCTTAGTATTACGTGTTTATTTAAGGTTTAATAATAGTTAAGATGGAGGGTTTTCAGATTCGTGTATAAAAATATAAAAGAAGAGAGTATATATATATATATAGAATAGTCGAGGTTAGGTTATTTGATTTATAATAGGGCAAGTACAATAGAATTACGCGTGCCAAGGTTAGAAGTCTAACAGCATATGCATTACCGCTTCTTTTCTATGAATTGCAGGCAAAGGAGCATTGGCTTGCATGGGCCACTACTGGTTCATTGTACCTTCATTATTTTTTTTATTGTCCTCACGATTCCAAGATTTCGTCTTGATTAATCCGGATCAATCCGCGTTTTATACTTGACTTTGGTGGTTTAATTTCCCGGCAAATATTTTTTACATATACAAAGACCGGAACTCGAAACCTTAACTATAATATGCATAAATTAAAGAGAAAATAACCTCAGTGACCGAAAATGCCTTATAATATACGATTTTAACCAACTTTTTTTGAATTTTCCAAAATGACCAACAAAATAGCAACGCAAACTCTAATTTTTCAACTCAGTTTCCAAATTCGCAACGCGAATATCCAGATTCGCAACGCGATTTTGAAAAAAGTGTTGTGATAGTTAAAATGTGTTGCGATAGTTAAATTGCGAGAGTTTGAAAACGTGTTGTTGCGATAGTGAAAAATCCAAAATAAGTTTACATTTTAACTATTCCAAATTCACGTGGAGTTTGAAACAATAAGAATGTGTTGCGATAGTGTAAAGATTCTCAAGCCATTTGTAAGATCTTAGTTTGAAAATAAAGAATGTGTTGCGATAGTGTAAAATTCCCAAGTGTTGGCAATGTTCAATCCCACAGTATTGGAAACACTATTCAGAATGGGTATTAAGGCTGGATTCCCACTTCCTTGTTGAGTGGAAGAGAACAAGGGGACTCTCGCGCACCGCCGCCCCGCCGTCCCGTCTCGGGTCGTAGTCGTGGTCGTGGTAAGTAATAGTAATAGTAATAGTAATAGTAATACGTGTCTTCGACACGTCCGCGCGGATACTATATGTTTAGAGAAAATTCTTAAGAAACAAATGCAATACCACCAGTCGTTGCGATTTTGGAAAATCGCAACGCGAATTTGGACTATCGCAACGAATTTGGAAAATCGCAATGCGAACTTCGACTATCGCAACGTGAACTTGGACTATCGCAACGAATTTGGAAATCGCAATGCGAACTTCGCTATCGCAACGTGAACTTGGACTATCGCAACGAATTTGGAAAATCGCAACGCGAACTTCGACTATCGCAACGTGAACTTGGACTATCGCAACGAATTTAGAAAATCGCAACGTGAACTTCGACTATCGCAACGTGAACTTGGACTATCGCAACGGATTTGGAAAATCGCGTTGCAAATTTGGAAACTGAGTTGAAAAATTAGAGCTCGCGTTGCGATTTTATTGGTCATTTTGGCAAATCCAAAAAATGTTGGTTAAAATCGTATATTATAAGGCATTTTCGGTCACTGAAGTTATTTCTCTAAATTAATTGTAAGCTTTGTTTCATTAAAGCTTTTTCCTATTTGTTTTATTACTATATATTTACGGTTTGTTTTATGCATGATTGCAATGTACTGCCATGTACAGTTGACGTTGGATTATAGGTTAGAAAAGGGTCCTCAACAATTCAAATCTAAAAGTGACCCAAGAAAAAAGCTGATGTGGACTTAGTTTTGGGTCAAATAGGCCTATTCTTAGAACAATAAAGCCTAACCCAGCCCAACAATCAGTTTATATGGCCCGACAAAATTGATGTGGATTCTTAGGGTTAATTTAATAAACATTCTAGGACTACGATTCGAATTTTATATTGATCTTTAAATTTTAAAATATTTTAATTAAACTGTCAATCTATCGATATTTTATCAATCAATTTTTTTTATCATTCTCACGTTAACATAAGGGTTAAACGTATTGTACGTACACAATAAATTTAAATAATTCACATGGTGAATATGTACATGTTTAACATTTTTATTTACATATTTTAAATATATTCTACACTACATTCATATCGATATTTAATATTGAACCGACAATTAATAAAAAATGATTTGATTGATTTAGTATGAAGTAATGACACAATTACGTGTATAGTGGAAGGGACCTCTCCTCCCCAATGAAAATAAAAAAGGGTACAATTTCTCTTTAGGTCATTGTAGTTTTGAAATGAGAGAAATAAATCATATTTTTAGATTTGAAATTACTTCTTACATTCCTACAAATTTCAAAATTAGACATATTGGTCGATTCCATTCCTCTGTTTAAATTTTGAACTGAAGCTTAATAATTAAGACCCATGGTTTTCAGAACTGGACCGGTTAGCGAACCGGTCATGCTACCGGTTCACTGATTCAACCGGTCAAACCGATCCGACCGGTCGGAAGAACCGGACGACGTCATAATTATTTAAAAAATTAATAAAAAACCAAAAATATTTAATAAAAATAATTTTTTATATCACAAGTCATATTCAAAGCAAGTCATAACATATATAAATTAAAAACCATAAAATCAAGTGAAACAAAATGATTCAAATTAACTACAACATAATATTTAAGGTAAAACATATTAAATAATAAATATAATTATATAACTATAATTAAAAAATAAATTTGGGGCTAAAAAAATCATAACAAAATGATATTGTTTGGTTTAATTTTTTTTTTAAAACAATCTCACATGGCTAAGAAACATAGAAGAGCATCTCAAAAGTCTAAAGAGAAAATATGAGAACAAAACAATCTCACATGGCTAAGAAACATAGAAGAGCATCACAAAAGTCTAAAGAGAAAATATGAGAACAAAACAATCCCACATTGCTAAGAAACATAGAAGAGCATCACAAAAGTCTAAAAGGAAAATATGAGAACAAAACAATCCCACATTGCTAAGAAACATAGAATAGCATCACAACTAACTTCTATAAATAATAGAGGTAATTTGGTATTCAAAATCATGGAGCCTTTTGGTGAGCATTGAGTGAACTATTCTTTCACTTTAATCAAGCTCGAATTTTAGGCTTTAATTGAGCTTCTAAATTTTTTTTAGTTCAAGCCTTTTTGAGTTCAAGTTTCAATATTATATTTCGAGTTTGAGTTGAACTTGATGATTTTTAACTTGTGAGTTTGAGTGGAGTTGAGCTTACTTTTAAAGTTTTCAAGTTCGAGTTGAGCTCAGCAATACTCGAGTTCGACTTGGCTCGTTTAACAAACGACGTTTGGTTTAATTTTTTTTAAAAAAAAAAACAAAATTTCTGTTTTTTTTCCGGTTTTCAGTCGATCCGGTTCGAACGGTTCAGCGGTTCTGACCGGTTTACTAGTAGCGGTTCAACCGGTTTAGATTGAACCGGATTAGACAACGATTCCCGATTGAACCGATTGAACCGACCGGTTCGATCCGGTTTTCAAAACAATGTTAAGACCTGACTCGTTTTATTATTATTTACAATTTTCGAAGTATTAAAATATATGTCATAATTTGGATGCTAGAGTAATTAACTTGGAGTTAATTTATTTTATTTTTATAGACATTATTAGGGTTTGCCCTATTTTTTAAATATTTTTCTTTAGATGTCGTTAATCTCTTTTTTTTTCTTTATCTTCGTAATCGGAGAATGCATTAACCTTGATGCTGATTGCCGACCGTTAGTATTCATTGTTTTTCTTTGATTTATTATAGCAAATCTTTATTTTTTATTATTTTTTTTATTTTTAATAATTATGCCTTTATGACACGTTTTCTTCTGCCTTTATGATATATTTTCGATCATTTGTTCATTATTTTTGTTTATTTTTTTGGTTGGATTTGACATCACCACAGCTGATCAAGATGTCACTTTATTTGTTATCATGCTGAGACCCTCAAATTGAATTTAGATACATGATTTATGTTTGTGGATAAAATGACCATCCAACTTAGTTGGTAGAGCATAAAGTTCTTAACCTTGAGGTCGTGGGATCGAGTCCCATAGAGGACATTTTCATAATTCGGAGGTCTCCTACGAAAGCTGCTCTCAACCTAGTGTTGGGGGCAGCCTATTATCTTACCTCCCCCTTACCCCATTACATATGGGAACAAGGGACAGTCATTTTTTATTTATGTTCGTGGATAGTATTTTCAATATTTAATCAATATTTAATTAATTACGGTTAATACTTAATCAATATTTAATTAATTATGGTTAAGATAAGGAAGAAAAAAAATTCTTTCTATAGTGAAACTAGCTGAAGACGAAAGGTTGAAAAATAACTATGGAAAGATCCATGTTTAGTCCCACATAGAAACAGCTAGTGTTTTCGATTGCTCTAAAATTCTAATCACAACAACCAAGCAGACTACCAGCTGGATCAGACAAATACTTGTTCTGTCTAGTTCTTTATATCAGATTTCTTGGCATATGTCTTGTCCTGTTGCTTAGACTCGGGGCTGTTGTGGTATATTATAAGGCTATGCCGACTGTCGAAATCTCTGACGAGCTGTTTCATTTTCTTGCCGGAATCCATGGCCGAACCTTTCGGATCTTCATGTATTAGCCCTTTGATTGCTTCGGGCATTGGTTCATCTTTCATCACACTTCTCCAGTACTCCCCTGGTTCTTTTCTTGCATGGCTGAGATGCACAAACTGCAGAAAAGAAAAACACCAGATTAACATAATTGATGTATAGGAAGTAGGGTGCTTATTCAGCAAATCAAAAATATTTTACTTGACTCAAAAACTGTTTACTCGTGCTCGACTTAACTCGATACTTGATAAGCTCGATAAAATTTACTCGACTCGTGTTTGTTAAAAAATTCGTTATTTGACTCATTGCTTAACTTAACTTTTTGCTCCTTAAGCTTCTTACCTTGTTTTTTTAAAAATATATAAAATCTAATGATACCATATGAGCTTAATATAATCATAAATTAACAATTTTGATCAAAATAATGTAAAAAGCAATTTCAAATTCTAAACTCGAAAGTAACAATCCATAAGTACAACAAACCAACATACTACAATCATTCTTGGAAGGAAAAAGATTTTTAACAATACATAATCAACCCTAAAGAAATTAACGAGCCTTTTATTATCCTTTCGAGTCACGTTTGACTTTACTCGACTTGACTCGTTAAGAGATCAAGTCAATCTCGAGTTTGAGGGAAAGAAACCCGAATCACACATTAATCAAGTTTTGATCGAATTAAATTCGAGTTGCTCAACTCAATTAACAGGAAGAGAGAAACGGATGAATTATTGATTTTGCTTACCAGGAGCAGAAAGCAGAAGATGATGAAAGAGAAGAAAGTCTTCATATCTAGGCAGTTGAAAAACAAGGGTTAGGTTTTTACTATTTTGTACATTGTAAGCTGCTCAAGACTGACCAACCATTTATAGGCCATTAACGAAAGGACAAGCAAGAGATTATTATACTGCATGTTTTCACTGTTTTATCGAAGAATCGATTAAACAAATAGTATTATTCTTTAACGAATACTGTGTGTTTTTAGGGTATTAGAACCTCAAGTTCTAAGGGAAAACTATCCCTTTTTTCAAAAACAAATAACACATACTTTTTGACCTATTTTAGTATTATGAACCTTCTTTCTGATAAGATATTCAAAGGCTGATATCTAGAATTGGAATCTCATTTGTCACCAATTTTGTAGTTGATTTATTTCAAGCCTGTTGATTAAATTAAGCGATATCTGCAATCTGTACTGCAATCTCTGTACTGTGTGGCAAATTAGAAAAGGATTTCTGAGTGGAACATTATCCTATTATGCAGCATTTAGTGATTTGTTGACTTAAACAGATTAATCATTTCATCATCTAATGGCTAATGCTAGAGCAAGCAGGTTAGGTTTTTTTTTCTCTGGTGAACAGTTGATGTTAATGTCCTTTTCATGCACATATAGAGACACACTGGAGAACGGCATATGTATATATATATATATATATAAACATATTTATGTATTTATTTATAGAAAAAATTCAAGACCATTTGGTCTTAAGTTGACTCTCAAATGAAGATACTCAGCAATGATGCGGTTGCCAAGTCATGCTTACACACCATGAAAAAACTTAAGCTCTGTTCAAAGTTGACCTCCCATATATATTATTACAACCTTAATTAAAACATTACCTTTACTCATTTAATGCCTATCAACATGTGAGACATAGCCTACACCAGTATATTTTATCAGGATTTTACTGATGTATATATATATATATATTCTAGTTTGGTAAGATACAGTATAAAAAAGGGTTTCAATTCAGAGACTTGCACATCTTTTTTATTGATATGTTCCTATTTTAATCATGGAGATGGGCCTATATATATCTTCATATACTTTTGCATGATCCTGTTGTTGATTATCAGCTTAGCAAAAACAATTAAGCTTTTTAAGTGCAATGAGAAGTGGATGAGACTGTAAATATGGGGAGAAATTTTGAAGGTTACATAGAGAGTCTTCAGATTAAAGATGAGTAAATTGATTCGTTTGGACTATTCGAAATATTCGAGATAACCGATTAGTAACCTAAATTTCAAATTCGAATGGAGTTTGAACAATAGAAAAATTGAATATTAAATTTTAATCATTTTTGATCTTTAGGTTTAGTTAAGTAATTTAATTGTTTGTGATTTGGGTTCTAATTTTCTGTTTTCTTCGGTTCCTCCTTCATCTTAGTCCATTTTTAATCAAATTTAAACCACAAACACCTGAATCGATGTAGAATACATGTGCAACTTTAATTCTTTAATTACAAAAAAATTCCTATTTTTTCATCGAAACCCCTGAACTTTGTATTATTCATTTCGATCCTCTAACGGTAATTCTTCGTAAATTCTTTTTTTTCATTAGTTACTTGACTCATTTATATTTTCATAAATTCTTTGTCCTTAAGTATCTTCTTTAAAAAATAACATAGCCTACACCAGTATATTTTATCAGGATTTTACTGATGTATATATATATATATATATATATATATTCTAGTTTGGTAAGATACAGTATAAAAAAGGGTTTCAATTCAGAGACTTGCACATCTTTTTTATTGATATGTTCCTATTTTAATCATGGAGATGGGCCTATATATATCTTCATATACTTTTGCATGATCCTGTTGTTGATTATCAGCTTAGCAAAAACAATTAAGCTTTTTAAGTGCAATGAGAAGTGGATGAGACTGTAAATATGGGGAGAAATTTTGAAGGTTACATAGAGAGTCTTCAAATTAAAGATGAGTAAAATTGATTCGTTTGGACTATTCGAAATATTCGAGATAACTCGGATTAGTAACCTAAATTTCAAATTCGAATGGAGTTTGAACAATAGAAAAATTGAATATTAAAATTTATAATCATTTTTGATCTTTAGGTTTAGTTAAGTAATTTAATTGTTTTGTGATTTGGGTTCTAATTTTCTTGTTTCTTCGGTTCCTCCTTCATCTTAGTCCATTTTTAATCAAATTTAAACCACAAACACCTGAATCGATGTAGAATACATGTGCAACTTTAATTCTTTAATTACAAAAAAATTCCTATTTTTTCATCGAAGCCCCTGAACTTTGTATTATTCATTTCGGTCCTCTAACGGTAATTCTTCGTAAATTCTTTTTTTTCATTAGTTACTTGACTCATTTATATTTTCATAAATTCTTTGTCCTTAAGTATCTTCTTTAAAAAATAACATTATAAATATAATCTATAATTTCAAATTTAATTTAATAAAAAACATTATAAATCTTACTCATACATACAAAAAAGAATATTAACAAATATATTGTATATGATTAATGATAATCTTTTAACTTGAAACTGATTAGTACCATAATATTATAATCAAAAGCAGAATAATAATATTTGGTTTGATTTGAATTAAATTTCATAAATTTGATTAAAAAATTCAAATAAAATTTAAAACATTAAATAATACTCAACAACTCGACTAACTTAATTTTTTTTACTCAATTAGAATAATAACTCCTCTTCAGACCCCACTACAACTCTAAGTTGGCTCTCCATGGCTAAAGTCAACTTCATACACAATTTTCTATTTTGTGCTTAACAAAGACTTTGTCTAGTTGTTCTTTTTCTGGTTCCCATTTGGTTCATGCACACAGCATCTTTATTTAATTTTTTTTTATTCTCATATAGTTTGGTCTAATCTTTAACATTTTTATTATGGCTACTTATGCCATGATTTGCTGGGCACATGATCATTGTCTTGGCCTGATATGCCAAAGTCAACTTCATCTGCATATCAAATATGTAAGCTTGATTGCACCCTTTGAATTTTCTTCTTCTATTTTCTAGATTAATTAAAAAAATAATTCATTTTTTATCTTCCATATCCGTGTTTCATGTTCGGAATTCGTGATATTTTGATTGCTTCATTATTAAGAAAAGAGAAAACTAAGTAAAGCAAAAGGTTTAAAGCACTGTGACCTTTTATGAATGAAAAAAAAAGGGATTTCCTTCAATTTTCCGTAAATCACATTAGTCTATGTTCTATTGGTTGCTTTTATGCTGTGGAGTTATGAAATCACTTTTCATTAGTCTAAAGAAAGGTCAACCATTCACATTGTCAACTTTAGGCAAAGGAAAAAAGAAGTCCAGTTTCCATGTTATGTGGATGATATTGTATTATGCAATGTGCAAAAACTGTGCACATATAGTTTAATATTTAATCCCGGATTCAAATTTCAACATCTGTAACTTAATATGGCATTATCCGATATGTTATTTGTGAAATATCAAAGAGAAATGAATCTCCTCCATAAGAATTTTCAATGGACTTTCAGCTCCCTTGTTCAATCTTTAATCATTACAATGATGAAATGAACAATAGTTCATGCATATGTTCATTGTGTACATGACAAGGTACGTTCTGCACTAGGGCACTCCATTGTTGATAGTCAACTCATCTGCAGATTTGAACTTTTTTTTATTGCTTAGCTCACAATCTAACCCTAGTTAAGTTTGGTTAAGCCATGTTCGCTGACATCCCCGGCAGTCCATCCCTATTTCCCATATTGATTAAGAATATTTATAGTAGTCTTTATTGCGTGTATCAACCGTAAGGTAATGATGATTATTTAATAAGTTGATTCGATTAGAAAGATTTGACGTTCAAATCTTAGTTTTATTTTGGTGCATCACGTAAATTTGTCAGAGGACTTATTTATGCATCGTAGTTGATTAATAGTATGTATTTAGGGGATATAAGTTAATCGGAATTTGTGATAGAGGGAGAGATTTCTGGAGATATCTCCGTAAGTTCAACAATAATACCAGTGTTTGTGCAGTTGAGAAGCAGAAGAAAAACCAAAGCAATGAGAAATGGGTTCTGATTTTGCTTCTTGGTGCACATTGTTTTTTGCTCTTCTTACTTTGATGGTACGGATCAACATGAGCTTCACTTGATTTATGCTCAATAACACGCGCGTACTGTTAGCTAAATAATTTATGTTCTTTTATAAGCAGAGTTAGTTTGAAGCAGTTAGGTAGCATTTTGTTAGTCAGGTAATAGTTAGCTTGCGGTAGTATATATATTAGTGCTTGTACAAATGTAATTTACGAGTTAGTAAAATGAGGTATTTTAGTAAAATATTTTTTAATTTGGTATCAAGTTCTTTGGGCTTTTTTGGGACACAGGTCCATTTTCTTTTCTATGTTGGGTTCTTTCCCTCTTTTATCTCAAATTAGGCGAATTTAGGATCTCTTTATTTGCCACCGATGGCTGAAAGTATGATTGATTTCAATTATCCCATGTTTCTTCATCCTTCCGATACGCCTAGAGGTGTTTTGGTTGCTCATCATCTCTTAGGAATTGAAAATTGCAACATATGGAGTAGATCCATGAATATCGTGTTGCTTACGATGAATAAGATCGAGTTCGTCGATGGAAGCTGCAAGGAGGATTATGAGGTTGGCTCGCATTCGCAATGGAAACGGTGTAATGCTTTCGTGTTATCGTGGAATCTAAGTACAATCACCAATGAGCTCTCAGTAGGGATTGTCTTTGCGACAACTGCTGCACATGTTTGGCAGGATCTTAGAGAAAGATTCAACAAGGTTGATGGCTTGAGAAATTTCTTCCTCCATCGTGAAATTGTGACCATGAGTCAAGGAGATTCCACGATATCTGATTACTTTACTCGTTTAAAATTCTTGTGGGATGAGTATATTTCTCTTATTCCCATTTCTGTGTGTGATTGTGAAGTTTCTCGCATGAATACTCGGCATTTAGCACAACAAAAGCTTCAATTTTCAAGGGACTTAATGAAACGTATACTGTAGTCTGGAGCCAAATCTTGTTGATGCAGCTCATGCCAACTGTTAATAAGGTGTACTCAATGTTGATTCAAGAAAAGTCAAACCGCTTACAGCTTTATGGTATTTCTCCTCTTACATATGCTACAATTATGTATTCGAATGTCTTTGGGAATGGTGAACAACGACAATTAAATGGAACCTGTGATGATTATAAAATTTGTGGCCATAAGAAGGAAAATTGCTATAGGTTGCATGGTTTTCCTGTGGGCTTTTAGTTTACAAAGAAAAAAGGTTCTCAAGGAGCCTTGGCTCCCAACACTTAGGTGGAGGACTCTGGTCTTGGTTTGGTTGCTAATGATTCCGACGTGGCTGCTGCTCCCGTGTTTACACACGAGCAATACAATCAATTACTCAAGCTCTTAAACAAGATTCCTTCAGTTGAGACAACAACAAATCTGCCAGGTACTGTTTCTCAAGGTACTCCTGCTAGCTCTAATTCTTTGTTTTGGATACTGGATACAAGAGCTCTGACCATATGTTGTGTGATTTTCATAGTTTAGATTGTCATGTTTCCTGTGTAACTGAATCCTGCCTTGTCCATCTCCCAAATGGTAAAATAGCACCCATCACACACATTGGATCTTTTTCTTTCGATCCTACCAATGTTCTTTTTAATGTGTTTGCTCCAAAGTTCAAGCATAATTTGCTTTTAGTCTTCAAACTCACTGAAGATCTTAATGACGAGACGGATAAGCGATAACCCTCCCCTTCTACATCAGGATACAACCAAGTCCACAGCGAGAAACATCACTATAAACAGTAAGATCCTTCCCAAGCTTAGGTTGAATTAGAACTAGAGCCTGAGTCAAAGTTGTCTTCAATTTATCAAAACTCTTTTGATGAGCATCACCCCAATAAAAAGGAACATTCTTCCTACGCAGCTTCATCAAAGGGACATCAATGATGGTGAAGCCCTCGACAAAGCGCCTATAATACCTTGCTAAACCCAAGAAACTACGAATCTTAGAGACATTATTGGGTTGCTTCCAACTCACGATAGCCTCAATCTTGCTCGGATCAACTTGGATATCACTAGAAGACACAATATGCCCAAGAAAAGTCATCTCTCAAAGCCAAAATACACATTTGCTCAACTTGGCATACAAACGATGCTCCTACAGAGTTTGCAGAACAATCCTCAGGTGTTGATCATGTTCTGCCTCAATTCGGGAATAGACCAGAATATCATCAATGAACACCACTACAAACTGATCTAAGTAAGACCGGAACACAGTTCATCAAATCCATGAAAACTATTGGAGCATTGATCAACCCAAAAGGCATCACTAGAAACTCGCAATGCTCATATCGGGTACGGATAGTGTCATCACCTATTTTATCCGAGTGATGACTTTATTTTATGTCGAACTAGCGGGTTGGCATTAAATATGATATACATGTTTTTTCATTGTATATTAATTTTTTAGTACTAATGTAGTTTTGGTTTTAAAAAATAATGTGGTATAGTTTTAAAAATATTAGAATAGTTATTTAGCATATGGTTTTAATAATACGATATATTGCATGCATTTTAACATGGTTAGTATTAATTTTCAATGTGAATATAGTATATGGTTTTAATATGATATAGTTTTAATAAGTATACTATTAATATAGTTTTTGATGTAGTATATGATTTTAATATTTTAGTACATGGTTATTACATTAGCTATTATTATGTTAGTATGGTTTTTAAATAAATAAATACTAGTTTATTAAATAAATGGAGTCCATAATAATAATAAGACTCCACTTTTTAGAGTCCATTAAGTTAAATCCATTTACAAAATGACCCAAATATATAAATAACGTCCATTCACAAAAATATATACTAGGCCCACTATCCAAGCCCACAATTCGAGTACCTAAATCCTTTAGAGCCAAAATCCAACATATAATAAGCCATAGATCCAACCGATGCAAAACTCTGCTAAACTTTTCCTAAGTACCTAAATAAGCACACAAAAGAGAAATCACTCTACCTTTCCTTTTAATTTTATTTCCGAATTTGTATGCAAACTAGACTTCATGCGGATTAGGATTTTCCATTATAACTATTGTTATTATTATCGTTTATTTAATCTTATAACTTGTTTTCGTTTATTTTCATGGTTTTATGGCTATCGTTTGCATCGAACCATCATTAAACATTAGTATTCGATCTTTGGTCAACAATCAATTTTGGAAAACTTGAAGTAAATGGAAACAAACAAAACAAGTCAGATTATCCCTATCTCTGAAGTACGTCATTGGTTAGAGGCTTTGCGATGCTTGGAGGAAGATAGTTTGCCTACAAATTATGTACTGACTTTACCTACTTACGCTCCTACTTTCTTGAGGCAAAATGACATCTCTGATCTGCAGGAGATTTGGTATAATTTGCGACCAGACTGAAACAAAAATTTCATCAGTGTTACGGAGATATTACCTACAAAGTCAGACTGTATTTGTAGAGATGGGTCATCCTGTACCAAAACTTAATTTTTCAAACTGAAGTATTCTATGATAGTTGGCATTTTGGATCAATACCTTTGCATTCATGCATTTTATATTTTATTCACATTTATTTTATTGCATTGTTGCGTTTTTATATACATTAACACACTAAATAAAGATTGTTATTCGAAGGATTACTGGCTCCAAGCTCATCACATTCATACAATACCCAAAATAAAGTCAAGGAAACAATGTAAAAAAGAATGGAAGATATGGATAAGGCTAAAAAAGTTTAGAGGACCGTCTGCAAAATGTATAAAATGATCTGAAAGAGAAAGTGGCTAAAGCTCAATAGGATATCGTAATCCAAATCAATGCCATGTTGGGTATCCAGGACTCTAAGGGAAAGAGTCCTGAAGGGGAATCGAACATGGCCGAGCACAGAGTCTCTTCATCTCATATGAAAGAGCAACCCAAAAAAGTCTCAACTGAGGGGAATTCAAGTAAATCTTACTGTACTATTTGTAAAACATCTTGTTCAATTGAATGAAAGCTCTGAATTCAAGGAAGATGAAATTCCAAACCTCAACGCGCTGAATGAAGTTGTAAGGCCAATAATGAGTTAGCCAAGCAATACGAGGATTGTTCAAGAAACTGGAGGAAAAAGTGAAGCTATATAATCCACTGATGTATACGACATGGCCGCTCGAGAATTGAGTCTTATACCCTACCTAATTTTTCCCTACAAGTTCAAGGCTCCTAAGTTCGAAAAGTATGATGGTAATAGTTGTCCATCTGCTCATTTGACCATGAATTTTCATAAAATGGCCTGGTTTCTGATGGATAAAAAGTTTCTTATCCATTGTTTCTAGGATAATATCACTGGTTTTGTAGCCATATGGTATGCACAACTGAGTCACAATATCAGATCTTGAAAGGATTTATCTAGGGTATTTCTTGAGTAATATAAACATGCTATAGAATGATTCCTGATTGAGTGGCTATGATAAACATGGAAAAGAAGCCTAATAAGACTTTTTTCCAGTCTGCCCAGAGGTGGCGTGATATGCTTGCTCAAGTCGAACCAACTTTGATGGACAAGGAAACCATATTTCTATTCCTTCATACTCTAAAAGGCCTATTCTTGGATCGTCTGTTGGGGAGTGCTTCCAAAAGTTTTACTGACATGGTAATTTCTGAAGAATTACTAGAGGCTGCTATCAAATGTGGCAAAATAGCCCGGGGTTAGAAAAGAACGTTAAAACCTTATCCTTGGTGGTATAATGCAAAAGCTCATTGTGAGTACCACGCTGATGTTATAGGGCATTCGATCAAAAATTATTTTGCCTTTGAGAAGATTGTGTAAAATTTGATCAATATGAAGATGATAGAATTTAACTTTACCCTAAATGTGGCAAAAAACCCATTATCAAATCATGGGGTCAAGGACTGAACGCCATATATGAGAATGGAAAGAGATTAAAAATATGCTTGTTTAAAATTAAGTCCACGTTGAGTTGGGTTTTCAAGCAGTTAACAGAGGTTGGGCTGACCAATCAGGGTCTGATGTGTAATCACGTTGAAAATAAAATTTTCTGTGAGTTCCACTAGAGAGCGGGGTATGAGATTCAACACTGTCTGGAGTTTAGAAGTTTAATCCAATCAATGATGGATAATAATGAGATTGAGTTCTTTGAGAAAGTTAAGAAGATGAAAGAAGTGGAATTATGTACATGTAAGTATGGAGTAAGGAAACCTGTTGTGATAATTGTGAGACCAATAGTATTGAGTCCAACCCCAGTAACTCTTAATATAATAATCAATACTCCAACACCATTTCCTTTCAAAGGTACTCATAAAGTCCCTTGGATTTATATCCAATATCTCTGTATCGAGAGAAGTTGAAGAGCCTACAATATTTGAAGAAGTGAATGTTAAACCAGATGATAAAGGAAAAACCCTTATGGAAATGATAAATGAAGTAGGACATTTCACAAAAAGTAGAAGATGTTATTCTCCCCTTAAAACATCGAAGGAGGATAAAAAGGTAAAAAAAGGCCCAAGGCAACCACCTTAAAAAATTTTCTAGGAGGAACATCCGCCAAAGATTAATAAATCAGTAATTGAGGCCCAGGCTTAAGAGTTCTTGAAATTTCTAAAACACGGTGAGTATAGTATCATTGAGCAGTTGCACAAACAACAAGCAAAAATCTTTTTATTAGACTTGCTAATGAATTCAGAGGTGCACGAAATGCTTTATTAAAAATGCTCAATCAAACTTTTGTACGAGAGGATATATCTGTGAACAAGCTTGATTGTATAGTGGGACATATCACTGTGGATAATTACATAACCTTTACTGATGATGAGATCTTAAAAGGAGGAACGAGACATGTGAAGGCCTTCAATATTACTACTCATTGTAATAGGTATGTTTTACCTGAAGTATCGATTGATAACAGATCAACGCTTAACGTTATGCCTCTGGAAACTTTGTAAAGGCTGCCGATAGATGATTCTCACATAAAGGACTATCAAAATGTCATGCGGCCTTTGATGGAACTCAAAGGGATTTATACGGAAGATTGATGTCCTATTATTGATTAGGCCTGTAATTTACAACGTGGAGTTCATCGTGATGAATGTAAATTTGACATATAACTGCTTGTCGGGGTGACCCATGAATCATTTTTTTGGGGTAGTTCTTTCTTCGTTACACCAAAGATTAAAGGTTTTCATTGATGGGAAATTAATCAGTATTAAAGTTAAGTAAGATATCATCGCTTCAGTAACCATTGACGCACCTTACATTGAGACAAACAAGAATATTGTAGAATGTTTATTTAGGGCCTTGTAATTTGTGAATGCAACATTCATTATCAAAGGGGCCATGTTTCCTTGTCCCCGATTGTCTAACTGTGTAAAGATGTTTTGTGTGAGACTATGGGCAAAGGAGAAAAGGCTGGGAAAGGTTTCAGAAAAACCTACAAGGAATTTTGCATCCCAAACCTATTGTCATGAAAATGGACTATTTTGGGCTTAGATTTAAGCCTAATTTTTAACAACGTCAAAAGGAAATAAAATGGAAATCTGATGTAAGAAAAGCTCTTATAAAAGGAGAAGATATTCCCCAGGAGCGCATATCTTACACTGAAAAGAAGTACATTTTCATCTCTGGAGGAATGTATGAAACTGAGGAGCAGCTGGTTAGTACAATCCAAGAGGGGGAACAAATGAAAGATCAAGAAATGCTTGATGAGCCCATCAAAGGGTTTTTTATCAACATGATTGGAGAAAATAACAAGCTTGGAAGATTTCTAGTTGGAATTTGCCCATGTTTCCCAGGCAAGAAGCTCAACAACTGGAATGCAGAGGACCTCCCTGTAGTTTCTAGGTTTAATCTAGAGTAATGTTAGGAACTTACCCTTGAGGTTGTTCCCATGAGCTTTAAGGGATTTTTGTATTGGAAACTATGTTGATTTCACTCACTTCTTTTCTAATAAAAGATGCTTTCATTCAATTTCTTAAAGGGCAATAAGTTTTTCTTGCCTTTTCAATCATTCCATTTTCCATCATATCATTTGTTTTGTTTGTTTTGTTTATATTCTAAAATATATTTGTTCCATATTTTCTTTGCAGGTGTCCCAATATTAATAGCACAAAAATTTCTGAAACTAACCATGAGATTGATCTAGAGTGGCTTTTATGTTTACAAGAGATTATCAAGTGTGAAAATGAGGTAGATTATGAAGTGCCTACCGAATTATTAAAACTAATGGAAAATGAAGATAAGCGAATCTTACCTCATAAAGAAGAATTTCAGAATGTTAATTTAGGGACTGATGAAGATAAGAGAAAAGTGAAGATTGACACTACCATGTCACCAAAAACGAAGCAAGATTTTATAAATTTACTATAAGAATTCAAAGACATCTTTTCCTCATCTTATCAGATATACCAGGGTTAGATACAAACATGGTGATGCACTAACTTCTGATAAAGGTCGAGTGCAATCCAATTCAACAAAAACTTAAAGAATGAGGCCATAAATGTTATTGAAGATTAAGAAAGAAATGATGAAACAAATTGATGCATGATTCCTCTAGGTGGCTAAATATCCCGAGTAGGTAGCTAATATAGTCCCTAAACCAAAGAAAGATGAGAATATGTGAATGTGTGTGTATTATAGTGATTTGAATAAAGCAAGTTGCAAAGATAATTTTTCTATGTTTTATATTAATACGTTGGTGGACAATACTGCAATACATTCATGGTTCTCATTCATGGATGGTTTTTTGGGTTATAATCAAATCAAGATGAATCTATAAGATATAGAGAAAACAACATTCATGACCATGCAGAGTGTTCTGTTACAAGGTGACGTCATTTGGGTTCAAAAATGCCGGAGTAACATATCGTAGGGATATGGTCACCCTTTTCCACGACATGATGCACAAAGAAATTGAGTTGTACGTGGATGATATGATCACTAAATCCCAGAAAGAAGAAGAGCATATTTCAAATCTGAGAAATTATTCCAGAGATTGAGAAAGTATCAGTTGAGGCTCAACCCTGTAAAATATACTTTTAGAGACGTCAGGCAAGCTTTTAGGCTTTATTGTTAGTAGGAAGGGGATTGAAATCAGTTTAGATAAAGTAAAATCAATTCAAAATCTCTCACATCCTCATACACAAAAAGAAGTATGACATTTCTTGGAAAGCTTAAATTATATTTCTCTGTTCATTCCTCAATTGATTGATAAGTGTGATATGTTTTTCAAGTTGCTTCGGAAGAAAAATACTGAGTTTTGGAGTCCTGAGTGTCAAGAAACTCTAAAAGTAATCAAGAAGTATTTTTCAAATGCTCTGATCTTAGTTGAGTCAATTCCTAGTAGATTGTTGATTCTCTATTTGTTAGTATTTGAGAATTCAATAGGTTTGTACTGGGCAACATGATGAATCTGGGAAGAAAGAAAAATAGATTTATTATTTGAGCAAAAAGTTTACAGTTATGAGTTGAGGTACATGTCAATTCAAAAATAGTGTTGTGCTTTGGTGTGGGCGACCCGGAGGCTAAGACAATACATGTTGTATCATACTATATTGTTAATTTCAAAGCTTGATCCCTTGAAGTTCTTGATGGAATCACCAGTGTTGACTGTTAGAATGGCTCGATGGCAAATGTTATTGTTAGAATTTGACATTGTTTATGTAAGCTATAGAAAAATAAAAGAAAGTGCTATATTAGATTTCCTCTTGAGTTGTGCTCGAACGATTATGGGTCCTTAATCTTTAATTTTCTTGACGAATATCTTTTGTGTATCACCGTCGAAGAAGAAAATGTTGAAAGTAATGAATCTTATAAAATATATTTCGATTGAGAGTCCTATACCTTGGAACAAGGAATTGGGGCCTATTAATTTCCCCAGGAAATGTTTATTACCATTCATGAGTAGACTAAAGTTTTTATACACAAATAATATGGAAAAAAATATGAGGCTTGTGTTATGGGATTTAGAGCAGCCTTGGAAAGAAAAATAAAAGTGCTAAAAGTGTATGAAGATTCCTCGTTAGTGGTTTATCAGTTGTGAGGTGAGTGATAAAAAAATGATTCCAAGTTGGTTGAGTATCAAAATTTGATTGTTACTTTTATTTACCTCCCTAGAGAGGATAATCAAATGACAAATGCCTTGGCTATATTGGCTGTAATGTTTTAGACCATAAAAAGAGCTGATATGATGCCAATCTTGATGCAAGTGTATAAAACTTTGGTACATTGTTATAGTATGGAATAAGACAGACATTCGTCTATGGTATTATGATATTTTACAATACATTAAGTTTCAAACTTATCCGTAGAATATGTCCCAGATCGATAAGAGGACGATTATAAGAATGGCTGCAAGACATGTCCTTGATGCTAAAATTTTATACTGAAGAGGTATGGACCAAGTGTTGTTGAGATGTGTTGACTCTTGAGAGGAACGAAGTATTATTGAAGAAGTACGTAATAAGATATGTGGAACACACACGAATGATCTTTATATGGCTAGGAAAATAATGAGATATGGGTATTACTGGTCCACCATGGACAAAATTGTATTGAGTATGTAAGAAAATGTAACAACTATCAAATTTACGCAGATAGAATTCATGCGCCCCTATATTGATGTTAAATGTAATGACTGCACCGTGGCCATTTTCTATGTGGGGCATGGATGTCATTGGAGCATTTTCACCAAGGCTTCTGATGGACCTTGCTTCACTTTGGTGGTTATTGTTTATTTCACCAGGTGGGCAGAGGATACTTTGTACTCCATTATCACGAAGTCAACAATTTCCAAGTTCATAAGAATGAGGTAATTTGTCGACATGAGTTACCGAAAAGGATTATTTCAGATAACACACTAATTTGAATAATGACACGATGATAGAGTTATGAGTAAACTTTAAGATAAGACAACATAAGTTCGTAACATATCGTCCGATAATGAATAGGGTAGTAAGGCGGCTAACAAGAACATCAAGAAAATTATATCAAAGACTACTGGCACTTACCAAGACTAGCATGAGAAGTTACCATTTTCTTTGTTTTCATATCGAAATTCGGTACGAACTTTGACAGGGGCAATACCATATTCTTTGGTCTACGAGATGGAGGTAGGGTTACCTATTGAAGTAGAGATTCCGTCGCTTCATATTTTGAAAGAAGTGGATTTGGATAAGGCTGAGTGGGCTTAGGCTCAATATGATCAATTGAACCTTATTGAGGAAAAAAGATTGAATGATATCTATCATGGTCAGATGTACCAAAAGTGAATGACGCAAACTCATGGTAAAAAGGTTTTCCAAAAGAGTTCCGAGAGGGTGATCTAGTGCTTAAAAAGATCTTGCCAATTCACAAAGACTTCAATGGAAGTGGATGTCTAATTAAGAGAGTCCATATGTTGTTAAAAAGGCTTTTTCTGGAGGAGCATTGATTTTGGAAGAAATGGATAGGGAGGTGTTGAGAAATCCAAAAAATTTAGATTATGTCTAGAAATATTACGCTTAAAAAAGAAAAAACAAGAAAAAAGAGAAAACAAAAAAAAGATAAAAAGAAAGAAAATATGGGTTCAAGATAAAAATCCGTAAAGGTCATCTTAAAACTAAAGGAAGGATTTGAGTTGAAAACCCAAAAGGGCGGCTCAAATGTATTTTATGTTAGGTATCGAACAATTAAACTCTCTTGAGAGGCTAGTATTTTGGGATTCTTTACGTCTGCATACACTTTGGCAACGTTCAAGAAGGAGGTGGAATGAAATTATCCTTATACTTGATACCATCACAGAAGGAGTTGGATCAATACCCTGTTTTTTTGACTCCATTATAGAAAGAGGTGTGTCAGCATCGGTATTTTGTTTGATACAATCACAGAATAAGAAGGAGATGAATTAACATGTTTGACCTTATTTGATTTTATGAAAGAATTGAGGGTTCGTGTAGGAGATCTCGTATTTTGTCGAAAACAAATTGAAGAATGAGAAGGGTTTGTACATGGGGCTCACTCAAATTTCTACTGTTATCAAAATGTGAAGAGTTTATATGGAAGAACCTGGGGTTTGGTGATAGTGGCCAAACAAAATCAATGTTTTTTCTCTTTGCTTATTTTGTTCTACACCAATGAGAAAAGAGGGACAACTATCATCACCCATTTTATTCGGGTGATGCCTTTATTTTATGTCAAACTAATGGGTTGACATTAAATACGATAGATGCATTTTTTCATTGTATATTAACTTTTTTAGTACTAATGTTGTTTTGGTTTTAAAAAATAATATGGTATAGTTTTAAAAATATTAGAATAGTTTTTAAGCATATTGTTTTAATAATACAATATAGTGCATGCATTTTAACATGGTTAGTATTAATTTTCAATGTGAATATAGTATATGGTTCTAATATGACATAGTTTTAATAAATATACTCTTAATATAGCTTTTATGTAGTATATGATTTTAATGTTTTAGTAATGGTTATGTGACATTAGCTATTAATATGTTAGCATGGTTTTCACTTGTCTAAACACACAAACCACTTTTTAAAGCACAATTCAACATTTGGAAAATTCATGATCAATACAACCTATAACAAGCATTCAACAATTCAACTTAATAATAAATCATATAACAATATTCAACACAAAATCCTTAGTCTATACATCCAAGCAACACCATTACAAAAATTATGATACTAAACATCTAAGTCCCCATTGGAATCCCACATTGCCATTTTAGAATAATGACCACATATGCTTTATTTATTTATGCCTGGCTTGATCACATCGAGTGCTCACTTCTTGCCTCCGACACAACTCTAATTCTCTGAAAAGTGTTAAACGAGTGTGAGCCGAAAGCTCAACGAACAACTAACATTCTAAGCAATAAAAAAAACAAAAAGGTAGAAGAAAGCCCTACATGCATCTACTATTCTCTTATTTTTAGCTAATATTTATACCATCATGTCATGCTCTCATGAATCACAAATATACAAAAAATCCAGAACATAACATGCCATTTGCTCTCATATATTCAACAACAACATAAACACTCATGTACAATTACCTCTTTGGCAAGTCACACGCAATATAAACTTTTTTTCAATTAAAGGTCAATGGCCTTTTATTAAAAACACAACTCACTCATTGGATAAAAAGACTCCATACAAATATCATTTTATTTTTGGACTCACTTAGGTCAAAACCCATGACTTTCAGAGCAAAGATCAACGAACCAACCTTACCCCGTGATCTTCTCGGAGCAAAGCTCAACGCACCAACCTTTCCCCGTATAATTCTGATATCACTTAAACTTGTACAAAACACATAAAGTACTCTTTCCTAGGCATAACTTTCATATACAAAGGTCTCATTAAGAATAAATAGTCAATTAATCCAAGTTCATCAAGCGTGGTTGTCAATGATACATATTTTTCATATATAAACTTTGAAACACATTTTGAAACACTATCACTTTTGATTGTCATGATCAACCTCATATGGACAGCGAGATGTTCAACTCATCCACGTACACGTTCACCTATATATTTTCACTTTAAATAACTTTCGAAATCTCTATGCATAATTTGTAACACATTCACAGTTCACATAACTCTTTTCGTAATTCAAATCATAATTCATATAAAATAAAAAATATTAAGAGAATGAACTTAGATGGATATTTGGCAAAAAGATAGATTAAGATACGATTAACATTAAAGGGAAAACACTAATTACAAACCTTGATAAAATAAGTTCCATAAATGTAGATTTGTGTTCTTTACAATTTAGTCACTAAAAACACAACTTTAAAATCATTCAATTTAGTCAATTGTAAAATTAATTTATAAATTCCCAAAAATAGAAATCAACAATTCAAAATCTTTTAAACCATTTTAGTAATTATTTATCAAACAAAAATATCAAATCTTTATAGAAAATCTGAAAATTGAACTGATTACCGACCTGAAACTATCAATCTTGATTTTGGGATATTACATTTTTTTCTAGGTTGATATGTAAGGTTCAAAGCCACGTTTAAGTCCCTAAACTTAAAAGAATTTCAAAAATCTACTATAACCTTTTTAGAATCTTACAAATTGGTCCTTATTTTTTAAATTTAATTAATTAATTTTTTTTTAAAAAAGGGTGTAACAACTCTCTATTAATGAATTTTTTTTTCTTGAAATTTACCTGAAGCAAACAAATGTGGGAATTGATATTTTATTGACTTTTCATTCTCCTAGGTTACATCTGCGAGATAACTACTACTACATTAGACTTTCATGATCATGACATGCCTGTTACGAAGAACTCTATCATCTAGATCTAAAATCTAAACATGCTCCTAATCATATGATAAATATGGTCTCAACTCGACATCTTCAACCTGGATGATATGACTCAGATCGGATGGTATAGCCTCAAATGGACACATTGAAAAATCATAAATACGACTAAGCTGGGGAGGTAGTTCAAGATGATAAGTAACAAGTTCAACTCTATTCAAAATACGATACGGTTCAATAAATCTCAAACTCAGGTTACCCTTACGTCCAAATCTCAGCATTTTCTTCCATGGAGATACTTTAAGAAAAACCTAAAACTCAATATCCTTTATCCTTTTATGAGAATGGGACTTCTATATTTCAAAAGCCTCTCTTAAACGATCACAAATCTATATGATAATATCTTCAGTCTCACAAACCAGTTCTGAACCCAAATTCTTCCTATCACGCAACTCAGTCCAATAGATAGGAGTGCAACATTTAAGCCCACACAGAGCCTCATAAAGTGCCATATAATACTGACCTAATAGTTGTTATAAGGAAACTCTAACAAAGATAGAAGTCCTCCCAACTACCAAGGAAGTTAATCACGTAACCCCGTAACATGTCTTCTAATGGATGGATCACTCTCTCAGATTGATCATCAGTTTGATGATGAAAAGCTTTACTAAAGTTCAAACAAGTACCAAGAGCCTCATGTAATGCCTTCAAGAACCTCACAATAAATCTTGGATCTCAGTTATAAATAAAAGATATAGGGACCCATGCAATCTGACAATCTCTAAAATATACAATCTAGCTAACTTTCTATAGAATAATTAAAAGGAACATGGATAAAAGGAGCTAACTTAGTGAGTGTCAATAATCACCCATACATAATCCTTTTTTGAAGGATACATAAGAAGTCCAGTAACAAAATCCATACTAATTCTCTCTCACTTCTATTCAAGAATCTTGATAGACTGCAATAAACCAGGCGAATATTGATGCTCTTCCTTAACCTTTTGACAAGTTAGGCACCTAGCCACATAATCATAGATATATTTCTTCATGCCAATCCAACGGTTTCTCTCTCTCAAATTATGATACATCTTATCTCTGCCTAGCAGCATAGTATATGGACTACTATGAGCTTTACAGAGGATACCCTGTCTCAACTCTACATCATCAAGTACACAATAACAACCTTTGAAGCACAAAACCCCATCTTGATCAAAATCATAGTTTGAGATAGATCCTTGCTTAACTTGTAATACCATATCCCGTATACCTTTATGTATATGAGATATAGATGTCACATAACCTTTTTAAAGTATTTCTTTATTCGAAAACTAATTTTTTTCGATTTCTTAAAACATAACATTTTTAATATAAAGCAAAACATTAAATGTAATATGTTACAAAGTTCTACTTAATTAAAATTCAGAGCATTTTTCGTACTTAATTACATGCCAAATAAGTTTTTCAAAATAAACCGAATTGTCCTATTGTTACTGACGAGTCAACCTTAATTGATGATCACCACTACTACTGTTTCACTCTTTACTCGGTTAATCTCTGCCTTTACCTACGAGTGAAATTAACACACATTAAATAGGTACTTAGTGAGACATAATATTGTAAAGAAACATTAATGTATACTTAAGTATATCATGGTTATTTGATTTCAAACTTATTTGTATCATCCATAAGAATTAGATAAGTCCCTATTATTGAAACCAAACTTCTTTCATACTATCATCTTAAACACTCTTAGAATGTCCAACATACATTTCTTTCTGTACATTTTCCCATTTTCTTTAGTAGTTATTCATTATTTTCATTTAAGACATCCTTTCATGCCTTTTATGCACCGTTATGCATTACATTTATGGCATCCTTTCACGCTTAATGCACCGTTATGCATTTCATTTATGGCATCCTTCATGACTTAATGCACTGTTATGCATTTCATTTATGGCATCCTTTCATGCCTTAATGCACCATTATGTATTTCATTTATGGCATCCTTTCATGCCTTAATGCACCATTATGCATTTCATTTATGGCATCCTTTCATGCCTTAATGCACCATTATGCATTTCATTTATGGTATCCTTTAATGCCTTAATGTACCATTATGCATCTCATTTATGGCATCCTTTCATGCCTTAATGCAGCAGTATGCGTTTTATTTATGATATCCTTTCATGCCTTAATGCACCGTTATGCATTTCATTTATGGTATCATTTCATGCCTTAATACACTGTTATGTATTTCATTTATGGCATCATTTCATGCTTTAATGCACCATTATGTATTTTATTTATTAATTCATTTTAGAGCAATTCATACTCTAAAACTCATTCATAATATCCTTTCTATACATATAATGATAACATATTAAATACTATAAAACATACATTAAATTAAAAATTTCTAATATGAATAAGCGCGAATCTTCTTCATCTCAAATAATTACAATAGATGTACTCACCTGGCAATCCCCGCTAATAAGATGTAGATATGTCTGACTAATAAGCAACTTTATCTTTTCCCTTTTTCTTGCTAGATTCAGGAGCTTGGTTATGATCTACACAAGCATCCATTAAAGACATATACCACACCAAATATTAATATATTCCTAACATTTATACTTTAATAATACTCAAAAGTACCATTATTTCAATTTCTATAACAATTTCAAGCTATCTTATAGTTCCAGGCTCAATAGTATCGATACCCCTACCATGGTATCGATACTTCTATACTATGATACCGATACCTTTCTCTCAGTATCAATACTATTACACTATGGTACCGATACTACCCTTTAGTATCGATACCATTTTGGCATTTTGTTATCCTTGGTATCGATACTTCCCCTTGTTAGTATCGATACCCCATCAATACCGATACTACTTGCATCGGTACCAATACTGTTCGTCACATTTCTACCCATTTACACCTATAGGATTGGTACTGTTCTATCAATACCGATACCATTACCCATATTTACCATTTCTTAGCACAATTTTTACTAAAATTTCTCCTCTAATCTTTTACTTTTACCTCCACAATACTATTAAACTCTTCTTTATTTGACCCAACTAACTTTCCTTCATTTAGCCTCTTATAACATCTAAAATCTCCATGGAACATCTCAATCCAAGAATCATATCACTTTTTATAACATGTTTTTAATCACATCCAATGTTTCTAATCTCTTATTCACTCATTTGACAAGTCAATTCTACTAATAAATCTCAATAAAAACTCATATATCAACATATCATTCAAAAAATCATTTCCTTAAATCTCATATAAAACATCCACCTCTTATTTTTATTCTTCTCTAATCATTCCTTAAGCTTACACATCACTTAAAGTTACAAGAGCAACCCATAATCGTAAGGAAGAACTAGTTAAATGAAATTTACCTTATGCTATGAAGGAGAGCACAACACACGTGAAGAAGAAGAAGAAGAAGAGTAAAATAAATTAACCTTTCCTCTTTTCCCTATTAAAATCTTTAATAAAGAATGTATTTTAAATTCATTTCCCCTTAAAAGACCAAAATACCCTCTTAATTCATCTATTGTTACAAATTAGTCTAAAACACTATTCTAAATCATTTTATCATCTTTTACCATTTATTCAAATAAATCTTCAAATTTTAAATATTTTTAATAAAGTCTTTGACCTGATATTTGGGGTATTACAATTCTTCACCCTTAAGAAAAAATCATCCTCGAATTTAAAGATATGCCTAAACCGAAGAGGTATGGAAACTGCATTATCACGTCATCCTCTCTTTCCCAAATATCTTCTTCAACCTTATGATTCTGCCAGAGTACTTTAACTAAAGGAATCTTTTTGTTACGCAATTCCTTGTTTTCTCTAGCCAGGATATGCATTGGTTTTTCTTCACAAGTTAAATCTGATCGGATCTCTATTTCATCTGGTATGATAATGTGGGACGGATTTGATTGGTATCTTTTGAGCATCGATACGTGGAAAACATTGTGGTTTTTATCCATATTTGGAGGCAAAGCTGATTGATATGCTACTGGACTGACCCTTTTCAAGATCTCATAAGGTCCAATGAATCTCGGACTCAGCTTTCTTTATGCCCAAATCTTAAAACTTTCTTCCAAGGCAATACCCTCAGAAATACTTTATCTCCCACTTGAAATTCGATTTCTTTTCTTTCAAATCAATATATGATTTATGTCGATCGGAGGCTATCTTTAGATTGCCTTGAATAATTTTTACTTTCTACTCTATTTCTTTAATCAACTCCAGGCCAACTGGGTCTCAGTCATTAGTTCAAACCAATTTAATGGTGCATACAAAGATGGGCTATCTTTCGAGTACTGTTATTATATGCAAATTTTGCTAAAGGAAAATACCTTTCCCATGATCCTTTAAACTCAATCAACATGCCCTTAGCATATCCTCAAGTATCTAGATAGCTCATTCTGACTGCCCATCTGTTTGCGGATGAAAATCTGTGCTGAAGTTCAATTGAGTACCCAATGCCTCATGTAACGACTTCCACAATCTTTAAGTAAACCTTGGGTCTCGACTGAACACAACTGATATAGACACTTCGTGCAGTTTGACTATCTCTTTTATATACAACTATGCATACTTAACCATCGAGTAATCTACTCGACCTAGAATAAAATGAGCTATCTTGGTCAATCGATCTACAATTACCTATATGGAGTCCTTTTTACCTGGTGATAAAGGTAGCCCTGAAACAAAATCCATGGTAACTCGCTCTCACTTTCACTCAGGAATGGATATCGGTTGAAACAATCTAGAGGGTACTTGATGTTTAACTTTCACTTGCTGACATATCAAACATTTTGCCATAAATTGATACAATTCTTTTCATACCAGGCCACCAATAACGAATTTTTAAATCTTGATGCATCTTATTCTCTCCTGGATATATCTTTAAAGGGCTATAATGTGCCTCATAAAGAATATCTTTCTTCAATTCATCATTATCGATAATGCAAAGTCTTCCTCGATAATACAAACATCCATTGACTCTTAATTCGATGTCTTTGGTATATTTCTTTTCGATTTGTGACATTATGGCCAAGCGTTTCTCATCTTGACCTTGCAGCTCTTTTACCGTATAAAAAAACATCAGCTTTAACTTAAGCTCAGCAATCAAGGAACCATCTTCCTTTAATGACATATGCGTATCCAAAGCCTGTAGAGCGACAAAAATCTTTCGGCTCAGTGCATCCGCTACCACATTCGCCTTTACACGATGATAATCGATAATTAGATCATAATATTTTAAAAGATTGATCTATCTTTTTTGCCTCAAGTTCATTTCTTTCTGAGCCAAAAGTACTTTAGACTCTTGTGATCCGTATAAATATGGTACGCTCACCATAAAAATAATGACACTAGATTTTCAAGACAAACATAATTATTGCAAATTCCAAATCGTGCGTTGGGTAGTTTCTCTCGTGATTCTTCAACTGTCTTGAGGCATAAGCTACAACTTTTTCATTTTGCATCAGCACATACCCCATTCCATTTTGATGCATCACTAAAAAACATAATCTCTACCTAACTCAGGTTGTACAAGCACAGGGGCCTCTATTAAAATTCTCTTGAGCCTTGCAAAGCTTTATTAGAATTTCTTCGACCAAAGAAAAGGTACATCCTTTTGTAACAACTTAGTTAGTGGCAACACTAACATTGAAAAGTTTTTCACGAACCGTCTATAATAACCAGCAAGCCCACGAAACTTTGAACTTCTAAAACATTCTTTGGGGTTGCCAATCCACTATAGCTTGGATTTTTCTAGGATCTACTCTTACGCCTTTGCGGAGACTATATGACCAAGGAAAGAAATCTCGGCTAACCAAAATTCGCACTTGGACAATTTGGCATACAACTTCTTCTCGCGAAGTGTCTGAAGAACTACTTGAAGATGAACATCATGTTCCTCTCTTGACTTGGAATATACCAAAATATCATCTATAAATACCACCATGAATTGATCCAAGTATGGTTGGAATACTCAGTTCATCAAGCCATGAATACTGCAGGTGTATTAGTTAAACCAAATGGCATCACTACAAATTCATAGTGCCCATACCGAGTCCAAAAAGTTATCTTTCAAATATCATCCTCTTTGATCTTTAGTTGATGATACCCCGACCTTAAATCTATCTTAGAAAACACCGCTATTCCTTTCAATTGATCAAATAGATCATCAATCCTCGGGAGAGGATACTTGCTCTTTATCGTTACTTTATTTAACTGGCGATAATCGATACATAATCGTAAACCCATCATTCTTTTTCTCAAATAATACAGGTACCCCCAAGGAGAAACACTAGGTCTTAAAATCCCTTGTAGAGTAATTCTTCTAGTTAGGCTTTTAATTCTTTCAATTCAGTCGGAGCGATCCTATATGGAGCCATAGAAATAGGTTCTGTACCTGAGTAAACCTCAATCCTAAATTCTAGCTCACGATCTAGAGGTAATCCCAGTAACTCCTCGGGAAAAAAAATCTGGAAATTCTCTAACCGTGGGGATATAATTTACTCTAACTTTCGGTATTCGAGTATCTATCATACTGGATAGAAAAGATATACATAATTTTGACATCATTTTCCTTGTAGTCATGGCTGATATCACATTTGATGGTGATTTCGCTTTTTCGCCGATTACTATGATTTCAAAACCTTCTGCATCTTTTAGAAACAAGCGTTTCTTACGATAATCAACCTATCCATAATGTGGAGACAACCAATCAATGCCCAAAATGATTTCAAATTCATCGAAGGGCAACTCTATCAAGTTTACCGGGAACATAATCCCTTGGATCTTTATAGGGTATTTTCTACATACCCAAGTTACTCTCGCACTGTGACCCATAGGATTTATCGATATCATTTCACCAATAGTTGGTTCTAAATGAATTCCTCTAGCTTTAACTAATTTTGTACTAATGTATGAGTGTTTAGAACCAGAGTCAACTAAAACAAATACATGCTCATGAAAAAGATGAAAAATACATGTTATGATTTCAGGGTCATCCCGATCCTCAATAGTCTTAATATTATAAATTCTAACGACTCCTCGAGTCTCTTGTTTCTGTATTGAATTCGATTGTCCCCTAGATCTACCCTTCCTCTGCTTCTATTTGAGGCTTCCACTAATCTTTTAGATTGCGCCAAATTGTCCCCAGATTTCTTAGGACAATTTTGAGCAAAGTGATCAGTCTCACCATATTGGAAACAAGCTCCACTGAGAAGTCTGCATGCTCAACGGTGCAATTTACCAGATGTTTGACATGGAGTTCTTTCCCTATATGCTCTACCGAGCTAGCAGCAAAAGACTGGGATTGTCTATTTTCTATGAAGCTACTGAAGAACTATCTCTATCAGTATATATGGAACTCGAGCCCTTGCCTCTTTTAACATGATGGGGAGTTGAAGGCATTCTCATTCTTTCCCCGTCTGCAAACTCCACTCCGCAGCTAATGTCTCCTCCTGAGCTCTTTTAATAGCTTTGGTTTGGTTTATGACTTCTTGTAAACTCGACAAGTTCAAAGCCAACATCATCTCTTTCAACTTTGGCCTCAAACCCTCTATAAACTAATCACGTCTTGCTTTATCATTTGGAACTACTTTAGTAGAAAAACTGATCAACTTGTTGTACTCAGCGTCGAACTCATGTACGGCTCGATCACCTAGCTTTAGATTAAGGAACTTTAACAGCATTGCCCGTCTGAACTGTTCACCCACATACTTGTTCTTGAATTCTTCTAGGAGGAATTGATAGGTCACTTGCTCCGATTGTGCATACATCGTAGTATTTTACCACCATACTCGAGCTGATCCTCTAAGTAAAGATACAAATCCACCCAACTTTTTCAGATCCGAATAGTGAAGACTTTCAAACATTATTATAACATGATTTAGCCATAAGTCGGCCTCCATAGGACCCTCACCCTCTTCTCCTAGGAACTCTGGAGCTCCCAAGCTCTTCAGCTCTTTTGGGATCAACATTCTTGGTGCTAGAGAAGCATGGAGGATAAAATTGAGTCAGTATGACGTCAAGAGCTTGCATGAAAGTTCCAAACTCAGGCACCGAATCCCCTGATGTGCAGACATATTATCATTTTCAGATGGGATAGGTTGTTCACTATTAGCCTCATAACTTTCGCTATCAGTTCGTTCTCACATATCTTATTCCCCCACTATTTTGAATTTGATGATTCCAGTATTTATTATGACATTGGATGTCATTGGAGCAATTTTACCAAAGGCTTCCGATGAACATCGCTTCATTTTGATGGCTATTGATTATTTCACCAAGTGGGCAGAGGATACTTTGTACGCCATTATCACAAAGTCAACAATTTCCAAGTTCATAACGAATGAGATAATTTGTCGACATGAGTTGCCGGAAATGGTTATTTCAGATAACGCCACTAATTTAAATAATGACACGATGATAGAGTTTTGTGCAAACTTCAAGATAAGACAATATAATTTTGTAACCTTTCATCCAATAATGAATAGAGTAGTAGAGGCGACTAACAAGAACACCAAGAAAATTATCTCAAAGACTACTGACACTTACAAAGACTAGCATGAGAAGTTACCATTTGCTTTGTTTTCATATCGTACTTCAGTATGAACTTTGACAGAGCAATACCGTATTCTTTGGTCTACGAGATGGAGGTAGGGTTACCTATTGAAGTAGAGATTTTATCGCTTAAAATTTTGAAAGAAGTGGATTTGGATAAGGCTGAGTGGGCTTAGGCTCAATATGATCAATTGAACCTTATTGAGGAAAAGAGATTGAAGGATATCTATCATGGTCAGATGTACCAAAAGTGAATGACGCAAACTCATGGTAAAAAGCTTTGTCCAAAAAAGTTCCGAGATGATGATCTAGTTCTTAAAAAGATCTTGCCAATTCACAAAGACTTCCATGGGAAGTGGATGTCTAATTAAGAGAGTCCATATGTTGTTAAAAAGGCTTTTTCTGGAGGAGCATTGATTTTGGAAGAAATGGATGGAGAAGTGTTGAGAAATAAAAAAATTCAGATTCTGTCAAGAAATTTTACGCTTAAAAAAGAAAAAACAAGAAAAAAGAGAAAAAAGAAAAAAAGAGAAAATGAAAGAAAATATGGGTTCAAGATGAAATTCCGTAAAGGGCATCTTAAAACCAAAGGAAGGATTTGAGTTTAAAACCTGAAAGGGCGGCTCAAATACATTTTATGTTAGGTATCAAACAATTAAACCCTCTCTAGAGGCTGGTATTTTGGGAGAATCTTCATGTATGCATACACTTTGGCAACATTCAAGATCTTCTAGACATGGGTTCACTTCAGCGCTCTAAAGTTGATTAGCGTGGAAACTTTTGTGCTAATAATGGTTAGAGGCATTTATACTTTGTTTCTTGATTTTAATATTTCTTATGATGACCACGACTTTGTAAAAGTCCAATTTTTCATCAATAAATTTAATTATCTTTATTTCAAGCCTTTTTTATTATATTAAAGTGTCTCATGAGTGATTCAATATGGTATACACATAAAAACATAAGATTTATTGGCATTACTTTGAGCTAATTCTTTAAGCACAGAGGATCTAAAGTATGTTCATGATCTTGACACTCGTGTTTATTGATAAAGAGTGACCATTAAGCTTATTAAAAGAAGAAGGTTTTAGAGCTCGAGATTTGAAGTAGAGCCCAAGAAGTTGACATTTTAGTTCTCCCTGAAGCAAGTTTTATTAAGTTCTTGTTATTTGTGGCAAGCTTGAGAATATTTGTTGAAAAAGGAAAAAAATGAAAAATAAATAGAAAAATAAAAGAAAAAAGAAGAATCCAAAGTGAAAACCTGAAAGGGCGCTTTGAGAAAATAAGAAGAAATAGAAAAAAAAGCCAAAGTAAAATCCTAAAGGGCTCTTTGAGAAATTTGAATATAAAGTGAAAACATGAAAGGGCACTTTAGAACAAATGAGGAATGAACCTAAAGTGAAGGCATAAAGAGGGTTTGATCTTGAATATGAGATGAATTCATGAAATGAAGGTCGTGTGTTGAAACCTTAAGTATCATAGAGATAAAGATTTAGTAAAAAAGAGACATAGAGGCATACTTTTACAAGATGGCATGCATTGTTTCTTTCATGCATCCATATTTAGGCATTTTGCAAATAGAAGCATGCATATTCATTCATTTTATGTTTCATATTTTAACAGGAATGAAATAAATTCAAAGAAGACATTCTCCTAGGCATGCTTTTCATATACAAAGGTCCCATTAAGAACAAATAGCCAATTAATCCAAGTTCATCAAGAGTGGTTGTCAACGATGCATAGTTTTTCATATATAAACTTTCAAACACATTTTGAAACACTATCACTTTTTATTGTCATGATCAACATTATATGAACAGAAATATGTTCAACTCGTCCATGAATACGTTCACTTATATATTTTCACTTTCAAGTACACTTTTGAAATCTCTATGCATCATTTGCAACACATTCACAATTTACATAACTCTTTCTTAATTCAAATCATAATTCATATAAAATAAAAAAAGTTTAAGAGAATGAATCTCAATGGATATTTGGCAAAATGATAGATTAAGATGCGATTAACATTGAAGGGAAAAAACTAATTACAAACCTTGGTAAAATAAGTTTCATAAATTTAGATTTGTGATCTTTACAATTTAGTCACTAAAAACACAACTTTAAAATCATTCAATTTAGTCAATTGTAAAATTAATTTATAAATTCCCAAAAATAGAAATTAACAATTCAAAAATTTTTAAACCATTTTAGTATTTATTTATGAAACAAAAATATCAAATTTTTATAGAAAATCTGAAAATTGAACCGATTACCGACCCGAAACTATCAATCTCGATTTTGGGATGTTACATGTTTTCTAGGTTGATATGTAAGGTTCAAAGGCATGTTTTAGTCCCTAAACTTTAAAGAATTTCAAAAATCTACCATAACTTTTCTAGAGTCTTACGAATTAGTCCTTGATTTTTTTAAAACTAATTAATTAAAATTTTTAAAAGATAAGGGTGTTACAACTCTCCCCTAACAATATTTTTTTCTTAAATTTATCCTAGAAGCAAACAATACAAAGAACTCTATCATCTAGATCTAAAATCTAAACAAGCTCCTCATCATATGATAGATATGGTCTCAACTCGACTTCTCAACCAGGATGATATGACTCGGATCCGGATGGTATAACCTCAACATGGACAAATGGAAAAGTTGTAAATACAACTAAGCATGGGAGGTAGTTCAAGCTGATAAGCAACAAGTTCAACTCTCTTCAGGATACGATACGATTTAATAAATCTTAAACTCAGGTTACCCTTACGTCCAAATCTCAGCATTTATCCTTTATCATTTATCCTGTTGTTAGCATGGGACTTATTTCTTTCAAAACCCTCTCTTAAACGATTACATATCAATCTGATAATATCTTCAGTCTCATAAACTAGTTCTGAACCCAAATTGTTCTTATCATGCAACTTAGTCCAATAGATAGGAGTGTAACATCTATACCCACACAAAGTCTCATAAGGTGCCATACGAATACTGGCCTAATAGTTTTATTATAAGGAAACTATAACAAAGGTAAGAAGTCCTCCCAACCACCATAGAAGTAAATGATGTAACCCCATAACATGTCTTCCAATGGCTGGATCACTTTCTCAGATTGATCATCAGTTTGATGATGAAAAGCTATACTTAAGTTTAAACAACTACCAAGAGCCTCATGTAATGCCTTCCAGAACCTCACAATAAATCTTGGATCTTAGTCAAAAATATAAGATACAGGGACCCATGCAATCTGATAATATCCAAGATATAATATCTATCCAGCTTGTCTAGAGAATAATTAAAAGGAACAAGGATAAAGTGAGCTAACTTAGTGAGTGTCAATAATAACCCATACATAATTATTTTTTGAATGAGTCATAGGCAGTCCAATAACAAAATCCATAGTAATTCTCTCTCACTTCCATTCAAGAATCTTGATAGACTACAATAAACCAAGCGAATAATGATGCTATTCCTTAATCTGCTGAAAACTCAGGCACCTAGCCACATAATCATAGATATATTTCTGCATGCCAATCCAACTGTTTCTATCTCTCATATTATGATACATCTTTGTCGTAACCGTCTTTCGGTTAGGCCCCGGAATTGGGTTTCGACTTGAAAAATGTAGATTGGGAGTCGCCACCGATCATTTATTTAAAACAAATGGGTTGATCGGATACCCTATTTCTTACCTGATCTGCGTCTTTCCAAAGATGTGTCGGGTTCGGGAGTCGGTTACGGTCAAGGAAGGATTAACACCCTTGAACCGCCCTTTCGGTACTACGTAATTTTCAGTTGTCTTTGATTAAGAAAATTGCAAGTTAAATTAAAAGGTAAAATTTGATCCGAATTACTTACCCTTAATGAGTTTACGGAAATACCTTTAAAAAATTAAAATAAGATGTTAAAATAAAATAATAATAATAAAAGAAAGTAACAAAACTAAAGAGTAAACCAAGGAAATAAATGAAACCAATAATAATAAACATAAAATAATTGGATAAAACAAATATAAAAAAAATGAAATTGATTGAAATAAAATAAATGAAGAAAAATATATATATACAAAAAAGAATAAAAAAGGTAAAGTGTTTAAAAAAAAAGAAAAATAATAATAAGAGCAAAGAAACTAAAAACATAATGAAAATAAATAAATAGTATAAAAAAATAAAAAAAAAAAAAATATATAAAAAAATAAAAATGTATGTATAATATAATAAAATACTAAATAGTAACAATAATAATAAATAAATGAAAAATAAATATACATATAATATTAACTAAAAAAATAGTAATCATAGAAATATAAAATAAAATGAAGTAAGAATATATATATATAACGTTAGGAAAATATAGTAAAAAAATATAGTAAATAAGTAAACATAGATAAAAAATAATAATATAATATATATATATATAATAATAGGAAAATAATATAATATAACACAAAGAAAAATGAAAAAAAAGTATAATAAATAAATAAATAAAATATAATTAATATATATATATATATATATATACATATAAATAATAAGGGTTAAATTAAAATAAAAAATGAATTAGGGGTCAAAACTAAAAGCCAATCGAAGAAAAAAAAATGACAAAACACGCGGATCCACATGACTTCGTTTATAAAAATTCGAATAGTTTTTCAAAAACACAAGCCTCGGGGACTAGATATACAAAAATAGATCTCGAAAACGCCCCCGTTCATCGGCCAAAAACACTTCTCTCAGTTTTCTTTCGAATCAAAACACATCAAGGGTAAGGAAAAATAACATGTGAAGGTATGAACTTTACCTTTCAAAATATAAATGCTTCGAAAAATGGCTACGAGTTGCTTGTAATTTTTTGCTTGGTATTTCGTATATCCTTCTTCGAATGTGTTACAATAGTGAGTTACAATGACTATTTATAATGCTTGTGGATCCTATCTTTAGGAGTTTAAATAATAGTAGAACTCTATCCTATTTTTAGGAGTTTGAATCCTAGCAAAATTATATCCTATTTTTAGGAGTTTGAATCCTAGTAGGACGAAAAGGTGTGTTGACAGCTGCCCCTCTTTGCCCATAGTCGTGTAACGGGGATAGGGAAAAGATTAAAAGACACACTTTTCGTTCAGTGGAATTGAAAATAGACTCTGATGTTTCAATAACTCCTTGTCGAATTGAGTTACGGATGACTCCTCCATCGTGAAGTCGAGTTCTCTTCTTGAAATGATATGAAATTGAAGCCGTAGTTCGGAATTTGAATCAGTACGTGGCTTCCCGTTGCCCTTCGGTCTTCTTCTCGGTTTAAAGACCTTGGATCGTAATCGAACTCAAAAATCTTCATTGACAGATAGCTTTTTCTTGACTTAAGCTATGCTGCTTGAAAATGGTTGCTTGTCACTCAGGCACGGCTAACCCAAGTCCTCTTCTCGACTTAAAAACCTCGACTGCAACCGAAAAGTAGTGCGATTGATGTGTCATCGAGCTGAATGGAATCGAACTCGACAATTTTGATGGCAGATAACCCTTCTAGCCTTGAGTTATGCTGTAAATGATGTGCCTTGGAGCTGAGCGTAGTCGAACTCGAAGGTCTTTGTTGACAGATAATCCTTCTTTGAGTTGGATATCCCTCGTCGTGAAGTTGAAATCCAATTTATAGATGGATGATGCTTGTGTGCACGATTCCCTTCGTCGTGAAGTTGAAACCGCGGGTGACCCCTTCGTCATGAAGTTGAGCCTGGAATTGGATATCCTTCATCGTGAAGTTGAAATCCAAGTAAGTAGCATTGTTCCGAGTCCAATATCCTCCATCGTGAAGTTAAAATTGGCTCTGGAATCGGGAAATTGTTTGTTGACAACCAGCCGTCCCTTCGTTGTGAAGTTGAACTTGTGTTGTCTCGAGTCCAATATCCTTTGTTGTGAAGTTGAAAATTGCTCCGAAATTGGGAAATTGTTTGTTGACAACCAGCAGTCCCTTCGTCGTGAAGTTGAACTTGTGTTGTCTCAAGTCCAATACCCTTCGTTGTGAAGTTGAAATTGGCTCTGAAATTGGGAAGTTGTTTGTTGACAACCAGCGGTCCCTTCGTCGTGAAGTTGAACTTGCGTTGTCAGGAGTACAATATCCTTCATTGTGAAGTTGAAATTGGCTCTGAAATTGAGAAGTTGTTTGTTGACAACCAGCGGTCCCTTCGTCGTGAAGTGGAACTTGCGTTGTCTGGAGTCCAATATCCTTCACTGTGAAGTTGAAATTGGCTCCGAAATTGGGAAATTGTTTGTTGATAACCAGCGGTCCCTTCGTCGTGAAGTTGAACTTGCGTTGTCTGGAGTCCAATATCTTTCGCTGTGAAGTTGAAATTGGCTCTGAAATTGGGAAATTTTTTGTTGACAACCAGCGGTCCCTTCGTTGTGAAGTTGAACTTGCGTTGTCTGGAGTCCAATATCCTTCGCTGTGAAGTTGAAATTGGCTCTGAAATTGGGAAGTTGTTTGTTGACGACCAGCGGTCCCTTCGTCGTGAAGTTGAACTTGCGTTGTCTGGAGTCCAATATCCTTCGTTGTGAAGTTGAAATTGGCTCTGAAATTGAGAAGTTATTTATTGACAACCAGCGGTCCCTTCGTCGTGAAGTTGAACTTGCGTTGTCTGGAGTCCAATATCCTTCGCTGTGAAGTTGAAATTGGCTCTGAAATTGGGAAGTTGTTTATTGACAACCAGTGGTCCCTTCGTCATGAAGTTGAACTTGCATTGTCTTGAGTCCAATATCCTTCGCTGTGAAGTTGAAATTGGCTCTGAAATTGAGAAATTGTTTATTGACAACCAGCGGTCCCTTCGTCGTGAAGTTGAACTTGTGTTGTCTGGAGTCCAATATCCTTCGTTGTGAAGTTGAAATTGGCTCTGAAATTGAGAAGTTGTTTGTTGACAACTAGCGGTCCCTTCGTCGTGAAGTTGAACTTGCGTTGTCTGGAGTCCAATATCCTTCGCTGTGAAGTTGAAATTGGCTCTGAAATTGGGAAGTTGTTTGTTGACAACCAGCCGTCCCTTCGTTGTGAAGTTGAACTTGTGTTGTCTCGAGTGGCACGATATCCTCCGTCGTGGAGTTGAAATCACGGATGGCCACTTCGTTGTGAAATTGAGCCTTGACTTGAATATCCTTCATCGTGAAGTTGAAATCCAAGTATTGTATGTTGCGGGTGAACACAATTCCCTTCGCCGTGAAGTTGAAACCGTGGAGACCCCTTTATTGTGAATTTTGGCTTCGAGCTAGATATCCTTCGTCGTGAAGTTGAAATCCACTCTCGAACAAATTATGTTGTTTCGAGAGAAACTTTCAATCTGTCGAGTTGGTCGAAGTGTAGCTTCTTGCTGCTGAGTTAAGCAACCAACATGAATCTTTAAAGGTTCTTTTGAATTGAGTATCCTTCGTCTTGAAGTTGAAACTTGACTCTAAAAGCTGTAAAAAATTATGTATATGGAAAATGATAAATATGATGCTCTAAAATGTATGCATAAGATGCATGTAACATGAATTGGCTATATTTTATCTCCTGAAAAAGGTCTGATAATTTGCATTAGGATGTTGAATCCCCAAATAATGCCCCAATATCCAAAAATGCCCTAATATTTGATGTTGAATCTTCAAAGATGCCCCAAATGTTCCTCATTTCTTACTTCAGCATTGATTCTGAGCATGAGTTTTATGTCTAAGAGTCACATGCCATTTACCAAGATCCACTCTAGAGAGACTGTCTTGTTTGAAAAAAATGTTTTTCTTTCTCTTTTATTTTCAAAGTTCTGAAAATATCAATAAAGAGTTTCGAAAAATGTTTAATCAAAAGTTTTGAAAATATTGTCTCTTTCACGGTTTTACAATTGAGACGAATCATAAAACTAGAGTTCATTGGATATCAAATGTTTAATTACAATGTTAATCCTTCAATAAATTATAGTTATTTGACACGTGCCAAGATCAAAGCTATCTTTGGGAAATGGTTAAGTAAGAAAATGATAAAAAGGTTTCAGGTTATTGTGTTTGGTCAAAGGTTTGGCATTTGATTCTCAAAGGTTTGATGGGGTAGCTTGTATGCTCATCTACTGGAAGTGTTCTCTGACTCCCAGCTTTCATAGTCACATTTGGATTGTGCGATGCCTTATCAAGGAATTTGTGTGATCGCCTCAGTTGCACAATTTTTATATTCGAGCCTCCTTTTCAGGTTTTCAACTCGAATCCTCATTTGGTTTCAAGACGTTATTCAGGATTTACGTCTTGAACCCCCCTTTGTTATTTTTCTCTACCATGCATTAATTACATTGTTTTTTGTAAACAAAAATTAATCCTGATGGGCGGGATGAAATCTGAAGATATTCTCTTTTGTTTAGAAATCCATATATGATTAGAAGGGACTTTTAAGGCACGTAATGTAGGCCAAGGTTCATGGTTATGAAAGAAAATGATAAATAGGCCCAAACAAGTGTTTCAGGGTGTTGAACCAAGGATCAATTCATTCTGATGCCTTCAATCTTGCTCAAAATGTTTCTCTCTCTTGATGCTCTATGATCTTCGAGTGAAGTGATTCAATGATTCGGGAATGATTGTGCTTGATCAATCTCATAGTTTGAAGCTTGATGTACCATTTGTCTTTAGGGAATCTTTGCATGTGTTTTTTGGTCCCTTTTTCTTTTTGATTTTTGTTCTTCTTTTTTGCTTCTTTTCTTTTTTGTTTTTGCCCTTTTTGTTCTGATTGAATCTTCGCACTTGGCATTTGGTTCACCTTTCGGTATCTCATCTGAATCAATGTCTTCGATCATGTGAGCATATTTCTTCCACCTTGCCCCCCAGTGTGGAGGGTGATCCTTGGTTAGGGTTGAATCAGAAGAAAACACTACAGGCTAAAAGGGGACACAAGGGATATATTTTTTCTCCTATTGTGAAGGGATAAAGAAAGAAAGTTGTTCATCATTTCATACATGTAAATCTTCACAGAAGAGGTATCCCCAGGGGGATAGATTTTCAAGATTAATTCTATTCACATGAAAACAGTGTAATTAATGCATGATAGAATTATTTCGAATGAATTTTTCTTTTTTTTCCCAGATGTCTCAATGTTCAGGCTCCCAGCGAGATGCCCCAAGTTGGTTCTTTATAAGAATGCTCATGTTAAAATGAATAACTCAATGCCTTGGGTTCTAATGGTAATAAAGGTTATTTTTGAGTCTAAAAAAGACAGTGGTGTGATCTTATTGACTCAAGAATTTCAAAGGGAGGTAATGTCAAAATTTGGTCTTTTTGGTAATGACCATGAGTTATTTTGGGTAAAGAATCAAGGTATTTTGTTTTAGGGTTTAAGACAAGATAAGAAAGGTCTAACCTTGCCATATGTCAAAAATCTATAATTCTTGAAGAATTAAAAGAATTCTTAATTCATTTAATATTCGAAGAACTAAAGATTAGAATTTGTTCAATTGCTCCACCTTAGAAAGTATCATAAATTCAATCCTTTAAAAGATTAAGCAAACGATGAAAGATTAGAGACTTGTTTAAACAAAACAATCCTCTAAGTGCAAATGGTATATGCCGCCATGCCCCATTCTTCGGTCGTTTATGCCTCTGAATCCACCAGGTTTTGGATCTTGCGCTTCAACGCCTTATAGTTCTCAGAGGAATGTTTGGGGCTTCTTATGTGGTAACACCTAACAGCTTCAACATCGTAGTCCTTAGGATATTGGGATTCCTTCTTAGATCATCCTGGCAGGCTTTGTCCTACAATCAGCTGATCAGGCTCCCACTTTATTGTTTTCAGTTTTTTTCTTTTGATGTTACAATCTTGCTTCCATGTGGTGTCATGTGGTTAAAACCACTTCATCGAATCCTCCATTAAGAAATTTCATGTTTATGAAAATGCTTAAAAATGAAATGTAGATGCACAACGCAAAATGAAAAAAATGCATGAAATGTTCGAGGCATTGATCCAGAAAAGTGTCCATTATTATAAATAATCCTTATTTCGACAAAAATGTTTTATCTTATAAGAGACATAAAAACAATCAAAGGTACATTCAGACTAAATCCTCTAGACCCCGAACAGCTTCTAGCAGGTTGACAAGTCTTCTATTTTCATTTGTCACTGGTTGTATGCCTTGTTGGACCACTCCAGTTTCCCTTTCCAGGCTATGTAGATGGCGAGCTGCCTTCTGTACTTGATCCAGGAAGTCTCGGATGACTGCGTCTCTGGCCTTCACCCTTTGTTGTGCTTGCTCCCAATGGAAACGCCACTGTAAACATCCGTCGAAGGGTACTATCTGAAGCTTGCTTGCTTGCTTCTTGAACCCATCTACAATAGCTTCTAACTCAGCTATTGTTTTGCCATCTCTCTCATGTTGTTTCTCCAGATCAGCCATTTGGATTCTCAGGCGTAGGTTTTGATGCTGACTGTCTACTAAGCGCCTCTGGGCAGTCTTCATCTGTTCCTTCCAAGTTCTCTCATCAGGCCCCTCGAATTTTCTTTTCAGGCTATGGGCTTCATCTTTCCAGTATTCAGAGGACACTTTCAACTTGGAGTTATCCTTGACAGCATCTTGATACCCCTTTCTCAAATCTTCAAGCTCAAAACGGTATCTTTTCTGCTCTCTTTCCAGTTTATCTGCTCGATCTTTCTGAGAGTCGGCATCTAACTTCCACTGATAGCGCTCGGCTTCAAGTTTTTTGACCTTCTGCTTTAACTCATTTTTCACAGCTTCAAACTCCGCCTTAGCTATCTCAAATTCAGAAGGGACATGCATGAGATGCTCCTTCATGGTCAATGTGTCCTCATAGTCTGGCACCGGGATGTTATCATTCTTTCTCAATCTTTGTCATTCCACATAATCCGGAGTGAGCATATCTCTAGCAACCACAACATCTATCCAGGATACTTTCTTCTATGACTCGGCTATCTCTTTGATCTTTTTCTTATAACTGTCACCGTGATACACAAACTCTGATGTAGATAATCCGTATGTTGCTGGGAAAAACTGACGTGCCCCATACTGTCTAAGTGTCAACAACGGAGCATACCCAACTGTACCCCAAAGTCCAAGTAAGGTCATAGTATCAAAATCCCCAAATCAGAAAAGAATGTCACTGAGGAACAACTAGGGGGCTCTCCAAGTAATATCCCGGTCCTGAAGATAAGTGAAGACATTCATCCATTTTTCCTTCGAAGCACCTTCAAGCCATTTCATGGTGATGAACTCTCTCAAAGGTGAATACGTAGTGCTAAATCGGCGGTAGGCAACCCCATTAGTTTTCCAGAAGTGGCTGTGAATCCAGACTTGAAGGAGCTGAACACATCCAATGAATCTACCTCCGCCAGCTCTTCGGCAATGGTTGAGAGACCGAAATGTCTTGGCTAAGATGGTTGGTGCTGGGTTGACTCGTTTCGGAAGTTGCTCAATCAGTTCCACCACGACTGCGTCAATGCATCCCAAAATCTTCGGAAAGATGATCAAGCCATACAGACCTAGTGCAAAAAGGTCTATAGTCTTCCCAGGGTGGTCATTCATTAGTTTCTTATTGGATCCACTCAATTAGTTACCTTTCTTTCGGAGTCGGTCAGTCACCCACTTTTCATCAACCCCTGCAATCTTAGCCAATCTATTCTTGAAAGGCTGACTCTTGATGTGTTTGATGTAGGCTCGCTTTAGTTTAATGCTTTCACAGTGCAATAGTGTAGTATACTTCTCGATGGTAGGTACCATGTCCTCTTGGTTAAAAGTGAAGCAAATGTATCCCGGGTTCCAAAATTTAACCAAGGCTCTGATTAAGGGCTCACCGGTCATAACATGAAGCAAAAGTGCAATGTCACCATACCACTGACTGAACTTCTGTTTTCGATCATTCTTCCAACTGTCCCAGATGTCTTGAAGTTCTTGCACATTGTTCTATTTTAGGCTGATAGAGGCATAACTAACAAGCTCTGACACATAACTTCCTTGAAGACTGTCTCCTTTTTCTTTCTGAGTCTTCTCGGACCATAGTCGTACCTCAGGGTTTTTAATCTCCTGTATTACAACACCTTTTTCCATTAATGCAGATTATTTATGGTTAACGAACACGTTTTTTTGGTGGATCAACACCTCTTTTGAATGATGCAGATGATAGAAATAAAATAAAAGAGATGAAAAAAAATGAAAAGAGTTAATAAGGTAAAGATAATAATCAAAGCAATCATGAAAATAAAAGTCCTACCCCACATGATATCTACCCCACATGCTTATTATTCCTACCCGAACATGATCTCTATCCCGCAAGTTGATTTTGAACAAGTCCTAACCGCATAAATTTCTAGTTCACATGTTTTGAACAGAAAGTAAAGCAGAAAATAATTTAGGCATCCTAGGGTTTAAAACGAGGTTTTGGGGTGGGCCCTAACTCCTTGTAGTCTCCGGGTTTAGGTTCTAAAAAAGGTACTCGAGTTCTCTTTGCCGGTGCCCCCTTGGGTTTACCAGACCCTTAGTCCTAAACCCATCACAGGCTTGTGTGGACTAAGTTAAACTCGAGAGGAAACATTCTCTTATGCCCATACGGAGAATAAATTCACACGAAGGCATAAGGTATATGAATCCCGAAGGTTACTTGCTAGGCCCATACGATGAATAAATTCACACAAAGGCGTCGCTTTCACCCCCACTTAAAACGGGTTCGGAGCCCGGGTATAGAGCCTTTGGATGAAAAATCCTTAAGGGCTGAAATCATTAAAAAATGGTCAGTACAACTATTTTCTCGAAAATATAATCAAAAGTAAGTAATAAGGATCGAAATGTTACCTTAAAATTTAAACTTACCCTTTTCATTAAAAAGACAACTGGAAATTACCTTAGCCTGACTCACTTACCTGTGTCCCCAGCGGAGTCGCCAAGCTGTCGTAACCGTCTTTCGGTTGTGCCCCGGAATTGGGTTTCGACTTGAAAAATATAGATTGAGAGTCGCCACCGATCATTTATTTAAAACAAATGGGTTGATCGGATACCCTATTTCTTACTTGATCTGTGTCTTTCCAAAGATGTGTCGGGTTCGGGAGACGGTTACGGTCAAGGAATGATTAACACCCTTGAACCGCCCTTTCGGTACTACGTAATTTCCAGTTGTCTTTGATTAAGAAAATTGCAAGTTAAATTAAAAGGTAAAATTTGATCCGAATTACTTACCCTTAATGAGTTTACGGAAATATCCTTAAAAAATTAAAATAAGATGTTAAAATAAAATAATAATAATAAAAGAAGTAACAAAACTAAAGAGTAAACCAAGGAAATAAATGAAACCAATAATATAAACATAAATAATTGGATGAAACAAATATAAAAAATGAAATTGATTAAAATAAAATAAATGAAGAAAAATAAATATACAAAAAGAATAAAAAGGTAAAGTGTTTAAAAAAAAGAAAATAATAATAAGAGCAAAGAAACTAAACATAATGAAAATAATAATAGTATAAAAAAATAAAAAAATAAAAAAAATATATAAAATATAAAAATGTATGTATAATATAATAAAATACTAAATAGTAACAATAATAATAAATAAATGAAAAATAAATATACATATAATATTAACTAAAAAATAGTAATCATAGAAATATAAAATAAAATGAAGTAAGAATATATATATAACGTTAGGAAAATATAGTAAAAAATATAGTAAATAAGTAAACATAGATAAAAAAAAAATATATATATATAATATAGGAAAATAATATAATATAACGCAAAGAAAAATGAAAAAAATATATAAATAAATAAATAAAATATAATTAAATATATATATATATACTATAAGGGTTAAATTAAAATAAAAATGAATTAGGGGTCAAAACTAAAAGCCAATCGAAGAAAAAAAAACGACAAAACAAGCGGATCCACATGACCCGTTTATAAAAATTCGAATAGTTTTTCAAAACACAAGCCTCGGGGACTAGATGTACAAAAATAGATCTCGAAAACGGCCCCGTTATCGGCCAAAAACACTTCTCTCAGTTTTCTTTCGAATCAAAACACAGTAAGGGTAAGGAAAAATAACATGTGAATGTATGAACTTTACCTTTCAAAATATAAATGCTTCGAAAAATGGCTACGAGTTGCTTGTAATTTTTTGCTTGGTATTTCGTATATCCTTCTTCGAATGTGTTACAATAGTGAGTTACAATGACTATTTATAATGCTTGTGGATCCTATCTTTAGGAGTTTAAATAATAGTAGAACTCTATCCTATTTTTAGGAGTTTGAATCCTAGCAAAATTATATCCTATTTTTAGGAGTTTAAATCCTAGTAGGACGAAAAGGTGTGTTGACAATCTTATCTCCACCTAGCTGCTTAGCATAAGGACTACTATGAGCTTTAAAGAGGATAGCCTATCTCAACTCTGTATCATCAAATACACAATAATAACCTTTGAAGCACAAAACCCCATCTTTTTCAAAAACATAGTTTGAGATAGATCCTTGCTTAACTTGTAACACTCATCTCCCGTATTCCTTTATGTATATGAGATACAGATGTCACATCATATTTTTAAAGTATTTTCTCATTTGAAAACTCATAAAATTTTGTTTTTCGATTTCTTAAAACATAACATTTTTAATATAAAGCAAAACATTAATTGTAATATGTTACAAAGTTCTACTTAATTAAAATTTAGAGCATTTTTCGTACTTTAATTGCGTGCCAAATAAGTTTTTTTAAAATAAATCGGATTGTCCTATTTTTACTAACGAGTCAACCTTAATTGATGATCATCGCTACTACTCCTGCGCTACTTACTCGGTTAATCTCTGCCTTTACCTACGCGCGAAAACAACACACCTTAAACAGGTACTTAGTGAGACATAATATTGTAAAGAAACATTAATGTATACTTATGTATATCATGGTTATTTGATTTCAAACTTATTCGTATCATCCATAAGGATTAGATATGTCCCTATTATTGAAACCAAAATTCTTTCATACTATCATCATAAACATTCTTAGTATGTCCAACAAACATTTCTTTCTGGACTTTTTTCCCATTTTTCTTTAGTAAGTATTCATTATTTTCATTTATGGCATCCTTTTATGCCTTTAATGTACCGTTATGCATTTCATTTATGACATCTTTTCACACCTTAATGCACCGTTATGCATTTCATTTATAGAATCCTTTCATGCCTTTATGCACCGTTATTCATGTCATTTATGGCATCATTTCATGCCTTAATGCACCATTATGCATTCATTTATGCATCCTTTTATGCCTTAATGCACCATTATGCATTTCATTTATGGCATCCTTTTATGCCTTAATGCACCGTTATTCATTTCATTTATGGCATCCTTTCATACCTTATTGAACCATTATGCATTTTATTTATGGCATCCTTTCATGCCTTAATGCACCATTATGAATTTCATTTATGGCATCCTTTCTTGCCTTAATGCACCATTATGCATTTCATTTATGGCATCCTTTCATGCCTTAATGCACTATTATGCATTTCATTTATTGCATCAATTCAATCCTTAATGCACCATTATGCATTTTAACTATTAATTCATTTTAGCGCAGTTCAACCTCTAAAACTCATTCATAATATCCTTTCCATACATATAATGATAACATATTAAATACTATAAAACATACATTTAATTTAAAATTATTCAATAGATGTACTCACCTGGTAATCCCCGCTAATAAGATATAGAGATGTCTGGTAATCAACAACTTTATCTTTCCCCCTTTTCTTGCTAGATTCAGGAACTTGGTTATGATCTACACAAGCATCCATTAAAAACATATACCACACCAAATGTTAGTATATTCCCTAACATTTATACTTTAATAATACTCAAAAGTACCATTATTTCAATTTCTATAACAATTTCTATCTATCTTATAGTTACAGGCTCAATAGTATCGATACCCCTACCATGGTATCGATACTTCTATACTATGGTATCGATACTTTTCTCTTAGATTGATACTACTACACTACGGTACCGATACTCCCATTTGGTATCAATACAATTTTGGCATTTTATTATCCATGGTATCGATGTTTCCCCTTGTTAGTATCGATACCTCATTTTGATGATGAAAAGTTGTACTGAAGTTCAAACAACTACCAAGAGCCTCAAGTAATGCCTTCCAGAACCTCACAATAAATCTTGGATCTCATTAAAAAATAAAAGATACAAGGTCCCATGCAATATGACAATCTCTAATATATACAATCTAGCCAGCTTGTCTAGAGAATAATTGAAAGGAACATGGATAAAGTGACCTAATTTGGTGAGTGTCAATAATCACCCATACATAATCCTTTTTTGAAGGATATATAGGAAGTCCAGTAACAAAATCCGTAGTAATTCTCTCTCAGTTCCATTCAAGAATCTTGATAGACTGTAATAAACCAGGCAATATTGATACTCTTCCTTAACCTGCTGACAAGTCAGACACCTAGCCAAATAATCATAAATATCTTTCTGCATGCCAATCCAACAATTTCTCTCTCTCAGATTATGATACATCTTATCTCCACCTAACTGCATAGCATAAGGACTACTATGAGCTTCACAGAGGATAGCCTATCTCAACTCTGTATCATCAAGTACACAATAACAACCTTTGAAGCACAAAACCCCATCATTTTCAAAACCATAGTTTGAGATAGATCCCTGCTTAACTTGTAACACCCATCTCCCGTATACCTTTCCGTATACGAGATACAAATATCACATCACCTTTTTAAAGTATTTTCTCATTTGAAAACTCGTAAAATTTTGTTTTTTGATTTCTTAAAACATAACATTTTTAATATAAAGTAAAATATTAATTGCAATTTGTTACAAAGTTCTACTTAATTAAATTTCAGAGCATTTTTCGTACTTTATTTACATGCCAAATAAGTTTTTCAAAATAAATGGATTATCCTATTTTTACTGACGAGTCAACCTTAATTGATGATCACCGCTGCTACTCGTGCACACCTTACTCAGTTAATCTCTGCCTTTACCTACGCGTGAAAACAACACACATTATGCCTTAATGCACTGTTATGTATTTCATTTACGTCATCCTTTTATGCCTTAATGCACTGTTATGCATTTCATTTATGGCATCCTTTCATGCCTTAATGTACCATTATGCATTTAATTTATGGCATCCTTTCATGCCTTAATGCACCGTTATGCATTTCATTTATGGCATCCTTTCATTCCTTAACGCACCATTATGCATTTTAACTATTAATTCATTTTAGAGCAGTTCAAAATCTAAAACTCATTCATAATATCCTTTCCATATATATAATGATAGCATATTAAATACTATAAAACATACATTAAATTAAAATTTTCTAATTTGAATCATTATAAATCTTCTTCATCTCAAATAATTACAATAGATGTACTCACCTGGTAATCCCCACTAATAAGATGTAGAGATGTCTGGATAATAAAAAACTTTATCATTCATCTTTTTCTTGCTAGATTCAGGAGCTTGGTTATGATCTACACAAGCATCCATTAAAAACATATACCACACCAAATGTTAGTATATTCCCTAATATTTATACTTTAATAATACTCAAAAGTACCATTATTTCAATTTCTATAACAATATCAGTCTATCTTATAGTTACATGCTCAATAGTATCGATACCCCTACCATGGTATCGATACTTCTATACCATGGTACCAATACTTTTCTCTCAGTATCGATACTGCTAGACTATGGTACCGATACTCTCCTTTGATATTGATACCATTTTAGCATTTTGTTATCCATGGTATCGATACTTCCCCTTGTTAGTATAGATACCCTATCAATATCGATACTACTTGCATCAGTATCGATACTGTTCGTTACATTTCTACCCATTTACACTTATAGTATCGATACTGTTCTATCAGTACCGATACCAGTACCGATACCATTACCCAGATTTACCATTTCTCAGCTCAAATTTCACTAAATTTTCCCCTATAATCTTTTACTTTTACCTCCTACAATACTATTAAACTCTTCTTTATTTAACCCAACTAACTTTCTTTCATTTAGCCTCTTATAACATCTAAAATCACTATGGAACATCTCAATCCAAGAATCATATCACTTTTTCTAACATATTTTTAATCATATCCAATGTTTCTAATCTCTTATTCACACCTATGACAAGTTAATTATACTAATAAACCTCAATAAAAACTCATATATACAACATATCATTGAAAAACTCATTTTCTTAAATCTCATATAAAACATCCACCTCTTAGTTTTAATCTTCTCTAACCCTTCTTTAAGTTTACACATCACTTAAAGTTACAAGAGCAACCCATAATAGGATGGAAGAACTAGTTAAATGAACTTTACCTTATGCTTTGGAGGAGAACACAACCTACGTGAAGAAGAAGAAGAGTAAGATAAATTAACTTTCCTCTTTCCCCCTATTAAATTCCCTAATAAAGAATGTATTTTAAATTTATTTCCCCCTTAAAAGACCAAAATGCCCTCTTAATTCATCTATTGTTACAAAATAGTCTAAAACACTATTCCAAATCATTTTATCATCTTTTACCATTTATTCAAATAAATCTTCAAATTTCAAATCTTTTTAATAAAGTCATTGACCTGATATTTGGGGGTATTACATAACTTGCTCAATAATGTAAATTAATTGGCTATGTAACAATTGTTTGGCCTTGATCTCCTCGGCCAAGGTAGGCTTAACATGTAACGCCCAAAATTGACACCTCTCGATTATATTTGTCTAACTAGTGAAATTTTGTATATTCAAATTCAAAATGTAAATTACGATCATTTTATTTCGATGAATTTTGAAGAATGTGTGAATCTATTTTAAGATATTTGACTCGATGAACATGATTTAATACATTTGATTTTATTTAAGAATGATACCTCCTTACTACTTGAATTAATAAAAAAAATGAAATCCAATCATTTTGAACATAATTTCGTTAACCCACGACGCAAGACAAAATTACCTTTGATTAATTTCGAAAATGAGAAAATAAATGCATGATCCATGAGTGCAACAATAATAAATGCCATGCAAAAGATGGATGAAATATTGAACGTAATGTAATAGATGAATATTAAAATTAACGAAATAAATAATAATACCTACAATGAATATCTATTTTATTAAAATGATTTCACTTTGTAAAAAAATGAAAATGTCAAAAATTATACATGTATTTAAAGTGAATAAAATATATCTAATTGATTTAAAATATCATAAATATAAATAAATAATATTAAAAATCATTTTATTCAACTAGTCCAACCATTAGAAGTCTTCATAGTAGCCCTATTATACTCACAGTCCAAATTAACCCAATGCTCATTCAACTAGTCCATCCCTAGAATCAAATCAAATTCCTCCAAAGGAAGCTCTATAAGATCATCCATAAAGATTTCACTTTGAACCTCTAAAGAATAACGTCGAAGTATTTTATTCAACTCATTGACTGTCCCACTAGGGTCATAACTATAACTGCAATCTCAATATCCTCAATTAGAATCTGAAAGTCTTGAGATATGGAACTCAAAACATAGGAGTGGGTTGAATCATTGTCTAGCAATGCAAAATATGAAACATAATAAATAGTAAAAGTATTTGCGATAACCTTTGGCTCGTCTTAGTCATCTCGATGTCTGGTAGCATACACTAGAGCTGGCTACCTAGCCTCAAATACAAATGTCCCTCTACTCTACTATGAACGAGCTCTAGTTTCAGCCTTGTAAGCATATCCAGAAGCTCTCCACTAGCTATTACCTCTAGTTGTGGTTTGAACAAGAGTTTGAGTAGACGTATGCTTAAAAGAGGATGGATGAGGATATTCCTAAGGAAATATGCACTAGATCCATATCGATAATGGGTACCCATCTTTTTCTGACACTCTCCCTTGTGAAGGTTGCCACAATGCTCACAGTTCAGTAATGGAGAGAAACCTAAAGAATCACCTCGACTAATTATTACGGATAGAGATGCTACCGACCTAGATCTGATATTACTCATCTGGGAAGAAGTAGTACGAGACCTCTTCCCAGGACGTGCAAAAGACTCAATCAGGCCTGAAAACCTCCTGGAGCGCTCTCGATTTCCTTGGTCTCTAACATGAGACATGGCCTCAACCTTCTTAATATCTATCGCTCTACCCACCAAAAACACTCTCAATAGGAACCAGACTATTACTATACTTCAATAGCTTCAAAAACTTCATCTCCTACTTGGAGACTGTCATATCTCCCTCTACCAAATCCTGAAACTGTTGTCATCTCTTAATAAGAACATTACTCACTAGAGAATCACACTAGGTGCCATAACAATATTTTAAAAATTAATTTAAAATAATTAGGACTTTATTTTGAAAATTTTGATTTATTCTGAAATTTGGAGTCACCATCGACCTTAGGTTAGGTAGGTCAAATAGCTAAAAATTACATTTTTAACGAATTAAAAAATAATTTAAAAGACGAATTGGTACGCATATTACTAGAAATTCATTTTAAAGGTTCGGGAGTCGATTATACGTGGGGAAAGATTAACACCCCCACAATGCACAAAATTGATACATCTAGATTTTGATGACTTTTGAATAATGAGTGAATCTATTTTATGATATTTGTCTCAATGAACATGATTTAATTAACTCGATTTTATTTAAGAATGATGTCTCCTTACTACATGAAATAATAGAAATTAAAATCCAGTCATGTTGGACGTAATTTCGTTAACCCACAACGCAAGACAACATTGCCTTTGATTAATTTGGAAAATGAGAAAATAAATGCATGATGCATGAGTGCAGCAATAATAGATGCCATGCACAAGATAGATGTAATGTAACAGATGGATATTAAAAATAATGAAATAATAAATAAAACCAACAATGAATATCTACTTTATTAAAATGATTTCACTTCGTAAAAAATAAAAATGTGAAAAGCTATACATTTATTTAAAGTGAATAAAATATATCAATTGATTTAAAATATCATAAATATAGATAAATAATATTAAAAATCATTTAATTTGAATATCCTTGGGAATGACACCTCAGAGTTTTGGGGTCTTCTAGGTTAGTCAAATAATTAATAAAGAATCTCATAAAGTTTTATAGTATTAACAATAACCTTTATTTCAATTTCTATAACAATTTCAATATATCTTATAGTTACAGGCTCAATAGTATCGATACCATACCCCTATCATGGTATCGATACTTCTATACTATGGTACCAATACTTTTCTCTCAATATCGATACTACTACACTACGGTACCGATACTCCCCTTTGGTATCGATACCATTTTGGCATTCTGTTATCCATGGTATCGATACTTCCCCTTGTTAGTATCGATGCCCCATCAATATCGATACTACTTACATCAGTACCGATATTGTTCGTTACATTTCTACCCATTTACACCTATAGTATCGGTATTGATCTATCAGTACCAATACCATTACCCAGATTTACCATTTCTCAGCTCTATTTTCACTAAATTTTCCCCTATAATCTTTTACTTTTACCTTGAACAATACTATTAAACTCTTCTTTATTTAACCCAACTAATTTTCCTTCATTTAGCCTCTTATAACATCTAAAATCTCTATGGAACATCTCAATCCAAGAATCATATCACTCTTTCTAACATGTTTTTAATCATGTCTAATGTTTCTAATCTCTAATTCACACCTCTGACAAGTTAATTATACTAATAAACCTCAATAAAAACTCATATATCAACATATCATTGAAAAACTCATTTTCTTAAATCTCATATAAAACATCCACCTCTTAGTTTTAATCTTCTCTAACCCTTCCTTAAGTTTACACATCGCTTAAAGTTACAAGATTAACCCATAATAGGAAGGAAGAACTAGTTAAATGAAGTTTACCTTATTACTAGAAATTCATTTTTAAGGGTTTGGGAGTCGATTATAAGTGGGGAAAGATTAACACCCCCACAACGCCCAAAATTGGTACATCTCGATTTTGATAACTTTTGAATAATGAGTGAATCTATTTTATGATATTTGTCTCAATGAACATGATTTAATTAACTCGATTTTATTTAAGAATGATGTCTCCTTACTACATGAATTAATAGAAATTGAAATCCAGTCATGTTGGACGTAATTTCGTTAACCCACAATGCAAGATAACATTGCCATTGATTAATTTGGAAAATGAGAAAATAATTGCATGATGCATGAGTGCATCAATAATAGATGCCATGCACAAGATAGATGAAATATTGAACGTAATGTAACAGATGGATAATAAAAATAACGAAATAATAAATAAAATCAACAATGAATATCTATTTTATTAAAATGATTTCACTTCGTAAAAAATAAAAATGTCAAAAGTCATCACTCTTTCTAACATGTTTTTAATCATGTCTAATGTTTCTAATCTCTAATTCACACCTCTGACAAGTTAATTATACTAATAAACCTCAATAAAAACTCATATATCAACATATCATTGAAAAACTCATTTTCTTAAATCTCATATAAAACATCCACCTCTTAGTTTTAATCTTCTCTAACCCTTCCTTAAGTTTACACATCGCTTAAAGTTACAAGAGTAACCCATAATAGGAAGGAAGAACTAGTTAAATGAAGTTTACCTTATTACTAGAAATTCATTTTTAAATGTTTGGGAGTCGATTATAAGTGGGGAAAGATTAACACCCCCACAACGCCCAAAATTGGTACATCTCGATTTTGATGACTTTTGAATAATGAGTGAATCTATTTTATGATATTTGTCTCAATGAACATGATTTAATTAACTCGATTTTATTTAAGAATGATGTCTCCTTACTACATGAATTAATAGAAATTGAAATCCAGTCATATTGGACGTAATTTCGTTAACCCACAATGCAAGACAACATTGCCATTGATTAATTTGGAAAATGAGAAAATAAATGCATGATGCATGAGTGCATCAATAATAGATGCCATGCACAAGATAGATGAAATATTGAACGTAATGTAACAGATGGATAATAAAACTAACGAAATAATAAATAAAACCAACAATGAATATCTATTTTATTAAAATGATTTCACTTCGTAAAAAATAAAAATGTCAAAAGCTATACATTTATTTAAAGTGAATAAAATATATCAATTGATTTAAAATATCATAAATATAAATAAATAATATTAAAAATCATTTAATTTGAATATCCTCAGAATGAAACCTTAGAGTTTTGGGGTATTCCATAGGTTAGTCAAATAATTAATAAAGAATCTCATAAAGTTTTATAGTATTAACAATAACCTTTTTTATAAAATATAAGTACATAATACAATATTAAAAATACCCCCTTTTTGTTATATAAGTACATACATAATATATATAAACATTTTAGTTAAAATACAAAATAAATATATACACATGGCACATAAATGGATGATAATAATGATATATATATATATATAATATGAAAAAAAATGAATAACAATAAAAAGATATATGGGTTAAAAATAGATAGATACATATATCAAAAGTATAAGGACTAAAATTAGATCAATAAAAAGCAGCGGGCCAAATATGTACTATTACCCTTTAATTAAAGAGCAAATAACAAGAAATTAAGATAGCATGGGTTAATATGTAAATAGTCCATAAAAACTAAGGTAATGACCAAAATGTATGCGCATAAAATTTAAGAATCAAATTAAAATAATTAAAAGTCTTGACCACGGGATCAAAGTAAGACACGCGTGAAACTAGAAAGATTGTTGAACTATGTTTTATAATATTATGATTTAACAAATTAATGCAAAATGTTTTTGGACTTAATTAATTTTTTTCAAAGTTTTCAAAAATAATTCAAAGTTCATTAAACTTGAATTTGAGCATAAAATGTTTTTTGGGGTACGTAGTACCGATACTGTTTTACAATATCGATACTGCATGAACAATATTGATATTGTTCACGTGATACCGATACCAAAGGTAAGAGAAGTATCGATACTCTATAGGTAGTATTGATACTACCAGTTGTTTTCCAAATAGCTCAAATTCCAGAATGTAAAATAAGTACTGATATTCAAAGGGGTACCAATACTACTTTACACAACGGTATCCATACCATGAGGCATAGTATCGATATTGGTCAAGCCCAACGGCTAGTAACAACTAGTTTATTTAAATATTATAAAGGAAGTATCGATACTTATTAAAGGACTATCAATACTCCCTATCCTGGGCAGTTTTATTTTACAGACAAATAATCCTCAACGGCTCCAAAACATCCCCAACGGCTAGAAACTACCACAAGCTCATTCTAACATATAAAAACAAGTAGAAAACACTTGAAGAAGGGTTAGAACACTTATCCAAGCAATCAAACACACAAAAAAAGAGTTTTTCATTGTTATTTTACTTTCTCTTATAAATATTAGTGTTTTTTAATTAGCCTAAATTTTGTAAACACCTACCTTGTGAGGTTTTCTTGTTTACATATCTTATCCTTTGTGTAAAGGGAATTGGTTCTAGCTAAGCATATAAAAAGCTAAGGAGTTGTAAAGGTAATCTCTTTATCATGTGAAAAAGAAAGAATAAATTAGTGAATTTGTTAAAAACATCATTGGTGATGAGCTAAGGTAGTGAATGTAGACTTGGTTGAGAAGTCGAACCACTATAAATCTTTGTGCATCAAATTATTTCATCTTTAAATTTCCTTAATCCCTAAAATTTTCTCAAATCCACTTCAAACCTCTTGGAAAATTTATTTGGTTGTTCAATTGAGCTATATCGAGAATCATAACAATTGGAACAAGAGTTTAACTCTTTAGAAGGTTTAAGAACCTTGAGACGATCCTTGAAAAGTTCTACCAATTCCCAATACAACCAAGAAGATGGCTTCAACCTCCGGCTCTTACTACATTGAAGACTCTCAACTAGTCAACAAGCCACCTTATTTCAATGGAACAAATTTTGCTTATTGGAAGAATATGATTATGCTCTTCATTCAAGCCAACGATCTAGGAGATTGGAAGTCAATCATGAAGGGATACTCCATTCCAATCGATAAGATGGATGATTGGAGTGATGCAGAGAAGAAGAATTTCCAACTCAATGCAAAGGCTATGTACGTTCTATTTGTGCATTAGGCCCGAATTAATATTTGAAGAGTCTCCTCTTATTCAAATGCCAAGGAGATATGGAACAAGCTCCAAGTCACTCGTGAAGGAACCAATAAAGTGAGAGAAACCAAAATTATTCTTCTCAATCATAGCTATGAGAATTTCAAGATGAAACTAGATGAAGACATCAAAGCTATGATAGATAGATTTTTCGTGATTGTCAACGGTCTCAAGGATTTGGAGAAGTAATCCCTAGTGAGAAGCTTGTGAGGAAGATAATCCACTCTCTCCCAAAGTATTGGCAATCAAAGAAGACAACGATCATCGAAGCTAATAACCTAAAGACTCTCACTCTTGATGAGCTTATTGGTTCTCTTCTCACTTATGAGTTGATGGTAAAGGAAGAAGAAAAAAGATGATGAAAAGAAAAACAAGAAGAATGAGGTAGGCATTGCCTTCATATCCACCAATGAGAGTAATCAAGACTCAAGTGAACAGGTGGATGAAGATGATGATGAAGAAGAGATGGCCAAGCTCTTCAAAAGATTGAAGAGATTCATGAATTCTAAGGAAATGAAGCATGAATCAAGCAAAAAGAAGGGCCCCCAGTTTGTTTCGAATTTCAAAGAAAGGGGTATGTCAAGTATGATTGTCCCATCCTAAAGAATAATGGATCAAGTAAGAATAAGGCATTTGTAGCGGCTTGGAGTGATTAAGATGGCTCCAATGATGAAGATGAAGTAGTCAATCTATGTCTCATGGCCATCAAAGAAGACTCAATGGTAACTTCTAGCTCTAGTTAATCAAATTCTTATTCTTTTAACGAGTTACAAGTTGCATGTGATGAATTTTATTTGGAATTTGAGACCATGAATTCCAAATATAAGAAACTGATTTCAAAAATTCAAAGTTGAAAATGATTTTCTTTTGAAAGCAAAATTAGATTTTTGAAAAGCAAAATGGTATTTTGAAAAATGATTTTGAGGTTTCAAAAACCAAAATCTTGATTTGAAAGTTAAGCTTGAATGCTTAACAAAAGAAAAAGAAATCATTTCGAAAAACAATTCATCATATTTAAAAATGGAAAAATACTCACATAGTCACTTTCATGGTCATTTGGAACATACTTGTCCTTTAAAGAACGGAAAATGTTTTAAAATTAAACAAGTATAGATTCCTAAGGGAACAAGGGGCATTAAAACTAACGTTCAAGGATCCAAAGCAATTTGGATACCAAAATCAACTTAAATGTCTCTTGTAGATGTGTGAGAGAAATGATGATGAAAATAAAGATATTTAATGCTCTAGGCACACTTGATATGGAATGGGTAACATCTCAGCTTATTTTGATTATCTTCCATAATTGGTTGCTAATTTAGTTAAAGCATGCATGAGTTTTAATTTTAAATAATTTTATGTTTTCATCTCATGTATGTTGAAAAGTCTATCATGATGAAAATTTTAAAGTTTTAATGATTTTTCATAATTTTTAGTTCATCATAATGAATTTCGGTCAAATTGTTTTTACAAATTTTAGTTTTTGATCTTAATTTAAATGTTTATGCATGATATTTATTGCAAATTATATTTGTCTAACAACTGATATTAATTTTTCAAATGCATAACATTTTTGGATAGCTTTGTGCACATGCACTTAAATACAAAAATTGGTATTGCATAAAGTATATTAGACTTGGATATATTGAATTTCATGTGCTACTGACATGTTTGTTCATCTTCGTTGAAATTCAATTTTTTTAGTATTATGTGTTTAAAGTCAATTTTTTGTTTGCAATGCTTTTATTGAGGGTAAGATTTGATTCTTCAAATGATTTTAATGTTAAAATTACTACTTACTCTCTATTATTGTTTTGTACCTTAAAAGTTGAATTATTTTTGATATAACAAAACTGGGAGAAGCGTAAGTTTGAAAATTTCATTTTCTCAATGAAAAAGGGGAACTTTAATATTTTCCAAATTGTTCTCTTTATCATGAAATATTTTATTAAGGACAAGTTTTGTCAAAAATAATTTTTCAAATGTTTTGTTATATCAAAAAAGGGGAGATTATTAAACGATGTTTTATAATATTTTTTATATAAAAAATTAAGGAAAAATGTTTTTGGACTTGATTGAATTTGTTCAAAGTTTTCAAAAGTTTTCAAAAAATAATTCAAAGTTCATTAAACTTGAATTTTAGCAAAAAATGTTTTTCTGGGTACATGATACTGATATTGTTCTTATAGTATCGATATTGCATGAACAATATCGATATTGTTCACGTGGTACCGATACCAAAGGTAAGAGAAAGGTATCAATACTTTCTAGGTAGTATCGATACTACCATTTGTTTTCCAAATAGCTCAAAATCTAGAATGCAAAATGGGTATTGGTACTCAAAGGGGTAATGATACTACTTTACACAGTGGTATCGATACCATGAAGCATACTATCGATATTGGTCAAGCTCAATGGATAGTAACATGTAGTTTATTTAAATATTATAAAGGAAGTATCGATACTCATTAAAGGAGTGTCGATACTCCCTATCCTGAGTAGTTTTATTTTGTAGAAAATTAATCCCCAATGGCTCCAAAACATCCCTAACGACTAGAAACAACCACAAGCTCATTCCAATATATAAAAACAAGTTGAGGACACTTAAAAACGGGTTAGAACACATATCCAAGCAATCAAACACAAGAGAAGAGTTTTTCATTCTTATTTTACTTTCTCTTGTAAATATTAGTGTTTTTACTGAGCCTATATTTTGTAAACATCTATCTTGTGAGGTTTTCTTGTTTACATTTCTTATCCTTTGTGTAAAGAGGATTGGTTCTAGCTGTGCTTGTGAAAAGCTAGGGAGTTGCAAAGGTTATCTCTTTATCATGTGAAAATGAAAGAACAAATTATTGAATTTGTTAGAAAACCCTTGGTGAGGAGCTAAGGTAGTGGATATAGACTTGGTTAAGAAGTCAAACCACTATAAATCCTTGTGCGTCAAATTGTTTTATCTTTAAATCTCCTTAATCCCTAAATTTTTCTCAAATCTACTTTAACCCTTCTTGGAAAATTATTCGGTTGTTCAATTGAGATTCATCAAGAATCACAACAAAGACCAACCATGTAATTAATCTATAACATACAATATTAATCAGAGTAGTGACTAAAATATAAACCAAATAAAATTAGAAGCTATAAAACAAAAAAAATAAAGTTCTATTCAATGACTAAAGTGAATTCTTACAAATTTGAATGAACTACAACACTATTATCCCCACGCGTACGTTTCAAAAAACCTAAACCCCTAAAACAACGCAGTTTTGGGATCTCCACAAATACCCTTTTATAAATTTTTTAAATCCCTAATCCCATTCTTTCTATTTCAATCATTTTAATAAGAAAGAGATTTTTTTAACCTTAATCATTCCCCTTTATTTTTCAAAAACCGACGGGCCTCCCCGGAAAGACAGTTGCTAATCGGTGTCAGTCACTGCTCTCTGGCGATGAAAAATGAAACTAAGACCACCGTTCGAAAGCTCTCCACCTCCTGAGTAAGTATTCAGACTCTATTTACTCTAAAAAGGCCTCAAACACCATATATCTATAAAAAAAAATCTGTGATTTTATCGACTTCAAAGACCCTCAAAACACTCTGACAAGTGGTGATGAAGATGAGTATTTCTCCCTCTTTTTGTTTCTTTTTTTGTTTTCGGTTTTGATGATGAGAATCCCTTTTTTGTTTTAAAATCTCTTTCCTTATTTTTTGGTTTGAATACTTTCATTTCTCCCCTCTTTATGGATTCCTCTCTTTCTATTTATTAAATCTCTGATGTTGTATGTTATATCACCAAGGTTGCTTTTTTTTATAGAGGTGATGATGATTTGGTTCATCTTTTAATGGGTTTGATTTGATTTGTTAAGATATTTTGTGATTGATTGTTCACTATTTTCTTGTCAGTGGGCTAAAATGGTGGCATTGGCGAGTGCTAGAAGCAAGTGATAAAGGAGGCAGAGACACAACAGGTGGCTAGGTTGGTTGTGGTGGCAGCTAGGGTGGAAACCCTAGGGTTTCCAACAACAAACCCTAATAGCAGTTGAGTTTATTAATAATAATAATAATAATAAGATAAAATACAAATGTATTAAAATAAATAATAATAATAATAATAACAATGATAATAATAAAGAATAGACATATGAAAATTAGATGCTACAGTTGCTCTTTTTTGTTCATTGGTGTGAAGACAATAGGGCAAAGACAACAAGGCAACAATTTTCGTTCGGTCGTATCGTTCGATTTAAAGCTCAATGTTTTCTCAAGTGAGACTGAAAATGTAATGGTATGTAATCATTTTTTCTAATTTCAAATAAACCCGATTTCGGCTAAAAATTGGCTAAACCTGTAGTTCTGATACCAATAAATGTAACACCCATTTCCCATATACGTTTTCGTATACAAGTCACGAGTGTCACATGACTTAAATATTTTTTCTTATTTGAAACACTGATAAAAATTTTGTTTCAAAAACAAATACAAAACATTTTTATATAAGATAAAACATTCGTTATAACATATTACAACGTTATAGGTTAAATACATTACATAGCATTTTTCTTAAATTCATATACATGCCATCTAGTTATCAAAAGATACATAAATGTCCTACAGTTACTAATGAGTCAACCTTGGATTGATGCTCTCGGCTGGACTCCTTACTCGGATAGTCTTTGCTAAGTATTTACTTAGTGAGGCATAAAAATACAAAAATACATCAAACTTAAACAATAAGCATATCAAAATTTATCAAAATATGAATTAAATCGTATAACTCCTATCAATTACATTAACTTGGCTTAGCGAACCAATCTTATATAAGTTAGCATGATATACTATCTTTATTATGACCATCATACTTATCAATCAGTATTTTTCAAACTTTATTCTTTATTCTGCCCAATGTATGTCAAATGAGAATATAAGGTACATGCATTGCACCGAAGTGCCGAAATGGAAATTCAAAAACTCATTATGAATTCCATGGATTGCATACATAGTGTCGAAAATGCACCGTTATGCATTAAAAAAATTGATCGATAACTTTTATATACATGTTTATATCGAAATGGTGATTCACAAACACATTATGAATACCATGATTACACCTTTAGTACCGAAAGTACACTTAGTAGGGATACAAAAATGCATCATTAAGCATTAAACAAAATCAATCGATACCATCATACACACGAAGTATGTCGAAATGCACCTATGAGTCTCAATGCACATACAATGGGCTTTTAAGTCAAATTCACATATTTGAACATTTATTTCTTCAATATTGATAACCATTGAATTACATCATCATTCATCTATTCGTTTTAGAGCAGTTCATACTCTAAAACTTATTCATAATCTCATTCCCATACACATTATGAAAACATATCAATGTACTATAAAACATGATTTATCAAAACGTTCGAGGTTGACTCGTCGCAAGTCTCCCTCATTTCATAGAAGTAAAATAAATGCACTTACATGATATGCTTCACTAGTATGTTGTAATGATATCCAACTACTCGTCAACTTTATCATTGCCCTTTTTCTTGCTTGACTCAGGAGCTTGGTTATGATCTATACAAGCATCCATTAAATACACATACCATACCAATGATAGTATACCCTCTAACATTTATACTTTGAATAATACTCAAAAGTACTATTATTGTTAATTTCTGTTACAATTTCATCATATCTTACAATTCCAGGCTCAATAGTATCAGTACCCCTACTATAGTATCGATACTTCTATACTATGATACCGATACTCCCTTTAAGTATCGATACTATTTCTATATTTTGGAATCCATGGTATCAATATCTTTCTCTTAGTACCAATACCCACAACAGTATTGATACTAATTTCATTAGTATCAATATTGTTCATCGTATTTCTACCAATTTAAACCTATATTATCAGTACTGTTCTTTCAGTACTGATACCCATATTTTCCATTTTTCAGCTCGATTTTTACCCATATTTGATTTAATTCCCTTACTTTTACCTCCAACAATACTATTAAACTCTTCTTTACTTATCCCAACTAACTTTCCTTCATTTAGCTTCTTATAACATCTAAAATCTCCAAAGAATATCCCAAACTAAAAATCACACTACTTTTTCATACATGTTTATAATCGCTTCCCAGGCTTTTAGTCTCTTATTTACTTCTTTGACAAGTCAAATATACTTGTAAACATCAATAAAAACTCATATTTCAATACATCACTTAAAAACCCATTTTATTCAATCTCAAATAAATTATCCATTTCTTAGTTTTCATCATCTTTAACCCTTCATTAAGCTTACACATCACTTAAGGTTGAAAGAACAAACCATAAACGACAAGAAAACTAGTTAAATGAAGCCTTACCTTTGGCTGTGGAGGAGAGCACGTGAACACGGGAAGAAGGAGAAGATAAGATAACTAGCTTATTTTTCAACTTTCCCTCTTTTCCCTTCATAAATGCCCTAATTAAAATATCTCCAAAATCCATTTCCCCTTAAAAGACCAAAATGCCTTTTTATTCTTCCATTTTTACTAATTGGTCTTTAACACTATTTCCAAATCATTTCTTATCCTTTAACATTTATTCAAATTAATCCTCTAATTTTAAAGATTTTCAATAAAGTCACTGAGATAATATTTGGGGTATTATATAGGCCTTAGATTTTGATAATGTGGTCGCCTTTAAATTGGCATGTCGTTAAATGAATTTGAGTGTAGCCTTTGTCTAGGGGACTTCGAAGATTATGACAACATTTGGAAGAGTGCGAAGTTCCTCCCAAATTATTAAGTCTTCAAAGACTTGGATGTCATTACGCTTTGTTAACTTGATTCACAACCTTCCCATGCGCAAATCATGGATCATTACCCAAGCCGCCTTTTCAGATTTTCAACTCAGATACTCCCTTGGTTTCAAGACGCTCTTTTCTGGGTTTTCATCTTGGACTCACCTTTTTTTTTCAAAATTTTCAGTTTAAAGCGCTCTTTCAGGCTTTAACTCTAAACACATTTTTTGTGTGACTTAAGGCACCTTTTCGGGTTTTCACCCTAAGTGAAATATATTTTGACAATGTTAGATTTAAAGGGATTGGATAGTTCTGGCCTTTCTATTTCAGTCAAGAATAGAGCTCCTCCAGAGAAGGCCTTCTTCACGACTTGAGGTCATTCCCAATTTGGGATCCATTTTCCTCTGTAATCTTTTTGGTTTGGCCAAATATTTTTAGCACTAAGTCTACTTCCTGGAATAATCTTGGATGCACCTTCTTGTTGTGTGCTTGAATCGTTCGTTTATGGTAGAGTTGACCATAGTGAATGGCTTTCAATCTATTTTCGTCTATGTTCAGTTGATCATATTGAATTTGTGTCCATTCTGCATCATCCAAATTAAGTTCTCACAAAACCCGGAGTGACGAGATTTCTACCTCTATAGGCAACACAACCTCTATTCCATAAGCTAATGAAAAAGGAGTTTCCCCAGTCAAAGTTCACACCGAAGTTCAGTAGGCAAACTGTAACTTTTCCGTGCCACTGTTTGTATGCTTCGGTCATTGTCTCCGCTATTTTCTTAATATTTTTGTTTGTTGCCTCTACCGCTCCATTAATTTTTGGTCGATAAGTAGTAGAGTTGTGATTCTTTATATTGAATTGTTCACATGCATCATCCATAATATTATTATTTAAATTGGTTGTATTATCGATAATGATCCTTTCTAGTAAACCATACCGACATATGATCTCATTTTTCAAGAATTTACATATAGTGGACTGTGTAACATTAGTATATGATGTAGCCTCCACCAATTTAGTAAAGTAATCAATTTCCACAAGGATAAACTGATAACCATTCGAATCTTTTGGATGGATTTGTCTGATAACATCCAAGTTCCACATAGAAAAAGGCCATGTAGTCGTCATCACATGAAGAGGACTAGGCGGGACATTTATTTTAGCTCTGTAGATTAGGCTTTTGTGACATCGTCTGGTATAATTAATGCAGTCACTCTCTAATATGGACTAGTAGTATCTGCATCTCATGATTTTTATTGCCATCATATGCCCATTTACATGAGTTCCACATACTCTGTCATGTACTTCCTCCAAGATGATCTTTGCCTCTTCTGACACACATCTTAAAAAGACTTGATCGTGACTTTTTTTTCATAAGACTACCCCATCAAATACATATTTGGATGCCATTCTTCTGATTGTTCTCTTGTCAGTTTCAGTAGCTTCTTCTGGATAGATTTTATTTTTGGTGTATTGCAGAATGTCATGGTACCATGGGTTTTTTATCTTTTACTTTTTCAATTTGATAACAATGAGTCGGGTACTCATATGACTGCATGTCGATTGGCATCATATCTGATTTCCTTCCATCTTTGAATAATGTTGCCAAAGTAGCTAAAGCATCTGCCATTTGGTTCTCCTCTCTGGGCACGTAATGGAAGGTGACTTCGTCGAACTCTTTAAGTAGACCCAAAATGAGCTTTTTGTACTCCTCCAGTTTGATATCTTTTGTTTCCCATTCTCCTCGGAGCTGATATATCACTAAGGCAGAATCTCCATATACCTGCAAAGTCTTTATGTTATGCCCAATAGTAGCTCAAATCCCCAAAACACAAGCTTCATATTCTACTATGTTGTTAGTGCAGTCAATGTTCAATCTGCTAGTGAATGGATCGAAGTGCAATTTTTAGGAGTCTTATGTAGAAGTACTTGCTTCTTCTAAAGATATGTCCATCAGGTGTTCATCTCGAAAATTGAAGTCCAATGATTCATAGTTTTCAGAAGTTCTGCTTGCTAAAAAGTCAGATATGACATTGCCCTTGATAGCTTTTTGACTCACATACTTAAAGTCGAATTCAAATAGCAACATCTCCCTTCGGCTAACCTTTTAGAGAGAGCGGGTACGCTCATGCAAAAATGTCCTTGAAATCTTGAAGTATATAAAACTTTGCCTCGCTTCAGATAAAAGTGTCGTGCCAATTTTAATTTCATTCTTTTCTTTTTCATTGCCCAAGTTCAAATTTTCAATTTTTCTTCATGGGGCAATATTTGTTTGTCTTCTCTTTCCACCACTCTTAATAGTTCAGAAGGTAAGTTATGCTCTTATTTATTTTTGCATTCAACAATTTCCCCAAGACACTTGAGCTACTCAAAGTCGGCCTCCAGGTCAGAATCATCATCATCCACATCATTAACATCCAAAGACTTGAAAGGAAAAAAAAGAAAAAATGTATATATGTGAGAGTAAAACATATCACATGGAATGGAGGAACAAATATATTATATAGATATAAATAAGAAGTAAAAGAAATAAAGAAATGTTTTCCAGAAAGGACAATTATATCTTTTATTGAAATGTAAAAAGAAATAATTCATTAACCCTTGAAAAAGATCACCTATTGCCCCAGGTATAGGCAAAGAGGGAAAGTTTGAGTATTACTCTAAAAGAGATTTGAAAACCACAAGTAGTTCTTCAGTAGTTTAGTTGTTAAGCACAAACTCTGGTGGTAATATATAGATTCCAGATCTATCAACATCCTCGGTGTCATCCAATGTTATGGCATTGATGATTAAACCCTTCAGAGCTTCTTCCAGATAAGGTAATGCCACCCTTGTTTCCTCTTCAAAAACATAACCACCAAATCTGAACGTGTTGTAGAGGTAAGGAAAAGATATTGTTTCCCATCTTCTTCATTCTTCTCATATATTGGTTCTCTGTTGATGATTGGGCTGATATCCAAGCCCAAACTGGTCTAGCTTGACTACAGGAAAAATAGGGTTGATCATTCCCTGTAGAGAACTCCCGAATCATTTTTCTATCTTTGTACATTTCCCTAAAGATTGCTTGATTTCCATCTTGGTGCAATCTGAGAATCTAGGTTTGGGAATCTTACCCCCTTCAGCCACAAATATGGCATTGATAAACTCCAATGATCGGAAAGAACATTCCACATTATCCTTATTCATATCTATATAAGGGGCCTCAGTGGACACGCTTTTCATTAAGTCTTCTTCAATATTGATAATTATTAGAGTCCCGTCAATAACAAACTTGACTTTCTTGTGTAGTATCGATGGTACTACCCCAGCTTGATGAATCCATGGCCTTCCCAAAAAAGCATTTTAAGAAGGCATAATGTATATCACCAAAAATTCTATGTTGTATGTGGCACGCCCAATGGTCAATGGTACTTTAATTTTGTTGAACACCTCTCTCTTTATCCCGTAAAATTCTAAAACCACACTCTGGCATATTCTTATGTGGTAATTATCCACTGGTAACCTCTTAAGAGTGACCAAATGCATTACATTAAGGGAAGAACCATTTTTGATAAAAACACTCGGCAAAGCATGCCCCTTGCAATGAGTGGTGATATATAACACTTTATCTCGGCCCTTTCTACCAGATGGAATCTCATCATCAGAGAATGAAATCAGATTACTAGCTTGGATATTGTTAACCCAGTCGATCCAACTTATTAACTAGTATGCCTTTTGGCACAAATGTCTGATTCAATACCTTCAGTAGTGCCCTCATGTGTGCCTCTGAACTCAACAATGGTGCCAACATTAAAATACGTATTTGCATGCTATGTAGTTGTTCCACAATATTGTATTCACTATGTTTAAATAAATTCAAAAACTCTATAGCTTCATCCTCTCTTATGGGCTCCTTCATTGATGGTTCATCCTTTTCGAATGGTTCAAGCTTCTCTGGGGTGAGTAAGACTTTTGGGAATATTATTTCCCAATAGAATGCCCCACTTCGTTAACATCTTCCTCCAAAGAGCTTACTTGGCATTCATACTTCCAAGGCACTTTTTTGTTGTCTTTATAAGGAAAAAGTCTTGGTGCCACTATTACCACCTTTGTCAGTGCCTTATCCGCCATCTTTGCCTTAGAGGTGCCCGTACCATATCCCTTTCAAATGAATCTCCAATTGCAGAAACATCAACTTTTGGAGTGTTCTTGTTTTCCTCATAGAACATTAGGTTCTTTCTGTCCATCATGAGTTGGATCAAAGTTCTAAATTTGGAACACTCGTGCACTTCATGTCCTTCTTCAATGTGATAATAGCAATGGTTACCACCTTTTTATTTTGATGTGTTAGAATATGGTACAAGAAATCTTGCCTTTACTATTTTCCTCCATACCCAAGCCAAAGAATATTTCACTTTAGAAACACTTATTTTGACTCTCTTACCCCTCTCATCGAGATTGCATTAACCCCACTTTCTTGGTGGTCAGGCAGAGGGTTTTGCGTAATGTTGGGTATTTCTGAGTTATTGAAATGAATCCAGCTCCTTTATGTGTATCCTTTAAATGATCCTCTTAAAGGCGGGGTAGTTGTCAATAGCGTGCCCCAGGACACCACCATGATACTCACAATGTACGTTTTAATCATACCACTTGGGGTATGAGGGCTTTAGTGGTTCTGTTGGGTATGGTGACACCACGTGTGTATAGAAAAGATGATTGTAAAGTTCCTTGTATGTCATGAGAATCATATTGAAATGCTCATTTTCCCTCCTTGTTTCCCTCATATCTTATCTAGAAATACCTGACAGTACAGCCGTAGTTGGTTTTTGACTTAGAGAGTAACACTTTTGTTGATATTAAAAGTGTTGTTGATATCTCATTCTCTTTTCTTTATGGGAGGTCTTCTACCTGACTCACCCCTCTCTATATTCCCTTATCTTATGGTCGTTTCCACCATTTCTCCAGCTATAACGATATCAAAAAAGTTCCCTAATGTGATTGCGACCAGGTGTCCAAAGAAGGGAGTCTTCAAAGTATGTATGAAGAGCATCCTTATTTCTTTCTCATCCAAATGTGGATAAACTTGCGCGGCTAAATCCCTCCATCGCTATGCATACTATCTGAAACTCTGGATATGCTTTTTCTCTATTCTTTGTAACATGACACGATCTGGTCTCATGTCATTTACATACTTGTATTACTCCAACAATGACTTGGCGAGATCTTTTCATGTCCTGATGTGTGAACGGTTCAGCTGGTTGTACCACCGGATTGCTTAACCTGTCAGACTCTCCTAGAAGTAGTGTATCAGGAGTTGGTCATTTCCCTCATATCCTATCTTTTTTTGACATAACATGGTAATGTGGGCTGAAGTGAAACTATTCTCATCAAACTTCTCGAAATCCGTGACTTTAAACTTCGTAGGAAGAATAAAATCTGGGACCAAACTTAATTTCAAAGCGTCAACCCCATAATAATTATCTTCTCCTCTAACTGTCTTCATTTGATCTTCCAACTGCTTTATCTTCTCCTCCATCTTCTTTGCTTTATCCTTCTCATCAAAATCCGGAATATGATAACCATCCAGGTTATTTTAAGGGTTGGTTACAGAGGCTTGTGCTTTTACAACAGATGAAGTTTGTGCTTTAGCAGCGGATAAAACTTGTACTTTTACAGCGAATGAGTCCCCTTGAAGACCTGGTAGGATTTTAGGTGAGATAATCAATTGTGGGGTAGGTGGTACAATCACCCTTTCTGATACCCCTGCCACCCATTTGATTTAGGCCAGATAACTTTGCAACAATCTGATCAACCAATGACTCTTGGTTTCTGGTGGTAGAATCCAAGGTATTTTGATTATTTTCACTCATTTTCTCCTTAAGTTCTTTTTGCAATTTTAGCATATTTTTCTCAAGCTAAGCAATCTCAGCTTCCATCTTCTTCTTCTTTGAACGAGTATTGTGAGGATGAGGTGTGTCCAATTTTTATTCCTTTTTTCGATGAGACATTTTCTGTTAGTTAATTTAAACGTAAAGAAATGAAAATTGCAAATAAAATATGTAAAAATAAATGATGCAAGAAATTTTTAAGGCATTGATCCAAAAACATGTATGTTATTATAACTAGTCTTTATTGGGACAAAAGTGTTACTTATAAGAGACAAAAAACAATTCAAAGGTACATTCTAGCTAGGTCCTCAGACTTCGAATGACTTCTAATAAGTTAACAAGTCTTCTTGCTTCTTCTGTCACAGGTTGAATACCAGGTCGAACCACCCTGATTTCTCTTGCCAAACCATGTAAGTGGCATGTCACTTTTTTGTACATGCTCTAAGAAGTCTTAAATAACTGCATCCCTAGCATTCACCCTTTGTTGAGCCTGTTCCCAACGGAAATGCCACTGGAGTCCTCCATCAAAAAGAATAATTTAGAGTTCATTTGTCCACAATGACCTTCAATTCTACTATAGTTTTTCCATCATGTTCCTGTTGTCTTTGAAGAGACCTCTCCAGATCAACTACCTTGGTCTTCAACTGTTTGTTCTGGTGTTAACTTTCTAAAAAAACATATTTGGGAAGTCTTTAACTAATCTTTCAATGTCTCTCTTTCATCTTGTCCCTCAAACTTTCTTTTCAGCTTTTGGCTTCACCTTTCTAGTATTCGAAAGATCTTTTCAAGCTAGAATTGTTCTGAACTTGCTCTTGATACCCTTTTCTTAAATCTTCCAATTCAAAGCAGACTTTCTTGTATTCCTTTTCCAGCCTGTTTGCTCAGTTCTTTCGAGTATCCGCATCTAGCTTCTATTGGAATTTTTCAGCTTTTAACTCTCTCAATCTTTGTTTCATTTCCTCTTTTTCAGCTTTAAATTCCTTCTTTGTTATCTCTAGCTCAAAGGGTATTGGTTTAAGATGCTCTTCAATGGTCCGAGTGTCTTCATGATCCAGTATGGTAATAATGTCATTTTTTCCTCATCTTCCTCTATTCCATATAGTCTAGAGTAAGCATGTCCTTGGCAGCCATAACATCTGTATGAAATATATTCTTCCATGACTCATCTATATCTTTGACCTTCTTCTTGCAAGTTTCTTCATTTTATGCGAACTCGGATCCATATATCTCATATGTGACTATAATAAACTGGTGTGCCCCATACTGTCGAAGTGCTAAAAGCGGAGAATAACCAACTTCTCCCCACAGGCCGAGAAACTTTACTATACCTGAATCCCAACACCGATACAGAATGTCACTATGATTCAACCAAGGGGCTCTCTATATGAAGTCCTTATCTTGGAGGTGTATGAATACCTTTACCCATTTCTCCTTTGGAATACCTTCTAGCCATTTTTTTGTAAAGAATTCCTCCAAAGGAGAATAAGTAGTACTGAATCAGGGGTAAGAAATCTCATATGTTTTCCAAAAATGAATGTGGATCCAAACTTGAAGTAATTATCTGCACCCTATAAAATGCCCTCTGCCAGTCTTTCTGCAATGACTTAGTGAATGGAATGTCTCATCTAAAATTGCTGGAATAGGATTTACCTTTTTGGGTAGTTGTTCAAATAGTTCCACTACGACTACCTCAACATATCCCAAAGTTTTAGGTAAGATAAGAAGGCCATACCAATTGCCTTCCACTCATCAGGGTGATTCTTCATTAACTGTTTGATGTGACTCCAAGTAATTCATTCACCTTTGTCTTTGTGTTGAATCCGATCAGTGACTCACTTTTCATAAACCCCTGCAACCTTTGCCAACCCGTTTTTGAAATGATGACGCTTAATATATTTGATGAAGACCTGGTCTATTCTGTTTCCTTCACAGTGTAATAGGGTGTTGTACTCCTCAATTGTGGACACCATGTCTTCTTGGTTGAAAGTAAAGTAGTTGTTTCCCAGATTCCAAAACTGCACAAGGGCTCGAATTAAAGGTTCATATACCTTGATATAGAGTAGTGTACGATATCGTCATATCGCTGGCAAAACTTTTTTTCCTGTCAACTTTCCAATTGTCCCATATATTCTGCAATTCCTAGGTATCATTTTGTTTGAGACTGATGGAAGCGTAGCTAGCCAGGTCTAACACATAGTTATCTTGCAGACTATCTCATTTTTTCTTCTGAGTCATTTCTGAACATAGTCGTACTTCTGTATTTCTAACCTCTTGCAATACAACCCCTTCATCCATTAATGCCAACTATTTAGATTTTAAAGAACTCTTTGCGGATCAATACAATTATATGATGCAAATGAATGAAAAATGGAAATAAAACAAAAATGAAAGGAAATAAGTTAGTAAAACAAAAATATAAAAAATTAAAATAATAAAATAAAGATTTCTACCACACATGATATTTACCCAACATGTTTTATTCCTACCCGAACATGATCTCTATCTCGCATATTATTTTCTTGAACAAATCCTAATCGCATAAATTTCTAATTCACATGCTTTGAACAGAAAATAAAGCAAGAAATAAATCAAGCATCCTAGGTTTTAAAATGGAGTTTTGGGGTGGGCTCTAATTCCTTACAACATCACAGTTTGGTTCTAAAGAAGGTACTCGAGTTCTCCTTACTAGTGCCCCCTTGGGCCTGCCAGACCCTCAGTCCTAAGCCTATTACAAGCTTATGTGAACCAAGTTAAACTCGAAAGGATACATTCCCTTATGTATGTTCGAAGAATAAATTCACACGAAGACATAAGGTATATAAATCTAGAAGGTTCCTTGATAGGCCTATTCAGAGAATAAATTCCCACGAAGGCGTCATTTTTGCCTGCAATTAAAAAGGGTTTGAAGCTCGAGAATAGGGTATGAAATTGAATTTTGAAAAAGTTGATATAATTGAAAAAAAATATCAGTAGAACTATTTATTCAAATAATAATAATCAAATGTAAATAGCAATGGTCAAAAGAATAAATTATAATTTATAATTACAATTTTTTCTTAAGAAGACAACCAAAAATCAATTTTGTCCTGAGTCACTTACCTTTCCCCAACGGAGTCGCCAAGCTATCGTAACCGTCCTTCGGGTGGGCCTGGAATTGGGTTTCGACTAAATTTTGATGTGTTGGAGCTGCCACCGGTCATTTGAAATTAGGTTGACCGGATACCTTGACTTACCATTTGTCTGATTTGTTCTTTTCTAGAAATTAATCGAATTCGAGAGTTAGTTACAGTCAATGAAGGATTAACACCATTGTACTTCCCTTTCGGTACCAATTTAATTTTTTCGATTGCCTTAATTGCGAAAATTACAAGTATTGAACTTAATTTTGATATAACAATTTATGGCAAAATGTTTTTGAACTTGAATTAAATTTATTCAAAGTTTTCAAAAATAATTCAAAGTCCATTTAAGTTGGAATTGAGCACAATTTTTTTTATAAATAGTATTGTACTGTATGAACAGTGTCGCTACTGTATGAACAGTACCGATAATAAAAAACATCGAATGCAAAAATGAGTACCGATACTGCTACAGTAGTATCAATATTGCTACAGTGATATCAAGCCCAACGGTCAAAAATTCAAATATTACAAAGGTAGTACTGATACTCATTGAACGAGTATCGATACTACTTATTCTGAGCAGTTTTATTTTGCACAAAATGAATCCCCAACGGCTGCAAAACATCCCCAACAGCTATATACGACTCCAAACTCATTTAAAGCTATAAAAACAAGCTGATGACACTTGAAGAAGATAGAGAACACCTATCCAATCATTCAAACACAATAGAAGAGTTTTTCATTCCTATTTTACTTTCTCTTGTAAATATTTTGTTCTTGTGAGCTATAAATTTGTAAACACCTACCTTAGAGAGGTTTTCTTGTTTATATTTCTTTTTCTTGTAAAAGGGTTGGTTCTAGTTTAGCCTGCTAAAAGCTAGGGAGTTGTAAAGGTTACTCTTGATCCTGTAAAAAGAAAGAACAAATTAGTGAATTTATTGGAAAATCCTTAGTGACGGGCTAATGTAGTGGAGGTAGACTTAGTTGAGAAGTCGAACCATTATAAATCGCTGTGCAATTTTTCTATCTTTCTAATCTCCTTACTCCCTAAACACAAAAACCAATTCAACCCCTCTTGGAAAATTCTTTTGGTTGTAGATTTGAGCTTCCGCAAATCCCAACAACAAGTTAAATTAAAATTTAAAAATTTGATTTGAATTACTTACCTTTGACAAATTAAAATCGTCCTAAAAAGAAGCCACATTAATGTTAAATAATAAAATGAAATGAAATGAAAATGAAAATGAAAAATAAATAATAAATAATATCATATTAAAAGAAATATTAAAAAAAGATTAAAATAAATCATTTGAAATTAGGGATCAAATTGAAGTTAATTAGAAGCTGCAATGAGGAAAATAAAAGTTAGGGGTTGATTTTCATAATATAAGAAATATAAACAGGGATCAAATTGAATTAATTCAAAATTGAAAGGCCAATTTACAATAGGTGACCAAAATGAATTACATATCAAACTTTTAGGGACTACGAAAATAATTAAGCTATTTTATAATTGCACTAAGGCCCTCTCTATATAAAGCCCAAAAACCAAAAAAAACATTCATCCACTTTCTTTCCTCAAAATAAACATCCCCAATAACTCTCTCAACTCTCTTCCCCTCACCTAAAAACCTACACATCGGCGCCTAAAACCAACGTCCATCGCCGCTCTGGTCACCACTTTTGGTGGCCGAAAAATTCAAAATTACCCTAAAAAAATCATTTCGTCCCTATAACCTTAAAACTGGGATTATCGTTCAGGTGATTACCTATTTTCGACGAAAATTTTTGTATTCTCGGCGACCATTCCTCCTCCCGATGCTAAATACGAAGGTTGGTTTAGTTTTTGTGATTTCTTTGTGGCTCATTGGTTGCTTCGAACGTTTTTTGCTTGATTTGCTTTCAGTTTTGCTATCTTTTGCTATGTGTTTCCTGTGTGGTTGCTGTGATTTCTCTTGTGGTTTTGTCTGATGAGCTCGTAGGTATATATAGCCCTTCGCCGGGGCTGTTTTCCCTCTAAATCAGTGATGGTATAGTCCCAATTTGTGTGGGATTTTTGGTTAATTGTTGCACGTTTGGTTATGGCCAATTTTTCGGCATTTATTGCTGAGTAACAGTGGATATTTCCTCCGATTTGCTTACTGGCTTCATTTTTTTGGTTTCAGGTATCGAGAATCTCGATCGGTGGGTGACTTTGTTGGTGCGTGCCCACTACTCGCAGTTGAATGATGATCGTTGGCCTCTTGATGAAATCTGGATCGTTAGATCACAGGGCCATATCTAATGGCCCTTGTGCGATTGCACATTATATGTTGTTTTAGGGTTTTTATAACCCTAACTTGCTTTAATCGTGGCCCTTGATCAACCCTTCAATTAGAAGGTTGTAAACAGTGCGTCGCCCCTGGCTAAGTATGAAACCCTAGTTGATTCGAGCTAGGTCAGGCCTTCTCCTCCTAACTGGACCTACTTTGCTGGGTCAGGCTAGCATGGTTCGGTTGGACTCTACTCTGGACCCTATCTTGGAATTTAGTAAACCATTTGAACCTGAAAATGAAAAAAAATAAAAAGAAAATAAATAATAATAATAATAAGCTTAAAAAAATATATAATATATTATATTTTCAAAATCATATAATATGTTTTCAAATATATATATATATATATATATATATATATATATTCAAAATCTATATATATTATATGTTTTCAAAATTATATAACAATATGTTTTTAAAAACTATATTATATATTTTCAAAAACTATATATTATATGTTTTTTTAAACTATATAATATGCTTTCAAAAACTATACTATATGTTTTTAAAACTATATTATATATTTTCAAAAACTATACCATATACTTTTAAAAATTATACTATATATTTTCAAAAACCATATATTATTTTTTTGACAAAACTATACATTATATATTATCATATATTCTATATACTATAAATATAAAAAAATCATATAGTTTCGGACAAAAATGAGTGTCAACATATAAAAAATTTATTTTAAAATCAAAATATTCTGAAAAATAATATGAATTAAAATAATTTAAATATATTTTAAGATTTTTAGAATATTCTCTATTTATATGTTTTGATGCCATTTTTTCTTCTTCATCTCGTAAGTCAGTAAAACAGATGGGATTGGTGATTGATTTTAGGGTTAAAGCTTGAATTTTGATCTCATTGAATTTTGATCTCATCCATTTGTAGTCAGGCGAAAGCCAGCACGTGTCTCACGCTTTGTGGTGACTTTAATAAAACCAATGTTTCACTGTCCCATAATCTTGTTTCACGCTCATTGTTTATTAATCGGGTAAACTATATGATAGTTAATTTTTATTTAAGTTTATATATTTTTATATAATTGTATTCATTTTTATTAAATTGAGATGTTAATTAATTAAATTTTAAATATTTAATCATTATAATTTTGATTATTAAATAAAAATAATCAAATATTATATTTAATAATATATATTTTTTAGATTAGTGAGAAAAGTATAATAAAATTAAAATAAAAGTGCTTGATCTTACAATTCACCCTTTTAATTGTATAAAGTCAGCCCCGCCGACATGTTCGTTCTTGAAAGCCGAGCTCATCACTAAATTATCCGAAACAAACCAAGTGAAAAACCAGACTGTTCTTCCCTGGTTTTCCCCTAAAACCTGTTGATGTTCCCTCTGTATAAAACACCTGACTGTGGATTAATTAAACATGCTCATTTCATTTGATTAATTGTTTGAAGTTCATCTCTGATAATGGCGCCTACTGCTGCAATGTTGATTCTGCCCCATGTGGGTGAAACTGCTCCACCGCCATTGGAGGTTAAGGTCTCTGCTTCCAAGTGGATGGCACTGGGAAAAAGCTTTCTGCTTCGAACAAAATCTGGGTCTAAGAGCAAACAGCCTAACATGGAGGTTCATCATTCGTCCTCTTCTGATTCTGCTTTGGAAAGCAGGCTCCTTGAAGCACTTGAACACACATGGTGGTAGAGAATAAAGATGATGACTATCACTTTGGGTCAGAGTATTTGATTCCAAGTTTGTATATTCTTTGCTTAAACCACTGTCTCTTTATCACATATACTTTGTAATTGTCAACTTTTGTGATTACTATGTCAATTTGGTTCTTACATATAAAAAACAGGACTTTCAAGTTTTAACATTGTACCCTTCCCAAATTCAGAACTTCTCAAGGACTGAAAAAGTATTAAAAATTGTTTATATATATATATATATATATATATATATATATATATATATATATAATTCTACGTACGAAAACTTTAATATACAGTTAAAGAAAGACGTTATCAGAAATGTTATTATTTTTTAATATTTCTAGTAAAAATTACCTAAAATATTTTTTTTACATAAAACATAAATATTTTTTAACATTTCCTGTAAAATGCATAATATTAACATTTCTTATAAAAAATAATGTTTTAGGTAATATTTTATCGGATATATTATTAAATTCGGTAAAACGCCTAACAATAATATTTTCGAAAGAAATAATAATGTTTTAGATAATTTTTTACCGAAATATTAAAAAAATAATAACATTTTCAGTAGTTTTTTCTTTAGCCATATATTAGATTGCCGCTGGTGAGACTTCCTCATATATATTTGTTCCTAATAAGTTTAGATTTCTTTTCTAAATATACTATCTTTAAATGAGAGGCCTTAGTGATGGAGAGCTCACTGCATAACAAGTAACGAATTTAATGTTAAGAATTTGTAAGTGAAAAAATAATTAAAATAATATATATATATATATATATAAGCAACTAATTTAATGTTAAGAATTTATAAGTAAAAAGTAATTAATATAAGATTAATAAAAAATAAAGTTTAATGTAATCCAGTAGACGTAATATTTAATGTTATTTAATTTTATTAATTTTTACGTATGAAAAAAATAATAATTTATTATAAATATAAAAATTACGAAAGATACAAGATGTCTTATTTTTTAAAAAATTAAATATTTATACTAAAATTAGATTTAAAGTATTTTAAATCACACTCTTAATATTTCTGATCTTTTCAATGTATGTTTCACAAATTGTGAAGATTACCTAAGAAATTATATCTCTCAAAAATAATTTTCTACGATCATTTTAAAAGTTAAAAAATATTTTTATCTATAAAGTTAAATATTTAATTATAAAGAACTTTTATTTTATAATAATTTGTAAATAAATAAAATCAATAATTATAATAAAATTTAACTTAATCTTTAATAATAAAAAATTGGGTTAATAAGTAACATAAACCCTAAAATAGATTATATATATCTCATGAAGGAGTGGTGGTGGACCGGTGGTGATGGCGGAGGGAGAAAAGGAAGATAAAAATGTGGTTTGCAAAATAAGAATGAAGAGAGAGATTGGTCTAAGCTTCCCAGTGATATACTGAAGTGCATACTGGGTAAATTTTATTGGTCGCATCAAATCCGAATACGTGAAGCTTGCAAGGATTGGTGGAACGTATCCCTTGATGGGATCCTGGGTTTGAAATTGCGGACCGAAAAGGCGATAGCGGCTATGATATTACAGTAGTGCCGTCATACGAAATTGATTTTCATGATTTTTGCGGTGAATGATAGATTCACACCAATAGCGATATATCACGTCTGTAATTTAACGGATAACGGTGAATTGTGCCGATCACGGGACGCTATATGCGTTATTCCAATTTCCAATCGTAATTTTGTTTTTCAAAAAAATGAAAGGTCGGGGTGAGGAGAAAGGGAGAGTTGAGAATGAAAGCATAATTTGTTTTTTGTTTTAGACAATGAAATCGAGGGGGGAGGCAGAAAGGTCGGGGAGGGGTTGCTTTATTTTAAAATATAATTTTAAAGGATATATTAATTTGACATCTCTTCTACTTTTAGAATTTATAATTTAATCCCTAGTTTAAAATGTAAATGTAAATTTTAATTTGTATTTAATTTAGTTTTAATTTCAGTAATCTAAATTTCTGTAATTTAAATTTTAAAATTTTATTTTAATTATATTTAATTTAATCATTTTAGGGTAAGTTGTTGTGCGACATTTAAAAAAATTCACGACCGCGATTCCCGTAATGACCGCAATAACATCCGTTATGTCCGCAACTGTAATAAACACGACGCGACAGAAAACGTAACCGTAAACGCTATTTAAAAACCTGATGGGATCCCCACCATTTACAAAGCATGGCTAATGACATTCCAATGGGAGCGGATAGATCGGAAGAGAGTGATCGGTACATGTAAGCTTAAGGACACCTTGTTGGACAAAGAGGTATACATCTACAAAGGCGTTAAGAGAGAAGATCGGATTATTTTCGATTCAGCTCAATATCAGTCTAGTCGATACGGCTGGGCTCTTTTTCGAAACCAACCAAAGTATAACTTTTGTATCAGACGTGTCTTCTTCTTGTACTCTCCCTTCACCAAGGAGGTTCTTGAGCTACCGACACTCGAGTTTGGTTTCCCAATCTATGAATTTGACTTGACGGCCACGTTTAACATGAGTTCAACAAGTTCAGATTGCCTTGTTTTCAGTTTCTATAGATTTAACGATACTATTGGTATTTGTACATGTCGACCGGGTGATCAGAGTTGGACGACGTACTACCTCGTAGAGCGTCATCCAAATAAAAGTTGGTATGGCTCCGCATTGAGTTAGACCTATTTAAACGGCTGTTTCTACTGTCTTTTTTCAGGTGGCGCACTAGGTGTATTCGACGTCGATAGTCGAAAATGGAGATTGCTTGCGAAATGCTGGCGAGTCCCATACCATGAGTATCACATTGAAGTTTCTGGCGAACTGACAGCCGGTCTTAGGTATCCATGTCTACCGCATAGGCACCAAATAGTTATGAAGTTTGATCTCTCAGCCAAATGTTGGGTTGAGAATTCGGACTTCGAAGAGATGGTACGCACTGGTCTTACATCCTTATCAAGTTCTAGACCATTGGGAGAATCATCATCATCAAATGATCAACATCATCATCATTTATATGCTTATTTGTATCCAAAAGACGAAGATCACCGGAGGGCTTCAATATTGATAGAGCCTCCTGTCAATTGTGTTTGGACAAGGCATCACTTGCTTAAATGCAAACATATACCATCTCATATTATATTATATCATATGCTTCATATGTTTCATTGTTGGTAGCTACTAGGAACTTGAGATTTCTTTTATTAGTCTAAGTCTATTTTCTCTATATTTATCTATTTAGCTTGTTATGTTTAAATTGAATATGATTTTAGAATTATTTTATTCGAAACGATTCGATTTCCCAATTCGTTGGAAGAAATTTCATCATTTTTGAATCAACACTTGCATGTTAAAAGGCCTTGATTCACACTCACCACATGGAAAACCATCTTCTTTCCAGTAATTCTCAAGTATGCAGCACATGGTACTTTCTGTTGCTGTCAAGGACGAGTTCAACAGATGAACTCATTGTTTTGGATGCTCATTCTTCTGCAATACAAAAAAGAAACAGAACCAATCACAGACCATGAACCAAGAATATATATGCTTAAGATTTTCTTGTGTATGCGCACGAACATATAGCGTACACATTCACTCTTCTGTTGTTATTGTGGCATAGAACTTTCTCTGTGTATAACAAGACAAATTCGAGTCTCCTCGACTGGTCATCTGTACTATTCGAGCACGACACCAATTCTGGCAGCAGCAGCATTAAGAGTACCAAAAACAATCACCACGGTTTGATAAGGTAGCTTTAGCTGCAAAATAGGGTTTACACGAATTCATGTAAAGGTTCTTCGGCTTCAAAGCTTCCAAGGAGTAAAAACTCTACTTAATTTGATGGGCAAAGACTCTGCTTTCTCGGTTTAAGGTAATTTTGTGACAAAAACCAAGAGGATTGCACATTTTACCCTAAAAATACACTTATAAATGAATTCAAACAAAATCTTGAAACTTTGCATCTTGTAAATGAATTCATCATATATCATTCTTGTGGCACAAATGTTACAGCTTAAATACAATAACTTAGAAAGGAACTTGGAATTCCCTCAATAATGCTATTAAATTAATTCAAGCAAGCAAATAAAAAATGTTTAAAGAAAAAGGGTGGCTAATGATCGAAACGATTATGATACACGTGCATTATGCTACTCTCTTCTTTGGCAGCTTTTCGGCGCATGAAGGCTGTGAATGTTTGGCTCTTTTGGAATGATGCTTTCTTCACTGAGATGACGCCTTCTTTGCTAACAAAGTTCCTTTCTCATTATGATCTGGGCATTTTCCTTTATTGCACTGATTTGAGCAGGCTTCTTCCTACTTGATGCTACCCTGTAAGAATTGGGAATATGATTTATAACTTTACAGAGCAATCAGATTAATCTTCATTGATGACAAAGCAAAGGGTGTCTCTGGATTGCTAATTACCCTCGTAGTCTCCCTAGTTGTTTGGTGATTTAGTTTTCGCTAATCTGCCCTCGGATTTTTGAGCTGCCTTGTCTTGGCCTTTTTCCATCAGTGATGGAAATGTCATTTTCTGATGCATAGGAACAATACGTTTTTGTGGAGTACCATAAGAAATCTTTGTTTTCACCAACCCTTGTGGTTTCTTCAAGCTAGTGGTCTTGATGGTTTGCTACAAAGTAATAGATTACTCATCAAATTCCCTAGATGAGCAATGAACAGATATGGAAAGTAAAGAGAAAATCAACTTACCAGTTGATCTTGAAGTGTTATTGTATCTGGTCCATTGTCACTGTTCTCATTTATCTGTAATCAAGGGGGGAAACCTATTAGTCCAGGGCTATGATTACATGGTATATGAGTCTAAGCTCAAAGCACTCAATTCGACATTCTGATGTTTCCTCAATGAATTTCCACCTTGGGATCCTGGAAAGGTGGATGTGGTCTTGATGGTTTGCTACAAGTAATAGATTACTCATCAAATCCCTAGATGAGCAATGAACAGATATGGAAAGTAAAGAGAAAATCAACTTACCAGTTGATCTTGAAGTGTATTGTATCTGGTCCATTGTCACTGTTCTCATTTATCTGTAATCAAGGGGGGAAACCTATTAGTCCAGGGCTATGATTACATGGTATATGAGTCTAAGCTCAAAGCACTCAATTCGACATTCTGATGTTTCCTCAATGAATTTCCACCTTGGGATCCTGGAAAGGTGGATGTTTCTTTCAATGGTGCTTGAAGATTCTTCTTCTCCAAATTTGCTTCCTTTAAGGTTCCTCTTTCCTGAACAGCAAGAAAAATATCAGATAACATGGAAGAATTTTAAACCTCTTTTCATCATTTCAATAGTATCTACTCCATAAACAATACATACATCAGTTCTAAGACGAAAAGGCTTGGGATTTGTAAGCTTTGGTTTTCTGTGCTTCATCCCTGTAGCACCTTTATCTGTTGTGGAGTTTTCTTTCATTGTCCTATTCATTACTTTAGTACCCTGCATAATCAAGAACATTATAAAGTCAAATGTGTTGTAAAGTAAGTGACCATTAATTGTTGTAAAGTAAGTAGTCATCAAATGGCCAACTTATTAAAATTAATGGCCAAACATTTGGTGGTTGAAAGTTGGTAACAATAATGGTTGTATAGTTGGCAACAATGATTCACCAAGTTGGCAATAATAATGTTGAAAAAAGTAGGATGGGAAAATTGCATATTTAGTCATTATACTTTAGGATATTTATAAGATTAATCTTTAAGCTTCAACTGTAAATACCCTAACACATTTAGCTTCAAAATTATCCCAAATCATTCTAGCTTTCTCCCATTACTAGAGAATTTAGAGAGTTTTTTTTAGAGTTGTTTTCTCCTTTTTATCAAGAGATAATTGTCTTTGTTTTCTCCTTGTTAGATCGAGAGAAGTTGTAATTCCTATTTTCTCATGGTGAAATTCTTCTACCTTTGCTCGAGGTTTTTATCCTATATTATTTAGGGGTTTTCCACGTAAATTTTGTGTCTTCTTTATCTTTATTTTTATTTTCTCAAATTATCAGTTGTGATTTTGCTATATCCGATAGTCGTATTCCGCAACAATTGGTATCAAGAGTCATATTAGAGTATGTAATATCTATTTATTGTCTTTGTGGTTGCCACCAATAGGTAGATCCTCCAACATAAGAAAGTAAGAAAGTATTACCCATTCTTTGAAGGTTCCAAAGAACTATTCACGATAGTGAAATAATGGGAGCTATCTGTAATAGAAGCTATAACAACGAAATTTGATATTGAAAAATTCAATGGGAGAAATTTTTCATTGTGGAAATTAAAGATGAAGGTCATCCTGAGGAAAGACGGTTGTTTAGCAACTATCAGTGAAAGGTCGGTAGATTTCACAGATGACAACAAATGCATCTAAATGAACGAGAATGTTATGGCAAACTTTCATCTAGCATTAGCAGATGAAATATTGTCAAGCATCGAGGAGAAAAAGACAGCTAAGGAGATGTGAGATCATCTCACCAAATTGTACGATGCCACATCGTTGCACAATAAAATTTTCCTTAAGAAGAAATTGTACACTCTCCGGATGCCAGAATATACTTCAGTGACGAAGTACTTAAACACACTGAACACTTTATTTTCTCAGCTTACATCATTAAAATGTACAATAGGAGAACTAGAACGTGCTGAACTTCTACTTCAAAGTTTACCTGATTCGTATGATCAACTCATCATCAACTTAACAAACAGTAATATCACCAGTATAGTCTTTGATGACGTTGCAGCTGTTGTTTTACAAGAAAAAATCGACGCAAAAACAAGGAAGACAGATAAGTAAATCTGCAACAAGCAGAAGCGTTGACCACGATGAGAGGGAGATCAACAGAACGTGGTCAAAGTAGCAGTCACAAACATGGTAGATCAAAGTCGAGAAGCAAGAAGAATTTAAAGTGCTATAATGTGGAAGAATGTTCACTTGAAGGAAGGATTGGAGTCTAGGTAAAACTCCAATCCACAAGGCAATACCGCAAACACTTCAGATGATGGATGCTCTATGTTGTGAAGCGTCAACCACCGTGGAAATAAGAAAGAGATTTGCAGATATATGGCTCATTAATTCAGGAGCAACATATCACATGACCTCAAGAAGAGAATGGTTCCATCATTATGAACCTATCTCAGGAGGATCTGTGTATAGTTACAATGATCATGCCTTAGAGATCGTTGGAGTTGGAACCATCAAATTAAAGATGTATGATGGAACAATTAAAGTTGTTCGAGATGTGCGGCATGTGAAAGGCCTGAAGAAAAATTTATTATCCTACGGGTTGTTGGATAATAATGAAAGCAAGATTGAAACACGGAAAGGAATCATGAAGGTGTTTCATGGAGCGCTTGTGGTGATGATAGGCGAAAAGATAGCTACAAACTTGTACATGCTGAAGGGGGAGACTTTGCTAGAAGCAGAAGCCTCTGTTGCCTCATGTAGTTCAGATTCTACAATACTATGGCATCAGAAACTTTGACACATGTCAGAACAATGAATGAAAGTCCTTGTGGAGCAAAAACTACTTCCAGGCTTAACAAATGTATCACTTACTTTGTGTAAGCATTGTATAACAAATAAGCATCACCGGTTAAAATTAAACACGTCCAATTCTAAAGGCAAAAATGTTCTAGAATTGGTTCATTCTGACATATGGAAAGCACCAGTTACATCCCTAGGCGGAGAAAATTACTTTGTCTCATTTATTGATGACTACTCCAGGAGATGTTGGGTGTACCCTGTTAAGAAGAAGTCAAACATGTTTTCAATTTTCAAAAACTTTAAAGCGCGGGTGGAACTTGATTCTGGAAATAAGATCAAGTGTTTCAGAACAAATAATGGGGGAGAATACACAAGTGAAAAATCTGATGACTTTTGTAGGAAAGAAGCATCAAAAGACAGTTCACAGTGACGAACACTCTTCAACAAAATGGAGTGGCAGAGCGAATGAACAAAACCTTGTTAGAAAGAACAATAGCAATGTTGAGGGATGCAGGCCTAGAAAAATCATTTTGGGCAGAAGCAGTCAATACCGCCTGTTATTTGGTGAATGGAGCTCCATCAACTGCAATAGAGCTGAAGACACCAATGGAGATGTGGACTGGTAAACCAGCTGATTATTCAAACCTCCATGTATTTGGAAGTATTGTGTACGTGATGTACAACTCCCAAGAAATTCCAAAGCTGGATCCATAAAATACAAATTATTGGGGTATGCTGATGATGTAAAGGGGTATGGCTTGTGGGATCCTACTGCCCGCAAAGTGATCATCAGCAGGGATGTTATCTTTGTAGAAGATAAACTACAAAGAAAAGAAGACGATGATAGAGATGAAAAATCAGAGACTAAACAAATACATGTGGAAAAGGAGTTTGAACAAGGAGATTATTCTGAAGCAACTAGCACATGATTAACAAGAACCAGAGAGTTCTAAAGCTCCAACAACTCATCAATCAGATCGTGTGAGAAGACGTCTCAGTTGGCACTCATATTATGTTATAGAAGGAAATATTGCATATTGCCTTTTAACAGAGGACGATGAGCCATCAACATTCCAAGAAACAATAAACAACTCAGATGCTTCACTATGGATGATGGCGATGCAAGAAGAAATTGAAGCCATTCATAAAAATAATACATGGGACCTTGTGCCACTACCACAAGGAAAGAAGCCAATTGGTAACAAATGGGTATTCAAAATCAAGCGAAATGGTAATGATCAAGTGGAGAGGTATCGTGCAAGACTGGTGGTCAAAGGATATGCTCAAAAAGAAGGTATTGATTTCAACGAAGTCTTTTCTCCTGTGGTTAGACTAACAACAGTTCGAGTAGTCTTGGCAATGTGTGCTACATTGAACTTACATCTAGAGCAGTTAGATGTTAAAACAGTCTTTCTTCATGGAAATCTTGAAGAATATATTTACATGCTCCAGCCTGAAGGTTTTGAAGAAAAAGAAAAGAATAACTTGATTTGCAGGTTGAAAAAATCTATGTACGATCTAAAGCAGGTGCCAAGGTATTGGTATAAGAGATTTGATTCCTTCATTATGTGCCTTGGATACAACAGACTTAATGCAAACCCTTGTACTTATTTCAAGAGGTTTGATGATAACGATTTTATTATATTGTTGTTGTATGTGGATGACATGTTGGTTGCAGGACCCAACAAATATCATATTGAAGAATTGAAGGCACAACTAGCTAGGAAATTTGAAATAAAGGACTTGGGATCAGCAAACAAGATTCTGGGGATGCAAATTCATCGAGACAGAAGTAATAGGAAGATTTGGATTTCACAAAAGAATTACTTGAAGAAGATCTTGTCACGATTCAACATGCAAGATTGTAAGTTAATTTCTACTCCTATTCCTATTAACTTCAAATTATCCTCCGGTATGAGTCCTAGCAGTGAAGAAGAGAGGATGGAGATGTCTCGAGTGTCGTATACATCAGCAGTGGGAAGCTTAATGTTCGCTATGATATGCACAAGACCAGATATTGCACAAGCAATGTGAGTGGTTAGTCGGTCCATGGCGAATCCAGGCAAAGAGCATTGGAATACAGTAAAGAGGATTTTGAGATATATCAAAGGGACCTCAAATGTTGCATTATGTTACAGAGGATCAAACTTACTAATCAATGGGTATGTCGATTCTAACTATGCAGGGGATTTAGATAAAAGTAAATCTACTACAAGATACGTGTTCAAAGTTACTGGTGGAGCTGTAAGCTGGGTTTCAAAATTACAGTCAGTTGTGGCTACATCCACAACAGAGACAGAATATGTAGCAGCTAGACAAGCTAGTAAAAAAGAAATTTGGTTGAATATGCTATTGGAGGAGCTTGAGCACAATCAAGAGTATATCTCTATGTTTTATGACAGTCAAAGCGCCTTGCATCTAGTAAGGAATCCAGCATTTCATTCAAGGAAAAAACACATACGAGTTTAGTACCATTTTATTCGTGAAAAGGTGGAAGAAAGGACGGTAGATATGCAGAAAATCCATACCAAAGACAACATAGCAGATTTCATGACGAAGGCGATCAATGCTGATAAATTTACTTGGTGTTAATCCTCTTGTAGCCTATCAGAAATGTAAGCAACATAAATAGTACAATGTAGAAAGAATGGTGTGAATATATAATTGTTTCAATCAAATCTTCAAGTGGGAGATTGTTGTAAAGTAAGTGGCCATTAATTGTTGTAAAGTAAGTGGTCATCAAGTGGCCAACTTGTTGAAATTAATGGTCAAACTTTTGGTGGTTGAAAATTGGCAATAATAATGGTTGTATAGTTGGCAACAATGATTTACCAAGTTGGCAACAATAATGTTGAAAAATGTAGGATGGGAAAATTGAATATTTAGTCCTTATACTTTAGAATATTTATAAAATTAGTCCTTAAGCTTCAACTATAAATACCCTAACCCATTTAACTTCAAAATCATCTCAAATCATTCTAGTTTTCTCCCAATACTAGAGAATTTAGAGAGTTTCTTGAGAGTTGTTTTCTCATTTTTATCAAGAGAGAATTGTCATTGTTTTCCCCTTGTTAGATCGAGAGAAGTTAAAATTCCTATTTTCTCATAGTGAAATTCTTCTACCTTTTCCCGTGGTTTTTAGCCTATATTATTTAGGGGTTTTCCACGTAAATTTTGTGTATTCTTTATCTTTATTTTTATTTTCTCAAATTATTAATTGTGATTTTGCTCTATCCGATAGTCGTATTCCGCAACAAAATGGCGATACACAAACTGTCAAGAAACAGACATTACACAAACAAAGAAAATGACTATTTAATAAGCTACCTTCTGAATGCTTTTAGAAGTCTCGTGCCTCCCAGGAACATCCTTTTTCACCGGCTTGTCCTTAGCACAATTCAATTGTCTGCAATTAATTGTAGTGAAAATTCAATAGTGAATGCAAGTGAATAATAATAGACAAAATCATGGGGGGAAACAAGTCATGAATTTCATGCCTATTTTCATCAGAAGCTGTTGTATTTTCCTTATTGTTTTCACTTACTCGGATGTTAGATGCCAAAGCATTTCATTGTCCCCTTCAGACTCTGAAATGGAGGCCATCTTACTCCTAGTGGGAGATGAAATTTTGGTATTCTCGCTACCTGCTTGCTTCAAGCTATCTGAAGGACTCTCTCAACTGAGTCTTTTCATCTGTTCTTCTATGCATAGGAGCCTCGGACGACAGCAAGTCTTTGTTGATGTTGTTTTTCTCCAAAGGTTTTACAGATTTAGCTTCTTCATTCTTCTTCTTCTGGCAATGCAAAGAATCATACACTCGGCTTTTAACCTCTCTCACTCTCAACTGTTTCCTTGGAACATCTAAAGGTCTATTATTACATCCCAATGCATTCTTCTTACTTCCATTATTAATCTCAAGCTTCTTCATCCCTGCGCATGCCTTCCTTAACGAACTATTCCATTCTACAGACTTCTTCAACTTCACTACCTTCTTTGGAGAGTGAAACAATAAAGTCTTTGCCACCACTCTATCCTTTGGTACCTCAATTGTAGTTGGTTTCGGGTTCCGAACACTTCGAAAAGTACTGGGATTCAAGATCCCTTTTCGGTTCCTCAGTGTAGTCAAGGCCTTAGTAGATGAATGCTTTGCAGCCTTCACATTTGGGGTAGTTGAAAACTGCTTAGGAACATGTCTAACTTTCACTTTGGCTTCCCCCATCTTTTGTGTAATGGATGAAATCATAGCCAATTTTGACACTATACTTCTAAGACTTAGCAAGAACTGTACGGGGCATTCCAATTTTGACCTAAAATCACAATAAAAAAATCAATGAAGAAATCAAAAACGTAAGTCTCAATGAAGAAAAACAGAAAAAGATTTCCATGAATTTACCTCGAGTCTCTTTTGCAAAGAGCTTCTCGAAGCCCAACACTTGGACTCCTAGCTGCCATAACCTGAAACATTCAACTGTTTAAGTTCAGCAATCACTTGAAAATATGAGAAGATGTTATGCACTTGAAGGGGGGAAATGGGGGCAAAGTTTGTACTAACCCTAAGTACAAAATTATTATAAATTGCGTCAGAGTCCATTTCTTCTTCATGCTTTTGATCACATCCTGAAGAACAAACAATCATTGGGACATAACAACGAACAGTTGTTTTGTTTCATCCAAAAGTTATTAAACCGAAATAAAAATTCAAGCTTTATCTTATTTAAAAATCGATTATAGCTTCAATCAAACACAAAACTCACCGACACGGAGGAAGAACCAATAACGATCATTGTGTTCGGTGTGGCAACGATCAGGTGCGGAGAAGTCCACGAACTTCGGAGCTTCAATCTCCTAGTAGAAATCGTCGCCAATTACTTCTTCGCCGACGGCATCTTTGATCTGAAATTCGTCCATTTTTCAGTTGCCGTAGATCTAAGATCCGATGAAGAGGAGCAAAAACTAGCCGGAAGAGTGAGTTTGGCACTTAGTATTGTCTCTTTTGTTCATTGGAAGCCGTTCCCCTGAGCCGATTGTTTTAAATTTGTTACAGGTTCTAAAACTAGCCGTTATGGACATGACCGTAATATAGTTTGCATCACAAGGGTGTTTTTGTAAACTAAATATTGAATAATTGAGACAGCAACCGTTTCCGCCTGTCCAGTCCTTTTATTTTTTATTTTTTCAACAAAAGTTCTTTATTCTCTTTGAACAAAGATTAGTTTTTAAGAGATCAAAAAATATAATTTTCCATTTGAAAAAAATATTCAAAATGTTTAAATGAATTATTAATTGTTAGTACTTCGTAGGGACTAGGGTTGTAAATGAGACGAGACAGATCATGAACCACTAGAAATCGATTCAGTTGAAGCTCGATAAATACTCGACTCGAGATCGACTCGGTGAAAGTCCGATAAATATTTGACTCAAATGGAATCAAATCGATATCGACTTGAGTTCTTAACAAGTCGAAACGAGCTTAACTTGAAAAGCTCGCTAGCAACTCGAAAATATGATATATTAAGATTTTTTTTTTTTTAAAATTATTAATAATATTAACATTTGCGTGTTAATTTTTTAAATGTAGTATAAGGTTTTCACGTTTTTAAGTTACAAGTTCGAGTTTGAGGCTTCAATCAAGTTAATTTTAAGATTTTTTTTATTTTGAGCTTCAATTTATGGTTTCGAGTTCAAGTCGAGTTTAAAAGTTTTAAACTCGTGAGTTTTTAAGTTGAATCGAGCTCGATTTTGAATTGAGCTAAACTTAGTAATATTCGAGCTTGACACGACTCATTTATAGTCCTAGTAGGGACTAATAGTTTAATTGTCACATCTAATCAAAAGACCTAATTGAAATGGAATCTAAATTAAATCTTACATGATACTTTAAAGGGTAAATTTTACCCAAAATCATTTAATTATATGTTTAAAAATAATCCAATCATTTTAAAAAAGTTACAAATATGTCACTCAATTAAAATATTGTTATATATTTTTACAAGTATATCACTTTGTCGTTAAAATTGAAATGGATATCTAACGTGTTTTGGTATAATAAATTTTTATTATCAAAATTTATATATTCTATCAATTTTATCTTAGTTCAATAAATTTAACTCTTCATATTTAAAAGCTTGATCAATTTAGTTTTGTGTATGATAGTACAATCTATCAAATCAAAGTAGTAATTACATAATTACATTTTGTCATAAAGTCGCAATAAATTATCGTTAAGTTGTTACTATAAATTAAAAGTAATACAATATTTATGGTTGTTGTTATAAAAAAAAAGTAATACAATATTTATAGGAGAAGAACAAGTAATTTAAGAAAAGAATAAAGACTAAAATGATGAAATTTTTAAATATAAAGAGTTAAATTTAGTGAATTGTTCCAAATATGAATCAAATTGAAAAATTAAATAAATTTTAAGGACAAACTTTTATTATACCAGATCACTCGCGAGTTTATCTAATATTTAACGACGAAGTGATCAGTTTGTAATAATAATTTAAATGAGTGATTTATTAATAACTTTTAGAAAATAATAGTGATCCAATTATTACTAAACTCATAATTAAGTTACCTCAGGTAATTTACCCTATCATAAACATATCTAAACATTAACTAAGACGAGTTTCCTATCTTCTGAGCATCATTGATTAAATTGGCGTTTTTCTCGAAAAATCATCGGTGATCGGTATATTTACCGATTTAACACCGGCCAGACTATATTTCCCGATCTAACACCCTTAGCAGTAAAGCGCGCCCCCTGCACTGCGTTATATGTTGATTTGGCGCCACGTGGGGTAAGGCACGCCCCCTGAAGCGCGCCTTATGCTGCATGGATAAAGCGCGGGGCAGGGGCGCGCCTTCCCTGTGAATCTGACACGCGTCAGGAAGGCGCGCCCCCTGCGGCGCGCCTTAGGTGTAATTACACAACTACCCCGACTTCAATACCCCTAAACCTCCCTATAAATACCTCCATCCTCAATCACTTTCATCACACCAAATTCTCTCAACTTCTCTCAAATACTCTTATAATCTCTTCTAAGGTATATTTTATTATATTTTTAATATTTTATATTTAATTTATTTAAGTATTTAATTTATTTAATATTTTACTTATTTAACTTTTTTGCAGATATAAAATGACAGACGATCTACTTCGCTTGGATGCAAATTATATATCTCGACACTTTGCTGATACGGTAACATTTTAACGTTTTAATTTAATTTAAATTATTAGTAATAATTTCTTGATTTATTTAATGCATGATTATTAGATTAAGAATTAATTTTTGTAATTATTTAATTTTAGGAGAAGGACCGTGTATTATATCCTTTTATTAGGAATCTTAAGTTAGTGATACCTAGCCGGGTCTTACCGTATTTAGTAGAGGCTGGATTCGGTTACATAGGTAGATATCAGGGTCACTATAAGATAGAGCCAGACCTTATTTATGCCTTAGTAGAGTGGTGGAGGTCGGAGACCCACACATTCCATCTTCCGTGCGGATAGTGCACGATTACACTTGAGGATGATTCTATGCACCTGGGGCTTTCAGTGGATGGATATGTGATATCGGGGATCGTGCATGGTTCCTGGACTGCTTTGTGTCAGGATAATCTAGGACGTGTCCCGAAAAATTTAACGATGGTCGGATACCGTTAAATTGGTTAGATATCAATTTTCGTGATTTGAGCGAGGAAGAAGTTAAAATGTATGCACGGGCATGCATACTGCAGCTGATAGAAGGGTTATTGATGTCGGACAAATCGCGCAACCAAGTTCACTGTATGTGGTTGCGATACCTTGGTGACTTTCATCTGGCCGGATCACTCAATTGGGGCTCGACAGTTTTGGCTTTCCTGTACAGAGAGATGTGTCCAGCCACACTGACTACAGGCGTAATGCTATCGGTGGATGTCTCATGCTGCTACAGTCTTGGGCATGGTATCGATTGCCCTTTTTATGTCCCGTTGTCAAGAACCCATTCGTATTTCCACTACTATTGAGGTAATTGTAAAACTGATTTCGTATATTAATCATTTTATACAACGTATAATAATTTTTTCCCTCGAATAGGTGGTCTACTGATAGGAAAAATCATTAGGAGCTAACTGATGATTTAGAAAAAAAATTAGGGTGCTCATCGATCAGCAGACTGGCACACATGTATGAATTTTAATGTTTAAAATCGATTTTAGATTATAGTTATATAATTAGATTATTATTTTGATAAAAATTATATATATTTGTTTTAGTTTGAATGGGTATCATATTCTACTGATGATGTGAGGGCGGTGATCCCACCTGAGTTGAGGGGCTCATCAGATGTTTGGATGGTGATGGTCCCCTTGATCTGTTATACGACCGTCGAGTGGCACTCCACTGATCGCGTGCTCCGGCAATTTGCTCGTTTTCAACCAATTCCAGAAGCACCTCGCAATATGGACGAGTTGCATAGCACAGATAGACACGGCAAAACAGATACAGATTGGCTGGTGAGGCATCATACGTGGGTCGTGTTGTGGGAGGATCGACATCGGCGCCTTCCCCGTAGAGAGCCCATTTTTTATGACCTCTTGATGGTTGCTGACGGTTATTACAAGTGGTTCAACAGTAACAGAAAAATGTTTATGTTTCCCAATGATGCACGAGGGAAAACCTTTACGTGACGTCGACAGAGACGTTCACTGACACAGCACCATCATCCCCCGACTCGTGGACGGAGAGTAGGTGCTTCCGGTTCATTCTCAGCTGCACTAGCAGGACCTTCACAGCAGCCACCACAGCCATATATGATGTCGCCACTGCCTTTCCATTATCAGATGTCGCCGCCGCCATTCCCTTACCCGATGCCACCGCCGCCGTCACAGATGACCCCTCTTGGAGGCTATTATGGGTCTATGTTTGCAGATCTGACTTGGGGTTCATATGCTAGATATTTAGCGGGTTCAGCCTCATCACCCATGGCCGCAGCACAGACACCTCCTGTACAGTTTTCACACTCAGCGATATCTGGGTTTTATGAGTTTTCCCAGTTTTTGTAGGCCGATGGGATAGTCAGTCATTCACCTCCAGGATCGATCCTTCGACCAAAGGGATCGATCCTAAAGTTTCTGTCCAGCAAAGAATCAATCCCTTTAAAAAGGATCGATCCCTCGTGGGAAAAGATCGATCCCTCGAAAGAAAAGATCGATCCCTTCTCTGTTTTGCTTAATGGAAAAGGATGGATTTGCATTCATTAAAGGTACTAAGTGTTGTTGAATGTTCTTTTGACCCGTTTAAGATCTATAAGATCTAAGGATGATCCGTAATAGTATGACTTAGTTTTTGAGGGGCATAAATGACCATGGATACCTAAAACCACACTCGTAGGAGTAGGTTACATCGAGTGTAATCATATTAAGCGTAATACTGATAACTCTATAAAAAGACTATATTTTAGGTGTTTTTAGTTAAGTTATTGATTATCTAAAAGCCATTGACATAGCATTTTAGTTGCATTTAGGACATATTTTCATGTGGTGGATAAGTTTTTTCGAGGCAAAGTTTATTTGATTAAACTGATGATGTTGATGAGAAAGGTTGTTTATTGATTTTGATGATGCAGGAAATGACTGATGAAGAATGTATTTGCCGAGACAAATTAATTTGTTAAGGTCAGTGGAACAGAAGAAGACAACAGTGAGGAATAAATTTTATACCCAATGCGAGTTTTATCTCGCCAGTCTGACACAATACGAGATAAAATTGTTGACGTCATATGGCCAGTTGCTAATCTACCTCACGTGCAATCATGCCCTCGCCAATGAATTTGAAACCACCACCACAAAATGTTATGTTATTCATAAAAAGGGTTTAACTTTAAGAGTATTTAGGGAATTTCTAAAGGCACTAAACCCTATAAATTTTCACTATAAATACCGCATTATAACTCTTCATAAGGTGTTCAGAATCATATAGAGAAAATACCCTAGGCTTGGAAAAAGGAGGTCGCGACATACTCTTTTCCACCATTCCCCACTCGTCCATCCTTAGTGCCCTCCATAGCCAGGCTTCGCCGGGGCTGCAGCCAGGCCCTCAAGAGGCTGATACACTATAACAGTTTTGGTGGTGGTTTGACGTCATGACAGAGCTCTGTTTTGGGAGTTTTTCTTCCCTTGTTCTTCATATTTTATTTTTCTAAGGGATTGTACTTAATAAATATTTTTGGGATGATATCTATCACACCATTAACTGTTTTATTTGGTGTTGGATGATGCTTTGATGATACTTTATTCAATTTGTTAAATAATGATTAAGTTTGTTTATGTTAAGTGTTGATTTGTTCACTGTTTTAATATTTTGCCATGGCACTGTAAGAGCTTTTAAGAGTTTGTCTGGTGCTACGGTAAAACATTCCTAGTCTTTGTAAGAGATTTTGAGAGATTGCCATTTTTCTAAGAGTTGATACCTAATATCGAGAGAGTTAGGTTAGATCTAAGTGAACAAGGGAACTAATCTGGGATGGTGAGGTTTTAATATGCCTTAGATATAAGAAGAAGGTTTCTTTCGATTAAAAAGGGTAAATACTTGAGTAAAATAGGCGAAAAGCTACAGTTTATGTTGAGGGGTATTGCCACAGCAACAGTTTGACAAACCAAGAGTTGTAGTTCACGCTGAGTAGTATTGTCATAGAAAAAGTCCTAGAATACTTTAGTAAATCCTATCGGGTAGCATATACATAACATACTAGATCATCCTAGACATAGAATAATTTCTAACCATAGAAAATCCAACCCAAGTACTCCGTTAAAAGTTTGATTATGTGAGGTTGCCAGTTTATTTACAGAGTTTTGATAACTTTAGCCTTGACAACTTTTATATTCTTACATTTGCATATTCTTCTTGCGCTGACAAAACTTTTCTCCTCACTTCACTTTACAATTTTTCTTGCCTCGACCATATTTTTTCCATCTGTTCATAGCATTTGCCACTATATATTTTCCTTGTTTATATCATTAGACTTAGATACTTAGGATTAGCTAGTGACACCTATTCCTAGTTGTAGCAATCTTTACTCAAATCCCTGTGAAGACGATACTCACTCACTACTATATTATTTGCATCGATTATATATACTTGCACAGATCTATATGCCACAACACACTTATACATGCGATTAAGTTTTTGGCGCTGTTGTCGGAGATTGACAATTGGTGTTTTTAAAAGTTTTGTTATAGCATTATCTCGTTTCTTTATTATTATATTTTTTATTTTATTTTTATGAATTTATTCGCTATTTTTGTTTATCCTTTTCAGGTGTTGTACGGTTATATGACTTGTAGAAGTCCCAAGGAACCATTATCTCATTTTAAACCTAAGATCAAAAAAAATTCCGTCAAAGAAGATATGTTCAAGGAGCTCAAAAAGATATATACAAAGTTCAAAATGAAGTTAATGAACCTTAGAAATTAAATGCCCCGAAAAATAAAATGCAAAGAATGTTGCAAGACCACAAACTATTAGAGATCACTTATCTCCCACCTTGGATGACCTAAAACCTGCTATTATAGCTCCTAAGATTCAGGCAGCCCACTTCGAGCTTAAATCGGTTATGTTTGACATTTTGGATTTGATTGGATAGTTTGGTGATGCTCCTTATGAGGATTCAATGCAACATGTTCGAGCATTTTTGGAGGTCTGTGACTCATTTTTACAACAAGGTGTGAATGAAGATGTGCTAAAATTGAAGTTATTTCCATATTCTTTGAAAGATCACGCCATGGTATGGCTTAATGGACTACCTTTCGGCTCGATAAGGCCCTGGGTAGATTTGTGTAAACAATTTTTTCTATGGCATAATCCACCCAATTTGAACAACCATCTTAGGAATGTCATAACATCTTTTTACCAAGGCGATGAAGAGTCTATGTATGAGTGATGGGATCCATACAAAAGTTTACTTCGCAAGTGCACCAATCATGGATTCCACTACTGGACTCAAGTTGTGATATTCTATAATGGAGTCAACGCATCCACTCGCATGATATTAGATGCCTCAACAAATGGTAATATGCTTGACAAATCACCCGAATAAGCCTTTGATATCCTTGATAGGATAGCCAACAACGATTATCAATTTCCGTATACAAGGCTAGGAACTAGAAGGAAAGTGTCTGAGGCATTTGAACTTGATGCCAAGGATTCAGTGTCTGCCCAACTTTCTGCCATAACAAATATGTTGAAAAATGTGCAACGTTCCAGCGAGGTGAAGGAAGTCAAGGTAACCAGCTCAGCATGAAATTTTTGCCACGACAACCATCATGAAAGAGAATTCCCAGAAAATTAAGAGTCTATCAATTTCATGGGAAATTTCAATAGAAGCAACAACAACCGCTACTCTAATACTTATAACCCTGGATGGCGCCAGCATCAAATTTTTCTTAGGGTAATCAAAGGACCAACAACAACCATGCAGGCAACCTTAACAGGCCACAGCAAAATATTTCTAAACCAACAAATTTTCAGCATCAACTGATGCCCTCGCAAAATATTAACAAGGGTTCAGCATCTTCTTCAAATGTTACCTCTATTGAAGCTTCTCTACAAGAATTTATGGCCTCGATAAAAGATTACACGACTTCAACTAAGGCCTTGCTGCACGAACACTCTTCAACAATTAAAAGCCAAGGCTCACTATTGCAAAGTCAGATAATTTTATTACAAAATCATAGATCATATTTGAGAGAATTGGAGAACCAAGTCGGCCAAATCTCAACGACATTACATTTTCTCTCGCAAGGAAGCCTCCCTAGTGATACTGAGGTCACTAAGCCTCATGGAAAAGAGCAATGTAGTGAGATTACACTGAAGAGTGGCACCCAAATTAATATGGAAGATAAGTTATGGGGAAGAAGCAATAAATTTCTCGCCATGTCACTACACATGAAGAATCTGAAATTCAAGATGAAACTGTTGAATAAAACAAGTTGCCTAAGGAGAAGGAAAAGGACAAGGGTTCAACAAGTCATCCTACTAATGGTGGAAAATTTTTTACCATGGTAAAAGTTTCACCCCCACCCGCAGCAGATGAAGTCAGACCCCCACTACATATCCCTCAAAGGTTGAAGAAGCATAACATAAAGATCCTATTCCACTACGATTCAACTTTATGGAAAGATCACTTAAAAGGAGAGAGAACTACTGCAAAGGTCCTACAATTCAAATGTGAAAGACAAGAAATGCGAGGGAAAAATATTTTTAAGGTGGAACTATTATACGTGTGGGGAATTTTGGTTTATACTAGTGCTCTAACTGAACGTGAAAAAACTGCGAATATTAATTCAGGATGTTTGGAGTTTGTATCCCTTCAACCCTTTTTCTTTCTTTATTTTTTTTGTCATGGCAATTTTTTTTTGTTTTTGTTTTTTTTCTTTGCTTTATTTCTTTATTTACTTTTAATATTAGTTGTTAGAAGAACAGACTCCCAAGCATGTGGATAAGAGTAAAGCCCCTATGGAATTTGCACCTATTTAGAAAGAAGACTCAATTAGTTTCGGTACAAACGATGACAAATGCCACGGTGAATTGCAACATCTTTGATAAAGCATTACCTGAAGAGGATATCCAATCATGTTTGGATTTCTCCACCTGAGGAATCTGCACAAAACAACCCCACCACCATTAAAGTTGATGCTAGTCAATGTATCTTTCATTGCATTTCATCTTTAGTTTAGTCTTCATACATTTAGAATAATGCATCCCTAAAGTTTGGGGGAGGTATTGTTCATACTTAGTTATTTGCATTGATAATATTTAGTATATAAATTTTTTTGGTGTGACATTAGTTAGGATCAAGTTAGTTACTTGGAATACGTTGATGATGTCTGATGATGAAAAAAATATTGCCTAGGCCAGAATTATTGTACATGGCAGTTGAAGAGGATAGAACCAACCTTAGGACTTGATTCTTTATGATTCTTTTAACATGATTGTATGTTTTCTATGCTTAAGGTACTTAGAAATTTTTTAGGATAGAACTTTTACACACAGTGACATCAAATGATTGAAAAGATTAAGTTGAGCTCCTTGTTTTATGAATTACAAATAAATGCCTCGGCATAACTGTATAGGGACACTCCTCTATGCATCGGCATTACCTGGAACTATTACTTAAATAAATGGTAGCCTTGGCATATGAGTGAATGAAAGCACTCACATGATGACTCTGCCTGACTAGCTTGGGGGTGAAAGGTATGCTCCCTTTCACCTAGAGTGTGGGACGATATGTGTGATGGGTTGACTCCCCTCGAAGCAGTATTAAAAAAAAGAAAGAAAAAATCTAAAACTAGGTATTGAATAAACAAGAGTGAAGTTGTTCTTAATGAATAATTTTATGCCTTGGCAAAACAAAAGAACTTACTTAGGATTTTTCTAAATTCGTTAAACATAGACTAGATACAATCACACACACACTGACAAATGATCATGACCTAGGGAAAGGTACTTGACTTCTCAGTAAACCACTTGATTGTCCTGATTTAGACTTTGCCATAACATTTCATTTTTCTATTGTTCATTATCCATTACTTTAGGATAAGTAATAGCTTAAGTTTGGGGGTGTGATAACTCCGTAAATAGACTATATTTTAGGTTTTTTTTACTTAAGTTATTGATTGTCTAAAAGTCATTGACATAGAATTTTAGTTGCATATAGTTGCATTTAGGACATATTTTCATGTGGTGGATAAGTTTTACCAAGGCAAATTTTATTTGATTAAACTGATTCTGCTGATGAGAAAGGTTGTTTGTTGATTGTGATGATGCAGGAAATGACTGGGGAAGAATTTATTTGCCAAGACAAATTAATTTGTTAGGTCTAGTGGAACAGAAGACGAGAGTAAGGAACAAATTTTCTTGCCAATACAAGTTTTATCTCGCCAGTCTGACGCAATACGAGACAAAATTGCTGACGTCACATGGCCATCTGTCTAATCTACCTCACGTGCAATCATGCCCTCATCAAGGAACTTGAGACCACCACAAACATCTATGTTATTCACAAAAAGGGTTTAACTTCATTGGTACTTAGGGAATTGCCAAGGGCACTAAACCCTAAAAATTCCCACTATATTCATAAGGTGTTCAGAATCGTATAGAGAAAATACCTAAGGCTTGGAAAAAGGCGACCGTGACGTACGCTTTTCCACTGTTCCCCACTCGTCCGTCCTTGGTTCCCTCCATAGCCAGGCTTCGCCGAGGCAGTGGCTAAGCCCTCGAGAGAGGCTAATGCGCTAGAGCAGTCTTGGTGGTGGTCTGACGTCATGGAAGAGCTATGTTTTGGGAGTTTTCCCCTTGTTCTTCACGTTTTATTTTTCTAAGGGCTTGTACTTAATGGATATTTTTTTGATGATATTTACCACACCATGAATTATTTTATTTGGTGTTGGATGATGCTTTGATGATACTTTATTCAATTGTTAAATAATAATTAAGTTTGTTTATGCTAAGTGTTGTTTTGTTCACTGTTTTAATATTTTGCCTTGGCACTATAAGAGCTTTTGAGAGATTGTCTGGTGCCACAACAAAACATTCCTAGTCTTTGTAAGAGCTTTTAAGAGATTGTCATTTTTCTAGGATTTGATACCTAATATCGAGAGAGTTAGGTTAGATATAAGTGAACAAGGGAACTAATCTGAGATGGTGAGGTTCTAATCTGTCTTAAATATAAGGAAAGGGTTTCATTCGACTAAAAAAGGTAAATACTTGAATTAGATAAGAGAAAAGCTACAATGTACACTGAGGGGTATTGTCTCGGCAATAGTTTGACAAACCAAGGGTTGTAGTTCACACTGAGTAGTATTGTCGTTGCAAAAGTTCTAGAATACTTTAGTAAATCCTGTCAGGCAACATAGCATAACAAACTAAATCATCCTAAACATAGAATAATTTCTCGCCATAGCAAATCCAACCCAAGTGCTCTGTTAGAAGTTTGATTGTGTGAGGTTGCCATTTATTTACAGAGTTTTGATAACTTTAGCCTTGACAACTTTTATTTGATTACCTTTGTATGTTTTTCTTGCCTCGACAAAATTTTTCTGCTCACTTCACTTTACAATTTTTCTTGCATCGGCCAAACTTTTTTTCCATCTGTTCATACCATTTGCCACTGCATATTTTCCTTTTTTATATCATTAGACTTAGATACTTAGGATTAGTTAATGACACATATTCCTAGCTGTAGAAATCTTTTAAAAGCCCTCAAATCCTTGTGGAGATTATACTCACTCACAACTTTATTACTTGCATCGATTGTGTATACTTGCATAAATCTGCGTGCCACAACACACAAGATCAAATATACCAAAAGTATCTTCAATCAAGGATGTATACGGATAGTTGGGATCAAATACCGTTACAAGAGATATCTGATATCTGATACGATGAATATGTTAGATTCAGTACTAATAAAAAGTATGTGGTTTCAAGAACGTCAGTGAACTGGGAATAGATAAGTCGTTCCACTACTTCAAGGTTTTTGGGAGAAGTACGATAAGACCATTAGGAGTGTTGTTACCCAGTAATGAACCCGAGTCAGTTATAGGGCCAACTAGGTGATTCAGTCAGTGAACAACAAGCATAATCGGCAGAAAATCGTGAAACGCTTAGAATATTTAGATATATCCAAGTCATTACAATATGCACTTTAGTCGCTAGTTGAACATGTTATTGATTCTATGTGACCCAGACATGTTTCGAGTACTCAAGAGGAGTAGACTAGCTAGGCAAACAAGGTTTCGATATCGTGTAACCCGGACCTAGCCTAAGGTATTTGGAGGTGTCGATGCTATGTGACCAAACCTCGCCTGAGATACTTGGGAGATGCTGATGTTGTGTGACCCAGTCCTACCCAATGTACCTCTATTAAGAAAATAGAGGTGTGAGTTCCGTAATGCTATATGACCCTGAGCTACACCATGATGCTTACTTATTGTTAAGTGATGGTGCCGACATCTTTGTGATACTGGGTACCATCATTGTGTTTGGCATGGTGATGCATTATAGGACGATAATGAGGTTAGAGACTTAGTACTTGTATACTCATGACGGGACCCTTAGCGAAGACTATGGGAAGCATGAGACGTAGATTCGAGGGATAGAACTGGAGGATTTTACGTGGGTAGCACTGATTGGAATCATGCTTGTACCTACTGCTTAGTACAATGTCTCTAGCATGCTTTAGTTTATGAAATTCTTTTGCTGCTCTAGATTAGCGATTATACTGCTGAGCTTTGTATGCTCAGCCTTCGGATGTTTTTCGTTGGCGGGTCTGTAACTTGAGCAATTCGTAGAGCACTATCACCGCAGGACTTCCAGCATCTCCGATATAGTATTGCACTGTAGCTTTAGTGGGTCTGTGTATTCATAGAACCTTACTTATGTATTTAAGTTGTAAGTTTCAAGATGTATTATTTTGATTTAAATCATGTGTCACGGAGCTTCGGTTTTGTAAAATATTTTATAACAGTTGTTTATGTTTTATTATGATATCATTCGTACATTTGAAAAGAAAATGAACATGTTTTATGGATCAGAGGTTGCCTCGGCAGCCCAGTGTGACACTTTAGGCCCAATCAGGTTTAGGGTGTTACATAAGTAACATGGACCAATTTTGTAGTTATACCAAAATATATTTAACTGTCACATCACCTATTCTATTAATTGTTAACGAGATGTGGTTTGATTGAGATATTTAAATAGTTTGATGATCTGTTTAATTAAATAGACATATCAGTGATAATAGTTTGGTGATCACTAGTATAGTTTACCCTATAATATATGTTTCACTTTCATAAAAAGAGTACACGTAGTTAATTAATTAGCTTTAAGTTAATTAAAGCCAGTTGAATATCTACCGTTTTACTTTACAATCAATATGATATTTTATCTTTTTTAAATTACTTTAGTCTTTAAAATTTTATTTTATGTTTAAAATTTTATTTTATGTTAAAATAATTTATGATTAATGAAAATCATTTATTGACCAAAGAGTACTCATAATATGCATCTTATATGTTTAAGTGTTTTATGTATACGTTATTTATGACATTAAATCTCAGGCATTGATAAACTACAGGGACTGTTAACATATTTTGACCAAAACTAGAAATCAAACTTCAAATGAGCGCAAAAGAGTCCAAGAATAATGAAGTGAAGCTAATGACAAAATTATGAACCTTTACCAGAATCATTAAACTATGGATGCCTACCAAACTGAATTTAAGAGGTCTCAAAGTTTGGCAGTAATGGCGTTCTAAAATCATAATAAAAACAGAAAACAGAACCTTTCAGGAACTTAAAACACAAATCCTCTTCATTATATATAAACTACCCTAAGCTGCCTTATTTCCCAAGCCAGTCATTCACCCATTGTTCTTTCTTCTCCTCTGATCTTCATATTATGGCTTACCAGTATGTAGTTGCAGTGATAGTTTCTTTACTGGGGTTTGCTTTTTTGTACAAGAGAATAACCAGAAGCAAGGAAAAAGCTTCTTCTTCTGTGTTTGGCGAGGAAAACTGTGTAGAGTTAACCGGAAATTTGGAGGTTGATGCCGGGAATACGACCGACGTTATCATAGTCGGCGCCGGAGTTGCCGGTGCTGCTCTTGCTTATACACTTGGAAAGGTCCCTGCATCACTTATGTTCCCTTGATTACATCTTTTCTTTTATAAAACTTTCGATGATGGCATTGATGTACGAATATATTTTACATATTTTCTCTGTATTTTCTATGGGTAATATGTCTTTTTTTCGATGATAGCATGTGTTTTTTTCTGATTCAGGACGGACGGCGAGTGCGTGTGATCGAGAGGGACTTGAATGAGCCTGACAGGATCGTTGGTGAGCTTCTGCAACCAGGGGGATATCTTAAGTTGATTGAATTGGGACTTGAAGGTATCCAAAGACACTTGTTCATCTGATCCATGTTTTGTTTTTTAAGGTTTTTTGACATTGTTTTCTTGTTCTTTCAGATTGTGTAGAACAGATTGATGCTCAACGAGTTTACGGTTACGCTTTGTTCAAAGACGGAAAGAACACGAAGTTGTCGTATCCACTCGAAAACTTTCGATCAGATGTTGCAGGAAGAAGCTTTCATAATGGACGTTTCATCCAAAGGATGCGGCACAAAGCTGCTAATCTTCCCAAGTAATGATGTTCTGTTACTTCTGTTGTGTATGTTGTTATCTGAACCTCTTATTTTTCGTAAAGTATTCGTTTCCATTTCACAGTGTAAGTCTAGAACAAGGATCGGTCACATCTCTGTTAGAAGAAAAAGGGACCATCAAAGGAATTCAGTACAAAACCAAGGGTGGTGAAGAGTTCACAGCCTATGCTCCCCTTACTATTGTATGCGACGGCGGTTTCTCGAATCTGCGGCGTGTTCTTTGCAACCCTAAGGTGAGGAATCTCTCACTAGGATCTTGTGTTAAGGAACGGTGTCTGGTTGACGACATAAAGATGTTTGTTTTTCGATTTAGGTCGATGTCCCTTCGTGTTTTGTTGGTTTGATTCTGGAGAACTGTGAGCTTCCACATGCGAATCATGGACATGTTATATTGGCAGACCCTTCACCTATCTTGTTTTATCCTATTAGCAGCACAGAGGTTCGTTGCTTGGTTGACGTACCTGGCCAAAAAGTACCGTCCGTTTCGAACGGTGAGATGGCACATTACTTGAAAACTACAGTGGCGCCTCAGGTACTTGAGTCTCTCGCTTATCGCTTAAGTTTATCTGTTACGAGCCGATTCATACCGTTTGATTCTGGTCTAACTTCTAACCAAGTGAATTATGCATATCAGATACCTCCTGAACTGTACACTGCTTTTATCACAGCAGTCAATAAGGGGAACATAAGAAGCATGACAAATAGAAGCATGCCTGCAACTCCGCTGCCGACTCCCGGTGCACTTTTAATGGGGGACGCGTTCAATATGCGACATCCTTTGACCGGAGGAGGGATGACTGTTGCACTATCTGATATTGTTCTCCTAAGAGATCTTCTAAGACCACTCCACAATCTTCATGATGCATCTGCACTTGGCAGATATCTCGAATCTTTTTATACCTTGCGGAAGGTAAGCTTCAATTGCATTCAAAGAAGTAAACGCTTAATTCCGAAATCTAAAGACACATTCTGAAGGATTTTATGATCTGCAGCCAGTGGCATCTACTATAAATACATTGGCTGGTGCCCTATACAAGGTCTTTAGTGTCTCACCTGATGCAGCAATGGAGGAGATGCGGGAAGCATGTTTCGACTATTTGAGCCTCGGAGGGTCGTTTTCAACCGGACCTATATCCCTACTCTCTGGTCTAAATCCACATCCCATAAGCCTAGTGATACATTTCTTTTCCGTGGCAATATATGGTGTTGGCCGTTTGTTACTTCCATTTCCTTCCCCGGCACGCATATGGACGGGGGTTCGACTGATTTCGGTCTGTATCTGATCTTCTAAACCTCATCGTCTTATATGATCTCGTGTTTCGTTTCCTTTACCGACTGTGTTTTCGTTTATATTTCCAGGGTGCATCAGGCATTATTTTCCCTATTATCAGGGCAGAAGGAATTAGACAAATGTTTTTCCCTGCAACTGTGCCAGCATATTACAGAGCTCCTCCAGTTGATTAAATAGAGGGAACTATGAAAATTTAAGAACAAACCAATTGTTTCTAAGAGCAAAAGAATTTGTATTTGCAGTTTCATTTTCCTCACTACCAAACACAGTTGGATAACCTGCCACATTATTTTATTACTTTTCTAGCAAAGAAACAAGAACAGACGTGCAATAGGAATCATGTTAGCTGGTTTTATTTCAGAGAATTCCCATATCATATCACAGTTGGAATCACCAATATTGTGAACCAAGACTAGCAAGTTTCCGATTTCAACTACAGCATCCTGCTTTGCATTTCATGTACTCGAACATCATTTTATGGAAAAAAAGGTATCTGATAAACACGGTTAGACGACTAAACAGACGAATGGTCTTTATGATTGAACAAGAAACTAAATCTAGAAATTCCTACAAAATGCAAGCACTGATTTATATATCTGAAAAACCAGATTCAGTGAATGTTACAGGGAAAATGCTCCTCATTCTTGGCATAGAATCCGATACGATATTATGAGTAATGTTACTAACAGAACATAGAATAAATCATAAACCAGATGGCATTTCATCTCAGGACTAAAATCGAGGCAACGGATCAAATGCTATTTGATTCAATTGTAAAGCTGCTTGAATCTTCTGCAGGCTTCCAAGACATTCTCCCTGTGACCAAATGCGCTGACCCTAATGAAACCTTCACCGCCAGGTCCAAATCCACTTCCAGGAGTAGTGACAATGTGGGTCTTCTCGAGTATCTCGCTGAACACATCCCACGAGTTGCGGCCAGGGAAGTGGACCCACACATATGGTGCATTCTGTCCTCCATACACTTCAAACCCAATCGAGTTAAATGTCTCTACTATAATTTTGGTATTTTCTTTGTAAAAACCAATCACCTCTTGCATTGCCTGCCGAGAAACGAAAATCTAAAATGAGGATGCTAGCATTCACAAAATATGTTTTAACAATAAAGCCAAGGCAAGGACACTAACCTCAAGCCCTTCAGGTGAAAGGCAAGCCAAGCCACCAGCTTGGGAAAATATTAGACGCGCCATTAAAGCAAGTGCAAACAATACGGTTGAAGTCTTTGGCAACAGGAAAACCATCTAAGAACAGAAGCTGTTTTGGAACAACAGTCCGACCAAGACGAAATCCAGTAAATCCAGCATACTTACTAAAGGAAGCTGTTTCAATTGCAACCTAAAATACTGATAAGGAAATTTACACGTCAAACATATAGTCAAGTCCAGAATTACCACACTAGATAACAAGCACGGTAAGAAAACATTCCTAACCCCAGAGTTACCTCTTTTGCTCCAGGAATTTCAAAGATAGAACGTGGGTTTTCATCTGACATATACAGGCATAAGCAGAATCATATACTATGATAGACCCGTTGTCCTTTTCAAACTGAACCAATCGAGTCAATTGCTCTCTTGTGGCAGCAGCTCCAGTAGGATTGTTTGGCGAACAGAAGAATATGATATCGGTTCTGGCAACATTGGATAAATCAGGAAAGAATCCATTCTCTGGCGTACATCTCATATACTCGATATTTGTAAATCTCTCAACATCCTTTTGAAAGTGCCCAGTCTGGCCCATGATAACACTGGAATCTACATAAGCTTGCACAGAATAGCAAAACTTAGAAAGACAGAAACTCGTCTTGTAAGAGACCCAGCCACCCAGGCCTGACATAACAAGTGCAAACATGAAAAGATGCCTTGTCTGAATAAAGAGTGTGACAGGAATATCTATATCAGAATTTCACAAATTCACCTTCCTTTCAAATAAACAAATTAAAAGTTTGTTCAAATAAACACCAGAGGACCACCAGACCAACCAAAAATGATAGTTTGACATATGAATATGATAAATTGAAAAAGATTGTCACAATAAAACAACAACGAAATGTTACAGCCTTACCGGGTATGATGGATCTTGCACTGCCATTGTAACATTAGATCCAAAAACAAACATGCCTAGGGTGAAATCAAAACCGACAAGATCAAGTTTAAATCAGTCATCAACTAAGGTAAAGTACTTCCAAAGAATAATTAAATCAAACCTGAAGGCGAGCTGTATCACATTTAGCACCATCTGAGACAAATATATCCTCCTCCTCGATGCCAAGGTTTCCATAAAATGTTGAAGCGAGAGCAACTCTCAATGCCTGCAGAAATTAACATTAAAGTTGTGAGTTGAAACTTAGTATTCACATCTAGCATTACAAAATTTGGGCCTTTAGTTTGAAGTTGGCAAATGACCCTCCAAAAAAGTACAATTTATGTATCTACTACTAAAAGAACTAAACTACAACATTATTAGCGAGCTTCATTTTTTAAGTCAGGAATAATTATACTAAACACTCAAAACGACATACTTTTTCACCTTGCTCAGCTCCATAACCACTGTAACCCTCCAGCGTAGACAATGCATGAGATCTCTGCCAAATAGAAAATAATACAAATGGATATCAGCTTAATCTCTTATACACTCGTCCATTGATTCAGGCACTACTTGGAAACATAAATTCTTTGCTCCAAAGTTCCTATTACATATGCTTGAATAGATATCGATGATGGTAGCGAGAAATATTGGCAAGAAATAGAGATTCAACCCTTAAAAAGTGCAAAAACAAGGAACAATTACCTTAGCCATTGCAGAAGTAATAACATCTGGAATAGGTTCAGTAGTATCACCAATTCCAAGGCTAATCACTTGTGCGTTCGGGTACTTTAGCAAGTGTGCAGCCCTTCTTCTAGCAGCCTGTTATGATAAACATTAAATAGAACAACTCTCAACAGCAAACAAATAAGCCTTCTTATTTAAAAAGAAACGAATAAAATCAAAACAAAGCATTTTTGGAAACGGAACATGAAAAACATAAATGTACTCGAGGGAAAACTCTATTCACAACACCAATGGCCAGGGTTTTAAATAGCATTCGCGGTTGCGTAGCGTTTATCACGGTTGCGGATATAACGGATGCTATTGCGGTCATTGTGGATATCGCGATCGTGAATTTTTTTTCGAATGAGCTGATTTTTTTTTAATAAAAAAACCTTTTTTTAAAAAAATAAAATAACGGAATAATAGCGGAATAGCGGTCCGCTATTGCCGTGATTGGCCGCGATCCGTTAAATTGCGGCCGCGATCCACAACTATTGGTGTGATCCCACTTCACACCATTATTTTCCGCAATAGCGGTTTCAGACACCGCCGCGACCGTGATATAACGGCCGAGACACCGCTATTCAGCCGCTATTTGAAACCCTGCCAACGGCAACAAAGAAAAGGACTAGACTAATGAGAAGTACCACAGACCTCTGGAAACAGGTAACCAGCTTGAAGCTTGGCTATGTTCGCATTGCAAGAAACCTTTGTTTTGTAAGCTTCAAAACAAATAGCTCCATTTAGTCATATTCAATTTAGAAGTAATTACAGAAAATATAAATGTCATCACCAAGTCATTTCTGCTGCTAATGAAATGTTGTTCTTAGTGTCATTACCAGCTCAACTACTCAGCGTTAGCTTTGAAGCAACAAATTTCAAGTTTCTACATGCCCAAAAAAATTGCAATAATAATTAAAAAATAGAATAAGAATAATCACCAGTCTGTTGTTCTTGAGGAGTGGTTATACATTTAACTATACGAAGGCTTTGCAGTGGAACTGAAACATTCTGGGTTCTGCTGCATTACCCCAAAAAGAAGAAAAAACCCAATAAAATACAACAATTTAAATGATAAAAAGAAAGAGAAGCTGCATTTTGTATTCTCAAAAACCAAACGGAAACAAGAAAATCAAAAGTAGAACATTAAAAAAAGAGTACCTTGAATTGAAACTGGTTGGAGCCAAGAAAGCAGAGGAAGACGAAGAAATCATTGAAGTTGATAGGTTGTTCATCAGAGACATCTTTCAGATTTCCACCCCTTTTTTCCCTCCAAAAATACTGGAAAAAGCTGCTTCTTTTTTATGCGGCCAGAACTAAAAAAAAAACGTGACGGCTTTTCGGTTCTAAGCCGAACCAAAGATTATTAAAACCCTAACCGCCTTGCCCTGGCATTCGCGCCTCCAGTCAATGTAGTCTATCACTCAGTCACCTTGCGGGACCCTATTTCTTTGTATTGCTATTATCCCACCCGGCACGCACCCTATCCTTGATGTAAAAATGGGTCGTTCCTTGTTCTATGATGAAATTTAGCTTTTGAAACAACGAATTTGTTAATTTACAGACACAGATTTGATTACTAATGAAATCCTTTCAGTTTGCTGCGTGTATGATTGACGAGGACGTAACTTCAGGTTTTAAAATAACCATACATTTATAAATGGATTGCTTGTTTTTGTCATACCTACAAAAATATAGTTCCCTTCACTCGACTGCCTAATGCATTTCGCATGCAACTCATTCAGCATCAATTGTGCCTACAATTCTACGTGCCAAACAAAGAATCGTAAATAATCACTCACTAACGCAGAGAAGGTTCACAACAAGGCAAGGCGATTATCATGAGTCCTTGTAATGATGGTCCGTCTCGTCGAAGATCTCCTCCTGGACAAGGTCACATATAAGGCAAATGTGTGAGAAATGGTTGGCAAAAATGAAAATAAAAAAGCATACTAACATTAGTAATAGGTATTTGGTACCTGTAAAAAAGCTCTTCAATGACATCTTCAATAGTTATTATGGCAACAGACCCTTCTTCTTCGGGGAGTGTTGGGGGTGGGTTGCCATTTAGATGTAGGATTTCTGAATCCATATCCTTTGACCACTTCCTGCTCCGAGGACCACTTTTAAAAGAATTAGGTGTAGCAGGAAAGCTCTTCCACTTTTTCAGTGAACGTTTACGTCGTAAAGCATTATCTTGTGGCTGTTTCTCACCATCAATGTCGACCTTCACTTCTGGCAAAGGGCCTATTTTAAGAGAGAAACAAACGGATAAAGAAAAAAGTATTAAGCAATAAATATCAAAATGGCAGGCAGGCATAAATAGAGGGTGTGGAATTGGGTTCTGTTGTTGTTGTTGTTGCTGCTCAACCAATGAGTGTGGTGTGGACAGTGAATTATTTGCAGAGAAACAAATACGAGTTTTCCTTTTCTTTTAGAGTTGATTTACTATAAGATACCTCGGAATCCTTCGTATAGTGACACTCTTCACAGGCAATTCATCTACAGGGTGAACAGTCAATAAATTCTTGACCTGTAAGATTAAAAGATAAACGGTGTTTAATAAAAACTCAATTAACACCCAAAAACCTTTTAACGTAAAAACCTAAGGATTTCGGAAAGGGCAAAAAAGTAAGAAAATACCACCAGAAAATAAGCATTTGAGGGGAAATCTATAGAGAAATGGGGTACAAAGGTGGTGGGATGCATTAATGATTCATGCAAAATTTAGCAGAGGCTAACCGAAAGCCTGTCATTTCATATAGCATAATCCAGTTAGAAATTTCATGTTAAAGGGAGCAGTTTGAAGGAGAGTGAAAAGATAAGTAGGAAACAATTACATGATAACACTCAGCAAACTGTAAATGATATTAGTTTTAGACGAAGAAAAATGATTACCAGAATAAGTCTGATAATGTTTGTAGCAGGGTTTTAAAAAACGGTCCGCGACCGCGATATAGCGGTTTCGTCGCCGTCCGAGTTACCCGCGACGGCCGCAATCAAAGTAAATCCGAAATAATCGAAAACGCGACCGCGATTTGAAACCCTGGTTTGTAGGGTTCTCATAATAAACTGGAACTGCTATGCCTTTTCTCCAAAATTAAACTCATAAATTCCCTATCCACAGCAAGCATTTAAGGGCAGTTTATAACATCTAATACAAGTTGAAACAGAAATGTGAATGCCATCTTTCTTGATAATTTACAGAAAATCATAGCTGTCAAGCTTGGCATTATTATCAATTGAAAATGTTTCAGATATTGGAGTCATGGCATCTTTAGCTTCTTTCTCAGTGAGCTCAAGTGCTCCAGTTATAATTGTTGTCTCATCATGCATCAGTTCTCCACCTTTTCCAGCCTAATAGAGGTCCAACAGAAGGATTGAAGGGGGGCAAAGTATAACTTTTCTAAAAGGGGGAGCAATTTCATAATTATCCCATAAATATTAAAATTATATATAATAATTAAAGGTAAAAAATAATTTTTTGGCTGGTGATAGGGAGGCAGACGAAGCGAGAGAGGTGCATTACAAGGCTGATGATGCGTCCAGTGCAGTGTCCCACGACACACAAATTGTTAACTCAGAATCTGATAAATTAGAAACGGAAAATTCTAGTGAAAACTTAACAAGGAATGTTTTGGAGCAGGAAAGCAAAGCCAATGCTACCGAAAGCCAACGGTGATGAAAACAAGTCTGAAGCTAAGGATGATGAAGGTAAACACATTGAAGGTGGTAGTTCCCCTAATAATGATGAAAACAAGTCAGAAGTGAAGGATGAAGGTAAACACTCCGAAAGTGATAATTCCTTGAATGTCTCTCTTCCAAACAAAACAAACACAACTGACTTTGTTGACCAAGCAAGCAGTAACTCTGCAGAAGCTAGTAAAGAAACCAGCAACATGGATTCAAAAGCGAACACAGAAATGCCAGGTTCACTGCAGAATGGGACTTCTGCTCAAGGTACAACAGAAGATGACATGGTTACTGAAGAAAAATATAAAGAGAGAGCCAGTGAGACGACTTCAAATGGTCAGCACTCAGCAGTCTGGTTCCAATACAGTTGATGCAAGCAAAATTGAAATGGTAGATTCGATCACCACAGAATCATGGAACTCAACCAATACAGAGTCTGGCATGTCAGATGATAACCCCCGGATAAAAGCAACAGCCGAAGGGCACAATTCCAAGTCTTCCACGACTAAGGAGAACACAGATTCAACTCAGAATGAGAAAGAAGAAGGTGACGATGAAGCAAGGGGAGAAAATGAAAGCTCAGACACTTCCATCTCTAACGAGACTGGATGGAGGTCACAATGACCCCATTGATTCGACCGACAATTCACTTTCCCAAGAAGAGAAAGATGCTGCTGTGGATCTTAACACATTAGCAGATATTACAACAGAAGGGAGCAACAATGAAGATATTGTCGCTGAATGAAAATCTGATTTGTATGTCTGTTGAGTTCTTGTGAAGTGCTTTAAAGCTGCTATGTTTGCTCTTTGTTTTGATACAAAGACGTTGTTTTTAGAGAATACGGTTTCAACCTGGAAGTCGAAATGTAGACTATATATGATGTTGATGCAGTCTGTATAATTTATGGCAAGTTCCTCACTTTCTTCAACTTCAATTTCCCTTTACTGACATGGTTTTTAATGCATGATCAAATCTTGTGAAAGTTCATGATAGCAACCCAGATCAGATTACTGGCCTGTGGGCTGTGGCCCGTGAATAATTGCTCAAAATAAATAAAAACTACAGTTCAATATCTGAAGTGGGATTTGAACCTCTCACGAGGACCAAAAATTAAGCTTGGCGCCTTAGACCACTAGGGCATCCTGACATTGTGTTAGCTGTCCAGCTCAAATATTTCTTCATAAATTAATATAGTATAGAAAGGGTAAACTACCAGTTTAGTACCTCAATTAGATCTCTTATTCTGTTTTGGTCATATAACTGTTTTCCCCCAAAATCATGCATAACATTATGTTTTTGTTTCATTTTAATCACCGACCGTTAAAAATTTAACATAACTGTTGACATGATATTTTTTTAAATGATGATGCAACATTATCTTATGGTGACTCGTCGACATTACCTTTAATTTTTAACGCCGAGACACTTAAAATGGTAACATTTGAAACATTAGGCACTTACATTGATCGAAAAAAATTTAGACAGCCAATTAAGGAAAGTGATATAGTTTAAACACTTTTATTTTTATATTAAGCCTATCATATATTAATAAGAATCTCTATTTTAAAAAAGATCTATTCCTTTCATATATAGTGATAGATCGAAGGAGGTGATTAGGATAACCGTCCCTGAAAATTTTAAATTCTTATACATTTTAGATATTTTCTTTGTATTTTTAAAAATAATTTATTTTTATCCCTTCAAATTTTATAAATGCTTCATCTAAATATTATAAGTTCACCTCTGAACATAAAATATTATATTTGTCCATCTATATATATATATGTGATTGTATCAGATCGTATCCGAATGTGAGATTTGTCAAGTTACAAGAATCCCTGAAATAAAAACACAGCCTCAAATGGTTAAAAGACAGGTTGGCCAGTGGCCAGTGGGGCTATAGGTACATTATGGACCATATTTGTTGATGACAGAAACGGGGTTGTGGGAGAGCTACAAATCGTAGTTCTGTGAAGGAGGTATAGAATAAAAAAATTCAAGAAGATGATAGAATAATAAGAGAAGTCGAGAGAATCCAAAATACTCTTTTCCAACTGTTTATATATAGATTGTTAATGTTTGTGTAACTTAGAGTGATAATGTCTTGCCCGTCTAGCTCAGTTGGGATCGAGTTCCACTGAGGATAATTCATAACGGAGGTCTTCCACGGAAACTGCTCTCAACCTGGCGTTAGGGGTAACCTACTATCCTACCTCCCCCTTACCCCATTACATATGGGAATAAGATCAACTAATTTTTGATAGACAAATGGTCGTCAATAATAAATTTGATTTAGACATGTCATGTTAGTCTATCATTAGTCATAACAAATGATCGTAGTTGATTGGAAAATATGGAGTTCCGAATACTTTTAAAAGCTTATGAGATCACAGAGATGCAGATGAGCTGTTTTCTGAGGAAGAAGAAACCGGCTATACATTGGGGTTTGGAGTATACGCCACGATGAAGCTTCTTTATGTTGACGTAACCGAGCCGATCGAATTGAGTCTAGCCCGAGTGAACACACCAACTTAAGGTTTAAATATTTTATCCAATAAAAGCTTGTTTTATTACTTGCTTCATCCGATATTCTTATCTGCATTTATTAATGTGAAAACGCCACTTGTGTATTAAAGTTGATGAACATTTCGTTGCAGGTTGATGAACAAAAATCAACAAATGATACCTAACCAGTAAATGATGCAATATTAACAAGATGAGACTATTGTTGCTAATTTAGGTATGTTTTGTTTCATCTTTCACCCAATTTCACCATGGATTTAGTCTTGAAAACATTACCTTTGTGTGCAGGGTTTGGCTATGATGAAAGTAGGTGTGCTGCTTTTATCATTATCCAACCTCTCTTTTCTATGGAACTACGAAAATGGGTTTACTTCAATTCAACACGTGCACATGTCCAACAAAAGGATATGGGGGTAAACTATATATTTGGTCACTCATTAATGCTGGCATTTATATTTTAATTATCGTTAAAAAATTAATAAAAATCATATTATATCTTAGCATAATGATAATATTAATCTTAAAACTTATGCATTCAATCAATTGAGTCTCAACTCAAAATAACCCATCAAATATTTAAACCAAACCTCAATTCTCCTACCCTCCGTTCTTTCCTTCTCTCTCTCTTTCTCCTCTGATTGTGTAACAATTTTAAACAAAAAAATAAATGAATATAGAATCAACTAAAAATTGTCAATAACTCATTCAAATAAATCATAACAAAATCCTCACCTTTGAAAGAGCATAAAAAATTACTAAATTTATTGACAATGATTTATTCTTATTATTTTCGTTGATCCCATATTTAATATTTTTTGAGTTTAGGGTTTAGGGTGTTGTCAACGAGGAAGAGAAGGGTTGTACTTATATAGACAGAAAGAGGATGAGAAAATTAAGGTTTGATCAGAGTTATTTTGAATTAAGACATAATTAATAGAATGTATAAATTTTAAGATTAAAATTATTTGGCTTTAAATGTTTCATTGTCCCCTAAATTATATTAGTTATACTTAATTATTTCTTAAAATATTTTCCAGAATATTTTACCCCTTTAATTATAAATCGTTATATCATTTATCCTAAAACATTAATACCCTTAAAAATAAATTTCACGAGTCAATCAGAATATGGACATCATCCTTTAATTTTTATTTTTTTTATCTAAATAAATAAAAATTAATTAATAAAATAAAATAAAAACACTGTCGAAATACCCTTCTTCCCCACCCACCCCCCAAAAAAAAAAAGTTTTTTTTTGGGGTTATGCCATTGCTCTGGAATGTAAAATGGAAGTGAGGATAAGCACCTAACCATTAAGGAGGAGAAGAGAGCAATGTAAAATAGAAATTAAAGTTAAATTTTCTTTTTCTTAATCAACACAAATCCATATTTCCCTCTATAACATCAGTTTGGTTCACGAGAAGCTTAGACAAAAACAAAGTCAAAAAGGAAGAAATTTCCAGAACCATTTTACAACGAATAACTTCAATCTCATAAAACCCATCATCAAGCTTAATCCTGTGTTCTTCTTCATCGTCATTATCTTCCCCTTGTTCTTCTCCTTTTTCCTCATCATCGTCATCCACTTCTTCTTCGTTTTCCCTCATTATCTTCCCCAAGTCATTCACCTTCAAGTATTTGCTCTGCAGTCCCTTCTTCCTCACCTTGTATTATTATCTTGTTCCACTCTCCTCCTTTCATTTCCCAAACAAATCCTCCAAACAATAATTACAAGAAAAAATTGAAATTATATTTTATTTTTTTCTTATCATGTTCATCGATTCTTTCGTTTTCGGCAGCTTAAGTAATTATGACATACATTAAAATAGAAAAAACTGGGGTTAAAAATCGAACCTCATGATCACAATCGACGAGCTGTTGTGGAAGAATACGAAGAGGAACTGTGTCAAGAAGAGGAGCTGAAGCCCATGAATGACCATACAGATCTTGATTCACAAACGAAGAAAACTTTCGGGCGAGATTTCAAAGAGATTGTTGGGAGTTTCTGGTCAGGCGCTTCAGTTTTCAGCAAGAAATTACAAAAATGGAGGCAGAAACAAAGCTTAAAAAGAGTAGAATGGGATGTGGGTCGGCGAAAATTGCCGATTACGGATTCAGAAGACGGTCATTTGATTATCCGAGTTATTCTTTCGATGAACTCACTGTTGTGAATTCCATCAATCAGGACGAAACCCTCCCCGGAGGATCGACTCAGAAAAGGGATGAAATGAAGGCTGATAAGTTCAGTTCTTGTAGGATGGCCTCAGACGAGGGATTAATTAAGTTACAGAGTGAAGAAGGGAAAAGAGTGAAGAGGGAATGAGGAAGAAGAGAGTCTGAAGAGGGGTATTTTAGGGCTATCATTTCTTTTATTTTTTAATTAATATTTATTATTTAGTTAAAGAAAATAAAAATGAAAGGTGATATGGTATGTTCTAATTGGTACGTGAATTTTATTTTCAACCGTGTTAACGTTTTTGAGCCAATAGAGTAACAATTTATAGTTAAAGTAAAATGTTTCGAAAAATATTTTAAGAGACAACTTAGTACAAATGATATAATTTATGGTATAATTCAGGGGACAACGAGAAATTTAAGCCAATATCAGAACACATTATTATTTTTTGTTAATTTTTTTATCTATAGTGACTAAAACATAAATGGAATGGAATGTTAAACCAAGAATGCAATTTATCCATATACAGTACAAACAAGGAAAAAATGAATAAATTTGAGTAATGACAAAAGGAATTTAAAATTGGAAAAAAAATATGATGCCTCGTCACTCCGCACCGTACAAAACTAATAGTTGAAAATCCAGCTCTGAGTTATCTGCCAAAACAAAGCACATAACACAACCACATCGGATCAGTTTCACCACAGGAACCAACCTAACAAAACGACAGAGCCCCACCACATTAAACGACAAACTTCTGAGTTTGCTGCCTCAGCTCTTTCCTAAGCTTTGTAGAGAAAGACAGACAGGCATCCATGCTTAGATCCATGGCCGCTGCCAATGCCACAAAAGCTGCTGCATCCTCCGTGCATGTCACGTGATTCACCCCTACTTCCACTTCCGGTTTACTGCACCTCCCCGCCCCTTCCACCGTCGACGACATCACGAACCCTCCCCACCGAAACGATTTCTGAGGCGATAGGGATGTCCAGGACCCGAAATCCGACCCTGAACCGGATCCCGGACTTGACCCCGACCCCAAGTCACCGCTGCTTGGTGGGGTTATCGATGGTGTTGTTGCTACGTTGCTTGTTGTTGTTGTCGTGTCCATGGTGAATTTCCCGCCGTGTTTGGTGCTGATGGTGGAAGCGGCGATCGTGGTGGTTGCGTTTGTGGCGGCTATATCGTCATCGAAGAGATTAAATCGGTATCCGAGGGCGTCGGTGAAACCTGGCTCACGCCAGGCTTCGAGACGACCCCATGGCTTCCAGGTTCCACATCCGGGACGGAGGATTAGCCATGCTCCTGGATTGGATCGAGTCACCCGATCCAGTCCAAGAGATGGCACGAACGGTGTCACCATTGATGCCATAGCTACGGGAGAGCCAGAGAGATTGTGGATTGTAATCGACCATCCTTTCCGTTCTTTGCAGAACTGATCTTTATCGGATTTCAAAGAAGCTAACCAATTTCTCGAAGTTTTTGATTCCGACAAAGATGATCTACAAAGACAGGACATACGCAGAATTTAAATTATAGAAGAAATTGAATTTTTCAAAACCAGTCCATTCTAAACAAAACTAACCTTGATCCCAAGTTTCGGTCGCTGGAGTTTCTGAAACCAAACTTGCAAGTAAAAACTGCCTGTTTAAGACTTCCTTGAACCTGGAAAACCTGAGGACTACACTCAGGCTCTCCACCGAACCGGAACACGAATCTGGGGTCCGGTTCGGTTCTAACAGTTAAACTCAACTGGGGAGACGATCCATCCTTGTTGCTTCTATTCCGGCCTATAGTAATCCATCCTTTGTGAACCACACACGGCCTGGATTCAGCTCCACGTAGATCCAATGGCACCGAGACCTTCCCCAACAACTTCTTATAAGGCAATCCACAAGTGCTCCCATCAGGACCAGCGTAAACCATGATCGAAACTTTACACGATGCCGAACCCTTTACGATTCTATCCATCTGAGACATATCAAGACTAAAACAAGCTGCCACCGATTTCTGCAAAAAGAAGAAGAATAATTGTTTCCGTCTTGTTGAGACGGGATCGTAGCCACCTGGTGAGGAAGTTGGTGAGTTTAATACTGCAAAATATGGAGAAGTAGAAGGGTGGATTCTGGAGAGTGAAGTATTTGTCGATGGTGGGAATTTCAGGGCAAAATTACCCACCAGGATCCTTACAAATGGGCAGGGATCCATTTAGGACTTTGGCTATTTTCTTCTTCTTCTCTGCAATGGAGGATAGGTTTCAAATAAAGGGGTTTGCACTTTGCAGGCTAAACGTAAGCAAAAAGGAAAGTTGAAGAGAATGAGAAAACAGGCTGTAACACTGGGATTCACCTTGTATTTCTGTGAACAGCTAAGCTACATAACACATTGCTTAGTCAAAAAGAAAGGTTAAAGCTTTAACAAATTAATGAGTGATTGAAGCGCAGATAAACATGACATTTGACAGTGGAGATGAACATACATGGGGAATGGATAGAGTTTGAGAGAGAGAGAAAAGGGTATATGAGCTGGTGCTCATATAATGCATGCGCACGTCAATACAATGAACAATATTTCCAGGCAGGAGATGGAGCGTCGATGTTCCAAAACTAGCCATTTCCTTTGTCCTTGTCCCCTTCCTATCTTTGTCGTTTATAGTTAATTGTATGATTAATTTACCTAAACAATAATTGAACAATATAGAGTAATGTAATCTAACAGAGGGGACCGTTCTATAGGGAGTGGGAAAGTGGCATGGGGTGTGGGGGCAGTGGCGGTTCCAAAACTGAAGTGCCTCACAGCACAGCTTCGGGACTTTGGACGATGAAACTAACAGAATTAGAGATAGATATGAATTGGATCGGGTTAAGTTTTTAATTTATTTGGTTTGATTTAAATATTATATTCTTTTACTTATTATTTGATTTGATTTCGGTTTAGAAAGATTTCACATAATCAAAAGTTTAATTTAATTTTTGGATAAAAACCTGCACATGACCTAAGTTGATACAAATATATATGATTTTATTTATTTTTATTAAATAAAATAAGGATCTAAATGAAAAAAAGAAGAAAAAAGATACTATTGTAATTATCTTTAAATAATTATATTTTTCTCAGATCAGTTTAAATATTCTTTTACCATAAACAGAAACTCAATCTATCTTAAATAAAACACAGCCATGAAACAGTTCCACTTCATACAGTCGCATTCGCTGAGGCCTCTTAGAGTCGAGCAAAAGCAGAATTTGTTGATCAAACTCGAGTATTCTTCAATCTTCACATCATTTAGGTTTAGTTAAAACATACTGAACAAGACAACAAAAGTCTAGACAAAAATTGTCAAGATTTTTGTCTGTATGTAGACTGTTGTTAGTGAGTGGGTATTTTGGGATTAAGCCTCATACAAACATTACATTTGGGATAGCTTAGCCTCGTACCGACATCTCCCTGTGTGTTTGTATGTCCCTTTCTGGTGCATCTTAGGCCATAGCCTCATTTTAACAAGCTTAACTTCTCATTATAATCATCTGTTGGGTCTTCATCATTTAGTTTCACTTTGATTATTAACTGAAATGTGCATTGGTTATGCTTTGGATCACATGCATATATCTTGCATAACTTATATTTTTATTGTTGATTAGTTATGTGGTAACCGACTTTTTGGGGAAAATCGATTATTGACATTTTTTTTAGAAAATGATTTATAAAAAAATTTGGAGTCTCTACCAATCATTTTTAGGATACGATTAGAACACCTAAAATAGATAATTTTATTAAAACATTTTTATTTTATTAAAAATACACAGTTTTGGTCTATAAAATCAGAAATCAAGTTCGGTAGTCAATTACGCACGGGGAAGATTAACACCACACAACGTCCAAAATTGATACATAGTCGATTACCTTGTATTTTAAAATTGAATTTTTTGAGTTCGAAATTTTATTTAATTTAAAATCCACTATTTTATGTAAAATTTGAAAAGAATATTGATTTACCAAGACTAATGTCAACTACTCCAGCACAAGCGGAAGCTTTATTATCGATCCCAATATATTAACATTCCCTTAAATAATTTATTGATAGAGTAAATAGTAGAGTGTCACCGCCTATTCCTTCACTTTTGTTATTGTTATTATATTCTAATATAATAAAAATAGCCTATAAATAAATTAATATTAAAAATATAATTAAAATATAAATAAGATAATGCCATCTTTTGTCCCTGACTCCTCTCACCTTAGGATAAGTGTCTCCACTGTATTTTATTCTTTGTTAATTTGTGTAGACAACACCCGATCAAAAATTTTCCCAACTCTTGTCTTATTTCAAAACAAATTTGTTTACACTATATTTTTTTAACTTTTATTAATATACTCATACTTATATTAACTTTAAAAACAAATCATTATAATTTATTATTTATAATAAAAAAATATATAAAATATTAACTACATCAGAATTTATATAATTTTTAAATAAAATAATAAGAGATTTCATTAATTTACTTTGAAATTAAAATTATTCATTATATTTATATATAATACAAACAATGCCTTACATACAAAAGACGTGCGCCTGTGCCTTGCGCCTAGGCGCCAGAAACCTTTCGCGCTTCGGTGTGCCTTGTGTCGTGACCGTCCCTTTTATGGGGCCACAACCGGGTAGGTATGCCAAGGCCAACCATGTATAGGGCCTAGTGGCAGGATAGAATAAGCTTGTCCTCTTTTCAAGCATTTTAATGTTTTAGGTAGGGAGTGGGGGTATGACTTACTGTCCCCTGTTCGAGCATTTCAACGTCTATAGGTAGCATTTCTGTTATTTTGTTTTCGTATATATGTAGGGGGTGGACAGCCGGCAGAGTTTGGGTTGATCCACAGGTAAAGGTACGTGTCTTGTGAACATCATCGAGGGCCGCCCCTACGGCCTAATCGATGGTGTGGGTGAGTCTTCTGTAACCCGATGTTTCTTTTATTAATAAAATATTTTTCTCTCGGAGAAGTCCGGGGGTTGAGGTGTGCATCCGATATGCCCCACGGGCTCGGATTATTGGTCGAAGGACTAAAGATCTAACGCGATGTTTGTTTATGCTTGATCAGATCTACGAGATTGAGGCTGACTTGGTTGGGAAGCGTCCCTTTCGAGTGCCACACGGATTAGCAACCGAACCAACTAGGCTAAGTCCGTGACACTTGGTATCAGAGCACAGAGGTGCGTGTTCATTTACTAAAAGCACGGAGGTGCTCATTTTGTTGAGTAAAGCATGATAGTGCTTGCTACCTGCTTGTGGCACAGCTGTGCACAAGTGCTAAACCTAGCACAGAGGTGCTTTGCCTCAGGCCGCAGCACGGAGGTGCTCGGTCAATTGTAAAAGCACGGAGGTGCTTGATTTTAGATTGTAGCACAGAGGTGCTCAGTCATAGTTGGCTGCACAGAGGTGTCAATCCTCGATTGAAGCACAGAGGTGCTCAATCATCTTAGCTACACAGAGGTGTCAGCTCCCGGCTGAAGCACAGAGGTGCTCAGTCATTTTTTTTTAACTGCACAGAGGTGTCAGTTCTCGATTGAAGCACAGAGGTGCTCAATCACTTTTGGCTACACAGAGGTGTCAGCTCTCGATTGAAGCACAGAGGTGCTCAATCGTTAATTCTAGCACAGAGGTGCTATGGATTCAGCACAGCGGTGCTCTTTTCCTTCCTAATTTAGGCACGATTGTGCTTATTTGTGTTGCAGGCATAGAGGTGCCAGCGAGTTACAAAGAATGGTTCGCACACGAAATGGCGGAGCAACAAGCTCTCACAGAGGTGTAGAGCAGGAAGTTACTGAGCCGGTTGCACCGAGAATGGTTCGCACACGAAATGGGGGGATCGACAAGCTCTCACAGAGGTGTAGAGCAGGAAGCTACCGAGCCAGTTGTACAAGAGACTGGTTCGGTTGATCGACGGAAGCTAGAAGAGATCGAAGCCGCACTAGCTGCCCTTAGAGCTCATATGATATCTGGTGATCGTATGAGGAGAGTAGAGGAGACCCAAGAAGATTTGCTCGAGACAGTGACTGATTTGGGCAATGAGGCAAGAGATGCCATAGGCGTGATACAACTTGGGTATGATGAGCTGAAGGCTCAAGTCAGTGTGCTTCAGGCAGCGGTAGCTAGTTTGACCGCAAACCCTATTAAAAGAGTGGGCGTACGAGCCAAGATCCCTGATCCTCAACGCTTTGATGGAGCGAGGGATGCTAAAGAGCTTGAGAATTTCTTATTTGACATAGAGCAGTATTTTCGAGCTATACGCACGGAGTCTGAGGAAGATAAGGTGGCAATGGCTTCGATGTATCTAGGTGGTGATGCCAAGTTATGGTGGCGGTCCAAGTTCAAAGATGGAGTGTGCTCCATTACGACTTGGGATGCGTTAAAGAAGGAGTTGAAGACCTCCTTCCTCCCCGAGAATGTTGATTACAACGCTCGTAAGAAGCTAAGGGAATTATCCCACACTGGGACTATACGGGAGTATGTGAGAGAGTTCTCAACCTTGATGTTGGATATAAAGGATATGTCAGAAAGAGATAAGTTGTTTCATTTTCTTGAAGGGCTCAAGCCATGGGCTAGACTCGAGTTACAGAGACAGAAGGTTCAAGATTTGACAGTAGCGATAGCTGCTGCCAAGTGCCTTAATGATTATAACGATCATCCTGGAAAGCGCAAGACGCCTTCTGTGAGTGGAGCTAACACCCAACAGGTTAGTGGGAACAAGTTGGCTCGAGGGGAGAAGACATCGAGTTGGGGAGCAAATAGAAGAGTCCCTGGAAGAGACCCAGCTCAAAATAAAGTCCCTACTGGTCCTGGATCGAGCAATGGAGGGAATAGACCCTCGTTAAGGTGTTTTCTTTGCAATGGACCTCATCGGGTTGCAGAGTGTCCACAACGAAGTGCTTTTAATGCCATGGTTGCAACAACAAAGGACGGAGAAAGAGTGAACGCTCCGATGGGAGATACTGAGCCTGAGCCGGCTAGAATGGGCTCCATCCGATTCATAACTGCATTACAGTCTCAATTGAGTAACTTGAGAAAAGAACCAGAGAGGGGATTGATGTATGTGGACATCTCAGTAAATGGGAAAACCTCTAAAGCTCTAGTCGACACAGGGGCCACAGATACGTTTATCTCTCCTGAGAAAGCGGAGAGATGTAAGTTGATTGTCACCAAGGAGGTGGGACAAATGAAAGCAGTTAACTCTGCCGCTTCAATGATATGTGGTGTGAAGAGGGTCAGTATCAAGCTTGGGTCTTGGGAAGGAAGTGTAGATTTCACTGTTTCCCATATGGATGATTTTGACGTGGTATTAGGGCTCGATTTTATGATGGCATCCCAGGTGATTCCTGTTCCGGCATCAAGTTGTTTAATGTTCATGGGAGAGCAGCCATGTGTGGTACCAGCTACGATTCTCCCTCGTCCTAGGAAGAAGATATTGTCCGCTATCCAATTTAAGAGAGGGATGAAAAAGGGGGAGCCCTCCTTCTTAGTCTTTCCAATTTCCAAAGAGGATGACAATCTTGGCATGGTGCCCAGGAATGTTCAAGAAGTGCTGAGAGACTTTGAGGATGTAATGCCGGGTGAATTGCCGAAAGAGTTGCCCCCTAGACGGTTGGTGGACCATGAGATTGAATTAATTCCGGGAGTAAAACCTCCTGCGAAATGCCCATATCGGATGAGTCCTCCGGAGTTGGCAGAGTTGAGGAAACAATTGGATGAGTTGCTCCAAGCAGGATTTATTCGACCCTCGAAGTCACCTTTTGGGGCACCTGTGTTATTCCAGAGAAAAACATGATGGGAGTTTGAGATTATGTGTTGATTATAGAGCATTAAACAAAGTGACTGTCAGGAATAAATATCCCATTCCGTTGATTGCCGATTTGTTCGACCAGCTGAGTAATGCTAAGTATTTCACGAAGTTGGATCTCAGGTCGGGATACCATCAAGTGAGAGTGGCCGAAGGGGATGAGCCAAAGACGACATGTGTAACTCGGTATGGAGCATTTGAATTTCTTGTTATGCCTTTTGGACTAACCAATGCTCCCGCTACTTTCTGCACTTTGATGAACCAGGTGTTCCATGACTATCTCGATAAATTCGTAGTCATCTACTTGGACGATATAATGATTTTTAGCAATTCTATAGAAGAGCACTTGGAGCATCTTCGGTTGGTGCTGACGAGATTACGGGAAAATCGGTTGTTTGTGAAGAAGGAGAAATGTGCTTTTGCCCAAACGCAAGCCCAATTTTTGGGCCACATCATTGAACGAGGGCGCATTCGTATGGATAAAAGAGAAGGTGAAGGCTATCCAGGAGTTGCCGACCCCACAAGATGTTAGTGAGCTTAGATCTTTCCTTGGTTTGGCCAATTATTATAGACGATTCGTAGAAGGTTATTCTCGTAGAGTAAAGTTACTCACCGATTTGCTAAAGAAAGGCTGCGAGTGGGTTTGGTCCAAGGACTGTCAAGAGGCCTTTGACGATTTAAAGAAGGTTGTAATCAGTGAACCAGTGCTTACCTTGCCAGACCTGGAAAAACCTCTAGAAGTAGAGACAGACGCATCCGACTATGCCATTGGAGGCGTACTCTTACAGGACAAACATCCCGTGGCGTTTGAGAGTAGGAAGCTAAATGAAACTGAAGCGAGATATACGGCTCCAGAGAAAGAACTTCTCGCAGTAATTCATTGTTTGAGGATTTGGAGGCATTATTTGTTGGGTTCCAAATTTGTGGTAAAGACCGATAATACAACAGTTAGCCACTTCCTTACACAATCGAAACTAACAGCAAAGCAAGCTAGATGGCAAGAGTTTCTGGCCGAGTTTGACTTCAACTTTGAGCATAAGGCAGGGAAAAAGAATCAGGTTGCTGACGCTTTGAGTCGCAGGGCAGATTTGGCAGCACTCCGATGTGTGGCCCCTATATCCGCTAGTAGAGTGTCCAGTGAAATTCGTCAGCTCCTTGTGAACTTTTCCAAGCAAGATCCGCAAGTGGAGGCCCTTATGGAGATGGTTAAAAAGGGTGTTTCGAAATGTTTTTGGATAGAAAATGGCTTATTGATGACAAAGGGGCCACGAATGTTTGTTCCTCGAGCTGGAAATCTACGACAGAAGCTGTTGAAGGAATGTCATGATACCCCATGGGTCGGGCATCCTGGTTGGAGGCGTACTGTTGCTTTGTTGGGACAAGGGTATTATTGGCCTCAAATGCGCCAAGATGTGATGGATTACACCAAGACATGTCTTATCTGTCAACAAGATAAGGTAGATCGACAGAGGATTGCTGGGTTGCTCGAGCCACTACCCGTACCCGCCGGACCTTGGGAGAGTATCTCCTTGGATTTTATATCACGCTTGCCTCGAGTAGGAGATCTTGGATCAATTTTGGTGGTAGTGGACAGGTTCTCGAAGTACGCCACTTTTATACCAGCATCAAAGTATTGTTCGGCGGAAGAGACTGCTAAGTTGGTGTTCAAACATGTGGTGAAATATTGGGGCATTCCTCATAGCATAGTCAGTGACCGAGATGGAAGATTTATTGGGAAATTTTGGAAAGGATTGTTCCAGTTATTGGGGACACAACTCAACTTTTCATCGAGTTACCACCCTCAAACATATGGTCAGACTGAGCGATTTAATGGACTCTTGGAGGAGTACCTGAGGCACTTTATTCAGGCCAATCAGAAGAACTGTCCTCCATTATTGGATGTGGCGCAATTATGTTTTAATTCACAAAAGAGTTCGTCTACTAATAAAAGCCCTTTTGAACTGGTGACAGGTCAGCAGCCAAGACTTCCTCACACTGTGGATGAGACCTCTCAAGGTAGATGCCCTTGTGCCTTAAATTTTGTGGGGGAGTGGAAGCAGAATATGGAGATTGCCAAGGCTTACTTAGAGAAAGCAACGAAGCGTATGAAGAAATGCACAGATCGTAACAGGCGAGACCTACACTTTCAGGTTGGAGATTTGGTGCTAGTCAAGTTGATGCCAGAACAACTTAGATTTTTGCGCCAGAGGGATCGTCGCTTGGTGCGTAAGTACGAGGGTCCAGTCTCAATAGTAGCAAAGGTGGGGAATGCTTCGTACAAAGTTGACCCTCCTACTTGGATGAGAGTTCACCCTGTCTTCCATGTGAGCAATTTGAAGCCGTTTCACACCGATCCCAATATCGATAATCAGAGTATGTCTGCCAGGGAGTCAATCGGCACACAACCACCCTCACAGCGTCATGTTGACGAGATTCTAGCAGGGAGAATTGTTAAGGTGGGTGGAAAGCAAAGACGGGAGTATCTAGTCAAGTGAGGAGGCTTTGATCAGGTAGAGAACACTTGGGAAAGAGAGTATGATCTCAGGGAATTCAAGCAAAAGATTGAAGAGTTTCAGGCCAAGCAGTCGACGAGGACGTCGACAAATTAGGTGGGGGAGATTGTCGTGACCGTCCCTTTTATGGGGCCACAACCGGGTAGGTACGCCAAGACCAACCATGTATAGGGCCTAGTGGCAGGGTAGAATAAGCTTGTCCTCTTTTCAAGCATTTTAATGTTTTAGGTAGGGAGTGGGGGTATGACTTACTGTCTCCTTTTCGAGCATTTCAACGTCTATAAGTAGCATTTCTGTTATTTTGTTTTCGCATATATGTAGGGGATGGACAGCCGACAGAGTTTGGGCTGATCCACAGGTAAAGGTACGTGTCTTGTGAACATCATCGAGGGCCACCCCTACGGCCTAATCGATGGTGTGGGTGAGTCTTCTGTAACCCGATGTTTCTTTTATTAATAAAATATTTTTCTCTCGGAGAAGTCCGGGGGTTGAGGTGTGCATCCGCTATACCCTACGGGCTCGGATTATTGGTCGAAGGACCATGTGGCTATAAAGATCTAACGCGATGTTTGTTTATGCTTAATCAGATCTACGAGATTGAGGCTGACTTGGTTGGGAAGCGTCCCTTTCGAGTGCCACACGGATTAGCAACCGAACCAACTAGGCTAAGTCCGTGACACCTTGCGCCTTTAAAAACCGAGGTCAGCATTGTGATTCATCTGGCATCAAAACCCTCAATGTTCTTGAGAACAATCCCAGTACAGTAGCAGAAGGAACACAATTTGTCGGGTTAAATCCGATCATCAAGGTTTCCTCCTAACTTTGCGTCATGGAGCTATCTTTCTCAGTAAAACTCTAGTTACAGTTGAAAACGAATGCGAAAATATATAGGATAGAGGAGGATCAGTCAAGAACCTGATGCGATGACTACAAAAACATCATCAAGAGACCATTTTCTTCCAACTTCCTTGGAGGGTTGATAACTGCACGCTCGGAATTCGCTAGGCGATAGCCGATAACAATTTCTTTTCTTCGGCGACTCCTAATCATTATTTCGTAAAAGCATAGCTCTTCCTGGTCGAATAAGTAGAATTCTGCAGGTTTGATGCACATCTCATTCCCCTGCAAAAGAGAGAAGTTATAAACTAAGCAAACTTTCCGTGGCTCTCACGTTACAACAGTAGTCGATTTTCTCCAAAAACATTCATCATAATCAAAAAGGAAAGCCAAAAGGAGGGGCGTGAGAGTTACCTCCTCTGCAAAAAGCCCCTCAAGAACACGGTTTATTTGCTTGTCTTCAGCCACCATTGCCAGAGCCATACTTACAAGCTCATCGGACAGAACATAGTCACTGATTCTCGAGACTGAAACCAGGTTCCCTGTCCTAGAGTCCAGAATTTCACTAATGATTATCGATTTATCCGAAGCTTGCTGCATTTCACAGATCCAGGAGCTGTGAGAGAATCCAGCAAGCCGTAAAGAAGTCGACTTTCTATCTTTGTAAGGGAGACGTTTTGACTGCAATCCGCAACGCAAACAATAGTAATAGTAATGATCAGGACTGGGGAATCTCACATGTAATCAGCCTAATGCTACCTCGAAATATTGTTTATGCCACTTAATAAAACGATAACCAAAATCTTCAATTACTAATTCCATACTCTTTTATCATTTGCCTTTTTGGTGGTCTGTTCATGTTAGCATTTGAGTTCAGTCAAATGGTTAATACGTACCTGGTATTATCCATCAACAAGAAGCTAAAAGATGCCAGTTTACAAAGTAAATTGTCTCATATTATCAGGGATTTTGGAAAGCGAGTTTGTTGGCATAATCCGAAAGATAGCATAACACTTGCCTGTATGTCTCGAATTAGGAGAAGGGTTGCAAGAGAACTAGAGTCCGAATGCACTGCAGAGTCCTCCAGTGATTCATCTGCAAGAATTAAAATCTGTCCTTTAGAGTTAGTAATCAGCTGACTTACAATAGGAGCGAGTGATTGAATACTGGAGTGAGGACCAGGTGCAGAGATTAAAGGTTTTTCGGAGTTACGCCGACTAAAAGAGGGAGAGTCTGGAGAGAGGATATAACAACTTACAGAATCAAAAGTCTCCAAAGGAAGGCTTTCCAAGTGCCTTCTAATGACAGCATTTCCCTCACGGTGGACTAGTTTAATGTTCTCTAATCCAGAAATATCAAGTCCTCCATCAATTAATTTCCTCTCTTTCTTTTTCTGTAACCTCATTAAACATCCACAGTTCTGAACCTGGCGCGAGAAATGCCTCCAGAACCTAAAAACTTAAACACGGGTTCACATATCATTATCGAGCAGGATGAGACTGGATCTTCTAGGAAATAGAAAATCCAATCTCTTAATTTCTGTTATCACTCTTTAAGGTCCATAAGTTTTGAATTCAATTGGTGTCTCTGTATGTAGATTATATAACAAAATGGACATTGAGAAAGAACAGTATATAGTTTTGAACAATAAGCAAATGCATTACCATAATCATATCATGAATATCGCGTCGCCAACCACAGAAGAGTATCCTCTCAGGATATTTTGGAAGTTCAGGTACTTCTGGAAAGCTAACTCTACGTACCTGCATGTAGTTTGTCAAACAAGAACAGATACCTAAGGACCATTGTTCTAGACTTCTAATATAAAGAATAGGAAGGGTTATAAAAAGCACATGATTACCATCAGTAAATCCTGCATAGATAAAGTTTTCAATAAAAAAAAATTAGCTTTAGAACTTGTCAACCTGCATGTATACATCTATTTTGCAGCTAGAGATATAATGGAAAGTGAAATTACTTGTGGAAGAGGACAAGGAGAGTAAGTGTCATCATCCTCGGCTATAACAAGAACTTCGTCCCCTTCTTTTAGTACATAATTATCATCTGGATTTATGATTATCTTGCCATTATCTGCAGCAACCTTTACTCCAGAAGGAATTGCATCAGGAAATGAAATGAGCACATCTTCAAACTGCATACCATCCATCTGAGGCCACCTTTTGATGTAAAACTCATCATTCTCAAACCCCAATATATCCTCCCATATCTGATGATTGAAAAACAAAAATCAAACTAAAGGGAAAGAAATATATTCTCAATTTACAAAGAATCAGAGATAATTGTTTTCTTAGTACTCTGAAGATGTGCAACCAATCCAAAGTTTACAAAAATCTATATAAAAAACGAGGAACCTAAATCATAATAGTCATATTATTCAAATTAAAATGGGAAATGGGGTAGCTTCAATGTACTTCATGCAGTTTAAAGGTGCAACTTAAATAAGAGTAACCTGTGCAAGGCCAGGTTGTAGAGCACACTGTATCATCAAGAGGCCAATCACATCATGTGCAACAACAGTTTCTATGAGATCTCCTCCAACAAGCTTTACCAGGGGCTCATTGTCAAGGTCACTCATTTCAACCACAACATGACCCTTCAAACCCTCCTTTACTCCAGTTAGACTGAGCACAACCCTCAAGGCACGAGCATCACTCTGGAAAAAGAATACAGAATCACCAATGTTTTCTAAGAAAAAAAAGTTGAAAAACATGATCTAAATAAAAGTTCAGCAACCTGATCTGCATTTTCATCAGATGCTAATACAATGATGGCACGTGCTTTCGAGACAGAGACCTGTAATTGGAAGAATATAAATATCCATGTAAGTATGTAACCCTCAACTGATTTAAGATCTCAACATAAAAGAAGTAAACGATAATGATGTCAAATTACCTTCTTTAAATCAGCAAGTATCAAAGGACTTCCACTCCTGCATATGACAGATGTTCCCATAAAGTCAAATTCCAGCTTTGCTATATCTATCTCCATTTCTTCTTTATCTCTTTCTGCAAGTACGACAACCACTCCGCCACCGACACTTTTGTTCGCTATTGCTAGTTGCTTCAAAAGTGAACCCTACAATAACAAATATGATTACTTAAACCCCAAGCTTTCTGTCTTGAAGCCCTTTAACTTTAGTCATCTAAAATTAGAGATTCAGTATCAGCTCAGGGCTGCCTAGGAATATCATTCAGTTTGACAAAAAAAAGTAGATACAAAATTTAGAGAATTACCAATTTGTCATTCCATCCAAGAATAAGCGTATGGTTCTTTTCAATGACTTCACTCTTCCCCTTTCGGAGTGAATCAACCTTTTCTGAGATGGCATCCGAGACGAGTCCTAGCATCATTGCAAATATCAGCATGCCTCCTGAACTTATAGAAACAGAGACAATCCTGGGTCCAATTCCAACACTATCAGCATGATTTCCAGAATCAGCCACAAATGTCCATGAGAGCCAAAGAGCTTCGGTAAGGCTTTCAACAGTGACTGCATACAAGGCCAAGCCACCAAATGCTATAAGAAATATTGTTGCGAAAAGTAGTGCAAGAAGCTTTGCATAAGGATATACAGAGAAACAAACATCCACCATATATGCGATTCTCTTCTTCAACAGAACCTCCTCCTTATTAGACATTGTTCTTTTGGAGATAATCTTTATTTGAGGAATATAATCAAGACATTTGTACAACACAAAAGGAAGCATGAGGGTGAACATCACGGTGTATAAAGCAACAGTTTTACTGTCAGCATTACCGAAAAGTTTATACGAACTGTCATCTTCAGGCGGCAAAAATTCATTGCCATTGTTACCTACAACATCGGTTTCACTACACCATCGAAGAAGGTTAATGTTCTCTACCTGCAAGCAGATGCCATTAATTAATTGTTTACCACAATCAATGTAGCAGGTCATAGCATAATGCCACCGAAAAGCATTTGAAAGTCTTACGAAAAAAAGTTTATAAATTCACTTACCTCTAGTCTTGCAACTTTATTCCGCAGATGATTCACATAAGTTAAAGGATATATACAACTGAGAATAATCTGCAAATATATATAAAACAAAAAACTTTTTTAGAACTCAGAACCATAATATTAAACCAATAAAAAGTATATAAATTACCACTTTTGCTTTATCATTTTAATTTAAGCTCTCATTTATAAAAGTTGTGTTTTAAAAGAATAATCATAACTACCAAAAAGAAGTTGAAATAACGCTTCAATTTCATCCCTCGGATCCTCCTCGAGCTCGATGAACTCACTGAACTCCTCTCAGTTGTCGTCGAAGAGACGATTTTGACTTCCTCCTTGTTTGAAGGAGTGTTACTCTGCTGCTTCTCATCCACCACCTTACCTTGAATCCTTTCCGCTAATCTCTCTCCACTTCCTCGAACCGGCGGCCTCGATGCCGGCTTAATCGTCACCACCCTATTCCTCGCCGCATGAACCCCAAGAAACGAGGGATACATCCAATCCCTATCTGACATACTATTCACAACACCAACGTTATTAACGTTATTAGGACTACCAGAAGCAACATTCACTTCGCTACTGAGCTTATCGGAGGAGGCATTGGTGTCAACGGATGAGCGTCGATCGGACGACAGGGTGACGCGACGAACGGCGGGGAAAAGTGGGCCAGGAAAGGTCGTCGTGGGCCGCGGATCATCCGATTCTACAGTCTTGAACTTCTTCAGTACAGGTGGCCTGTCGGCTTTTCGGGAGCTAGGGTTTTGAGGTGATCGAGTTGAAGTTGATTCTCCGGAGCCACCGTTGCTTGGCATTTCGAAGCTTTTCTGAAGAAGAAGATGAATTAGCTCTCAATAAATGAATTCAAATCGCCAAAACCATTGGAAATGAAAAATGCAAAAACAAAAAAATGAGTTAGAAAAAGATGCCTAGATTCAGTGGGGGAGCTTGTGCTGCAGTTTGTATCTGATTTGACCTCTTTATTAAAAAGAGGAGCGACAGAGTAGATCAGGGCCGTTGAAAAGTAGGGAAGGGGAACTGACGTTGACGGTTGATGCGCTTTAGGACAGTGATCAGTTAATTTAGTTTGGATTTTGTATTACAGACTTGAAACTTCCTTTTTCTGGGAAAAGTGGTAACTTTTTCTCTTAAGTGAAGGCTTTGTTTGCCACTAAATCCTAGTTTTGCCCTTTCTCTGATTTATACACTATTCGCTTACATTTCAATTTTTAATAAAAAATTAAATTCAATTATTTTTTAAAATAAAATAAAATTAAAATCTTTTATTCACTATTTTTTCAAACTGAATATTCAAAGAAAGCAAACTCTAAGCTTAAACCGTATGTAAACACAGTTTAAATGTGTATTCGATTCAATTTAAATTTTCAATAAAAGATTAATCGAATTACACTTTATAATATTTTTAAAGTTGAAACTAAAAGGCACAACACAAAAACCAGAATTTTCTATTTAATTTAAGGGAAAATTTTATATAATGGCTATAAGACCAACGCTGTTGTATGGATCAAAATGTTGGGCAATCAAGAAGATCACGTAAGGAGGATGGAGGCCGCAGAAATGAGAATGGTACGATGGGCATGTGGTAGAACTCTGTAGGACATGACACCAAACTCTGCTATTAAGATGTCCTTAGGGGTAGTGCATGTATCCGAAAAATTAAGGGAGGAAAGACTACGATGGTTTGGGCATGTCCTTAGGCGACAACCGTCGGATGCGGTCAGGAGGATAGAGTCGATTACAATCGACGGTGCCAGAAGGAGAGGAAGACCAAGGCGGAAGTGGGAAGACTGCTTGAGAGCTGATTTGAAGGATTTAGCCATTACCGAGGACATGACCTCTAATAGGAAAGTATAGAGACTTAAGACCAGGGTAACCGAGTAGTGCGGGTCACAGACATAGGATGTAACATCTCTGTCTTCTTTTGACTTATACTTTATATACGTTTCTGTTATTAGAATTTATGAAGGCTTAGAACTAGGGTAACGGAGTAGTGTTGCCTTAGTTTAGGTTTTTAACTCATTAGACTTTATTCCTTCTCGTAGCTTGCTATTGTTGACTATTGTGTATCATTCTCTTCAAGTTCCCTCTTTTTAAATTTAATCAGGTCTTACGTTTCTGTCTATATGCAAATATTTTAATGCAGGTATTTATTTACAGGGATTACTTACCTTTATAGACGTACATATAAGGACTGCATATGAAGATTGTTCAACTATGCATTTATTTATTTATTTATACATGCATTGCATTTTATCTTTATCTTTAATTTGCTGAATGTCGAAAGTCTTCCACGAAAGCTGCTTTCAACCCTGACGTTGGGGACAACCTACTACCCTACCTCCCCTTATCCCATTACACATGGGAATATGATTTTGTTGTTGTTTCTATTTAATTTAATTTTACGATTCTTAATTGTTTACTACTTTTCAAGTAAAAAAAAAAAGAAGGAACAAATTTAAATTCACAAAAATAGTTTAAAATTTCATTATTTTCTCCCTTCTTAATTCGATTTGATTTTGCAGTTCACCGATCCGGGCTGGCATGTTTATGAATTACGATGCTAAGGCAATCGTAAATGTTGAGAATATAAAGTTGGTATAAAGCTTCATATCCATTAATGCTTTATTAGGCATTACAAAGGAACGACCAAAAGAAATTAACTATTTCAGAAATGAACCATAATACTCCAAAACCAAAGCTAATTCAAATTCACTGCTTGTCAACTAAAAAACATAGGAAAAATAACTTTAAAGCAGAAAAAAAAAAACATAACCCCACTTGAATGGCTACGATGCAGGGACTCAAGGAAAGGTACTTGCTATCGGGTTCTTTACAACAACGCTCCTCCGAGTGCAGCCGTTAAGGGATAGTTTCATGGTCAGAATGATGAGGGATGTTGGATCTGCATTGTTCTTTGTTTGATTCTGCGTGAACGGAATAACCCCGATATCGAACGAAAAAGTCATAAATTAGGCTATTAAATATATTCAGGGGAGAGTATGCTAGGTGACGGCGGTAACAATGAATCAATGATCTGATTAACTCACAGTCAAACCATCTTCAATGTATCCTAGAGTACCAGACTTGTAATTCTTGTTTGCGTTACGAGTCTCTCGATTTTCATAAAATCCGAAGTCGTTTAACAACGAAGATTTTTCTGAATAACCTTTAAAGATGTTCAGCATTTCTAAGCATTACTTGAGACCAACCTGCAAAATGAGTAAATATCATTAGTCTTCATCGATAATCACAACAATCACAACCAGGTGATGGGAGAAAAATGAAGCGAAGAAACTGGATCATCCGTTCTTTTGTTTGCTTTTGCAACCATTCACTCACATATGACATTGAACTTAGATTTGCCCCTCCCTTGCTTCCCAATAAATCATTTTTTTTATAGAAGTAGGAGGCCTCATTAAAAACCTCCCTCATGGTAGTCCCATTCCCGAAGGAAAGAGACGACCAACGAAAGGAGGAAAAGAGTACCTCAATTTATTAATAAAATAAAATTACATAAAACTTAAAAAGTACACCATACCCAGTAGCTCTCAAAGAAACATCGGAAACAACCTAAAACATAACCCTTACAATCACCCAATCCCCTCCTTTGCTAATTTATTAACCTCACCATTACAAGCCCTAGGAATCAATCTAACTATAGAGGCTTTAGATGTAACAAGGGGCACAATATCGTTAACAAGGGAGCAAAGGAAAGGAGCAGTAACAGGAGAAAGAATCCACTCCACTGCAGATTTGCAATCACTTTCTACAATCAATCTACCCTCACGAGCCCAAACTGAAGAGAGAAAGATCTCGATGCCTCTTTTAAAGGCTTTCAATTCAGCTACTAGCGGAGGGCCAGAACCAATACTTTAAGAAAAAGTCACTAAAGTGGCGCCATTCCAATCTCTTAAAATACCAGCAATACCTCCTGCCAACCCGTCAAACCTTACAGCCCCATCAACATTCATCTTACAGAAATCAACTGCAGGGGAAGCCAACATTGCAAAGGCCTACACTGAGACTTAACAACAGAACGCCTATCTGCAAGGGAAGGATCTTTGATCAACGTATCTGCCTGGATAGGGATGTGATGAAACTTGCCTAGAAACCATTTTGCTAACCTAAATCTGACAATGAAGAAGAAAGAGGATCTGTCAAGCTTCACTTTATCGAAAACAATTGAGTTCTTAGCTTTCCAAATGGACCAAAAACCAACACTCGGAATAAATTTCCAAATAATCGAGTTTTCCTTTAATTCTGACCAATAGCTAAGAAGCGAAGGAGGATCATGTGGCAAAACTATAGAAAGATCCCAGAAGCTGACTAATTTAGTCTAGAGTTCCCAAGAAACAAAACACGAGATGAAGAAATGTTGTACTGATTCCTCCCGCTGTCGGCAAAGCGGACAAAGAATGTCTTCTCTTACGGACACCCCTTTTTCTTCAACTCTACTCTAACAGCCAATTTCTGGTGAGATAACTGCTAAAGAAAAGTTTCAACTCTTGGAGGAACTAAACCCAACCAGACCCATTTTTTCCGTAAAAAAGTTTCCCCCAGAGACCTTAGAAAGGACCAATCTACAAGATTTAACCGAGAATAGTCCATCACCCTTCCTTGACCAAGATAAAAAGTCATCCATTGAATCGATCAATTTAACGTTATACAACTTTGACATTAATTCCACCCATTAGTCCAATTCCCAATCACATAAGTTCCTCCTAGTTTGTATATTCCACTCCCAACCATTCGACTCATAACAACCAAATTCAACCACATTACCCCATTTATTGGATGAAATAGCAAAGATCCTAGGGAACAGATTTTTCAACGGTGTATAATCTATCCAAACATCATTCCAAAAAGAGATAGACTTACCATTCCCCACCTGCAACTTCGAATTATCTCTTAGGCAAGCTCCAACCGAGTCATTCTTCAAGAAACTATTGGCAATACCTCTCCAAATCCAAAAGGCATGAGAAGAGAAAACCTTGTTGATTGACATGGTGTTGCAACTAACATTATTTTTGCAGCACAACAATTTTTTCCATAATGAGTCTTTTTCATTAGCAAATTTCCAAACCCATATACCCAGCAGAGCCCGATTGGTAATATTTAAATCCAAAACTCCTAGGCCTCCATTATTTAACGGACGACAAACAATTCTCCAATTCACCCAGTGAATCCAACTCTTCTCTGCTCCATCTCTCCAAAGAAATTTTTGCCATCAAAGAATTTATCTTTTGGCTGATTTTGTATGGCATTTTGAATATTGATAAGAAAAAGATAGGCAAAGAGGACAACACCGACTTTAAAAGCACCAATCTACCTGCCAAAGAAAGGCAAGAAGCTTTCCATTCAGCCAATTTCAAATTAAAATTCCTGATGATCGGTTCCCAAAGGACCTCAGAATTTTTCCTAGCACCGAAAGGTAGCCTAGATAATTTGTAGGGACAGAACCTACTAAACAGCCAGTGGCCAACGCCCAATCATTAAGGTTATCATCTTCAACATTAATATCGTATAGTTTGCTCAGATGGAGCCTAGCCATTAAGCAAAAAATCCTCAAAACTCTTCTTAAATTTTTTATTTGAGAAAGAGAAGCTTGGCAAAAAATAATAAAATCATCTGTAAACTGGAAATGAGTCAAACGAAAAGGATCTTCTAACTTTCTGATAACGAATCCATGAAAAAGACCCAAATCAACGGCTTTAGACAACATCAAATGGAGCAACTCGCCAACTAAATTAAATAGAAACGGGAAAGACTGTAGCCTTGTCTCAACCCTTTTTTCATTGGAAACTCATCTGAAGGGGAGCCATTCACTAGAACCGAAATTGATGTTGAAGAGAGAAAATACAAAATCCACGAACACCATCTATCGCCAAAACCCATCTCTTTCATTGTTCTGATGAGAACTGGCCATTCGACAGTGTCATATGCTCTGCGAAAGTAACTTTAAAACAACCCCTTTAAGCCATTGTTTCCTCCAATGATCGATACCTTCATTAGCAAGGAAAGCACAATCCAACAACTACCTCCCTGGGATAAAAGCGAACTAGGAAGCACTGACAATGTCTATAATACATGATACGAGTCTCTTAGATAAGACTTTTGAGAGTATTTTGTAAATACTACCAACAAGGCTAATTGGTTTATAGTCATCTATACTCTCGGGATTTAATTTCTTCGGAATCAGGGTAATGAAGGCGTAATTAACCTCGTGCTCCCACTTCTTTCCACAATGGAAATCTTTAAAAAAAATTATAATTTGTTCCTTTAGATTAGGCGAACATTTCTTGAAAAAACCCATAATAAAAGAAACCCACAAACTCAATGGCTTTCAACATACACAACTATAAACATAACCAGTGTTTTAAAAGGCGCGAGGCGCCCTAAGGCGATTAACTACCCGAGAGCCTCAATTTTTGAGGCGCTTTGAGGCGAGGGATTCACGTACGCGAGGCGCTTAATTTTACAAAACATTTGTAAATATTTTATAACCATACCTCAAACACAAAACAACTTAATAATTAACTTAATAACCAAAAACACCAAGTAGCATATGTCATATTATATCTAAAAAAGACAAATAAAAAACATTATCAATAATCAAAATGCCTAAAACTCATCTTCATCATCATCGTCGTCAACATCAATCCCAAGCACCTACTCCTCCCCATCATCTTTGGAAAGTCTAATATCTTGATCTATCTCTTCATCTTCTTCATCAATCAAATTTAGTCCAATAGAGGGCCTTCTATGATTGGAGGTTTGGGCAACACCCTTTCCTCTATCTCTTGAGTTTGAACTTCAAATTGATTAAAAGAATCATTATTATGAATTTAAAATTTTAAAAAATAAAGTTCATGTAAATTAAATAAATCAACTTGAATTTGAGTTTGGGTATCTAAGCAAACGTAAAGTTTAAATACTAAAAATGCACATTTTCCTTGAGAAAAAACTCAAAACTAAGGTTAATGACATGGCAGGAAGTGATAGGTTGTAAAGAGAGAGGAGATAGGATATATCATTCACCCCACAGGAAACATAAAAGGATAAGCATATCCATACTTCAAAAGTGAAAATGGATAACAATATTCTCCAATCCCTTCCTTCAAAATCACCCCTACCAACCAACCCTCTTCTTCTGAAACCCTCGTCTTCGCCAAAATGTAATTACCTACCTTTTCCTCGCCGCCGCCGACGGTTTCCCAAAGTTTATTGTACCAACAACAGCGCCAATAATAGCAGTGAGGCCGCAAAACCACCAGTAAGACTGCCGTCAGATACTCTTCAAATCCGGTTCAAAAGAGGGTCAAGAAGGCGTCGACAGCTCCGGGAAGAAGGTGCCCGGGGAGAAAGGCAAAGGATGAACTCAAAGGCTGCAGCTGAAGCAGCTCCGAAGAAATGGGAGGAAATGAGCATGACAGAGAAGGCTTTAGAGTTGTACGTTGGAGAGAAGGGTTTGCTGTTCTGGCTCAACAAGTTTGCGTATGCTTCGATTTTCATCGTAATCAGGGCTTGGATAGTTTTCCGGTTTGTTGGACATGCTCTCAATCTTTACCAACTTGATTCTCCTCCTCTTGCTCCCACCTCCATGTTCAACGGTTCTTGATCCATACCACACTGATATCCATATGTCTGAAATGAGTCATTGTATGTTAATCGCTAAAAGCATCGCCTCATCGCCTCGTCGCCTCTCGCCGCCTCCGACGACTGAATCGCCGCCTCATGTACTCGCAGCCGCCTTGGTGGTCGGAGGCTTTCTTCTAAACGTCTCGCCTTGCCTAGCGCCTCAGGCGCGCTTTTTAAAACACTGAACATAACAATATTGGCGAGCAAAAGAAGAAACCGAAGTACCTCTTGAGTGTCCCGACTATGCGTTACGGGTTTGATTTCATTGTTTTCTAGGATTATGTGGAACACATCCTTGTTAGGAATATCTTTTATCACATGCCACTTAAGAGGGAAGAAACCATTCCACTTGTCCAGTTGCCAGAATTCCATATCTTTATTGAAGTTCACCTTGCCAACCATCTCAGCTAACCCAACAAACTGTCCACTTCCATTAACCTGACATTACATTGTCAAGAAACAACATAAGAAACCGGAGGCTGATAATATCCTGATGAATAATATGGTTGTTGACCAAGACATTGCCCATCAACACCCATTAAAGCCCCAGTTGCATATGGGTTATAGCCAGGCAAATAGTAGACAAAGGAACCATTTTCTGATTGCACTCCCTGGTGGAGCAACAACACCCCCCAACCCAAAAAAAACAAAGAATCAACATTTCTTCATGATTCCACATGAATGATATAGTGAAGATACGATAAACTGGAACCAATATGAAGGGATGATTTTCATAAACAGAAAGTGCAGTGAAGGAACTAATAACATACCGTGTGTGAACCATCACTAAGAAAATAGCCCTTATCATCAGATTGTGTAAATGATCCATCATAACCTGCACCAAAAATAAAATAAAAAACCGCCAATTACTATTCTTTTACAAAACTAAATCTGCTTATTGGTTTAAGTACAATGGTAAACCAAACTGCAAAAGAAGAAAAAAGACTGACATATCTAACAATAAAATTGAAGCATGGAACTAAAGCAAACAAAAATTTGTTCCCTTCAAAACATTTATCATTTTATTGGGGAACATGAATTAGCTTGAGCAAGTACAGATTTTGTTTGTCATAGAAATTGTGAGGGTGAATTTAAAATATCAATTACAAATTCATAAAGATTTCTGAAACCTCTGTAATTTAGGAACACTTTTCAACAATTGCCTTTTTGTGTGATTAAAAAACATACATTATCAATGTAATTCATCATTATTCAAAACGTTGGCATGTAAATGTGATATCTAAAGAATCACAGCAATTTAAAGATAGACTGAAAACGTAATCCCATTTGCAATGGAACCCATGGCTATACCGTGTATGAATGCCATGTTTCAGCGTAGGGATGTTCATAATTCTGTTAAAACCGAATTAAACGACCGAACCAAAATTTTGGTCGGTTAATCGGTCGGTTAATTTTGGATTTAGTCGGTTTACGGTTAATGGTTTTTTCAAACTTCGGTTATCGGTTAATTCGGTTCGAAATCGGTTAATTAACCGAAATTATTAAATATTTAATATTATAAATGTATTATTTATATGTTATTTAGCTTTAAGGATGTTTAAACTTTGGTTTTATCCGAATTAATCAACCTAATTAACCGAATAAACCAAAATTTTTTAATATTTAATATATAATATGTATATTATTTATAAATTTCAGTTAATTGACCAATTAACCAAACTTAGTTCAATTCAGTTAAATTTTTTTGAAAAAATTTTGGTTTGATTAACGGTTAAAGGGAAAAAAATCGGTTAATGAATTTTTGGTAATTCGGTTCGGTCGGTTAACCGAATTAACCGATTGCACACACCTATTTCAAGGTGAAGAACTGCTATATAATCAAAATCTAACCTGGGTAGTAATAATTGTCAAAGCCAGTAGATTGTTTGGCACCGGGCTCTCCAACCAAGTCTTGATTTGTGCCAGAAGATGGATATGGTGTAGAAGATATTGTGGAAGTCAAATCAGATGCAATTCCAAGTTTTCCAGAAGGCTGGAAACATCAAAACATGCCAACTTCAAAAATCCATGCACAATAGTTGATAAAGCAAAACAGAGATCAATTTTGAGAAAAAAGTTTAGATAAACAAAAATTTTGAGAGAAATTCACAACATACCACATCATGCTCAGCCAATTTGGGAACAGCTTCAAACTTCATAACCACATCGATAGGTTCCGCTAAGTTACATGGTTAAGTAATATCATTAGAGAATCACAAAACATTTAGAAAACATATTACACAACCACAACCAGCATAACATTCACAAAAGCAGATCACACAGTCACAACTGATAAAGTTAAAAGCACGACTTGGCATAAGACATCAATAGGGAAGCTTAATAACACATGAAAGTGCTGCTTCTTATTATAACCAAGGTGATATCATGAGGCTGATTAATAGTATTAATAGGATTTTTTCGATATACCAATTTCATCAACCATAAGTAAGATGCCAAACAAATTGATTAAGCCCTCACTGATACCTATTGTTTACTGGCCACTATCAAGCTTAAGAGATCACAAACCAGAGTTTTGGTCACTAACAGCCAATCTATAAACATCATAAACCATCAGATGCATTCATACAAGGAAAGCATGACAATTAATCAGAACTGAAGCAAAAGATACGATTCTCCAAGGTCTTTTAACCAGCCATTATCAAAATATCAAACAAATATTCGAAACCCAATTGACCTAACAAAAAAAAGAAGAGCCAAAAGGCTTATGTAAAAGGCTTTAGTTGCAGTCTTTTATAAGAGGATAAATTCAACCTAGTCTTCAACGCCTACTTTCAATAAAGGAAAGGTAAATACTTAATACTACTTCTCTATATAAAAGTCATGGTCATATACTTAGCGCATAAGGTTTCTCTCAATATTATTTATCAAATTAAAAAATCACTTAAAGAAACATTTATATAATATGTCATTTAAACAAGAAGAAGAAGAAGGTTGTTTAGAAAACAAAAAATGCATTGAAATGTTATGAAATTGAAAGTTGGCACATCAAAGGTGTGGAAGAAATAGATTCAATTCTTTTCTCATGAAGAGAAGCAAAAGATTCTTTTTTAAGTAAAAGATATTGTTTTTATTATAAATTCCATAAACAATGAAAAAAATCTAATTTTTTAGACCAAGAAAACAATCTCTCTCTCTCTCTATATATATTAGTCAATTCCTGATGTCTTCAGGAGAAAACAAAAAACACAAATGAAAGCTGAGATACTCTGAGGGAAAATCGGGATTTTGAATAATTTTACAAATAAGAGGGGAATTTTGCACCGACAAAGAAGATAACTAGAACAATTGTCTAGAAAAAAAAACTTTTCATTTAAAGAAAACTGTAAACAACTTCAAATTTTTTAGGGAAGCTAAGAGGAACACATATCGAAAGGCGTACATACCTGAAAAAACCGGATCCAATCTGATGGGTCGGGATCTCCAGCTAGGAAACCCGCTTTTGATTTGAAGAAAAACACTTTCTTCCCTTTCTTCTTGAAGAGAATGGAGTAGGAAAAAGGAAGTGCGAGAAACGCTGAGGGATTTTAAAACTGGAAGAAAATATTCCGTCTTGTTTTCCAAAACAAATGGACGGATGCGATTAGTATTTGGTATAAGAAACAACGAATCCTGACCGTTATATTTCAGGAGAGGAGATTCAGTTCTCTTGTTGGGCTGGGCTACAGCTCGATTTAATTTCTACCGTCCCATTTATTATTTAGGATAAAGTCTTCAAATGATCCTTTCATTTTTAAGATAATATCAATCTAGTCATCAAATATATCTTTTCAGTCACCACTTGTTCTAACGGATCAATTCAACTTCATCGATTATCTATAGAAACAATATCTATTTTTCGCATACACAACAAAGTAATTGAAATCAGTAACTCCATATTTGATTTACATGTAAGTGAAGTTTGATGTTGGTTTTGGTTAGCTTGGTGGAGATGATAGTAATAGATGTACATAAATTTTAGAATCAATGAAATTTTTATTTGATTTTATAGAGTCCATTTTTAAAAAAGAAATTAGATTTGAGAAGAAACATATCAAATTTTTAAGAGAATGATATTCAAGTTTGAGATAAAGGATTCAAGATGAAAAATAATATGATTGATAGATTAAAATTGACACCCTCAGATCGATATGGGTGACTTGATCTGTTATGAGGTGTCACATTAGGGCCACTAGACCGACCCACAATAAAAATAACAGATAAATTTAAAAGTTTTATTAAAACATATAAAAATACAAGTATACAATATTTCAAATCGTAAAACAGAATGCATTCATACCTCCCATCATAAAAGTTTTAGATTCAATATAAAAATCAAATGTGTCCTACATGCCCCTTGATTACACTTATACCATACTCTATAAGCAAAGCCTGAAATGATGAATAACATAGTGAGCTTTGGGAAACTCAGTAATACAGAATTACCAGATGATGCTGAAGGACATGCAGATAATTAACAATCATAAAAATTTTCTTATTGATTCAAGAATCTACATGTTTTCGTGATGAGCTGAGGTTCCACTAATATTTCTTCAAGTAAAAGACAGGAAGCTTACAGTTCAGAGGAAAAGTTCAGAGGATTGGAATATAATGTCTAGTGTGTTCCCACAAACCTAGAATAAATAAAATCATAGATTAAAAACAATAGTATTTTATTTTAGTAAAACAAATTTTTAAAATCATTGTAATACATTTCACCCGGACACTCCTTATGCAGTCCCCCAAAACTGCATCCATAAGGGCTTACCCTAAGCACACAGAAAAGAAACCACCCTAAAAGAGTACCTTGGGGCCTATAGGTCTACACAAGGGTCACCTTAGGTCCGTAAGGAATTACCAGCTTGTTCAGAGCTGAACCTCCGTACGCCAGACTCTTACCCATACAATATCCAGTAGAAATCAGATTGAGTAGTAAACTATAATATCAAAATCATGATCCAATAGAATATTATAAAAATGACAATGTAGTTATTTAAATCATATAAATGCCCTCCACCCTGACACCATATAAATGACATACCCAAGAACTGCATCCATAAGGACTTACCCTAGGCTCAATGGACCTAGGAGCCAACCTAAGGGAATGTATTGGGGCCTAAGAGCCTACCCAAGGTCACTTTAGGTCCGTAAGGAATTACCAGCTTGGTCAAAACTGAACCTCCATACTTCAAAATCCTACCCAGACATTATCCCAATAATCGGTTTATATCGTAAACAGTAAATTCAATTATCCATAAATCAGGCATAATTATATTTTCCAGTGGAAACAGGTAACCAAAGGACATATATCATGTAGCCATACTTCACAGCCAGTAAATCAATAATTTTGAACTTTGAACAGTTAAAAGACTCAGTAAATCAGTAACTTCAGTAAATCACATTCCAGGACCGATAAAACAATCATATAGTACATAGGAAACACACTTAGAAAATTCAGTTATTTTTTGAAGGCACGTAGTAATTATCAGGAAGGGGAGCATGAGCTTCTGCAAGTTGATTGGATTTAAAAAATGGGATCCCTACTAAAAAGGGGTTTAATTGCTAATGGATCTAAACAGACATTCAAAGATTGATGCTTAAGAACCATTTAAGATTTCAGGTGTATCAGAAAGGTATTTAGGAACCTTTACATCATAACAAATTAAGATTTCAGATATAACCAGAGTGATTCCATTATTTATGCCATCAGGGTATTTCGGACACTTTGATTTCTAATGGATTCTTAGCAACTTAATCCAATAAGAGTGAAATAATGATTTACGGTATTCAAGATTTATGTCAATTTATCAGGATATCGGTCAACTCGAACTGAACAAATCTCAGTACTATGATACCTGTCAACCACTCAAATCGATGCACTTCAAGAAGATTCACACATTAAATACTGACAATGCTAGTCTAAATAATCATCTTTAGAACTATCATTGAATGGGTCTTGATGAACTATATGTATTTCGATGGTATTTATTTTATTTATGTATTGCAACTGTCTCCAACATGACCGATGTACTTGAGTTATACTCCACAACCTTTAGGGGCGATATAATACTTAATTTTTCTCAGTGTTTCAAGAATTATCAAATAACATTCACTTATTTCTAGGTCATGAGGGTAGTCAAGTCATTTTTGTACTTGATATTACTTCGGTCATCTTAGAGTTCAAGGCATTCCAATCATTTTCTTTGATTCATTCAAATATATATATATATATATATATATCATTTCCAGTAATTTAATTATCGGGTGATTATTCCAAAATAAAAAATTCTAAATCTTTTATCGCATTGGGAATTTAAAATCGATAAACAATATGTTTATGAACAAATCGAGTATTTATCAAGTGAATAAGTAGTCTATCAGATCAAGGATGACTTTTTAGGGTTATTTTAATTATTACTAATCTTGAGGATTAGGAACCGATTTTTAGGTCTTCCAACCGATTTACAGGTCTTTTAAACAAGTCACGAGTTCAGTCGATGGATCTATAGTTCTATCAGGTCAAGAATGAATTATCAGGTTAATTCCACTACTCGAGTCAATTATGTTCTCTTTTTTACTTTATAATGGTATTTTCGTAATTTTCTTTTTAAACATTTTTGGCATCAAAACATTTAACGATAATTTTCAGAGTTTAAAGATTCTAAGATTAATTCCTTTGTCTATTAATCACTAACCATAAATTTATTTCTTATCAATCTACCAATTCATTTGTGCAATTCAATCGAGTCTTAACCAATTTATTAATGAAACCATATTTAGTTCGAGTCCATCCATTACCAAACATGCATAATAGACCCATCATATACATCCATGCATTTATCCAGTATCAACATATTTCATAAAGCATACAAAGAGGTAGTAAAGTATCACCTCGATTTTTTAGCCATGTTGGTTAACTAATTAAACTCCATTTGGTTGTCCTCGAATGTAACACCCCAACCCGTATTTGACCCAAATACGAGTCTGAGATGTCACATCAACTTTTTAAATCATTTCTTTATATAAAAATATATAGAAATTTAAGAAAATTTCAAACATACTGAATAATTTACATATATCAATTTAAAACATTTACAAAACTATTCAGAGCTTATACAAATTTAATCCTTGAAATACATGCCAACACTATATAATACAAAAGGGAAAACCTACTGTATATTTTCTGATATGCTCTTTGTAGAAGTTATGTTGTCTCCTCAACTAACTTCTTTGCGAACTTCTCGAATCCTACGTGTGAAACACTCACACGCTAAGTCATAGACTTAGTGAGACATGTAAATACACAATGTAAACTAACAAATGAATGTACATATCATGTAATACACATCATACTTATATACATATTTAAACCCATCATTAATATGCTTATCATTACTTATTTTATTATCATTAATTCCTTTGCTATCATATGAGCATATACTTTACATAAACATATAATATAAATTATAAAACACAACAATGCATGAATAATTACTACTATCATATCATACACAAGCACATATCATCTCATATCACAAATACACATATCCACTTATTATTATTATCCTCATTCCTATTATCATATGATCATGAACTTATTATTTATACATATCATATAGTACAAATACCATTTCACGAAAGAACACATACTTTATCATAACAAGTTATTTATTATCTTTAAAGCCCATGTATACTTCTGAGAACTGAAGGTATGTGAGTACATAGAGGTTGTGCACATATGCTGTCACCACAGCTCGTAAAATTCCCACTAGGGGCGCATAGAAATTGTCCCGAAGGACCACATAAACTCATATATCCAGAAGGACCACATAGAACATATATGTTCCGAAGGACCACACAGAACACATATGTCCCGAAGGACTACGTAGAACCCTCGACTCTTGGCATGCCAACTATACCCCTAGGTCTCAATACACATAACATGGGCATTATTATTTATGTTATCACACTTTCACATATTCATATCATATACACATATAAGCTCATGGCTTCTTATCACATATATCGTGTAATACTCACATGGAGTCTCATATCTTCTTATCATATATCTCATATCACAAGTTCTTGTATTTATATAACATATCATCCCGTAGCTCATGTCATTTCTCATAAAACTCATTATATCATGTTGCACATATAGTTCATATCATATGGTTTATATCTTTTCATTTATCTTATGTTTTATCCTTTTATATTTATATAAATCACATACATGTAATACATACATTGCATATTCACACATATATGTGTTCAAACAAATCACATAAATAAATACACTTACCTCTAAACATATGCATGAACTCAGGTACATCTAAGCATCATATCCCTATAAGCTTATATGCACATACTCATGTATCCTAATATCGGAATTAGACTTATCACCAGTCTTAATCCATAACATAACTTACACTTATTATCATGTACTCACCTTGGTTACTTGCCAATATAAAGTTCTCATTATCTTTCTCGAATCTTGCTCTGACAGCCTATCCAAACTTTGTTTCTGATTGATATCTACATGAATACAAAATTTAATGAATATTGAGATTCGACTTGATACGATTCATATCAATACAACTAAATAAAACTCCAATTTAACTTTTCCAACTTAAGTAGCATCGGTACCACCCTCACGGTACCGATACCTCTATACTAGGGCACCGATACCCTACCTAGGTATCGATACCAAAATTAGCTTCGATGTTCCCTTTGTATCGATACCCTCTACATAGGTATCGATACCTCTTCCATAGGGTATCGATAATGTTCATACAGGTATCGATACCCCATACATCATTTCCTTATAAACTACCTTGTAGTATCGATACCCACTCAACAGGTACCGATACCCCTTACCCAGAAAATGCTTCTTAGCCCAAAAATTTCCAACACTTTACCCCAAACTCTAATTATTTACCTCTCCTCATGCCCTTAAACTTATCCATACACATGTAAACCCTTTTTGAACACTATAACACTTCATTATGCTCAATATCTCACTATAACTCTTGAATCAAATAATTTCATCAAATTTTCCATGTGTTCTAAATTCAATTCTAATGCTTTAGACTTTTTAATCCTTCTTATGACAAGTCAAAAATCTCATCAAAACTCTAAAAACCAAATCACATCAATAATTATCTTAAAAATCATTTTACAAATCCCTTCCTAATTCACTCATCTTATTATTTAAATCCTATATAAGCTTTCCTTAAGCTTATATAACACCCAAAGAATCAAAACCCACCTAGAATTCCAAGAATTAAACAACATTAAACTCACATTCGAAAGCTGGAGCCAACGTGAAGAATAGAAAAGCAAGAAGAAGAAGAGAGCTTCCAGATAACTCCCCTACGTGTTTCACTTTTATTTAAGGGGAAAATATATTTTTAAAGAAAAAATACCATAATACCCTTTCAATCTTTCCATAATTATAATTTAGTCCAATACTGAAATATTCCTATTTAAGTCCTTAAACTTTTAAATTTTCCTACATTGATCCCTAAATTTTCAAAAATTCTCATTTTAGTCACTGACCCGAATTTCAGGATGTTACATCGAGCTTTAATTCCATGCCCCATAATGTCTCGGATACATGGTAAAACCAATTACATTAGAAACAAAAATTAAACGTGAAAATCTGTATTGAATCGGAAGATAAAATGCAAAAAAATAGCTTACCGAGTTCAAATTTGGCAAAAGACTATAGATTCAGACTCAGGCATCGAAAATCATAAAATATGACTTTTAAAAAATTTTGACTTTTTGGTCAAAGTCAATGGTTAACGATTAAAGTCAAGGGGTATGTCAACGGTCAGGTCAAAGTCAACGGTTTGGGTCAAGGTTAACTGTTCAGACCAATTTGGGTTGACACGATTTGATCTGAGCTGACTCGGTCGGGTCAAACAAACCCGTTTCAGACCTATTTAGGTCAGTCGATCCACTTGGACCATTTCTAGAAGGGACTACGGTTGGATGAGGAGCCCCACATACATATGGCGGTACGTGGCGACGGTTACAGGATCAGGGGCGATAATCGACTACTTCGAGAGCACCAAAACATCACTACAAAGCCATTTCAACACTCAAAACCAACTAAAACCATCGGAGTCAAGAGAACAAGGTCGAAATACTTACCCAAACCGACGATTGATGACAGAGCGACGATGGGTTATGGTCTCGGTCAGGTTTTAAGCGCACGAATACGACGAGTCCAACCACGCCGACGGTGAAGCAAACAGACGATGCTGGCTGTCGAATTTTACAATTAACCGAGGTGACGAGAGGGGGTTTCGGTAGTGATTCAAACTTTGATTCATGTCGATTGACGATGAATCACGCTATGGTGGCGCTTGGGCTTTAGTTGCTGGTTAATGGCGAGTCAACTGAGGGTGACGATGCGCTCCAAAGATGGCCAGACGATGTTGATTTGATGGAAGGGACTACGACTGCCAGGGTTTTGGTAGGTAATTTGGGGATTTTCAGGTGTTAGCTTATCCAAAACCAATAAAAATGAGTTTTAATAATTTAAACCTCAATAGGAACCTAGCCTAAATGGTAGGGGTAAGGGCTGTACTACTGCAATACGTGGGTTCAAGACCCTGTAGTTGTATCCTTATCAAAAATATTATTATTATTATTATTATTATTATTAGAAGTAGTAGTAGTTGACAAAAAATGGAAAATTTTAGGGTTGGATCCCTCAACTATCTTCAAGCTTGCAAAACATCCATCATACTTTGAAATCAAGCATTTTAGTCCTCAACTTTCCCTTGTTACAACTTTAATTCAATACTTTAAATTAACAAAATTTAGTCCCTAAATTAGGGTGTTACAAAAATTATTTGAAAAGCTTATGAATTTATCAACAATTATTCTATGCAATGATATCAACTTATTACTTATATAGTAGACTGTTTAGTAACTAACTATTAACTAATTATCTGACTATTACTAATTGTTGAATGCTGATTATAGTAGCAACCCTCCTCAAGATGAAGTCTTATGCATGTTAATAAGACCTAGCTTGACAATAAATGATTTAAGGGCGAGATAATGAATAGCTTTAGTAAAAATATTGACAATTTGATTGGCAGATCGAACATGAAATAACTTTAAAAATCCTATCTTGACCTTATCACGAACAAAATGGCAATCGATCTTAATACACTTACTGTGTTCATGAAACACTTGATTTGTAGCTAAATGGATGGCAACCTGATTGTCACAATATAGTGATGCATGGGAACATATATATTTGAATAAAGCTAGAAGTGTTGTAATCCATACAAATTCACGAGAAACGGATGTCATGGCTTGATATTTAGCCTTAAAAGAAGACTTGTTAACAATTTTTTGCTTCATCGATTTCCATGAGAAATGTTATCACAAATATAAGTACAAAACCAAAAAGTTGATCATCGTGTTTCAGGGCATGAACCGTAATATGAATCAACGAAAGCACTAAACTATAAAGTTGATTTTGAGGAGAAGAATAATCTTTTTCCATGAGAATATTTGATATAGAATAAAAGATGATATGCTTCCATAAGATAAAGATTTCAAGTAGATGTGATGAGAGTTTAACATTACATATTTTTATTATTCTTTATGTCTCTTTTATCGTTTGGATATTAACGATTTATCTTTATTTTGAGTTTATTTTAGACATGAACTTCATTGGATTAATTAGCCTAAAAACTAGTAGATTTCGATGGTCCATTCAGCATCTTATAGAAGACAAGAAGAACTTCCTTGAATATTTAATTTGGAATTTATATGGGACAAGGTTATCCAGAAGATGAAGAAGAATTCAACCAGAAGACTTAAATATTTATCTTTTGTGATAAACCTTTTTAATTTATAATTTTTAGTTTGATTGTTCTATTATTATTTTATTTAAGAATTAGTTATTTTATTAGAACTATTATTAGGATTTTTAATTTGATTATTTTAGGAATTAGTTATTTTATTTGCTTAGAACTATCGGGTTATAAATACCCTGTAACACCCTAACCCGTACCCGACCCGGATACGAGCCCGAGATGTCACATTGACTTTTTTAAATAGTATTCTTAACAAAATACAGAACATTTGAACTTATATTTTAATAAAATACGATAATATACTGTTGAATTATGTTCTTTATAATGAATTTGAAAAAATACGCATTTATGAACAGTACTATATAGTATGAACAGTACCATGAATAGTGAAAATTTCGAATATAAATTATGTATTTATGCACTGCTATAGTGAATCGATGCACTGCTACAGTAACTTCGGCAAAATACGTATACATTCATAAAAATCCAAGTTTTCGTTTGTATAAAATTACCATGTACATATACTCATTTAAAAACATTACAAAACTGATTAAAACATATAGTATTCAAATCTTTATTTACATGCCAACCACTTACAACATACATACTATACATTTCTTTTCTGATCTGATAGTTGGAAATGAGAAACTGACATGTCTTGCATAACTTTTACCAATCTTCCTCTTCTCGAAACCTACGCGTGAAACAAACACACGCTAAGTCGTTGACTTAGTGAGACATATAAATCATATAATAAAAATAATACATTTCATATCCATATGAACATATCATCTACTCATTCAATCATGTCACATACGATTCCATGTAAATATTAATAGCATGATAACATGTAATAATACAAACACTTTTATACCTTTTTGTAAGCCAATGTACATTACTGATAACTCAAGGTATTCGAGTACATTGAGGTTGTGCACTATTGCTGTCACCACAGCTCATATGGGTGACAGCTCGTATGGAGTCCCACTATGGGCTATGAAATTTTGTCCCGAATGACCTATGTATTGTATTTGTCCCGAATGACCACTCCTTAAGAACCATATACATATATTTCAATGGATCAAATCTGTTTAAAAAGACCCTGTAAATGTTCCAAAGGATACATATATGTTCCGAAGGACCACGTAAAACCCTCAACTCTTGGCTTGCCAACTATACCACTAGCTCTCATATCATATAACATGGACATTATCATTTATACATTTCATATCACTTGTTCTTTTTTTTTCTGTCACATACCACATGTATGTTTAACCATATATTCCATATCATATCACATGTATCATGTATTGCATATTCATATGTCACATAACTCACATGTAGAAATGCACTTACTCACATATACATATTTCTATGTACTAATGCACAAATCATAATCACATAACATTTTAGAAGTTACTTCTTACCATAGTAACTCCGTCACTGGCTCATCGCAAGCCAATGTTTGTTCTATAAGCACAAATTAAATTGCACTCACCTTAGCCTTGCTTTGATTCGATCCTAATTCTTTGATTGTTCCGTAACTTGTTTAGGCTCAATACCTACATAAACATAAATTATGAGACAATTATCAAAAGTCTAAACCTTATAACTTGGTATTAATAACTTATGCTAATTTAATAAAAAAAATTCCAATTTTTCTTTTAGGGGTGTATCGATGCACCATGGGTGCATCGGTACAAAAAATAGCTTCGAAATATCCATGCATCGATGCACCCCTTAATGTATCGATGCACCTTCAAAATTTGTCTTAGTGCATCGATACATACTCATAGTGCATCGATGCACCTGCCCAGAATAGGCCATTTCATCCGAAAAATCCTCAACACTTCATCCAAATTTTCATTATAAAATCCTTACTATGCTACTAAATTCATCTATAACAACTTTAACAAATCCCTATCATTCCAACACCTTATAATCTTCCATTTTTCATCCAGATTCTTAAGGCTAAGAATCATACCAAATTTTCCATGTTATCCAAACTTAATTCTAACACTTCTAACTTCTTATTCTCATAGATGACAAGTTAAATTCATCCTCCAAATTCATTTAAACCTTCTTATTCAAAATTTCACTTAAAACCCATTTTCTTTAATCTATTATAACTCCTTTATCTTTTGATTTTAAGATAACTTAAGATTTCCTTAAGCTTAGTTATCATCTAATGATCAAAACACATACTTAAAATCAACAACCAACCAATAAATCAGAAAACTCACATTTGCTTTGAGTGTCTCACGTTGAAGAAGAAGAAGAATGAAAAATGAAGAATGAAGAGATTTCTGGAGAAATCTATCAACATTATCCCCATATATATTATTATTTTATTCATTTGTAAGTCAAATGACCATTTTTCCCTTTAATTCCTTTAATAATTACTAACAACTTTAAGGAAATATCTCTACATAAATCATTGAACTATTGAACTATTATACTTTTATCCCCAAATTCTGAAATTTTACAATTTAGTCACTAACCCGGTATTGAGGATGTTACATACCCCTTAGGTTCAATAGTTGAAACGTATATTGGAATTTATTTTCCTTTGTTATTTATTGAAGTTCTACTTTTCTTTCATCTCTATCTTTTTTTCTTTATTTTCTTTCATTATTTTCTTTTCACAATGCTAAGCATAATCCAATCCATGCTTGGCTAAACTTATACTTAGTCAAAGGTTTTTATGAAACTCAATTCCATTCCTGAGAATTGAATCTTGATCTTCATACCTTCATATCGTATTCTTGATTCTTTGGAAACTAGGAGTGACAATCGATCATTCTCTTAAAAGTTATTACATCTTCAACTCAAAAGGTGCACGTTGATTTTAAAGACTGTTTTGCTTGAAGTTTGGAAGTAGGATCAGTTGGTCGTAATTCGGCTTCCTGACAAACTTAAAGTTTGTCTATTAAGGGGAATCAAGATCGAGTTCGATTCTCGGTGAGACGCTATAACTCGAGTTGGGCTTTTCCAAAATTTAAAGTTATTTTGGATCTAACAACGATAGATAAAGATCAGATTTCGAAGATAAACTTGGAAATTTTGATTAACTAGAGAGAAGAGTTAGCTACAGGGGTTGAGCCTTGCTGACTGTAACCATCATACATCACGAAGGAAAATTTTTATTTCAATGATCGATCGAAATTGGGGCTAAACAAAACTTGAGGCTATATCATCTTTATTTAATTCCTCTACTTTATTTATTTTATTATTATTATTTTTATTCAATATTTTATTTATTTATTTTTATTCATTTATTTTCATTAGTTTTAGAATGCGGTTGTTTAAAACCAAACTTTAGAACCATCTGACAAAAAGCATGGAACCACTATCTAGAATCATGTTTGAGTCTGCAAATAGACTTATACAACTTGCATACCATGTTGGAACAATGATGATCAGAATTATAACCAAGGGGCAACTTCATATAATTGCAAGTAATAATTTGAAAGAAGTCATTTTCGCAATCGGTGAGAAGGTGTTAATATAGTTGATTCCCTCAACTTGTGAAAAATCTTTGGCCACTAAACATGCTTTATATCGATAAATTGTTCCATTACACTTATGTTTGATGCAATAAGACCATTTACAATCTATTGATTTCTTTTCCTCTGGCAAAGGAACGACAAACCACATTTGAAGAGATTCTATAAATTGCAATTCTTTATCCATAACTGTTCTCCGAGTAGGAAACTTAACCGCTTAATGATAAAAACTAGGCTCATAGTGAGAAGAAACATTTACTACAAAGTGTTATAGTCAGGAGATAACTTGGAATTAGTTAGAAAATGTTCAATGGGATAAGAACAAGTAAAAGATGAAGTGGTAATAATGTCGAAGATATGAAGGCTTATGAGTAATCCGAGATGACCTGCGAGGAGGTTCATTTTGTCCAAGTATGCTTGGTTCTAGTATAAGCATTTTAGGTTCAATCTCAGGTGTAGATTCATGTTCATGTTCAAGATGAGATTCATGTTCATGTTTAAGTTCTTGTATATTTTGTTCATGCTCCGATATATTTTGTGCAGGTTCAGATCTAACAAAAATATGTGTAGAAATATCAGATGTACTAATAGGCAAATATATCATGAAAAGGATCAAGAAGATTATCTGCTATAGTAATAATGTGAAAAGGAAATACTTGTTCATGAAAAACAACATCTCGAGATACCATGATTTTTTGAGTTTGTAGAACTTAAACTTTGTATCATTTCATTCCATGAGGATACCCAATAAAAAAATCGGTAAGGCTCATTCAGAAAATTATCCCTGTGAGCACGTAAAGTAGAAACTAAACATAAAGAACCAAATTTTTTTGAATGCCCATAGAGTGGAGTCTGACCATATATAATTTCGTAGGGACACTTGTTGTTTAACACAAGTGAAGGAAGTCAATTGATTATGTAAGCGACTATGAGCAAACAATCACCCCAAAAAACGAATGGGAACTCTTAACTGAAAATACAAAGAACGTGCCACAGCCAACAGATGTTGATGTTTCCTTTATATAACTGAATTTTGTTGAGGAGTTTCAACACATGAAAATGATTAATAATTTTTAATTTTGCAAATAATTCAGTGAACTTTAACTCTGAAGCATTATCCGATCGAAAAACCTTTATATCAAAGTTAAATTATCATTTTATCATAGCAATCAAATTAGGAATTATAGAAATGACAACAGACTTATACTGTATCAAATCCATGTAGATCGTGAATAATCGACCAAAGCTAGACAGAAATTATGCTTAAAATGTGTAGTATACTTATAGGTCCCCATATATCACAATGAATCATTTCAAAAGGATTTGCAAATTTTATAAAGATTTTTATTAGGAACATAAGATGACAAAACATCTTTCAACAATTGTAATACATGCGAGCTAGGATGGCCAAGTTTTTCATGCCAGGAAATTAAAACTATATCAGAAACATTATTATTGAAGCAATAGAAGCATAAGGTTTAACACTATCAACAGAAGCATAAGGTTTAACATAAGACATTTGCATTAAGTAAAGACCTTGATGAAGCTCACCCTTCCCAATCACTTGTCATAGGTCTTAAATTAAACATTGTAATTTACAAAATAAAACGTTAAAATTAAAATAATTAAGTAAGAAAATTGTCACTGACAAATTGAATTGAAGTTTTAGAACATATAAAACATTATGAAGAATAAGTCAGGAGGAAAGACGAATTGTACCAGAGAATTTAACTGAAACAATTGATTGATTTGGAAGAATAATTGTCACATATGTTATGTGTGGCTTGTATTTTTACAAGGTATAAGTTGATTAGTCAACAAGTATTGGTCAAAATTGGTAGTCATCAAAGAATTCAAATTCAAATTTGTTACCACTAAAGAATTCAAGTTTGATTTTGCTACATAAGTTGGCTACACAAGTTGACAAGTTAATTCAAGTTAGCAAGTGGCCAACTTTTACATATAGAAAAATTCATCATTGGTCCCTAAACTATTAGGTTATAAGTTTAGTTCTTGAAGATCAACTACAAATAGGCCTAAGCACATTCACTTGAAATCATCCCTAAAAGTTCTCTCTCATTTGTTTTTTTTTTCATGTTCCCACTTTGTAATATTTTGGGAATTCCCAGGAATTCTATCTGTAGTAATATTTTGTCGATAGTGAAGTATTTATCCGTTGGTGGTGCCCGAGAAGTAGACGATATTTTCATTGAACCTCGCAAATTTGGTGTGTTCTCTCTATTATTGTTCTTTATTGGGTTTTCCTATTGTGTTTCAATATTCAATAGTTTGATGGGTTTATTTGTTGTGAAACTTTGATAGTTTTGATCTTGACATTTTAGATCAATTTTGAAACTATGTTCGTGTGGAAAATAACCCAGTTTCCCCAATAATTGTATTAGAGATTCGGTTGATGTTATCTCAGTGGTCCTATTGTTGAAAATATCGAGTTCATGCTATTGAATATTATTCTTTGGCATTAAAATGACAAAATACGAATTAGTTGAGACATCAACCTCTTCATCCAGACCGATGAGGAGGGTGATGACAAATGCAAACTTCTTAGTTGAGCTGTTTGATGGATCTGCTAATTTCGACATCTGGCAAGGCGAGATGTTAGAAGCTTTATTCTAGCAAGGTCTAGACATCATCATCAAGGAAGAAAAGCCCATAAATATGGAGGAGAAAGAATATGGAACAATAAATTATTTGGCGTGTAACACGATTCGATCTCGTCTTTCCAAGGAGCAGAAGTATGGCTACAAGAACGAGATTTCTACAAGTAAGTTATGGAAAACATTGGAGGAAAATTCCTAAAGAAAAGCTCTCAGAATCGTCTCCACATTAAGAAAAGATTATTTTGATTTGACTATCAACTAGGCACCAGTATGAATGAACACATCACTACCTTCAATAAACTAGTGGTAGATTTATTGAGCATGGATAAAACCTTCAGAAATGAAGATTTGACTTTAATGTTGTCATATTTTCCAGATGAATTTTAGCACCTTGAGATGACGTTACTTCATGGTAAGGATCAAGTTACTCTTAAAGATGTAACTGATGCTTTGTATAGTTATGAGCTTAGGAAGAAAACTAATAAGAAGAGCAAGTACGAAGCATCTGAGGCCATGGTGGCAAGAGGTCACTCAAAAAGCCAAAAGCTAAAGAGGAGAGGGAAATCAAAGTCACAGTCTAGATCGGGAAAAGATAAATATGTATTCTCATGAGAAAGATCATTGGAAGAAAGACTACCCCAAGCTGAAGAATAAAGGAAAAGATGCTCCGATGCATGTGTTGCAGAGCATGATGTCAATGAATCTGACATATGATTGGTTGCTTCATCATCAGCATTCCATTCAGATGAGTGGATATTATACTCGGGTTACACCTATCGTATGTCCCTTAATCGGGAGTGGTTCTCCAATTTAGTAGAACTAAATGCAGGAGTTGTTCATATGAGCAATGATAATGTCTGTAAAATTATTGGGATAGGTTATATTCGATTGAAGAATCATGATGGATAAACAAGAGTTCTGACTTATGTCCGGTACGTGCCCAGTTTGAAGAAAAATCTTATCTCGTTAGGAGCTTTAGAATCTAAAGGCTTAGTTGTCACTATGAGAGATGGAGTTTTAAAGTTACATTTGGCGCACTTGTGATGATAAAAGGCATCAGAAAAAATAATTTATAGTACTACCAAGGTAGTACAATTATTGTAACAGTTGCAACAGCTTCTAGTGATGACAATTTGAATAAAACCTAGTTGTGGTATATGAGATTAGGACATGCTAGAGAGAAATCCTTGTAAATTTTGAGAAAGAAAGGGTTGTTGAAAGGTGCAAAGGCTTGCAAATTGAACTTTTGCAAGCATTGTGTTCTGGGAAAACAGAAGAGAGTGAAGTTTGGTACCATAACCTATAATACGAAAGGTATTTTTGGATTATATTCACTCAGATGTGTGGGGTCCTACCAAGACATCATCTTTGGGAGGAAAACATTATTTTGTAACTTTTGTAGATGATTTTTCTAGAAGAGTTTGAGTGTATCCGATGAAGTCTAAAGATAAAGTGCTCCATAGTTTTCTTAAATAAAAAATACGTTCGAGAACCAAACTAGTTGAAAGATCACACGACTTAGGACGGACAATGAAGGGGAATATAGAATTGATTCATTCTTTAAAGTTTGCTAGGAGCATGGTATTATTCGACACTTCACTATTAGAAATACGCCAAAACAAAATGGGGTGGCAGAGCATATGAATCGAAAACTATTAGAAAATTTCGATGTATGATATATAATGTTCGGTTAGGCAATACATTTTGGGCTGAGGTTGTGACATATGCTTACCATCTCATCAATCATCTGCCATCATTAGCGATAGGAGGAAAAACACCATCGGAGGTATAGTTTGGAAAACCTGCTACAGATTATGATTTCTTACATGTTTTTGGATCCACTACTTATTATCACATGAAGGAATCAAAGCTTGTTCTGAGAGCAAAGAAGACTCTCCTTATGGGAATCACCCATAGAGTGGAGAGATTCTATATCTGGTGTGTAGACACCAAGAAGATAATTTTTAGTTGAAATGTTACCTTTGATGAATCTTCCATAGCAAAAAAAGTAACAAATGGAGCTATTCAAACAAGTAGTACTCCGCAGCAGGTGGAGCATACTCCAAAATAGGTGGTTTTAGCATATGATGATCTTAGAAGTTGTTGCAATTGATTCTTTAACTCCAATAGAAGAATCAAAAGATGAAGATGATTAAACCAAGAACCATTGGAGACACTAAAACCACTTGCAGTTACAAGGCCAATGAGACAAATTGGTAGACCTACTCGATTTGTTGATATAGTGACCTATGCTCTTCAAACTGTTGATGATGATATCCCTATCACTTATCAAAAAGCAATACAAAACTTGGAAAGTGATAAGTGGAAAAGTTTCATAGATGAAGAATGCAATCTATCCAAAAGAATAATACTTGGAAGCTAACACAATTACCAAAGAGTAAAAATGCAATTGGATATAAGTGGGTATTTGCAAAGAAAGACGAATCTTCTAGCAAGAAAGATATTCGCTACAAGACAAGGTTGGTAGCTAAAGGCTATGCTCAAAATGAGGGAATCAACTACAATAAAGTATTTTCCTGTTGTGAAGCATTTCTCTATTAGAATATTATTGGCCTTGGTAGCACAGTTGAATTTAGAGCTGGATCAACTTGATGTAAAGGTTTTTTTTCTTGCACGGTGATTTAGAAGAGGATATCTATATGACTAAGCTAGAAGGATACGAAGATGGTGGTTGTGAGAAATGGGTTTATAAGCTAAACAAATCGCTATATGGATTGAAGCAATTTCCGAGGCAGTGATATAAATGATTTGATAGCTTTATAAAGAGGTAATAATACACTAGAAGAAAATACAATCATTGTGTGTATTTGCAAAAACTATAAGATGGATCTTTCATTTATCTCCTATTGTACGTTGAAAATATATTAATTATTTTGAAGAGTCAAAATGAGATAGACAAATTAAAGGTTCAATTGAATCAAGAGTTTGAGATGAAAGATCTATGTGAAACCAAAAAGATCCTTAATATGGATATAAACAGAGATAGACATGGAGCCAAACTTTATTTGACTCATAAACAATATCTGGAAAAGGTATTACAATGTTTTGGCATAAATGAAAAAACCAAACATGTAAGTATCCCACTTGCTCTTCATTGAAACTTAGTTCTAGATTATCTTCTAAAACTAATGAAGAGAGAATATATGGAAAAAGTTCCATATGTTAATCGAGTTGAGAGCTTGATGTATCCGATGTTGTGTGCGTATCCTGGCATTTCACAAACAGTTGGAGTTGTGAGCAAGTACATACATGATCCTAGAAAAGGATATTAACAAGCTGTGAAATGGATTCTATGGTATCTTCAACAAATCATGGATGTTTGGTCAGTTGGTGGCTAGATATGTTGATTCTAACTATCCTGGTGATTTGGATAAGCGTCAATCAACTACTAGGTATTTATTTACTCTTTCTAAAGCCCCAATGAGTTGGAAGTCTACTTTACAGTCTACGATGGCTTTCTCTACTGCAGAGGTAGAGTATATGGCAGCTTCAAAGGCTGTGAAATAAGCAATTTGGCTTAACGGGTTGATATAGGACTTGAGAGTTGTTCAAAGTCACATTAGTCCCTATTATGACAGTCAGAGTGCTATTCACTTAGTGAAAAATCAAGTCTACTATTCAAGGATTAAGCATATCGATGTGAGGTATTACTTTGTGAGTGTGATCTTTGAAGAAGAAAATATTCTACTTCAGAAGATTGTGACAGTAGAAAATCCTGCAGATATGATGACCAAGGTGGTAACAGTAATCAAGTTCAATCATTATTTTAACTTGATTAACATCTTGAAAGTTTGAGCACATTCGGGTGTATGATGCTTGTGAATGCAATTAGAGGCACTACATAAGGATAACTTAAACTGATTTTGGGAGTTTAAGAAGTTAGTAGGATTGGAAATATCAAACCAAAGTGGACATTTGTTATGTGTGGCTTGTATTTTTACAAGCTACAAGTTGATTAGTTAACTAGTGTTGGTCAAAATCGGTAGCCATCAAAGAATTCAAATTCAAATTTGCTACCACTTAAGAATTCAAGTTTGATTTTACTACATAAGTTTGCTACACAAGTTAACAAGTTGATTCAAGTTGGCATGTTGACAAGTGGCCAACTTTTACATATGGGAAAATTCATCCTTGGTCCCTGAAGTATTAGGTTATATATAAGTTTAGTCCTTGAAACTCAACTATAAATAAGCCTAAGCACATTCACATGAAATCATCCCAAAAAGTTCTCTCTCATTTGTTTTCTTCATTCTCACATTTTGTAATATTATGGGAATTCTAAGGAATTTCATTTGTTGTAATATTTTGTCGATAGTGAAGTTATTATCCGTTGGTGATGCCCGAGGAGTAGACGATATTTTCGTTGAACCTTATAAATTTGGTGTGTTCTCTCCATTATTATTCTTTATTGGGGTTTTCTATTATGTTTCAATATTTAATAGTTTGACGGGTTTATCCGCCATGCAACTTTGGTAATTTTGATCTTGACATTTCAGATCAATTTTTGAAACTATGTTTGTGTGGGAAATAACCCGATTTCCCCAACAACATCCTTAATATGAACCAAAGAATCAAACAAAGACTTCGAATAACATACATGTTTAAAAGCATCATAATAAATAATCCAACATTTTGATCATGAAATAAACTTAAATTATTTATATAAAATAAGCTCTTACCTTGCATGGCTAAGTTGACAGAAGTTGAAGATATATCAGATGTTGAAGCCGCTTGTAATTGACTAGTAAGCATAGCTATTAATTGTTGACATTGTTGAGGAGACAAAGCATCATTTGAGAATAACATGTTAGTTGAGGGTGACAAACCTGAATGATCGACATTAGAACTGGCATCAACATCACTTAATGTTGCTACTAAATTGGTTTGCGCCACCTGAGGGTATTTTGAAACTATATTATTATTACTAGAAGACCATGTTTTTGAGTTATAACCAGGAGGACATCCATAAAACTTGTTACGTTTTTTTTAGTATACCCAATCATACTGTGGTGACTACATTTTGGACGATTCTTGCGAGAATTGTAGTTTGTTTTAATAGCAAAAGTAGCTTTAGTAATAGGATTGCTAAGCTTTATATTTCTTTGATTTTCTTCTTGATTAACCAAAGAAAAAATCTTTGTGGTAGGAGGCAAAGGATCCATCAGCAAAATTTGACCTCGTATATTAGCACAAGACTCATTAAGTCTCATAAAAAACTGCATTGCTTGTTCTTTCTGGTGTTCTTTCAACATCTTTCAAACACCACCGCGCATGCATTGTGAACAGCTGCAAATCGGCTTGGCAGAAGACAATTCATCCCATATAATTTTCAGTTGTGTAGTATGTACTTACTGACATTTGGCTTCGAGTTAACTCTCCCAATTTTTTCTTTAATTGAAAGATTCTTGGACCATTAGATTGTTGGAATATATCTTCAAGATCTTTCCAAATATGAGCAGTAGAGGAGTGATGTAAGAGACTGGAAACAATATCCTTAGAAACTGAATTCAAGATCCAAGTATTTATAAGATTATTTGCTCTTGTCCAAGCATTGAACAATTCTGGTGAAGCTCGATCAGGCGCCAAAATTGAGCCATCAACAAATCCCAATTTGTTCTTGGCTGATAACATCATCACCATAGATCTTTCTTCACTTTCTCTCCTCCTTCAAGTTCTCTCATCTCTCTATACTTTAAATTTCTCAAACCCTAAAATCATCAATCACGTCATTATTGTTGTCTATTGTCATTGAATTCTAAAATTTTCTAACATTTTCCCTTATCCGATGTTCACAGATCTAATTCAAAATCGTTTGTCTTCTTTACTTTTGATCTCCTTCCTTTAGTGTTGGACAAAGTCGAAATAGAACTATCATTTATATCACTAATAAGAGTCTACTCATTGTTGGGATAATAAAAACAATGCACAATCATAATAAATCATCACACAAAAAAATAAATTTAGAGTAGAGTTAGAACCAATTTTTATCTATGAATTCTAAGTTAGATTCGAGATGGATAAAACTCTTTCAAAATCAAGTTAAGTATACCAAATGAAATATATATATTGTTGGGAAATCATGCTAAGTAACATAGGAAATAAACAAGTCTAAAGAAAATAAAGAATACAATATTTAACGAGGTTCAGCAAGGTGTCTACGTCATCGTGAGTGATGACCGACTGTTTTCTTATTATTAGCACTAATAATAATAACAATTAGGTTAAAATTACATAATATAAAAGCAACACCGGTACAATTACCAAAATAACTCCGTACCATATCGTAGGAGCAAATATATATATATATACACATATATATATATATATATATATATATATATATAAATATTATTTTGATATCATTATTTGAACTCATCTAACTGTGAAGATAATTTGAATAATGAACACACTGCTTACTAAAATGCCAGTTTTTAAATGATCAACTGCAATGATAAGATTCTAGTACTCGACAGATACTCGGTGACCAATTATTAGACTGCGTGCAGCATGCACTATATATGATTTCAAACATGTTATAGTAATATAAAACAAATCTATATATTAAAATACATCACTCTCCACCCATTGATTACTCCAAATTATATATATATATATCAGTCACCAAAGCTCCTGCTATGCCAAAAACCTAAAATGGGAATAAAAAAATAAAATAAAAGAAGATATATACTTTGCAAATAGCAAACTATAACACCAAATCTGCAAACAACATCTTTAAATAAGGATCTCAGGTCAAGATTTTTTCCTGTTGAGTGTGAATTAGCGAAGAAGATGAAGTTGGGTTCTCAGGTGGACGAGGGAGCTCCGATAGCATTTGAACCACCTCTCTCATCGTCGGACGCTCGACGCTGTTTTCTTGTACGCATAGCATCGCGATGAACAACAGATGCATTGCTTCATCTTTGGGCACGGTTGTTAGCCTCGGATCGACGATGTTAACCGCTTCTTCTCTTGGACAATTTGTGATTAGTTTAGCCCAGTGAACGATATCTATACCTTCGCCAAATTCTCCCACCGGTCTCCGGCCGGTGATCAGCTCTAGAAGTACTACGCCCAAGCTGTAAACGTCGCTCTTCTCGTCCACTTTTAGTGTATACGCGTATTCTGCAACAAAAGGAGAATATTATCACGGCGAATTCAGTAATCGAGAATGACGGAGAAAACGAAAACTTGTCGAGGTAAAGAACAATGGCGAAAGGGTAATTGCAGCGTAGAAGAAAGCTTTACACGTAAGACCAACATCATCATCATTCAAACAAACATAAAAAAAACTGTGGTGGTGGGGGTGCATTTCGGTTACCTTTCACGACACTCAACGCCATGTAACGTTAGACATCACAGTCTGATTCAATTTTCTCATGCTCTTATCTGGAAAAATTACAAATTTTAGTCCCCCATCGTATCTGATTTTATTTGTAGGGTAAGTTACAAATTTTTTATCATTCAACTTTATTCTCATTTATATTTTAATCATTAATTTAAAAAAATTAAATGAAGTCGGTAAATTTTTTATTTGCTCCTATAGTAGTTACTTGGGTGTAAAATTATGAAAGGGTGACACGACAACAATGTAATTATTTAAATTACTTTTTATTGACATGATATTACTTTAAAAATGAAAATTTTATAGTTTTATAGTTTCATTCATGTGTAGTGTTAGCGATATAATTACCATTTTATAATTTCTTTTATGACTACTCAAGATACAAATAAACTCTCATTGTCGTTTTATACCACTTTATCATTTTATATTTTTTCAAAATCACTTTAAAAACTCAACCTTAAATCCAAAACTTATGAAATCCTGAACCACTTTGATTGATAATATCCAACATTCAATCAGTATGAGTTAAGTTATAGATATACCTCCTCATTCTTTAGATTTGAAAGAAAGAAAATGCTTCATTGTTGGCAAAACAAAGGAATTTGAAAACTGAAGTTTTTTTCACAAAAGTGAAGAAAGTTTGAAGGCTATTTCATAATTTTAAAGGAAAAATATTTAGTCATAACGTTGTTAAGTATTTAACAATTGAGTAACTGAAATAGGAGCAAATCAAAAGTTCAACGAATAAATTAAAAAAAATTTAGATTTTAGTGATTAAAATAGAAGTGTAATTTAAGAAAATAAAAGAGAGGGAATTTTTGTACGTACCTGGAGCAATGTAGCCGTAGGACCCTGCAATAGCTGACATGCACTCCGACGCAGCTCCGTCGACCAAGAACTTTGCCAGTCCGAAATCGGCGACGTGCGCTTTGAAGCTTGAATTGAGTAGAATGTTGTTCGATTTAACGTCCCGGTGTACGATTAAAGGCGAACAATCATGGTGAAGGTAACACAGGCCTTTGGCTGCTTCGGTTGCAATCTTGTACCTCAAGTTCCATCCCAGGAATCCACCTTTTTTCCCATGTAATGCTTCTCCAAGACTACCGTTTCTCATGTACTCGTAAACCAGAAAATTGGTTTCTTTGTTAGAACAAAACGCTAGCAGCCTAACGATGTTTTTGTGCCTAATATTTCAGAGTGTCTCGATTTCGGCTCGAAAACCATGATCATGGCTGCTAGTGTCAAAGCCAACAAGTTTTTTCACTGCAATTTCCATTCCATTAGCCATTTTCCCATAATACACAATCCCTGCACCTCCTCTTCCGATCACGTTACAGTCTGAAGATACTAATTTTTTACCCATTTTTATTTATTATTATTATTATTATTATTATAATAATTATTATTATTATTATTATTATATATATTATTATTATTATTAAAAAAATAATAGTTACAAACCCAAATCCCAGGCCCAACCAGAACCAGCCCAAACCCAACCTTAAACATTTGTGGTTTCAGCTAGGGTTTCTAAACCCTAGCTCTAGCCGCCGCCTCATCATCTCAGCCGTTGGATCTGAGAGATCCAACGGCCCACGCTCATCCAGATGCAAACCCTAGGGTATGATACCCTAGGGCCACGCGGCCGCCGTAGCTGTTCCCATCATCTCCACCGCTGCCACGTCTCGTCGAAGGCTTCCAGAAGAGCCACTCCAGCCGCACACGTCTCCCCCAAACGGTGAGTCACCACTGGAAGTCCGGTGACTCACCGAAGAACCCCTTTTGGACCGGTCTGAAGCCATCACCGGTGGTGGCTATAAAAGCCACCGAGCCCCCTGTCAACAAAAAAAAAGAGAAGAGGAAGAACAGGAAAAAAACCCCCAACAAACCAGAGCAAACCCACAACACAGCAACCAAAAACAAAAGAAAAGAAAGGAGAGAAGCTTACCGAGGAAGCCACGACCGCCGGACCTCTTCAAACGTCACCAAAAACCTTCGAAAATCGAAGGTACTTTCTTAGATTTGCTCCGATCGAGAGCTGTTTAAAAGAAAAGAACACCAGAACCGTCATTAGGACGGTCCGATCTACGTTTTAGTGTAAAAAAATTTTTCCGCCCACCGAAGGCGATGGCCGGCGGCGGGGTCAACGCCGGCGAACGGCTGCCGACCGGTGTGCTTCTCTCTGTTTTAGAGAGAAGTGAGAGAGAATTTTGAATTCTCTCAGAAGAGAGAGAGAGAAAAAAAAGGAAATGAGAGCTGGCCCTTCGGGCCAGCCGGTCCGGTTTCGGGCTTTAAATAGCCCTTCCCGAACGACGTCGTTTCGGGGAGGGCTATTTGTGTAATTAACTAAGGGTTAAATCACGTCCGCATCCCCTTAATTTGTAATTCTTACATTTTAGTCACTAAATCAAATTTATAATCCTTTTAATTTGGTCTCTAAATTTTATTTATTTATATTTTTGCCCTTAACCGTAATTATAAATATTTTAGATAAAATATGTATTTAGTCCTTTAGTTTTTAATAAATAATATTTTAATCTTGAGTATATATTTTTAATTTATTTTAATCTGATATTCGAATTTTATATAATTTTATTTTAGTCACTAAATTAATAAATAAGGAAAATGGCATGTTTAATCCCTATAGTTTTAAATAATTAATTATGAATTAGGTATTTAATTTTAATTTTATTATAATTTAGTCACTAATTTTAAATATTTTCATTTATTTTACTACTTTTAAATATATAGTTCTAATTGTATTTTTATTGTTTTAATTTTACTTGTTTATATATTTAAATATTATTTTTATTATTATTATATAGTCATATAAATATATATATAATAAATAATTATTTATAGTTTTTTTCATAAATTATTTTTATCATATTTTAATGTTTATTTATTTATTTTTCAATATCGAAGAAAAGGGCAGTCTTAATACAACTGGATGTCCTATTCTGGTATTTTAAAATTAAATATTATAAAAAATTTTATATTTTAATTTTATTTAAATTATTATATTAATATTTATTAATATCGAAGAAAAGAGCTGTCTTAAGACACCTAGAAGTCATTTTCTGATATTTCTAAATAAATAAATATTTTATTTATAAATATATATAAATTATTTTTTAATTATAATTTTGAAATAATAGGATTATAAATTAAATATATTTTTGAATTTTTAAATTTCTAATAATAGAGACAATTTATAATTAAAAAGTACCAATTTTGGGCGTTGTAGGGGTGCTAATCCTTCCCTAAATGTAACCGACCACGAATCCCTTTTTATTATCAAAAAGAACGAATTTTTGGTTAAAACGCAGATCAGTTTATCTTTTAATTGATGTTTTCTTAAAAACTCTTTTAAAAGATATTTTTTTAGGTATTCGACCTACCTGACCCAAAAGGCCGATGGCGACTCCCAAATTATTTTCAAAACCATTTATTCACATCATTTTTCCCGCCAAATAAATATTTCGTGCCCGGACAAAAACCGGTTACGACAGCTTGGCGACTCTGCTGGGGATCGTCAAATTTTTAAAATCAATTATAAATTGTCTCTATTAATTATAAATTAAAAATTCATATATTTGATTTATAATTCTTTCTTTTCAAATTTTTTATATACTTATTATTTTCATAGCATTTATATATTTTCTTATTTATATTTCATTTTATTTACAAGTATTTTATTTCATTATTTATTTTTTATGTCAGAGGTTTGAACATTTCTCCTCACACGCAACACTTGCATTGCATAACATAAAGCTCTATAATTGAGTTTGTCCCTTTTAAGTGGGAGTGAAAGCGACGTCTTCGTGAGAATTTATTCTCCGTGTCAGACCTAGCAAGTAACTTTCGGGGTTCATATGCTCTATGTCTTCGTGAGAATTTATTCTCTGTGTCAGGCATAGAGAAATATGTCCCCTCGAATTGAACTCGATCCATTTAAGTCTGTAATGGACTAGGATTGAGGGTTTGATAGCCCAAGGGGGCATCAACAAGGACAGTTCGAGTACCCTTACTACTAGAATTGAAACCCTGCATATAATAAACCTTAGAAACTCTTCCGATCTGAAGCCATGCCAAAATTTTGTCCAAAATAGGTGTACATACAGTAGAAATGAATTCTAACTTTCTTTTTATTTATTTTCTTACTGATTAAATTGCATGTGAATTTAAATTATTTAAATTATGAAAAAAACATGTTTAAATAAGAATATTTAGGTAGACATTATTATTAATTTTTTCTTTATTATGTAAACTAATTCATTTCTTTTTGTGTGTTCTTTATTTCTTCTGTTTGCATAGCATCATACAGGATAAAAGGCATTGATCCTCGTGTTAATTGTCATTGGAAAGCCTTCATCCATGGATAAAAAGTGTTCAAATCAAATAATTCTAAACTCAGAAGTAAGACAGTGGGCTGAGGACTTACAAAGACAAGGAGGAGACAGTCTGCAAGATGACTATGTATCGGACTTGGAAAGTTATGCTCCAGTTTCGCTAAAAAGAAATGATATGCAAGATTTGCGAAGCATTTGGGAAAGTTGGGACTCAAACAAAAAATTACAGTTTTATCAAAATTACGGAGACATCCCATATTTGCTCTATGTCGAAGTTGATGATGACTTATTTCGAGCCCTAATTCAATTCTGGAATCCAGGGTACAATTGCTTCACTCTCAATAAGGACGACTTGGTCCCTACTATTGAAGAGTACACAACTTTGCTACATATAGAAGGGGCTTTGGAGAATCGAATTTATTCAAAGTCAATTAAAACTCAACCCTTTCGAGTTAAATTAGCAAAGATTGTCGGGGTACGAGAAGAATGGGTGGTATCCCGTACAAAACAGAAGGGCGAAAGCGAAGGCATTGCTTGGACCAACATTAAAGAACTTATTCAGAGTCACCCAGACACTAAAGTACGATTAGATCTATTTGCTCTGGGTATGTATGGTGTGGTCATCTTCCCAAAAGTATTGGGATATATTGAAGCTGCAGTAGTAGATTTGTTTGAGCAGCTACCAAAAAAGATTAATCTTACTTCTGCAATTTTAACAGAGACTTTCAGATCGTTAAATGCTTGTAGAAAGCTAGGAGGTGGACGATTCTCAGGGTGTACCCAATTGTTATATGTTTGGATCCGTAGTCATTTCTGGAGGACAGAAAAGGTTTCATACCGGCGCTTTAATACGGATTACTCACCATTAAAAGAATTTCTGGAGCAAGAATGGCCGAAAGAAATTAAGAAAGATATGTGGATTAATGCCTTTCGAAATCTGCAAAGCAATGACATTGTTTGGCGAGCCCCATGGCAAATCCAAAGAGAATTCTTTTACAAATGTGGTGATTACAATTGGATAATGCTGCTCGGATTGTGGGGAGGAATTGGATATGCACCACTTCTGGTCATAAGACAGTATGAAGGTCGTTAATTTGTACATGTTACTGCTGGATTACATTCATCTGAGTTCGCCTTCCACAGCAAAAATTATAAAAGAAATATTATGGAGGCTTTTACAGCTTGGAAAACAACTTTTTGTATCCGAGCTAAAGCAGCAAAAGAAATGCTAACTCCTGATTATGAGGAATGGAGATCTGTCAGGAAAAATGAAAATATTCCTCTACCAGATCAAAATGAGGATATCTCTATGGAAGATCGCATTAAGGTGGTTCCATCAGAGATTGAAATCCTTAGAGCTGAGTTTGAAGCAGAAAGAGAAGGCTGGTCAAGAGAATTAGAGCAAATGAGACGAGATAAAGCTATGTTGGGTGTTGACATTGACTTTCATTCATCACAATGTGCAATGTTGAGAGAAAACAAAGAAAAAGTTGATGGTGAATTTAGAGCATTAAATAAAAATTACCAGGGGTTATATAAATCCCGGAAAGCATCAGGACCAAGCCAATCAACAGTACAAATGACCAGAGAATTGAACATCGAGAAAAGTCGAGTTGAAGATCTGAAAGGAAAGAATAGCCGTCTACTCAAAAGCCTTGAGAAAGGAAAGCAAAAAATGGAAGATTTTGAGGTTGACAGAAGAGAGCGAATTATAAAACACAAAGCTGAACATCGCGAGATCATGCAAAGAGAAAGGGATCGAGCCAAAGATTTAGAGGAGATGAAGAATGACATCTTTGATAAATTTGAATGTGAGAAAAATATCATGTTCAAGGGATTTGAATCTGAAATGAACCAGTTGATTGCCGAACTTGAAGTCAGAGGCCAAAAGATTGAAGAGTTCAATATTGAAAAAGGAAAATGGGAGCTGGAAAGAAAGAATTTCAACACCAAACTTGAGGTAGAGCAAGAAATGGCTAGCAATTGGATGCAAAGATGCAGAAACAAGAATGTTCAAATCCATAAGCTTAATCAAAGAACACAAGAAGCACGAACAAAACTTGAAGAAGATCTGGATCAGTCTAGAAACAAAAACTCAGAGTTTAACGCTTACATTTTGCAACTTGAAGAGTCATTATTTCAAGAAAAGGTTCGTCTAGGACCTAATGATCTCAAAGAAAGTAATGAGGAAAGTGCTTCACTGCGAAGACGCATTAGAGATCTTGAAAAAACTCTGTATAATTGTCAAGTCAGAATCACTGAGTTAGAGCAAACTCTTGAAGGAACTAATGAACAATAGCAAAAGTCAACTGATTTCTATGTAGAAAGAAGTGAAGAAAGAAGTAATATGGTATTCGAGGCCATGGTACAAATGAGCGAAGTTGCTAGATATGTTGGGGAACTAGCTGTTGAAGCTAAAATAATTGAGCATCACGTTGATCCAGTTTCTAAGTTCGGAAAGAAGGTGTCATGGTTAATGAAAGAAATTATAGAGCTTAATAGGAAAGCTACGCCTTATCTGTAGTTATGAACTATTATAAAGAAACTTTTGTATGCCGATGAAAGTTGTTCTATGACAGTTAACTTTTTGGGATCAATACCTTTTTGCATACATACATTTTGCATACATTCATTATTCATTTCATGATTTTCTTTATGTATAATTTTTATTATTAAGATAAAATTCATTAATTAAAATTTGAAAAAAATATAATAATATCAGAAGATTTTTCAATCGCAGTTATTCTGGCCAAAAGAGAAATACAACATCACTACGGTACTAGACAAGCTACTAAGAGAATTATGGAGGATAAAATACAACGTATTGATGAACAGCATAATAAAGAACAAGCAGAAATGAGAATGAAACTAGAAAAAATTGAAGCCAGTATTTCAAATTCACAAGAGACCATGATGCAGAAAATAGAAGACATGTTTAAAAGGCAGGCTATCATTGGAAAAATGCATGAAAATCATGTATCTTTCGACCAAGAACCTATGTATCCTTTAGGTTTTCCACCAGAACCAATTTATCACTCTGATACTACACCTATACAAATCATTGCCCGCACATCAGCATTTCAAGAAGCCAAACCACATGAAAATCGACAAGTGGATCCTGCATCTTCAAGCAAAAATCCACTTATATCAGATGTGAAAATAGGGGATTTTAATACTGAGTATCTAATCCCAGATTTGAATGAGCTGAATGAGAAAGAAAAAGTAAATGAAGAATTGACCAGACAGATCAAGAGCCTAGAAGAACGAATGAAATCCGTGGAAATTACTGAATCATTCTATGGGTTTGACGCTAGTGAGTTGAGTTTGGTTCCAGACCTAATCCTCCCCATCAAGTTCAAAGTTCCCGAATTTGATAGATATGACGGTACTACATGCCCTTCATCCCACATTACTATGTTTTTTCGCAGAATGGCAGGATATGTGAAAGATGAGAAATTATTAATTCACTGCTTTCAAGATAGTTTGAGAGGACCAGCCTTAAAATGGTATACTCAATTGACCAAAGCCAACATTAGATCTTGGAAAGATCTGGCTAAAGCATTCCTAGAGCAGTACCGCCACGTAACAGACATGGTCCCTGATAGATGGACTCTCCAAAATTTGGAGAAAAAGAATAACGAAACGTTTAGACAGTATGCTCAGAGATGGCGTGACACGGTAGCCCAAGTTCAACCACCTTTGTCAGAAAAAGAGGCCACAATAATATTTGTCCATACATTGAAAGCTCCTTATTTAAATCATCTAATGGGGAATGTAACCAGAAATTTTGCAGATTTGGTCATTTTTGGAGAACTCATTGAAAATGTCTTGAAAAGTGGCAAAATTGAATCAAATGAGGGGTCTAGTTCCAAAAGACCTATTTACCGGAAAAAAGAGAATGAAGTCAACAATGCAAACTCTTACAACAAGGATTCATCGAAAAGTGTTACAATAACCCAGCCAAGGGTTAAGAAAGAGGAAACAAACACTAATCAAGCAGAGTCCAGAGGATCTCGAAAGGAAAATGAAAGGTTGTCTTTTACACCTTTACCAGTACCATATGCTGAGATCTATGATTCGCTGTTAAAAGCAGATGTCATACGACCCCATCCTTTGGTTCCCATGCAACCACCATTCCCTCCATGGTATGATATAAAGGCACACTGTGTTTACCATGAAGGAATTACAGGTCATTCTATTGAAAACTGTTTGGCATTCAAAAGGGTGGTTCAAAATTTGATCAACACTGGAAAGTTGGAATTCAATTCACCATATACATCAAATCATCCATTGCCAAATCATGGAGATAAAAACGTGAATGCAATTCAGGAAGAGAACAGAAAGAAAGCAAAAACTGACATTTCTGAAATTAAATCTCCTTTTGTTTGGGTATTTCAACAACTCTCTTTAGCCGGTATAATTCCACAACAATTCAGGCCAAAGTATAATGAAGGCAAAAATTATTGTGAATATCATCAAGAGAATGGGCATGAAATTCAACTATGTCTTGAGTTTAGGGATTTGGTGCAAAAATTGATGAATAGAAGAGAGATAGAATTCTTTGAAGAAGAGCCAGGGAAAAAAGAAGATGATGTTTGCTCATCAGAGGATTCTAAACCTAGTCAAAGAACAAATGATCCTCTGATCATTAATGTGAAATCATCTACAGTAATTCCTGCACCAACAAAGCCGAAAGTAGTTATCACAACCCCTTTACCATTTCCATACAAAGATACCCGCAGGGTACCTTGGAATTATACTACCAATGTTTCAATGGTAGGAGGATCTGTTTCTCTAGAAAAAACAGAAGAGAAAGTACAGAGTTTGGGTTCGACATCTGAAGTAGTGAGTGAAGTCGGATTCTTTACAAGAAGTGGGAGATGTTACTCTCCCGAAACATCCAATGCCTCAGAACAAGTGAAAGAAAAAAGAAAAACCATGGTAATACCCCAAAAGGTATTTGATGATGAATCCCCTCCAGCATTCAATGAGCCTGTAACAGAAAAACAAGCGCAAGAATTTTTGAAATTCCTGAAACATAGTGAGTATAGTGTGGTTGAACAACTACACAAACAACAAGCGAGAATTTATATTCTTGATCTATTGATGAATTTAGAAGCCCATAGAAATGCTTTGATGAGAATGCTTAATCAAACCTTTATCCCTGAAGATATATCCCTCAATAAACTTGACAGAATTGTGGGACATATAGCCGCTGACAATTACATAACGTTCACGGATGATGAAATACCTGAAGGCGGAATGGGGTCAGTAAAATCTTTGAATATCACTACACATTGTCATGGTCATGTTTTGCCAGGAGTATTGATTGACAATGGATCCGCTCTCAACTTGATGCCTCTAGTCACACTTCAAAGAATTCCTGTGGATAAATCACACATGAAGAGTTATCAGAATGTAGTACGAGCCTTTGATGGTACTCAAAAAGAGGAGCTTGGGAAAATGGAAATACCGTTATTAATCGGACCAGTCGTGTACAATATTGACTTTGTGGTGATGGACATCCACCCTACATATAATTATTTATTAGGGAGGCCATGGATTCATTCAGCAGGAGCCGTTCCTTCTTCATTACATCAGAAATTGAAATTTATTGTTGATGGACAACTAATATGCATAGGAGCTGAAGAAGAAATCATTGCGTTTATAACAAGTGATGTTCCATATATTGAAACCAATGATGATGCTCTTGAATGCTCTTTCCGAGCTCTTGAATTTGTCAATGCAACCTTTATTGCAGAAGGAAGCAAAATTCCATATCCCAGATTATCTGATTGCACCAAGATGACGGTACGACAAACTTTAGGCATCGGAGCTAAAGCTGGGAAAGGTTTAGGAAAGAATCTTCAAGGGATTTCAGTTCCTGTAAGTATAAAGATGAATAAAGATCGTTTTGGGCTTGGATTTAAGCCCAATTTTCAACAAAAGAACAAAGAGATGAAAAGAAGGTGTGAAGACAGAAAGGCAAGGTTGAAAGGAAAAGAAATCCTTTGGGAACACATGTTTTTCCCACAGTTGAAGACCACATTCAGATCAGGAGGAACAATTAATGTAGAACAACAGCTTGTTGAGGCCTTTAAAGAAGAAAAATTGATGAAAGATCAAAGCATAGTTGAAGAAGCTATGAATGGATTATTTATCAACATGATCATGAATGACAACAAGACTGGCAAATATTTGGATAGGATTCGCCCATGTTTTCCCGGAGAAACACTCAACAATTGGACCACTGAAGACATTCCTATAGTTTTTAATATTAACACAGAGTAATATTCAGAACTAATCTTTATGTTTAGCTCAAAAGTATGAAAACTTGTTGTTATCTTGTAAAGGAAATTATGTTAACCTAATATTAAATATAAGAAATTTTATTTAAAATTTTCAGATGGCAATCATTCTTTACATTTTCTTACATTTTACATTTATTTATTACATAAATTTACTATATTCTTTCGGAAATTTGTCCGACTTAAATTTGCAGGTGTCACAATGTTAATAGCATGTTTATTCCTAAATTTAATCGAGAGATAAATTTAGAGCAGCCCATATGTCTGGAAGAAATCAATGGGTGTGAGGATGAACTGGAATGTGACGTTCCTACTGAATTATTAAGACTGGTAGAAAAAGAAGATAAACAAATTCTACCTCACAAAGAAGAGATTGAAACTGTAAATCTGGGAACAGATGAAGAAATGAAAGAGGTGAAAATTGGTACTACTCTGACAATCCAGATAAAACAAGAATTGATAAATCTTCTTCAAGAGTTCAAAGATATCTTCGCCTGGTCTTATCAAGATATGCCTGGTTTGAGTACAGATATAGTAATGCACAAGCTTCCAATCAATCCACCGGTCCAACAAAAGCTCAGGTGAATGAGGCCAGAAATATTGTTACAGATCAAAGAGGAAGTGATGAAACAGATTAATGCAGGTTTCCTACAGGCAGCCAAATACCCAGAATGGGTAGCCAATATTGTTCCCGTACCAAAGAAAAATGAGAAAGTTCGAATGTGTGTGGATTACAGAGATCTCAACAAAGCTAGTCCGAAAGATAGCTTTCCATTACCCCACATAGACACCTTGGTAGACAATACTGCAGGACACGCATGGTTTTCATTCATGGATGGCTTTTCAGGATATAATCAGATAAAAATGAATCCTGAAGACATGGAAAAAACAATATTTGTAACCATGTGGGGCACATTCTGCTATAAAGTGATGCCATTTGGATTGAAAAATGCAGGGGCAACGTATCAAAGAGCCATGGTAACTTTGTTTCATGACATGATGCACAAAGAAATTGAAGTATATGTAGATGACATGATTGCCAAATCCCGAACTGAAGAAGAACATATTCAAAATATGAGAAAGCTTTTCCAGAGAATGAGGAAGTATCAATTAAAGCTCAACCCTGCTAAATGCACTTTTGGGGTAACTTTCGGGAAACTTTTGGGATTTGTGGTCAGCAAAAAAGGAATCGAGATTGATCCAGATAAAGTAAAAGCAATTTAAGATCTTCCACCACCCAATACAAAAAAAAGAAGTTCGAGGCTTTTTGGGAAGATTAAATTATATATCTCGGTTTATTTCTCAATTAACTGACAAATGTGATCCAGTGTTCAAATTACTTCGAAAGAACAATCCTGAAGTCTGGAATGATGAATGCCAAGAAACTTTGGATATTATTAAGAAATATTTATCCAATGCCCCCATTTTAGTATCACCAATGCCTGATAGACCGTTAATTCTCTACTTGACGGTCTTTGAAAATTCGATGGGATGTGTACTGGGACAGCAGGATGAATCTAGAAGAAAATAAAAAGCTATTTATTATCTGAGCAAAAAATTTACTGATTGTGAAATTCGATATCCACCAATACAAAAATTATGTTGTGCCTTGGTGTGGGCTACTCGAAGACTCAGACAATATATGTTATATCATACTACTTGGTTGATATCCAAATTTGATCCTTTGAAATTCTTAATGGAATCACCAGCTTTGACAGGCAGAATGGCCAGATGGCAAATGTTATTATCTGAGTTTGATATTGTATATGTCAACCAAAAAGCGATAAAAGGAAGTGTCATAGCTGATTTTATGGCCAGTCGTGTATTAAATGATTATCAGCCTTTGAGTTTCAATTTTCCTGATGAAGATTTGTTGTGCATATCCATGAATGAAGAAATCAGAACAAATGATGCATCTGCATCTTGGAAGCTTTACTTTGACGGAGCATCCAACGCCTTGGGACGAGGAATCGGGGCAGTGTTAATTTCTCCAAAAAATATTTATTATCCCTTTACAAGTAGACTGGAGTTCTTTTGCACCAATAACATGGCGGAATACGAAGCTTGTGTCATGGGATTGAAAGCAGCTATAGAAAGAAAAATCAAATGTCTCAAAATATATGGAGATTCATCGTTAGTGGTGTATCAATTACGAGGAGAATGGGAAACAAAAGATCCCAAATTGTTGGAATATCAAAATTTTACCCTCAAATTAGTGAAAGAATTTGAGAAAGTCACCTTCAATTATCTCCCTCGATAAGAAAATCAAATGGCAGATGCTTTGGCTACATTAGCTGCTATGTTTCAGGCAACTAAGAAAGTTGATATGATGCCAATCAGAATGCAAGTATATGAAATTCCTGCACATTGTTATAGTGTGGAAGAAGAGGTAGATGGTAAACCATGGTATCATGATATCCTGCAATATATCAAAAATCAAAGTTATCCACAAAATGCATCTGAAATTGATAAAAGAACCTTGAGAAGAATGGCTGCTGGATATTTTCTTGATGGCGAGATTATGTATAGAAGAAGCAATGATCAAATGCTATTGAGATGTTTAAATACCAGCGAAGCCAGAAGCATCATTGAAGAAGTACACAGTGGAATATGTGGAACACATGCAAATGGTCTTTCCATGGCCAGAAAAATAATGAGATATGGATACTATTGGGCTACCATGCACACAGATTGCATTGATTGTGCAAGGAAATGTCATAAATGCCAGATATATGCAGACAAGATTCATGTACCCCCATCTCCTTTACATGTAATGACAACACCCTCGCCATTTTCTATGTGGGGAATAGATGTCATTGGTGCAATCACACCAAAAGCATCGAATGGACATTGCTTCATCCTTGTGGCAATTGATTATTTTACCAAATGTGTTGAAGCTGCTTCATATGCCAATATTAAGAGGTCTACAGTCTGCAAATTCATAAAGAAAGAGATAGTTTGCCGGTATGGCTTACCAGAAAGGATCATTACAGATAATGCTCTGAACCTGAACAACAAAATGATGACCGAACTTTTTGCACAGTTTAAGATCAAACATGCAAACTCAGTAGCATATCGTCCAAAGATGAATGGGGCAGTTGAAGCAGTAAATAAGAACATCAAGAGAATCATTACAAAGACCACTGAAACTTACAAAGATTAGCACGAGAAGTTACCTTTTGCTTTATATGCATACCGAACTACTGTTCGAACATCTACTGGGGCAACACATTTTTCTTTAGTCTATGGGATGGAAGCAGTCTTACCAATTGAAGTTGAGATTCCATCACTTCGAATTTTGAGAGAAATAAAATTGGATGAATCTGAATGGATGATGAATTTTGAGATTCCATCACCTTTTGCTTTATTTGCCATGGACAGATGTATCAGAAACGGATGATGAAGTCTCATGACAAGAAAGTACATCCAAGAGAATTCCAAGAGGGTGATCTAGTACTAAAAAAGATCTTGTCTATACATAAGGATTTCCGTGGGAAATGGATGCCTAATTGGGAAGGGCCATACGTTGTAAAAAAGGCCTTTTCCGGAGGAGCGTTGATCTTGGCAGAAATGGATGGAAAAATTCTGAGAAATCCAATAAACTCGGATTCTGTCAAGAAATATTATGCTTGAAGAAAAAAGAACAAGAAAAAAAAAGGGTCAAGATGAAAACTCGCAAAGGGCATCTTGTAACCAAATGAAGGATTTGAGTTGAAAACCTGAATGGGCGTGTAACATCCTCCATGTCGGGTTAGTGATTAATTTGCAAAGTTTCAACATTTGGTGATTAAAGTAGAATAATTATATAGTTTAAATAGTATGGTTAGTAAATATGAGATGGGGTAAGGACCAAATGGTCATTTGCAAGGAATTTCTAATTAAATTAAAATGTTATGGGGTATATATGATACCCACGTGTGATTTTAGGTTCCAGAACCTCCCATTTCTTCTTCATTCTTCCTTATTTCTTCTCTTCCTTCTCTCAGCGTGTGGCTTGCAATTAAGGTAAGAATCTGAACTTGGTAGTTTCTTTGATGTTTTAAGATTGGAAATGAAAGCTTGGATGTTATATAAGCTAAAGGAAAGCTTATATGACATTAAAACAACAAGATTAGTGTTTTATAGATAGATTTGGAAAATGAGTTTTTAGATGAAATTTTGATATGGATGAGTTTTTGATGTTTGAATCAGATTTTTGACTTGTCAATAAGCTAATTAAGAAGTATGAGGGGTTAGAATTCAAATTAGAACATATTGGAATTTGGGTTGGATTCTTAAATGCTACAGGGAGAATTGGATTTCTAGGTTTTAGAGGTATTTAATGGATAATAATTAGTTTAAGTAAGTGTATAAGAGCTAAGAGTAGTAAAGGGATTGAAATATGTAAGTTTGAGATGAAATGGGATGATTTCCGAGCTCAAATTAGGATTTTCGGGCTAGGGGAATCGGTACCCATTCAAGGGGAACCGATACCCCTTCAACGAATATGATTTCCAGAATGCTAGAGGGGAATCGGTACCCCCAGGGGGGGAACCGATACCCCCTCATCGTATATGAAATTCCAGATTGCTTGAGGGGAATCGATACCCCCAGGGGAGGAACCGATTCCCCCATGAGAAAAAGAAGAAGAAAGAAAAGAAAGCAAGACTAAGCTATAAATTCTTTAAATTAGTAAGCTATTAAAGCTTAATTGCAAGATATAGACATCTGATGATCATCTTAAAAATTATGTTTATGTAGATACCGAGCCTACTCGAGTTCGGGAACAATCTACAAGTAGAATCGATCGAGGAAAAGGCAAAGAAGTATAGGTGAGTGCATATGCATAGCATGAATATAGTAGTATATTCAGTTCTAGACTTGTGATAAGTCTAGATTCCATATTTTGACATATGATTACATTCCATATTATGATACATGACATGAATTTGTATTAAATGTATTACATGACATGAATTCATATTATATGTATTACATGACATGAATATGCAGAAAAAGTTATATGCACTATGTGATAAAGGTATGTAAATGATATGCCTATGTGTTAAAGGTATGGAAATACTATGTCTACGCGATATGAACTACGGGAAATGTATAAGCCCATGTTATGTAGATGAGAACTATAGGTATAGTTGGCATGCCAAGGGTAGAGGGTATACTCGGTTCTTTAGGACATATGTATATCCTTTGGAACCTGTGTGAAGTCTTGAAAGACACATACTTGATCCATAGTATATGTATATGATTCTTAAGGAATTCTACGTGGTCCTTATGGACATAATTCTACGAGCACTTCGGTGCAATTCTACGGGCACTTCGGTGCAATTCTACGGGCACTTCGGTGCATTTATACGAGCTGTGGTGACAGCATAGTGCACAACCTCACATTACTCAAATACCTTAGGTTCTCAATATGCTATCATGGGCCAATAAACTTATTAATACAGAATAATGAATGTTACAGTCATCCGCTTACAGGTATGGATATTGATGAAGTATACTACATTGATTAGTTACATGTTTGCATCTCATCTCATATGATCCTGACATTTTCATTACATTACATTGCCTTATTATTGTTGCCTCACTAAGTTGATGACTTAGCGTGTGAGTGTTTCACACGTAGGATCCGAGGAAAATAGAAGAGACAGGTGAAGCAGCTTGACAGTATTACTCCTGCAACCATCAGATCAGAAGCAACTTAATCAGTAGGTCATTTTGCTATGTAAATGACAGTTGGCATGTAATTAAAGGGTTAAGTTGTGTATGCTCTGAATATTTTGGTAAACTTATATTACAGTATGTATATTATGGTATTTTCTTAATATAAGATCAAATATTTTACTATTATTTATTAAGAGTTGTGTTTTAAAGTCAATGTAGTATCTCTGACTCATATCCGGGTCGGGTATGGGTTGGGGGTGTTACAGGGCGGCTCAAATGCATATTGATATTAGGCATCTGGCAATTGAGCCCTCTTAAGATTTTGACAGTTTGGGAGAAACTTCACATTTACAAGCATTTTGACAACGTTTGAGATCTTCAAAAACAAAAGCTTACATCATTACTCTAAATTGTGTCAATTTGATTAATTTAGAAATACTTATGCTAATAATTTGTTGAGTCATTTGAATTTTTATCATTCTTATGCTTGCCATAACTTTGAATACAATTCTATCTATTATTTAATAAATTCCAAGATCAATTTATTTGAGATTCAATTTATTTATAAAATTCAATTTATTCTTTTATGGATTAACATAATTTTGAAATAAGTTAAAGATTTCTGAATATCACTTTATGTTAATACTTTTAAAGGCATGGAATACAAAATAAGCAAATTATCACCATCATAAAGCCATGAACAAGTCATTATCTGCACTCTGGTTATATAGGGTAACATTGGTTACAGTATTCCAAAAGTTAAAGATGACAAGTTTTACTGTCAACTAAACCGTTCCATGATTCGAAAAGAGTGGGATATATTGGAGCAGCAGAAGAGAGAGTTTGTTGTAGCAATAATTGCAAGTAAATGCACCAACAAAAATCTTCAAGCCCATCATAATGATGTTTATTTCTTCCAGTAAGGTTATTACACTGGATGCCACCGACAACAAGGTCGAGTCCGTTAAAACTACTCATCAATTGCTCCAACCGATCATCATTCAGTTCTTGCACATCTGTTTTCAAAATTATGCCAAGACAGTAAAAGGCAACCTCTGCATCATTGATCCCAGAGAAAAGAGACAGGACATTGATACCACCATGGAACATGTCTCTATACAGATCCTCATGTATGGTTTTTAGGGAAACCTAGAAGCATTTCCACCTCATCAGGTTCAAGTAGATTAACTTTATTCATTCCAACCCATACCATATTCCATTTTAAGCACTCATCAAGAACATACTTCTAGACACTCGAAGGTGGCACATCGTCATAAGCTTCAAGAGCCTTACATATCATTTCTGTCAATTTGGCACTTCCTGTACATGTTTGTAAACAGTTCAACTTTGTTCTTGGATCCCAGGAAGGCCATCATTTCTTTGTCAATGGAAAAATATCATGTATAGTGCGTGGAGAAAACAAGATAAGAGGAAATCTGTTCTCAATTGGCAGATTATGAATATAGCCTATTTTCAGTGTAGTAGCATGAAAATGCTTCGAATCTACAAATTATGGCTCTACATCGAATAAAGTACTATGATATTCCAGTCCAAACATTAATTGGAACAAGATGAATGTGCTCATAGTAGAAATAAGAAGACCCAATAGCATCTTCTGGAAGTGTTCTTTGAGTTATCTGATCTGGTTTGGTATGAAACCCAAAAACCAATCATTAGAACAAGATGAATATGCTCATAGTAGAAATAAGAAGACCCAATAACATCTTCTGGAAGTGTTCTTTGAGTTATCTGATCTGGTTTGGTATGAAACCCAAAAACCAATCATTGGATTTGAAAGATGAATGTGCTCATAGTAGAAATAAGAAGACCCAATAGCATCTTCTGGAAGTGTTCTGTGAGTTATCTGATCTGGTTTGGTATGAACCCCAAAAACCAATCATTGGATTTGAAAGATGAATGTGCTCATAGTAGAAATAAGAAGACCCAATAGCATCTTCTGGAAGTGTTCTTTGAGTTATCTGATCTGGTTCGGTAGGAACCACAAAACCAATCATTGGAATTAAAAGATGAACTGCATGATCGTCTTCATTAAGAAGCTTCTTTTCAAGCTTCTTCTGTTTATTTATTTCCCAAAAATCATAGCCCAAGTTTCTCCTTTTCTTGTAATTGGGATCATTGCATAATGGCTTCCTATCTTTTACCGGAAGAAGTGCGTCAGCAGCCTTAGCCATTTGAGTAGCACATATAAAATCTGTCAATTTTGTAATTGATGAATCTGAACCACATCTTTTCATGGCTATTGAAGCCTCAGCCTTTGAGAATCCCATTTCTTTTCAAGTATAACAATTTACTCTCCTCATCAGAATCAAAATTCAAGATTTTCTCGGTATTAAATGAACTATCGATATCTGCGAAATCATCTTGAAAGATCACTTCATAATCAGATGAGTTGTTATCAGAATCAACATGTTGCATGAATGCAAGCTTTTCAAGAGCCTATACTATTGAGTTTTATTCTCAAGAGATTTTGTGACATTATATCTACATCTACATTTGTCAAAGATGATAGATTCTCTGGTTTGAAGAAGAAAGATTTATTGGGTTTCTACAACTGAAGAAATACTCAGTTCACCAATCTGAAATCAAATAACTTAACATTCATGCATCATATTTAGGCATTTGCAAAAATAGGTGCATTTTCATTCATTCTCATCCATGTTGAATTTTGACAGGAATTTCAAAGATTTTAGCAAAGATTCAAATCCATCATTTGATGGATCAGCTTTTCCAGAGAAAGTTCATAATGAGAAGAACTCATCTGAAGAAGGAGGTAGAGTTCATAATGAGAAGAACTTGTTCAATCTTTTGCTCAAATCCATCACTTAATGGATCAGCTTTTCCAGTTCGAGTTCATAATGAGAAGAACTCATCTGAAGAAGGAAGAAGAAGTTCATAATAAGAAGAACTTGTTCAACTTTTTGCTAAAATCCATCACTTGATGGATCAGCATTACCAGTTCGAGTTCATAATAAGAAGAACTCATCTGAAGAAGGAAGAAGAAGTTCATAATAAGAAGAACTTGTTCAACTTTTTGCTAAAATCCATCACTTGATGGATCAGCATTACTAGTTCGAGTTCATAATAAGAACTCATCTGAAGAAGGAAGAAGAAGTTCATAATAAGAAGAACTTGTTCAACTTTTTGCTAAAATCCATCACTTGATGGATCAGCATTACCAGTTCGAGTTCATAATAAGAAGAACTCATCTGAAGAAGGAAGAAGAAGTTCATAATGAGAAGAACTTGTTCAACTTTTTGTTTAAATTCATCATTTGATGGATTAACATTGCCAGGTAGAGTTCATAATGAGAAGAACTCGTCATCTGAAGAAGAAGAAATTCATAATGAGAAGAATTTGTTCAACTTTTTGCTCAAATCCATCACTTGATGATCAGCTTTTCCAGAGAAGTTCATAATGAGAAGAACTCATCTGAAGAAGAAGAAGTTCACAATGAGAAGAGCTTGTTCAACCTTTTGCATAATTCTATTACAGAAAGAGATAGATTAGCATCAACCTTTCCAGAGAAGTTCATAATGAGAAGAACTCATCTGAAGAAGAAGAAGTTCACAATGAGAAGAGCTTGTTCAACCTTTTGCATAATTCTATTACAGAAAGAGATAGATTAGCATCAACCTTTCCAGAGAAAGTTCATAATGAGAAGAACTCATCTGAAGAAGAAGAAGTTCACAATGAGAAGAGCTTATTCAACCTTTTGAATGACTCTATCACAGAAGGAAATAGGTCAACTTCATCCCCATCGGAAAGTTCATAATGAGAAAAACTCATCTGAAGAAAGAGAAGAATTTATTCAACATCTCCATCATAATCAAATGAAGCCAAATAGATAAAAAAATTTATTATCTTTTCGTCTTTGCCTTATTCTTGTTAACACAAGAATGAGCAAAGAGGGGCAGCTGAAGATACTAATTTTTTACCCATTTTTATTTATTATTATTATTATTATTATAATTATTATTATTATTATTATAATAATATATATTATTATTATTATTAAAAAAATAATAGTTACAAGTCCAAATCCCAAGCCCAACCAGAACCAGCCTAAACCCAACCCTAAACATTTGTGGTTTCAGCTAGGGTTTCTAAACCCTAGCTCTAGCCGCTGCCTCATCATCTCAGCCGTTGGATCTGAGAGATCCAACGGCCCACGCTTATCCAGATGCAAACCCTAGGGTATGATACCCTAGGGCCACGCGGCCGCCGCAGCTGTTCCCATCATCTCCACCGCTGCCACGTCTCGTCGAAGGCTTCCAGAAGAGCCACTCCAGCCGCACACGTCTCCCCCAAACGGTGAGTCACCACTGGAAGTCCGGTGACTCACCGAAGAACCCCTTTTGGACCGGTCCGAAGCCATCACCGGTGGTGGCTATAAAAGCCACCGAGCCCCCTGTCAATAAAAAAAAAGAGAAGAGGAAGAACAGAAAAAAAACCCCCCAACAAACCAGAGCAAACCCACAACACAACAACCAAAAACAAAAGAAAAGAAAGGAGAGAAGCTTACCGAGGAAGCCACGACCGCCGGACCTCTTCAAACGTCACCAAAAACCTTCGAAAATCGAAGGTACTTTCTTAGATTTGTTCCGATCGAGAGCTGTTTAAAAGAAAAGAACACCGGAACCGTCATTAGGACGGTCCGATCTACATTTTAGTGTAAAAAAAAAATTTCCGGCCACCGAAGACGGTGGCCGGCGGCAGGGTCAACGCCGGTGAACGGCTGCCGGCCGGTGTGCTTCTCTCTGTTTTAGAGAGAAGCGAGAGAGAATTTTGAATTCTCTCAGAAGAGAGAGAGAGAAAAAAAGGAAATGAGAGCTGGCCCTTCGGGCCAGCCGGTATCGGGCTTTAAATAGCCCTTCCCGAACGACGTCGTTTCGGGGAGGGCTATTTGTGTAATTAACTAAGGGTTAAATCACGTCCGCAGTCCCTTAATTTGTAATTCTTACATTTTAGTCACTAAATCAAATTTATAATCCTTTTAATTTGGTCTCTAAATTTTATTTATTTACATTTTTGCCCTTAACCGTAATTATAAATATTTTAGATAAAATATGTATTTAGTCCTTTAGTTTTTAATAAATAATATTTTAATCCTGAGTATATATTTTTAATTTATTTTAATCTGATATTCGAATTTTATATAATTTTATTTTAGTCACTAAATTAATAAATAAGGAAAATGGCATGTTTAATCCCTATAGTTTTAAATAATTAATTATGAATTAGGTATTTAATTTTAATTTTATTATAATTTAGTCACTAATTTTAAATATTTTCATTTATTTTACTGCTTTTAAATATATAGTTCTAATTGTATTTTTATTGTTTTAATTTTACTTGTTTATATATTTAAATATTATTTTTATTATTATTATATAGTCATATAAATATATATATAATAAATAATTATTTATAGTTTTTTTTTCATAAATTATTTTTATCATATTTTAATGTTTATTTATTTATTTTTCAATATCGAAGAAAAGGGCAGTCTTAATACAACTGGATGTCCTATTCTGGTATTTTAAAATTAAATATTATAAAAAATTTATATTTTAATTTTATTTAAATTATTATATTAATATTTATTAATATCGAAGAAAATAGCTGTCTTAAGACACCTAGAAGTTCTTTTCTGATATTTCTAAATAAATAAATATTTTATTTATAAATATATATAAATTATTTTTTAATTATAATTTTGAAATAATAGGATTATAAATTAAATGTATTTTTGAAGTTTTAATTTCTAATAATAGAGATAATTTATAATTAAAAAGTACCAATTTTGGGCGTTGTAGGGGTGCTAATCCTTCCCTAAACATAACCGACCACGAATCACTTTTTATTATAAAAAAGAACAAATTTTTGGTTAAAACGCATATCAGTTTATCTTTTAATTGATGTTTTCTTAAAAACTCTTTTAAAATATATTTTTTTAGGTATTCGACCTACCTGACCCAAAAGGCCGATGGCGACTCCCAAATTATTTTCAAAACCATTTATTCACATCATTTTTCCCGCCAAATAAATATTTCGTGCCCGGACGAAAACCGGTTACGACACAGTCTTTAACGCATTCAAGAATGTCGGAAACCGTGAATTCGAGCTTTTGGAATGCTGTCATCCTCCAAGAATTCGAACCCTTTTTCTTAAATGATCTGGCCTTGATTATGGCGGCAGTGACAAATATTACAGAGCATATCAATAGGCCGAGTGCAAAGATTAACTTGAAGTTTCCGGGGACCTTTCTCGGGGTGCCTGTAATTGCAGTGAAATTGCAAGGATTGTTCAAGAGAGAACCACAAAGTTGAGGATTGCCTGCAAATGATGAAGCGTTAAAGACGGAGAATTGGCCAGCTTCCGGTAGCTTCCCGGAGAAATCATTGAAAGAGAAGTCGATAACCGTAAGGCTTTTCATCGACCCTATGCTTCGAGGAATGGCCTGATTTAAATGGTTCCTTGATACGTTCAAGTAACCCAGGATATGCACATTGGAAATCTCAGGTGGAATTGAACCAGAAAGGTTATTCTGGCTCATATCAAGGTAAGTTAGATGAAAACAATTTCCGATTTCGACGGGAATACTACCGGAAAGCGAATTTCTACTAAGATCAAGTTTCAAGACTTGCCTGAGCTCTCCTATAGATGGTGGTATTGAACCAGAGAATTGGTTTCCACTAAGTAGAAGGATTTCAAGAGAAGACATGTTGGAAAGTGAAAATGGCAATGGACCGGAGAGGAGATTGTTCGATAAATTAAGCCGCCCGATCTTAACAGGTTTCGATGATTGATTATGGTTTTCGGCCAATATCCCGGATAGGTAATTGCTCTGCAACTCTGCAAAACTCAACTAGGGAAAGTAGATGAACCCGTCCGGAATGCTACCATTCAAGTAATTCTACCCCAACCTTACTCTAGTGAGACTATAACATCTCCCTAGCTCTTGAGGTATATTCCCGAAGAGGAAATTCTTCATCAAAAGCAATATACTCAGCCGATTCGATGCACGCAAGTCCGAAGGGATCGTGCCGGTGAGCTTGTTACAAATCGAGAAACTGCAGATTCCCATTTCGACCGATATTCTTCGATATAACACCAGTAAAGTTGTTCATCCAAAGCTGCAGAGTTTCCAAATAAGGCAATTCAGCTACGTAGTCCGGAATAGACCCGTGCAACCTGTTCCGAAAGTCGATTGATATGAAGATAGAGTGTATCCAAAGACTGTAAATTTCCCAGTTCTTGAGGAATTGGACCATCTAATTCACAGATTGAGAGATCCATGATAATCAAGCACACCAAATTGCCGAATTCTACAGGGATACCACCTTGGAAAACATTATAATACCCCCAGTAAGCGCTTTCAAGTTCTTGAGGTTACCTAATTCCCCAGGGATTTTTCCATGAAGATCATTCCCCGAGAGCTGAAGATATTCTAACCCCACTAGTGTGCCGTAACCGACGGGATTTCGCCGTAGAAATAATTCCCACCGAGATCCAAGTGCCGGACAGCCGGAGTTTCTTCAACCCATGAACCCCAACCGGCAGTAAAGCAGTGATGTTGTTGTTATAAGCATCAAACACTTCCAGGTTAGCAATACTTTCATAGTTCCAATTCAGATCACCATTGAACTGGTTGTTCGAAATGTTCAGAACCCGAAGCTCACTTAAGTTCGCCATCTCAATGCCGCCGGTGAAGTTGTTGCCGGCAAGAGAGAGGTTAGTCAGTCTATCGAGCTGTGAAATCCAAGTAGAAACAGAGCCGCTCATGTTCATGTCTGTCAGGTCCAACGAAACAACTCGTCCCTCGGAGCAGCTTATCCCGACCCAAGAACATACCGAACTCGGTTCCGAAGAATTCCATGAGCTTAAGAACGGTTCAGGGAACGGAAACCCTTTTCTGAGCGTGACCAAGACATGAAAATCAGTAAGTAATGAAGTAGCAGAAGAAGAAGAAAAAGTGGTTAGACGAGAGAACAATGTCAAAACAATGACAGGGACCATGTTTTCCCTTTGGAAATACGTTTCAAGAGGATGACGTTTGGAAGGATTCAAGAATTCCAACAACAAAAGATTTTCTAGGAAAGGAGGACGGAGAAGTGAAGGAAATCTGAGAAACTTCAAGTGTGTGTATAGGCTTGAGGAATCAATCATCTCCATACAAGAAAGAAGCCAAGCTTCTCCTTTATTTAGCGCTGCTCTTTCTTCTTTTCCCCTTTGGATTATCTCCAACAGAGGAAGAAGAGAAACAGGATATTGAAATTCTACTACTAAAGCAGTACTAATAGTTTCAACTGCTCATTCTTTATCTAAAGATAAAGCTAAGCCTACGAACAGAGAGAATAGAGCAAGGCATTTGTTCAAAGATGAATAATCATAATTTTAAATATAAACTGTAAAATAAATATTTTATTTATTTATTATATATATATATCCAGAGATTGAATCTTATTACGCAATGTAAAAGTCTTTTAATTTTAAACAATTATATATATATATATAATCTTCAAATGCACCGAAGAATAAAAAGCAAAATTAGAATGGATAACAAAATTTTAAAGCCGAGAAATGTAGAGGGGAGAAAGTGGAAGTGATGCTCTGTTTCCTCTACTTCATATGACAAAAACACCCTTTTGCTTTAATCAAGGAAGATTCTTTATTGCTTTGAACGAGAGAGAAGAGTTGGTGGAACTGCACTTTCAGTCATTTTAAAATGGCTAAACTGTCCTGTTTCTTTTCATCAATTGACGACCATCTAATTCCCATTTTAGCCTTTATGTTGTTGTCGCCTCAAAAAAGTTTGAGAATGATTCATAGAAGCAAGGTTCACACAGTAGCAGTGGAGGCTTCTTGATCTTTTGTACTTCTTTGATGTAATATTCATCTTGATTTATGTTTTTTGTACCTCCGGGAACACTTTTTGACGAAGTTCCTAAAAGCTCTTGTACTTAAATATATATCCTCAAATCAACTATGATGTACATACGAGATTTAAACAAGACTTTTAACATGTTCATATAATGTGTCAATTTATTATACCTTAGAATATATTGTTTATTTGAGTTTTTAAACTCGTGTCCCCGAGCACAAACCCTCAAGTCAATTATAATATTAAGATGAGACGTAGATAAGACGTTTGATAAACCCACACGATGTATTAAAATGAAATTTAATATGTGACCACCAAATGTGTTTAGTACGTCAACTTATAAATAGACATAATAGTCTCATGATTTACACATGCACTAAGGATCACTATAAATATCTTTAATCAAGACTAAGAAAAAGTACGACCCTCCTATATTCGATCTCTATCTCTTTCTCTTTCCCCATGATAATTCACTCTTTTACTCCATCAAACACCAGCCAATTGTTATTCTATCACCTAAAGGATTTTAGGTCTTAATTAAAAGGGATAAACTGTTACCAACCAACTAGTCAATTTTGTTTCCGTTAATAATGTATATGAATAGAAAATGGTAAAAGAAAAGAAGATTTAAGACCCGGTGAATATGAACCAAATCCAACAGAGAAAATGCCATTAAAAAATACTTGGGGGCACAGAAAGCAAGTTGTGTGATCAGTGATCATCTTGATGATGCATGCAAGCATGGAGGTCCCATTAAAAAGTGGTTTTCATGATACATATCAAAAGATTATGTTTAAAAATCTTCACTGTCACTGACACCATAGGTTGATAACCTTCTTTTTTTCGAGTATTTCCATGCAAAGTGTGTATACAAACATTAGTAGTAACCTTGTATAAACCAGGAGGGTGATGAGTTTTTAACCTGTGAATTGGAAACATGTGCCTGCAGAGATAGTCATCTAGCAGAAATGGTGAAAAAAAGAAGATGATTATTTAGATATCATTACAAATGTTTGTTGAATGATCAGTGTATAATTATGGGTTTCATAGAGGGAAGGAAACCAGTGGAAGCTTTCTAGGGTTCATCAACTTTCCTTGCTTTTCCCTGTGGAGATGGGACCAAGTCTCTGGTTAATGTGCAATGTTCGAGCTTTAATGGAAGATGGAATAGTCTTAAAGAGGGTGCTCAAAATTAAAAGTAAAGTGTATTTGATCTGCTTTTGATCTATCACTTCAAAAAGAAAAGAAAAAGAAAAATCCATGACCCCCTCTTGTATTAACATGGGAAAGTGTGTTCTTGTAATAACACGAGCTTCACTGCTCTTTTCTTTTGTTTATCTCTTTCATGTGGACAATGTCATATTGTGCTGAGACTGTGAAGGGGGCAAGCGACTTGAGCAAAGGGTGGTTGTGCTTTTGAATTGTCCCTTATTTGTCTAATTGAATGGCCCCTCTAAGGGTCATTGTCCCTATGGCTTGGTTCTGAGAAGTGTTTATGTATATGTGATAAGATTAGCATACAATTGGTGCCTGCAGGAAATTCTTCTACCACAGAAAAATTCCAAGAGGATACATCTCAACTTTGCTTTATCTAATTCTAGCCGGCCTAAATATATTTTTTATGTCTAATCATCTTGTTCGTAGTATTTTGTCAAATCAACCATTTTGTTCAAAGAATGACTCAATGAATTTAACATGTCTACCATTATTAGGTTCCATTGGATCCACCACATATACTCCAAAGTTGTTTGAAACTTCCACCAGTCTGAATCACCTTTGATCACTGTCCTATCTCTCCCATTAATTGGAGTTTCCATTGTTATTTTTTCGTCTATCGAAATCTTCAAAATTCTTAAGATTCTTTGGAATTTCATATCCTCCTATCTGCTACATTCCTTTGATATGATTTGGGATAAGCATTCAACCGAGTTGAATAAAAAAATTTCGAGTTATTTGAGTTGACAAGTCGTATTTTACAACTCAAACTTAACTTTTTTTTCGAGTTAAGTTAAGTTTAAGAAATTTGAGTCGAGTCATTCGAGTTTTTATGCTAATTTTTTGAATTTCTCTAATCATATAAGATATATATACACTATATTCTTTTCACATTATAATGTGATTTAATATATCAAACAAAATCTAAAATTATAAAATACATTCACAATATTATATTTTAAAGAAAGTATTTTGAGGGTAAAATATTGATGATAGTATAAAAGAGTCAGTCAATTGATGGAAAGAAAGAATTTGCAAACAATTGCAATCAAAAGATCAAATTGAGTAAAATGTAAAGTTAAGGGACAAAATAAAAAGGAGAGTACATTTTTAGTAAAAAAAGAATTGAAGTTACATAGGTTTTCTATACTCATATACGAGCTTGTGGTCCAAATTTAGTAAAAAATGGACTTGAAATAAAGGCTGAATTAAAGAAATAAGGAAATTATGAAAAATTAAGGGACTAAATTGAAAACTAAAAGACTTGTTATAAAAAAGAAAAATTGAAAGTACATATGTATTCTACGATAATTTAGGAGCATGTGGTTCAAATTTAAAAAATATACTTAAAATGAAGGAGAAATTGAAAGAATAATAAAATCATAGACTAAATCGTAGAACTACCAAAATACTTAATAATATTTCAGTTTTTCGAGGAACTCAAAATTTTCAAATTTCAACTCAGCTCGAACTTGGAAACTAAATTGATAATTCGAGTTGACTCGAATAAATTGAACAACTCGAATAACTCGACTCGAATAACTTGAAATTGATTTTCTGAGTCGACTTGAGTTTTGCTCATCCTTAAACATAATCACTTATAGAATCATACGTGATCTACCAGAGTTAAATATACCATTTGACATCCAGATCTATTTAGCCAAATTGTCAACAAATAGCCATCATAGCTTGACACTAACCCAAAATAATTGTATATAAATCAACATTTAAGGCTAAAAGAGAAGATCTCTCTAAATCTCTCTCCCTCTCAAATGAGTATTCACCATGTTCTTCGGCGTATTTATTATCTTCTTCTCCTTAATAAAATTATCGGCCATGAATCTTTATCCAAATTGAAAGAGATACAATAAAAAATTGTTACAACTTATTTCTCGCATCAGCAATCACCAACCCTAATTCATGTACCAACAATGGTTTTTAGAACCGGATCGGTTAGCGAACCGGTCATGCTACCGGTTTATTGGTTCAACTGGTCAAACCGGTCCGACCGGTCAAAAAAACTGAAAGACGTCATAATTATTTAAAAAATTAAATAAAATACCAAAAATATTTAATAAAAAATAATTTTTTATATCAGAGTCATATTCAAAGCAAGTCATAACATATATAAGTTAAAAACCATAAAATATAGTGAAACAAAATGATTCAAATTAACTACAACATAATATTTAAGGTAAAACATATTAAATAATAAATATAATTATATAACTATAATTAAAAAATAAATTTGGGGTTAAAAAAATCATAACAAAATGATATTGTTTGGTTTAATTTTTTTTATAAAAACAATCAACATGACTAAGAAACATAGAAGAGCATCCCAAAAGTCTAAAGAGTAAAAATATAAAAACAAAACAATTTCACATTGCTAAGAAACATAGAAGATCATCACAACTAACTTCTATAAATAATAGAGGTAATTTGACATTCAAATCATGGAGCCTTTTGGTGAGCATTGATGAACTATTCTTTCACTTCAATCAAGCTCGAATTTTAGGCTTCAATCGAGTTTCTAATTTTTTTTTGAGTTCAAGTTTCAATATTATATTTCGAGTTTGAGTTGAACTTGATAATTTTTAACTTGTGAGTTTGAGTTGAGTTGAGCTTACTTTTAAAGTTTTTAAATTCGAGTCGAGCTCAGCAATACTCGAGTTCGACTTGGCTCGTTTAACAAACAACGTTGTTTGATTTTATTTTTAAAAAAATAAAATAAAATTCCCGGTTTTTTCTGGTTTTCAGCCGGTCCGGTTTGAACGGTCCAGCGGTTCTGACCGATTCACTAGTAGCGGTTCAACCGGTTTAGATTGAACCGGACTAAGCAACGATTCCCGGTTGAACCGGCTGGTCCGGTCCGGTTTTCAAAACAGAGGTACCAACACAGATGAATCACCTTGGATCGCCAACCCCATTCCATGGACCTACAAGGACGAAGCTACAAAAGCCACAAGGGATTGGTATTCGGTAAATGATTTTGATTACTCCCAAGTACTGAAAGTAATTTGTTTTTGACAAACCCCACGACGAAACATGTGGTCATTGTGATCGTTTTACTGCTTTTCTGGTGAAAACCAGTTACAGTTTCACAACAGATGCATTTTGTACTCTTCTGTATGAATGAATCAATTATAAAGAAGGAAAAATACTTGACCTTGCATCACAACAGAAGTGTGGCAGAGCATGCGAAAAGGGAGAACCATGTTCCTTATATTTCACTAGAAGTTGTTGTTAAAGCTGCTTTGAGTGTTACAGATTTTGTTCATTTATTCCTGAGCTGTAGCATAAATGACATGTAAGAGAATATGTAGTACTTTTCAAAGATCAATCGTGTCCGGGAACAGAAAATACAGATTGGGATTCGAATTATATTTTGATCCGACTTAAAAAAAAACATGAGAAGAGTTGTTCGTAGATACTGTCGTATTCAAAGACAAAACAGGCACTTGCTTTGCTTGTCTGTCCCTGTGTATCTATTACCAAAAGATCATGGTACGACAGATAAATGTTGAGAGTAGTGCACGATGAAGGCGAAGCGGCGTGCCCCAGAAAGCACCAGTTGATGAAGAGGATAGTGCATTGTTTATATCAATCGATGTCACCTGACCCCATGCCCCATGCCCTACATCACCATGCATTCATACATACATACGTGGGTGTTTTCTAGTGGTTTTTGATCCATTTCCCACCTGAGTTTGGATACAATTATTCACGGATATGGAGTTATTGAAATGTGACAAGGAATTAGTGGTGTTTGGTAGATCATGGAATTGAAAGATGTGATGCTTCAATAGTTCAATATGATAATGGAAAGGTTTTATATTATTATGGTATACAAATTACGATGCTCATGAGTGAGGTTGAGTCAAGATGCTGATTCATATCGATTAAATTCGAAAATTAAATTCTTTTACTATTATTTGATTTGATATGTATTTAAAAAGGTCCTATCTGACTTTAAGTCTGACTCAATATTTTAAGTCAAAACCTGCACTGGCACCCAATTCACTCTAAATATATATACAAAATTATTTTTTATTAGGTAAAATAAGGGATAATTATAATATTCTATTAAGTCAGGTTGAACTCTTTAACTTTAAACCCGATCTCACCCTTAAAAAATCCTACATAATATGATTTAAACTTGAATTTTCAAAATAAAAACGACTCGAAATAGAATATATTTTATACTCTCTATCAAACTAGGTTTTCTACTGTCTATAATCACTTTGAATTAGATTGAATTTGGATCAAGCTCTATCATGTTATAATTTATCTCATTATCAACTATAAATCATTTATCACTCTATTTATGAATTATAAGGAGGAGATTGCGATTTAAAATACAAAATCAATATAGGGATATGTAAAGAGCACCATTGTCCATTGATTGGGGTGGGGAGATGACCGACAGGTAAGGGTGTCCTAGCAGATGGACGCTACCCACACATTGAAACCTTTATTCAAAAGATGCCTGCGCTGCTGGCTTGCCTTGAGTTTACTTAAAGGCCTAAAGGAAGTATATATGAGCCCTTATATTATGGAACCTTTGGCAAAGAAAAGAGAAACAGAAACAGAAAAATAATACATCTTCTAAATAAAGCAAAGTTTGCCCTCAACTTTCATGGGAGGCGTGCTCTGAATAGACTACATAATTTCTTCATATTTTAGAAACTTTCATGAAAGTGTACACATAATAGCAAGCAAATCAATCCCGGAGTCGTAGAACCACGCATAGAGGCTGAAACCAACAACTTTCACACCTTCCTAGTGAGGTAGCGAATATGGCTGTAAATAATACTTGACAGATCGTGAATTACTCGAGTTTGGTTCAGTCAACATTCGAATTGAATGGATTTGACTTCAGTTCTTAATGATTTGAAGTAACTATTTGATACCCGACTCGAAAAACTCACGAGTAACTTGAAAAAAACAATATTGAATTTTTATTTTTTTAAATATATATAAGGTTTTTATGTATTTAAGGTTCAAGTTTGGACTCGAATTTGAGTTTCAATTGAGTTAAGTTTGAGAATGATTTGAGTTCAAATTTTTTCGAGCTTCAATTTTTTATTTTTTATTTGAATCGAACTTGACAGTTTTAAGCTCGCAAATCTATGAGTCGAGTCAAACTCAACTTTAAGCTTCTTGAGTTGAAACTGACTTAATAAGATTCAAGTCTGACTCGACTAGTTTGTATTCCTAAAAATTAGCGATGACTCATGGTTTTTTAGCTCAATAGGGCAAACAATTTTATTAATTAGCCCAATGGAACATATTGAAGTTTATTTTGGAATCTACGACATTTGCTACGACATTTGCTACAATATTGAAGGAACTCGTCACCTTGGCATGGCGAGTTCCATTAAAATAATATTACTTTTTTTTTTAATTTAAAATGTTTTATAAAAAAAATATAGAAAATAATGGAACTCATCATGTCGAGGTGATGAGTTCCAATGATCATTTTAGCAAAAATAAGTAGTTATTTATAGCCATTAGCCAATGACATTATTTTTTTGAATTGATGGAACTCATCATGTGGGCATGACGAGTTCCAAAGGTCATTTTGACAAAATTTTCATTATAAATAGAAGTGGGGTAAGTTGATAGAGTCTATATGATAGTGAAATCATACATTTGTGGGAGAATATTATGAATTTTTTTAATGGTTTATTTGGGTTTGATTACTCAGACATAGATGATTCATATTCGAGCTCGTCTTCAGATGAGAGGTGAATAAAGGAGGCAATGAAATCGATATTTGATCAACATAAGGAGAGAAGGAAACTTGAAGAAGAGAATAAGGATATGAAAATCAAGGAGGAGGAGGAGGAGAAGAAGTATGAAAACTTATCGATCCACGTAGCGAATGACTTATAGAAAAGAATGAAAAAATAAAAATAATAACGTAGAAATTGAGAAAAAGAAGAAGATGGAAAGTTGTTTTTATGTTGAAAAATGTTTTAAATATGTGTATGAATTTCTATTTAGTTAAAACTTATTTATGAGAAGTTTGTAATTACGTATGAAAAGTTAAAATCTAGATGATTAATGATGTTCATAAATTATCCGAAAAAAGTACAACGGGCAACATGATAACAAAATTACAAAGGTTTTATCAGCCCAATCAATATTTAGAAAGATGTGGACAATACTTTCTGTTGTTCCCGTCACAGACAACTGCCATTTTTAATGTCAAAATAAATTCTTTCTTCTCAATTAATAAATATAGGAAATACGTAGTAAAGAGAAGTAAGGGTCAATCCTTAGGGACTTAGAAAATTCCAAATTTCTATCTGAATAGTTTAAATCAGGCGATAAGTAGTTAAAATGGAGGGTTTTGGTAAAAAAAGATTAAATAATAAAAAATGATTTAAAGAAAAAAATAAAAATAAAAATTGAAGGTTGAAAATGAATATGGTAAAACAGCCTCAAGCCTCGCTTTGACTCAATTTCCTTCGGATCATCGAATTAGATTTTCCCTTCGAGATTCACGTCGGTTACTTTATCTACAAGGGCAATCCTCGTGACTCTATTTTGTATACCGAATACCCAAGGTAATCTTTGATTCTGGCTTTGGAAATTGATATGATCAACATCAATTTTCGTAGATCAATAATCGTTTAAGTTCGTGAAGACCGACTTGGATTGTTGTTTCAATAACTACTAATTTCGATCTCAATTTCCTCTTGGCAAGACTATCGCACCAAGTGTGTTCCCAGGAAGTTGAATGTGCTTTCAATAAGCTGATCCTTCCTCCCACACATTTAATCGCAACAACATCTTGACCAAAGTCAATCTTTGATTTTGAAAACTGTTTTGATTTTGAAAAATAAGTGCAGGGATTGAGAGAGATATTCCGAAGTTATTAAGGTGCTTTTCAATTCTCACGTTGGAATTGAGTTATTGCTTCAGCTCTCGGCTTATGAGAAAATTAGCTAAGCATGAAAAAAGTCATACTTAGCATGTTTAAAAATAAAACTCAAAATAAAAGAAAAATGAAAACTCGAAAAGAAAATAAAGGAGATAACTTTATAAAACTAGAAAGGAGAAGAAGAAGATTGTAATATGAGTTGTGTCTTTAGGCTTACCCCAATATGGTATTTATAGCCTCTAAAAACCTAAGTATAAACAAAGAAATTAAATTAAAAATAATCCTAAAGATAATTCCAAATGTTTTATAAATTCAAACTTTAAAATTTAAAAATAAGTCTCCTAATATAATTCTGGCCATCCATATTCTAGAATGCGCTGATTAGATCTTTTAGAAACTACCACGTCAGACCGTGTCATTCCCAGAGCCATGCCCATGTCTCTAGCCGTGACCAAATAATAAAAAAATGTATATTGCACCCATTTTACTATTAAATATGGAAAGTAAGACTCTACACGAAAATAAGCATAACACAGCCAAATTAGCAACAATAAATTCATAAGATCGAAGAATTAACGAGAAAATATTATCGATTCAGAACACTCATCAAATTCCCCCTCACTTATCTCATGCTTGTCCTCAAGTATGATATAATCAAATCAGTCAAAAATTCTATTTACCTTTCTTTGTCAAGTTTCACATTCAAGGAAGCAAGGTAGAGATCACAATAATTATTCAAGTCGAAATACAAATCAATTGAACATCACCAATTGGAACAAGTTAAATGCAATTGTAACATCCATTCATTCATCAATATCAATGCTTATAACTCAACAACTTACCGTGATTCACTCAAAGCACTCAATGTGTTTGGGGTATAGAAACACTCAATGTCAGAACCGACACGATATTACCATAGGCATGCAAGTAAATCAAATTTCCACTACTAATAAGAACAAGATGCATAAATCAAAGGGTCTTTTATTGGTTGTAACGGGGCTTAGTTAAAGGTGGGGAAAAAGGCTAAATAATATGGCTAAAATTCAAGTCAAGGAACTAACAAATAACAAGTTCAACTCCATCAAAACATTAAGCACAATAAGATAAAAAGAAAAACCATCAAACAACAACTTTCCTTTTGAAATAAATTTGATTTTTTCCCGCATTTTTTTTGTTTTGTTTCTGTTTTTTCTCATGTTTTTTCTCCTTTTTTCCGAATTGTAATTGTCTTTTTTTTTCAAGGAGCATACATCGGATTAATTGTCCACTTGCCCTGAAAAGGGGTAGAAAAGAGTAATAAAATAAAAAGGCTCAGGTTTATGAATATGGTGAAAACAAAGAATGGAAATAGGCTCAAGAGTGGTTAATTAGGGGAAAATGCATTGGCAGACAATTTTAGTAGGGAAAATGAAATGGTTAATCCTAAGGTTCCCAAATCATTTTAAGCATCATGTTCATGTGTAATCTCGATAATATTTAAAATATATGTTCTAGAATACCAATGTCAAATTCGACACACTCAATCCAACAAAATGAAAGCAAAATAATATGCTCGTAAAGGCTCAAATATCACCAAATTCTTTTCATGCATTGATCTAAGCATATTTCAACCAATAAAATCATGGAATATAACAAGAATACCAACTTGATCACAATTCACGATATCCGCTATTAAGAATATCATAACCTAAAAAATTATGTGTTCTCAAACAATCATGACATTCCAAAAATATTCAACAAGACAAAGGAATTCAATGAATTTTTTTTCGCAAATCCAATCAACAAATACTAGCATCAAAACATAAAAATAAGCAAAATGAAATTCAACCTAGACTCTACTCCCCCTCATTTAAAGAGTTTTTTCCCAAAACGTAAAACTAAAGAGAGGAGAAGAAATATAGTACTCCCTGGATTTCCTGTCGACCATGGCCACGGCCGCGGTGGGAGGCGCTGGGACAAAGATATTAAAGAATTTCAGTAATGTCTGTCTCAATGGAGTAGATACGGTTGTGGACTTCATCCATTTGTGTTTGCATGTTTGGGAGAGGTGTTGCAGGTGGCGGTTGTTGCGCATTATGTGGAACAAAAACTTGCTCGCTGCGAGGAGTGATGACACTAGGGGGAACAAAGTATGGTGCACTCGCGGTTCCAACAAGTAATCCCATAGAGTCCAAGCATCGCTCATCCAAGGCATATGTAGAAAAAGCATAAGTAAACCTAGTAACATCAAAATTAGCGATGCGAGAGGCTAAATGAGTAATGTAAGAGCCAATGATAAGTGGGCGATTGGACCGAATAATGATCTCAAAAGCCCGAGTAAACCAAAATCCTAAGTTCACCAGCTGGTCGGTGGACATGCACCATAAAAAAAGTTCAACCCGACTCAAGGAGGAAGACGAGTCATTTCGGCTGGAATAATTGTAGGCGAGGAAACGATGTATGTAGCATAAGGCCGGGTCGACTATAAGATGAGATCGAGTCGAGTGAGCATTGAATGTATGACCAGCCAAACCGGTAAGTGTCTCATAGGCCATATCAGCATCAAAATCCTATGAAATCTCAAGCAAAGCTGTCAGATACGCATGATTTGTGACAGATGTCACGAACCCCATAGATAGATTAAATTCAAAAATAGACATTGAAAAATAGTTTCCGCATAATCGAAATGTAACGACATCAGGAGAGATAACATTAATAAGACGATTATGAGAAAAAGTAAAAGTGGTATAAAATTCTAAGACAAGTTCATAAAACGTTCCACAATTAAGCATCGGATATAAAGTCTAACCAATGGCAGTAAAATAAGCATGGACAAATTCACATAAATGCAAAGTTTCTAAGGTTCGAGTCGGAATATATTTACTTACACGAAACGAACGATGTTTTACCGACTTAAAACAAACCAACTCCTTGTCAGTGAATTGCAAGTAACCTTCCAAAGTCTCTGGTAGGGAAAGCATACGACCGACCTTGTCAGTTGCGTTCGGGATTCTCATAGGCAGGCAGTGGACTTCTAGGAGCAAGGAAATCACCCAGGCTAGAGGAATGGGCCGGTGAAGCGTGTTGCCCGGGTTGTTGTTGAGAACTCGATGTCGTAGGAGATGGATCCGGGGGTGGAAAACTAGCGCTGAAATCCTCTGTAAAACCATAAATTGGATGGTACATTAGCAAAGGTTGAACATAAATAGGAGTGAAATTTACCTCCGGTGCACTATCATACATGGCCAAAGTCATGGAACACGTCAGGAAACCCAATGGACACAGATGAGATGAAGACGTTCTTACAGTGGGCATGGACTGGAACAATAGAGAAGGGGAGTGCGGCGGTGACAGACCGCGAGCAGTGCTCAGCCCGAGGCGTAATAAAGCGGTGGGTGCAAACGCCAAGTGATACGGCGAAGGTGGAGCGTTTGGAATATTGCCCCGGCATCACGCCAGACGAACAGGAGGTGGCGGTGGAACGGAGTTGGAATCGATTGGTATGGCGACAAAAGTCGGCGCATTGAAGCGGCGACGTCCCCCAAGGACGATGGGCGGAGGAGTCGCGACGTCGTCCGGTTGGTTATTTGTATGAACCATCTTGAGTTGGGGTTTTATTTGGGAGGAGGTGAAATCGATGATGAAAATGCAGGTTCGTGTACGGCAATGAAGGGGTGAGGGTGGATGATTTTTGGGGGGTTTCATTTAGGAGGAAGGAAAAATTTGGGTGTTTTAATTTGGTTATGCTGTGCGTGGGGGGTGTTTGAAGTTAAGTGAAATTTGGTTTTGATAAGATAAAAAGGGAGTTTAAAAATTTAAAAGGTGAGGTGATAGGAAAAAGGGTGAGGTCCATGGTAAAAAAAAAGAGAGAGGAGATAGGGTGAGGCAGGCGACAGAATGTCTACAAAAATTGGGGGAAATGATATGGGTTTTGCTAACGTGCGCCAGCCATCAAAAGGTTGTGCTAACGTGCGTCATTTAATGAAACTGTGAGCACGGGCTGGAACAGATTCTTCCACTGCTCTACGCGAAAAGGGTTGCTACTCAGGGATCGAATTTTGTCACTGTTCGAATATAAATCTACAATTCTACCTCGTTTAAGCTCGATTGAGAACATTTAGTTCCTGAAAAATAAAAGAAATAATTAAAATAGATTTTCTTAACCAAAATAAAATAAAATAAAATAAAATAAAAATGCAATGAAACAATGGTTTGCCTCCCATAAAGCGCTTTTGTTTAACGTAGTTGGCTCGACGACCTGATTCAGACTACATGTTCTTCTAAGTTGAGATCTTCAATTAAGAAAGTCTGACTATTCACATAATATGGTTTTATTCTATGTCCATTGACTTTAAATCGAGTGCTCGAATCATCTTCAAGTTCGACTGCGCCATGAGAAAAATTTCAGTTACCGTATAAGGTTCACTCCACTTCGATCAAAGTTTTCCTGCAAAAAGTTTTAACTTTGAATTAAAAGAAGAGCTTTTTGTCTGACATAAAAAGATTTAAAAGCAAGTTTTCGATCATGAAATTCTTTTGTTTTGTCTTTATATATCCTAACATTGTCGTAAGCATATCTCCATATTTCCTCAAGTTCCTGTATATGTAAATTCTGTGTTTTTCTAACCGCTTCCAATTCCATATTGCATTTCTTAACAACCCAATAAGCCTTGTGTTCCAGCTCGACTGACAAATGACATGGCTTACAGAATACAAGATTATATGGCGACATGCCGATAGGTCCTTTATATGCAGTTCGATAAGCCTATAAGGCATCAATTAATTTCAAGCTCCTATCCTTGCGATTTGACTTGACTATTTTTTCAAGAATTATATTTACTTCACCATTTGATATTGCTGCTTGTCCCTTTTTTTTTAGAATGATAAGCCGTGACAATTCTGTGATTTACTCCATACTTTTTCATAAGTGCATCAATTACCCGGTTGATGAAGTGTGTGATGCGGTAGCTTATTATCGCTTTTGGTGTGCCAAATCTAGAAAAAATAATTTTTTTTAGAAACTAAAAAGTAGCTTTGGCATTGTTAGAGTGGCTTTAGCTTCTACACACTTTGAAACATAGTCAACCGCAAGAATTATATAACAATTTCCAAAGGAAGAAACAAAAGGACACATATAATCGAGTCCCCAAACATCAAATATTTCACATATATGAATAGGATTAAGGGGCATTTTGTTTCTTCGAGTCAAATTACATGCATGTTGGCAATTATCATAGGATTTACAAAACAAGTAAGAATCACAAAAAATATGAGTCCAAAAGAAACAACATTCCATAATTTTATGAGCAGTCCGCTTTGGTCCGAAATGTCCACCACATGAATAAGAATGACAAAAATTTAAAATTGAGTTTACCTCGCTTTCAGCAACACATCGTCGAATTACCTAGTCTGAACAATGCTTCCAAAGATACAGATCATCCCAAATGAAAAAACGAGATTCTCTTTTAATACGGTTTACTTCGGCTCTCGTCAAAAAAGATGGCAATTTACTTGTAGCTAAGTAATTAACTATATTTGTGAACCAAGGCATTGACTTATGCACCATCATTAAGCTTTCCTCTGAGAATTACTCACAAATATGAGGATCAACTGTAGTGATTGGAAGCCGACTTAAGTGATTGACACCAAATTCTCACATCATTTCTTATCTTTGATTTCCAAATCAAATTCTTGGAGGAGTAAGATCCAACAAATTATTTTATGTTTCACCTCTTTTCTTCTAAGAAAATACTTCAAGGTTGCATGATCAGAGAAATCAACAACTTTAGTGCCAAGAAGATACAATCTAAATTTATCTAATGTAAAATGATAGTGAATAGTTCTTTTTTGTTGTTGAATAATTCTATTGCACGAAATATAAGGTGCGGGATGAAATTGCGATAACGTGAGGTTCTTTATTGACCCTTTGTCTAAGTACGACTCCAACACTTCCATCTGAAGCATCACACATGACTTCAAAGGGAAGGTCCCAATTTGGCAATTGGACTATGAGTACCTAAACCAACTTCTCTTTTAAAATGTCAAACGCTTCTCTACATTGTTGATCAAAATTGAAGATTTTAGCTTTCTATAACAATTCGCATAATGGTTGCACCACCTTGGATATGTCCTTAATGAACCTGCGGTAAAATCTTGCATGACTAAGGAAAGAACGGATATCCCTCACAGTAGTGGGATATGGAAGTGAACGTATTATATTGGTTTTTGCCTTGTCTACCGTAATTTCTTTTGAAGAAACAATATGGCCTAGAATTAAACCTTTATCAGCCATAAAATAACACTTTTCGTAATTTAAAACAAGGTTAAATTCTAGGCACCGATGCATCACATTTGTTAACTTTAATAGACATTCATTAAATGAATGACCGTAAACAATGAAGTCATCCATGTAGACTTCAATATATTTCTCAATATAATCTGAAAAAATACTAATCATACACCTTTGGAATGTGGCAGATGCATTGCAAAGTTCGAAAGGCATTCGTCGGTAAGTAAATGTGCCGAACGGGCATGTGAATATCGTCTTTCCTTGGTCTTCAGGTGATACTAGAATTTGGATAAAACCTGAAAAATCCATCAAGACAACAATAATGAGTCTTACCGGATAATATTTCTATCATTTGATTTCTGAATGGAAGAGAAAAATGGTCTTTCCGGGTTAATAAATTTAACTTCATGTAATCAATACAGATCCTCCATCCATTCTAAACTCGTGTTTGTACAAATTCTCCTTCAGAATTTTTGATCACAGTAACTCCTATTTTTTTAAGAACTACATGTATCAGACTTACCCATTTACTATCCGAAATTTTATATATAATATTTGCATCAAGGAGTTTTTGTATCTCTATTTTTACCACTTCCATCATTGGTGGATTTAGCTGACGTTGGCCTTCAGGGGTCGGTTTTAATTTTGTGCATACATGTGGATGGACTTAATCCTTTTTTGTTGGTGATAGTCCATCCTATAGCCTCATTGTGTGCTCGTAAAATCGATATTAAATCTTTTTCTTCTTCTTTGACCAATTCTTTCTATATGATAACTGGAAAAGTGTTATTTGCCCCAAGAAAAACGAACTTCATGTGATCCGGTAACGGTTTTAGTTCAACTTCAGGCGCCTGCAAAACAAAGGCAGAACCTTAGGCTTAGAAGAGATCAAACTGGAAAAGTGTTATTTGCCCCAAGAAAAACGAACTTCATGTGATCCGGTAACGGTTTTAGTTCAACTTCAGGCGCCTGCAAAACAGAAGGCAGAACCTTAGGCTTAGAAGAAATTAATTTTAATTCGGCATAATCTGAATATATTTCCTCATCATGATCTTCTAACTCCCTGTATAGATCAAAAGAAAAATTAGTCCTTAAAAATTCATCAACTAAAGGATCAATAATATCAACAGAGTTTATACTCTCCACTTTGTCAGGATATCTGATGAGTGTTTAGAATCGTCAATCTTTGCTCGTTATTTCTTCGGTTTTGTGGAATTATTGCTGCTAAATTGGTCGTGTTATGTTTGTTTTTGTGCAAATCCTTACTTTCTAGAATTAGTGACAAAACAGGCGTATTCTACATTTTTTTATTATTTGGTCACGACTTGAGATATGGGCACGACTCTGGGTAGGACGTGGTATGACGTGGCAGTTTCTAGAAGGTCCAGTCAGTGACGGTTTATAGAAGACTTCCTTCGCACGCCTTCTGGAAGATTGACGAGCAGAGTTGTATTAGGAGACTAGTTTAAGTTTGAATTTAAATTAAAAACAATTATCTTTATGATTATTTTATTTATTTTCTTTGTTTATCCTTTAGGCTTTGAGAGGCTATAAATACCCATTTGAGGTAAGCCTAAACTCATCACTCAAATTACAATCTTCTTTTCTCTTTAGTTTTATAAAAGCTTTTCTCTTTTTACTTTTCAAGTTCTTTTCATTTTTCTTTTATTTTCAAGTTTTGTTTTTATTATGCTAAGTATGACTTTTGTCATGCTTAGCTAAATTTTTCATAGGGCGAGAGCTGACGCGATGACTCAATTCTATCGGGAGAATTGAAACAAGCCCTTAATATCTTTGGAATATATCTCTCAATCTCTGCGCTTATTTTTCAAAAACCAAAACAGTTTTTAAAATCAAAGATTGACTTTGGTCAAGAGGTTGTTGCGATTAAACGTGTGGGAGGAAGATTAGGCTTATAGAAAGTAATTCGACTTCCTGGAAACACACTTGGTGAGATAGCTTCGCCAAGAGGGATTTGAAATCGGAATTGACAGTTATTGAAGCAACAATCCCGAGTCGGTCGCCACGAACTTAAACGAAAATTGATCTACGACAATTGATGTTGTTAGAATCAATTCCCGAAGCTAGAATCAAAGATTGCCTTTTGTATTCGGTATACAAGATATAGTCATGGGGATTGCCCTCTTAGACAAAGTAACCGACGTGAATCCCGAAGAGAAAATCTTATTTGATGATCAGAAGGAAATTGAGTCAAAGCAAGGCTTGAGGCTATTTTACCATATTTATTCACAATATCTATTCTCTTATTTTTATTTAAATTGCTTTTATTTATTTATTTTCTTTTATTATTTAAATATCTCATTACCAAACCCCCCATTTATTACATTCACGCCTGGTGTAAACAAACTGAACAAAGTTTATAATTTTCTAAGTCCTTGTGGAATCGACCCTGACTTCTCTATACTACGAATTTCCTTATTTATTATCCGAGAAGAAGGAATTTTATTTGACATCGAAAACGACAGTTGTCAAATTGGTGTCGTTGTCGGGGACTTCGCCAAAGTTACAAATTTTTTTGTTTGCTTTTGATTTATGACCAGGACTAATCCGGGAGCATTAGTGGAGTACGACCCAAAGATCGAAGCCAAAGCTAGTAGACTCCACGAACAGACGCTTCGGGAAAGAATGAGACAACAAACAAATCCAGAAGAAGAATCAAATTCAGGTGATACAAATCAGATGGCCGAACCTACTATTCGGGAGTTAGCCGCGACACCTATTGAACAAGGGCCTTTGAGCATTGATTTTCCCCAAGGCGAAACTCCATACCAGTTAAAAACTGGTCTTATTCATCTCCTCCCTACATTCTGAGAATTACCAAACGAGGATCCACACACAAACATCTCATGGAATTTCATATGGTCTGTACCAGCATGAGACCACAGGGAGTAACCGAGGACCAAATCAAACTTAGAGCTTTTCCTTTTTCCTTAGCCGAATCGGCTAAGGAGTGGTTATTTTATCTTACCCCTAATTCTATTACTACATGGGCTCAAATGACTCGTCTTTTTCTTTATAGGTTTTTTCCTGCGGCAAAAGTAAGTGAACTACGAAGAAGAATACTTGGAATCAAGCAGCTTGATGGAGAGTTACTTTACGACTACTGGGAGCGGTTTAAAAAGTTATGTTCTAGTTTCCCACAACATGGGTTAACTAAACAAACACTCCTTTAATACTTTTATGAAGGACTATCTCCCCTGAAAATGAAGATGATCGATGTTGCCAACGGTGGAGCCTTGGTGAATATGACTCCTACTGAGGCTAGGGACTTAATATCGACGATGGCCGTAAATTCATAACAGTTCCATGCAAATAATGAACCTTCTCGAAGGGTTCATAAGATAAGTTCATCTTCCTTATAAAATAAAATAGATAAGTTAACTGAAGTCGTAAATTCTCTTGTTGCAGGGAAAACAAGACAAAACCGATTATGTGGAATATGTGCATTATGTGCATTACCTGATCATCCGACAGACAGTTGTCTACTGATTCAAGATGACACAATAGCTCAAGTCAATGCAGTCAGAAATTTTCCGGGACCTCCTCAAAGAGATTATAATCTCTATGGCAATATATACAATCCAGGATGGAGGGATCATCCAAATTTCATCTATGCTCAGAACTCGAGACCAAATCAAGGTTATCAGGCGAGACCACCTCCACCACCACAACAACCGCAGAAGACATCACTAGAGTCGATTATCGAGAGGTTAACACTTTTCTAGGAAATATTCCAAACTCGAACTGAAGCCCACTTACAAGAGATAGACAAGCAGGTGAGCCAACTAGCTCAAACTGTAGGCTGCTTGGAATCACAAGGTAAGCTTCCATCTCAAACTGAAACAAACCCGAGGGAGAACGTCAGCGCCATCACTCTTTAGAGCGGTACAATAGTGGTGCCACCTGTTCCATCAAACGAAGCAACCCAAAAAGAGAAGAAGACTGATGATTCAGGGTCCCAGAAAGAGAATGATGAAGAGCAAATAGACGACTCGACACCATCTCCCTATGACGTGTCACCGCCTTTTCCATTAAGGTTAGTTAAAAAGGATAAAAAAACTGAGGAAAAAGAAATATTAGACGTACTTCGGAAGGTGGAAGTTAACATACCTCTCCTTGAGGTTATCCGGAAAGTTCGAAGGTATTGCCAAGTTTTGAAGGATCTCTGTACGACTAAAAGGAAGCTTACCAGGGTCGAGAAAGTGGATTTAGGTGCGAACGTCTCAGCAGTTTTCCAACGACCGCTTCCCCGAAGTATAAAGACCAAGGTATGTTTTCAATAACTTGTAAAATTGGTGAGGTTAAAATTAAGCGAGCTATGTACGATCTAGGTGCCTCTATCAATGTAATGCCTCTCTCCGTCTATAATTTAATTTCCACCAAGACTTTGAAGGAGACGACGGTTACACTTTAGCTAGCCGACAAATCAATTATTTATCGTGAATGACTCATAGAAAATGTTCTAGTAGAGGTTGAAGACTTAATTTTTCATGTTTATTTTTATGTGATCGATATGGAAAATGATCGTAGGAACAATGGTTCTGAAATCCTCCTCGGTCGTCCCTTTCTGAGCACGGCAAATGCAAAAATTGACGTTCGAAACGGTATTCTTACTATGGAGTTCGACGGTGAGATCGTAAAATTTGATGTTTATAAAGCAATGAGATATCCGTAAATTTGCATAGTATTAATTTTGTTGGCGTTATTAAACCTGTTGATGATGTATCTAACTTTACTGATGATTTATGCAAGAAATCGGATGATAAAAAAGACGACATAAGGGAGTTGAAAAATATTTTATTTTTTGATTCAGATTTGATCTTAACTCCTTTAAAAACTAAAGATTTACCCTCCCTTTTACAGACACCAAAAATTAATTCAAAACCATCGAGGAATCGTTAGAAGAAAACATTTTTTGGTAAAAAAGATGTTTTGACTACCATTCTTTTTTACAGGATTTTTAATTTGGGAAATATTTGAAGAATTCTTTATGATAATTTTCAAATTTCTCATAAGAAATTTCTAGTTGGAGAAAGAGAATGAAGTGGAAGCATTTGTCATGGAACTTGTAGTCTGAATCAGGTCGTCGAGCTAACGACGTTAAACAAAAGCGCTTCATGGGAGGCGACCTATTGTTTTCAATTCCGTTATATTTTTTATTTTATTTTTTGTTCAAGCATGTTTTATTTAATTTTTATTTTTATTTTGCAGGAACCGATTTTTTTATTATTCAAACTTGAACGACGAAGATTTACGAAATTATGATTCAAACAGTGCTAATTTTGGAGACAACTGAGTAGTGAACAGTTGAATAAATAAGAAAAAATAATGCCCCAGCCGTGCGCACCGTTTCATTAAATGGTGCACGTTAGCACACTCCTATGGAGACCGTCGCACGTTAGCAAAACCGACATGAAATCCGAGGAGTATTATATCCCTTCTCTTGTACTTTAGTTTTACGTTTTGAGGCAAAACGCTTTAAGTGAGGGGGAGTAGAGTGTAGGATTGAATTTCCCTTTTCTTATCTTTATGTTTCGATGCTAGTATGTGTTGGTTGGATTTGTCGGAAATTTCGTTGAATTTCTTTGTTTTGTTGAAAATGTTTGGAATGCTATGCTTGTTTAGGTTAGGATGTTCTTGATAGCGAATAGCATGAATTGTGATAAGTTTGTGTTTTTGTGATATTCCATGACTTTGTTGGTTGCAATGTTATTAGCTCAATGCATGAAACAATTTGGTGAGATTTGAGCCTTTACGAGCATATCATTTTCGCTCTCATTTTGTTGGATTGAGTGTATCAAATTTGGCATTGATATTCTAGAACCTGCATGTTGAATACTGTCGAGATTACACATAAACATGATGCTTAAAAATGATTTTGGCACCTTAGGATTAACCATCCCGTTTCCCCAATATATTGCATACCCATGCATTTCCCCCCTTAGTTAACCACTTTTGAGCCTATTCTCGCTTCTTTGTTTTCACCATATTTTATAAACCCGAGCCTCTTTATTTTAAGCCTCTTTTCTACCTATTTCAGGGCAAGTGAATAGTTAATCTATTGTATGCTCCATCGAAAAAAGAGAAAAAAAATAGCAGTTTGAAAAAGAAAAGGAAAAAAATATTGTTCGAAAAAAAAGAAAAAGAAAAAAGACATGAAAAAATGGAAAACGAAACAACAACAAAGAGAAAAAAATGTAGTTCGAAAAGAAATTTGTTGCTTGATATGTCGTCTTTTTATCTTGTTGTGCTTAATGTTTTGATGGAGTTGAAATTATTATTTACCTTGAATATTTAGCCATATATTTAGCCTTTTCCCCACCTTTACCTAAGCCTTGTTACAACCAATAAAAGACCCTTTGATTTATGCATCGCGTTCTCATTAGTAGTGGATATTTGATTTACTTGCAGGCCTATAGTAATATCGTGTCAATTCTGACATTAAGTGTTCCTTTACCCCAAACACATTGAGTGATTTGAGTGAATCCCGGTAAGGAGTTGAGTAATGAGCATTGAGATTGATGAATGAATGGATATTACAATTGCACTTGACTTGTTCCAATTGATGATGTTCAATTGATTGATTTCTTGACTTGAATTGTTATTGTGGTCTCTATCTTGCTTCCTTGAATATGAAACTTGACAAAGAACGGTAAATGAAACTTTTGATTAATTTGATTAATCATAGTTGAGGACAAGCATTAGATAAGTGAGGGGGAATTTGATGAGTGTTTAGAATCATCAATCTTTGCTTGTTATTTCTTCGGTTTTTTGGAATTATTGATGCTAAATTGGTCGTGTTATGTTTGTTTTCGTGCAGATCCTTACTTTCCAGAATTAGTGACAAAACGGGTGCATTCTTCATTTTTTATTATTTGGTCACGGCTTGAGACATGGGCACGACTCTGGGCATGACGCGGTTTGATGTGGCAGTTTCTAGAAAGTCCAGTCAGCGACGATTTCTAGAAGACTTCCTCTACACGCCTTCTGGAAGATTGAAGAGCAAAGTTTCATTAGGAGACTAGTTTAAGTTTGAATTTAAATTAAAAAAGAATTATCTTTAGGATTATTTTATTTATTTTCTTTGTTTATCCTTTAGGATTTGAGAGGCTATAAATACCCATTTGGGGTAAGCCTAAACTCATCACTCAAATTACAATCTTCTTTTCTCTTTAGTTTTATAAAAGCTTTTCTCTTTTTACTTTTCAAGTTCTTTTCATTTTTCTTTTATTTTCAAGTTTTGTTTTTAATATGCTAAGTATGACTTTTGTCATGCTTAGCTAAATTTTTCATAAGCCGAGAGCTGACGCGATGACTCAATTCCACCAGGAGAATTGAAACAAGCCCTTAATATCTTCGGAATATCTCTCTCAATCTTTGCGCTTATTTTTCAAAATCAAAATAGTTTTTAAAATCAAAGATTGACGTTGGTCAAGAGGTTGTTGCGATTAAACATGTGGGAGGAAGATTCGTCTTATAGAAAGTAATTCGACTTCATGGGAACACACTTGGCGTGATAGCTTCCCCAAGAGGGATTTGAGATCGGAATTGAAGGTTATTGAAGCAACAATATGAGTCGGTCGCCACGAATTTAAACAGAAATTGATCTATGACAATTGATGTTATTAGAATCAATTACCGAAGCCGGAATCAAAGATTGCCTTGGGTATTCGGTATACAAAATAGAGTCACGGGGATTGCCATAGACAAAGTAACCGACGTGAATCCCGAAGAGAAAATCTTATTCGATGATCATAAGGAAATTGAGTCAAAACAAGGCTTGAGGCTATTTTACCGTATTTATTCACAATCTCTATTCTCTTATTTTTATTTAAATTACTTTTATTTATTTAATTGTTTTTATTATTTAAATATCTCATTACCAATCCCCCCCCATTTATTACTTTTATGCCTGGTGTAAACAAACCAAATAAAAGTTTATAATTTTCTAAGTCCCTATGGAATTGACCCTTACTTCTCTATACTACGAATTTCCTTATTTATTATCCGAGAAGAACGAATTTTATTTGACATCGAAAATGACAGTTGTTAATATCTTATTGCTTTATACACATCAAACTTAACGATCTCACCATCAAATTCCATGATTAGAATCCCCCTTCTTACATCAATCTTCGTGTTTGCAGTACTTAGGAAAGGACTCCTCAATAAGATATCAGAATATGTGCTTGCGTAATCATTCTCCATGTCAATTATATAAAAGTCAACGGGAAATATTAAGTTGTTTACCTCTACATTGCATTCTCTAAGAGTCCTTCTGGATAGGTCACCGATCTGTCGACAAGCTGAATTGATATTTTTGTATCCTTTAAAGGCTCGTTAGTAATCATATTATAAATAGAGAGATGCATTACATTAATAAAAGCGCCAAGGTCATACATGGATTGTTTTATCCCAACTTTACCAATTTTACAGGGTATTACGAACATACCTTGGTCTTTTAGTTTCGGTGGTAACTTTTCTTGGAAGACGGCTGAGACATGTTCTCCTAAATTCACCTTCTCGACCCCAGAAAGCTTTCTCTTTGTTGTACAAAGATCCTTTAGAAACTGGGCATATCTTGGAACCTTTCGGATAACCTCGAGGAGAGGTATATTGATTTCCACCTTCTGAAATACGTCTAGTATTTCCTTTTCCTCAGTTTGTTTATCTCTTTTTACTAACCTTGATGGAAAAGGTGGTGGCACGTCATAGGGAGATGGTGCTGGATTTTTTTGTACTTCGTTAGTCTTCTTCTGGGATTCTGAATCAGTAGTTTTCTTCCCTTTTTAGATTGCTTCATCTTTTGGAACAGGTGGCGCCACTACTGTACCACTACGAAGAGTGATGGCGTTGACATTCTCCCTTGGATATACCTCGTTTGAGATGGAAGTTTACCTTGTGATTCCAAGCGTTCTACGGTTTGAGCCAATTGGCTCACCTGTTTATCTATATCTTGTAAGTGGGCTTCAGTACGAATCTTGAAATTTTCCTGGGAAAGTGCTAATCTTTCAACAATTGACTCCAACGATGTCTTCTGTGGCTGTTGGGGTGGTGGAGGTGTTCTTGCTTGATAAGCTTGATTCGGCCTTGAGTTTTGAGCGTAACTGAAATTTGGATGATCCTTCCATCCTGGGTTGTAAGTATTGTCGTAGGGATTATAAGTGTAACACTCATATCCCGTATACCTTTCCATACACGAAATACAGATGTCACATCACTTTTAAAATGTTTTCTCTTTATTTGATGATATTCGTGCTACTGCTGCACTCCTTATTTGAGTTATCTCTTCTTTTACCTACGTGTGAAAGCAACACACATTAAGTATTTACTTAGTAAGGCACAATATTATAAGTAATATTTATGTATACATAAGTATGTCATATTTATTTAGTTCGTACTAAATCGTATATTCTTTAAGGATCCTATAATCCTCCTCAGTTAAATCGTATTACATTCACAATTTCCTTAATTACTATTAGTATGCCTAGCATACCTCTCTTTCTTTATATTTTTCTTTTTCCATTTATCTCTTTAGTCATTATTCTTTATTTTTATTGAGAGTATCCATTCATACTTATAATGCACTATATGCATCTCAATTATGGCATCCTTTCATGCCGATAATGCACCCTTATGCCTTTCATTTATGGCATCCTTTCATGTCTTTTATACGCTATTATGCATTTAATTTATGACATCCTTTCATGCCCTTTTTACGCTATGATACATTTCATTTATAACATCATTTCATGCCCTTTTATACGACATTATGCATTGTTGTACATCCAGTCTTTTACTCAAAGGTATTTAACCTTTTATCTAACTGACATAATTGACACCTTTCAGTCAAATGCATAATTAGGCCTCAAAGGCACTTAGCCTTTCATCTAACTGGCATAATTGACACCTTTCTGTCAAATGCACAGCTAGACCTCAAAGGCAGTTAGCCTTTATCTAACTGGCATAATTGACACATTTATGTCAAATGCACATTTAGGCCTCAAAGGCACTTAGCCTTTCATCTAACTGGCATAATTGACATATTTCTGTCAAATACATAGTTAGGCCTCAAAGGCACTTAGCCTTTCATCTAACTGGCATAATTGACACCTTTCTATCAAATGCACAGTTAGGCCTCAAAGGTACCTAGCCTTTCATCTAACTTGCATAATTGACACCTTTCTGTCAAATGCACAGTTAGGTCTCAAAGGTAATTAGCCTTTCATCTAATTGATATATTTGACACCTTTCTTTCAAATGCACAATTAGACCTCAAAGGCACTTAGCCTTTCATCTAACTAGCATAATTGACACATTTCTGTCAAATGCACAGTTAGGGCATTAATCTTTTATTTTAGAACAATTTCTACTATAATAATTATTCTTATTATCAATTAACTCGTTCCAATCATTATACACTATATGGTTTATACCTATAGTGCCAATGCAATAATCCCACAATCTTATTATAATTTATATGGATTGCTCACTCACTACCAATACGACAATTCACCTTCTTATTATGAACTTTTGATAATTGTACATATATTTCCCATACGGAAATTCATACACTTAGTATGAATTTCTTAGTTCGCACATATAGTGCCCATACGGAAATTCATACACTTAGTATGAATTTCTTAGTTTTGCACACAAAGTGCCCATACGGAAATTCATACACTTAGTATGAATTTCTTAACTTTTGCACACTCAGTGCCATTAGGAAATCACCATACATATATCAATCAATCATATTTCTATGACTACAATAACATATATGTACATAATAAATGCACTCACCTGGCTTGCCTCGCTTTGGTGTCCACAACACAAAGCTGATTACTACGGAACTTGGCCTTTGCCCTTTTGCTTTGCTTGACTCGAGAGCTTTATTTCGATCTTTTTCATATCCATTAAATACATGTATAATATCAATTGTTAGTATATTTCCTAACAATTACAATTAAACATTACTCAATAGTACCTATTATTAACTTTTCTATAACAATATTAGCATATCTTACAATTTCTGGCTTTTTAGTATCGATACCCCTACCATGGTATCGATACTACTATACTATGGTATCGATACTCTACTATGGTATCGATACTACTATACTATGGTACCGATACTCTATTATGGTATCGATACCATTTTTGCATTATGTTTCGAATGATATCAATACCTCCCTTTCAAGATCGATACTCCCCATTCGGTATCGATACTGATGCACTACTAAGCTAATTCATTCCATTTTAGCCTATAGTATCAGTACTATTCTATCAATACCGACACTATTACCCGTATTTTCCATTTTTCAACCAGAAACATACCCAAATTTGGTCAAATTTCCTTATGTTTACTCTCAACAATACTATTTAATTCTTCTATACTTATCCATACTAACTTTCCTTCATTTAGCTACTTAAAACATCTAGCATCCTTCAAGATCATTGGATTCTAAGAATTACACTACTTTTCTAACTTGTTTTTAAACTCATCCAATGCTTCCAATCTTTCATATACCTCTTTGACAAGTCAATTCTACCAATAAACATCAATAAACACTCATATATTAACATATCATTTCAAAACCCATTTTCTTAATTCTCTATTATTTATTTCATCTCATAGTTTTAATCCCATATAATCTTTCCTTAAGCGTATATATCACTTAAGGTTACAAGAACTACCAATAATTTAAAGAAAGAACTAGCTAATAGAAGTTAACCTTATACCATAGAGGAGAGCACCACTCACGTGAAGGAGAAGAAGAAGAATAGAAATGCTTTACTTTCCTCTTTCCCCAATTTAAAATCCCTAATAAGGATATATTTTTAAATTCATTCACCATCTTAAAAGACTAAAGTGCCCTCTTATTTTATCTATTGATACAATTTAGTCTAAATACCATTCCAAATCATTTTCTCATCTTTTACCCTTATTCAAATAAATCTTAATTTTTCAAATCTTTTCAATATAGTCATTTACATGATATTTGGGGTATTACAATAAGCCCTCTAAGGAGCTCTTGGAAAGTTGCCAACTGCATTAACTTGAGCTGTTGTGTCATCTTGAATTAGTGGACAACCGTTTATTGGATTGTCAGGTAATACACATACTCGACATAGTCTATTGGGTCCTATTTTTCCTGCAATAAGAGAGTTGACTACTTCAATTAATTTATCTATCTTATTTTCTAAAGAAGATGAACTTATCTCATGAACCATTCGAGGAGGTTCATTAGTTGGCTGAAACTGTTGTGAATTTGTGACCATGGTGGATATTAAATCCCTAGCCTTAGTAGGAGTCATTTTCACCAAAGCTCCTCCGCTGGCAGCATCGATCATCTTCATTTCCAAGGGAGTTAATCCTTCGTAAAAGTATTGAAGTGTTGGCTCAGTTAACCCATGTTGTGGGCAACTAGCACGTAATTTTTTAAAATCTCTCCCAGTAGTCATAGAGTGACTCTCCATCAAGTTGCTTGATTCCAAGTATTCTTCTTCATAACTCGCTTGCTTTGCAGGGAAAAACCTGTCTAGAAAAAGGTGAGTCATTTGAGCCCATGTAGTAATAGAATTTGAGGCCAAATAAAATAACCACTCCTTAGTCGAATCGGCTATGGAAAAATGAAAAGCTCTAAGTTTGATTTGATCCTCATTTACTCCCTGTGGTCTCATGCTAGAGCATACCATGTGAAATTCTATGAGGTGTTTATGTGGATTCTCGTTAGGTAATCCGCGAAAGGTAGGGAGGAGATGAATAAGGCTAGTTTTTAACTAATATAGAGTTTCATCTTGGGGAAAATCAATGGACAAAGGCTCTTGTTCAGTAGGTGTCGCGGCTAACTCTCTGATAGTAGGATCCGCCATCAGATCTGGTTCTGTATTAACGGATTCACCTGAATTTGATTCTGGTTTTGATCGTTGTCTCATTTTTTTCCTGAAGCGTATGTTCGTGAAGTCTCTTAGCTCTGGCTTTGATTTTCAGGTCGTACACCACTAATTCACCCGAGTTTGTTTTGGTCATAAATCAAAAGCAAACAAAAATTAGTAACTTTGGCGAAGTCCCCGGCAATAGCATCGATTTGACAACTGTCATTTTTAATGTCAAAATAAATTCATTCTTCTCAATTAATAAATAAAGGAATACATAGTAAAGAGAAGTAAGGGTTGATCCACACAGACTTAGAAAATTCCAAATTTCTGTTTGAATGGTTTAAACCAGGCGATAAGTAGTAAAAAAGGGGGTTTTGGTAAAAATATATTAAATAATTAAAAAGCATTTAAAGAAAAATAAATAAAATAAAAATTAAAGGTTGAAAATGAATATGGTAAAATAGCCTCAAGCCTCGCTTTGACTCAATTTTCTTCGGATCATCGAATTAGATTTTCCCTTCCTACAAGGGCAATCCTCGTGACTCTATTTTTTATACCGAATACTCAAGGCAATCTTTGATTTTGGCTTCGGAAATTGATCTGAACAACATCAATTGTCATAGATCAATAACAGTTTAAGTTTGTGAAGACCGACTCGGATAGTTGTTTCAATAACTACTAATTTTGATCTCATTTCCCTCTTCGCAAGGTTATCTTGCCAAGTGTGTTCCCAGAAAGTCGAATATGCTTTCAATAAGCCAATCATTCCTCCTACATATTTTATCGCAACAACATCTTGTCCAAAGTCAATCTTTGATTTTGAAAATTGTTTTGATTTTGAAAAATAAGTGCAGAGATTGAGAAAGATATTCCGAAGTTATTAAGGTGATTTTCAATTCTCACATTAGAATTGAGTCATCACTTCAGCTCTCGGCTTATGAGAAAATTAGCTAATCATGAAAAAAGTTATACTTAGCATGTTTAAAAATAAAACTTAAAATAAAATAAAAATGAAAACTTGAAAATAAAATAAAGGAGATAACTTTATAAAACTAGAAAGGAGAAGAAGAAGATTGAAATATGAGTTGTGTCTACCTTTAAAAACCTAGAGATAAATAAAGAAATTAAAATAAAAATAATCCTAAAGGTAATTCCAAATGTTTTCTAAATTCAAACTTTAAAATTTAAAAATAAGTCTCCTAATATAACTCTGCCCGTCCATCTTCCAGAAGGCGTTGACTAGATCTTCTAGAAACTGCCACGTCGGACCGTGTCATGTCCAGAGTCATGCCTGTGTCTCAAGTCGTGACCAAATAATAAAAAAATATAGATTGCACCCGTTTTTACTATTAAATATGGAGAGTTGCACGAAAATAAGAATAACACAACCAAATTAGCAGCAATAAATTCATAAGATCAAAGAATTAACGAGAAAATATTACTGATTCAGAACACTCATAGTCATATTTGTAGTGGTCATAAAGATTTGGTAGTGTAACACCCTGAACCAATATGACTCAAAATATGGAGGATTAGAATGTCACACGCTTCGCTACGATGAGTTTGTTCAACTTTAACAAACAAGTGGTTATCGGTCCTCTATAATTTTCTTACCTTCTTAACCAACTCGAGTTCAACTGGTAAAGTGGCTAAAAATCCCCCATCGGTGGTCAAACTCAAATGCGCTAACAATGTTGGAAGACCAAACACTGCTTTTTGACTCTAAGCATCCACCACTATGTTCACCTTACCCGGGTGATAACTGATCATACAGTAATAATCCTTAAGCAATTCCACCCAACATTGCTGCCTCAGACCCAAATCCTTTTGCATGAACAAATTATTCAAACTCTTGTGGTTGGTGAAGATATATCATTTCTCTATGAAGAGGTAGTGCCTCCAAATCTTTAAGGAAAAAACCACAACTGCTAGTTCCATATCATGAGTGGTGTAGTTGCATTCATACAGTTTGAGTTGTCGAGATGCATACGCGACTACTTTACCTTCTTACATTAACACACAACCCAAACCATTCATTGAAGCATCGCTAAACATAATATAGTCCTTACCTAACTCGGGTTGAGTCAACACTGGAGATTAAGTCAAAATCTCCTTTAGTATCTCAAAACTCTACTGGCTCTTGTTATCCCAAACAAATGATATTCCTTTTTGTAGCAACTGAGTTATTTGGGCGAAAATCATAGAAAACCATTTAATGAAACGAAAGTGGTAACCAATGAGCCCTAGATAACTACGCACCTCAGACACATTACATGGTGACTTACACTCAACCACAACTATAATCTTTTGAGGGTCAACTCGAATACCCTTGGTGAATACCACATGACCCATGAACGATTCCTCTGATATCTAAAACTCACAATTACTAAACTTGGAGTACAACTGTCACCCCCTAAAGGTTTTGTATACAATATAGAGGTGATAATCATGCTCTTCTTCTGAATATGAGTATACCAATACGTCATTGATGAAAACCACTACGAACTGGTCCAAATACTAGTACTACTAAGCTGCTCGAGGTACTACTGAGTTCCTTGCTATACATATAAAAAATCATATCAAACTCAAAAAAATGGTAGCTCAATCAAGTCGGCTGGAAATGTTTATCCTCAGATCTCTATTGGGAACCTACGGTGGACCGGGCCTCGTCCATTGACAGGTCTAATCCTAAAGGACTTGAGACACGAACCTTGACTTCTAAGTCCTTGGCTAAGATATCTATCTCTCGAATAAAGTCATAAAATATATAAGAATGGGTTGATCTGGGGTCTAATAAGGTAGTAACAAACATACCAAACTCTGTAAAGATACTTAAAATGACATCAACGACACCGTAATACTTCTAAGCTTGGACTGCGTACTAACGAGAGACAACCCTAGCCTTAGGACCAGCTACAGATCTGGCTATACCTCTACTCTTCTGTCTGGAGCTAAAATGCCTCCTCTCTAGAAAGATACATGACCCCTCTACACAGTCTAAGTCGATCTCTAAATAACTGGTAACTCTACACTTCATGCCTCTGGGCAGTCTCTAATAAGGTGCTCGAATGATCCACATCCATAGCATACCCGAAAGTCTTGATTACAATCCATCGAGTGTCTCCTTCATGGTTGTATGGTCATGGATGATCCTCTAGTGCTCGCCACAGAAGATGAAGGTAACGGTATCCTATTAACATTTTATCCCTGTTTATGGACTGAGCCTTATCCTAACTTCTGGGACTGAGAAAGTAAAGGTTTATATGACCCGCAAAAGTTTCTATCCCTCTTGGTCAAAATCTAGGATGATCCGACGATGTTTAGGGCTCGTCGTCCATGCCCCACGATGTCACTGTATAGAATGACCCTCATGCTCTAGACTCACTCGATTGTCTTTGCCTAGAAGGTCAATTCGGAGAAGATTTTGGGTGGGCTAGCTACTAGGTTAGTAAAAATGTATATATGGAGGCTTTCCCTGAACTTCCTGCAATGGTGTTCCTCCATGGTAACCAACTCTGGCACATAGCGGCTCAAGCGCAAAAACTCACTCTCATACTCATTGATCGCTTGTGAATGTATATCTTAAGGCAAGCTAATCTGTAAAAGTATACACAATCGATGCAAGTAATATAGTAGTGAGTGAGTATTGTCTCCACAGGGATTGGATTAGAAATATCTTTTCACCACAACTAGAACTAATGCCACAAATTAATCCTACTAAGTATTAAAGCTAAGAACTAATATTAAGGAGCTAAGAATAATGATTCAATGATTTCAAACAAGTGTGGTCAAGACAAAGAAAATATGCAGACAGATAAAACAAAACAAAACAAGTATTGGATTAAATATAATGCAAACAACCTAACATATTCAGACGTATCACAGAGCACTGATGCTAAACCATTGTCTCGGCAATAATTATTTTAAGCCCAGAATGAATTATTCTGACTCACTAAACTGCTCGACAGGATTATTAGGTATTCTTAGACAGTTGCTATGGCAATACCTCTCGGCGTTAACTATAGATGTTGTCTTAACCTACTCTAGCCTTTATCCCTTTTAGTCATTTAAAACTCACTCCTTGTCTCTAAGGTAGACAAGTTAGAACTTCATCATCCTATATTCATTCCTTTGCTCACGTTGATCTCCCTTAATTCTATCAAATTCAAGAATCATTTTCTAGACAAAAGGCTATCTCTCGATGTTCTTACAATGCCCAGACATGTTACAGAAAGCCCAGACGATCTCTCGATGCTCTTACAGTGTTAAGGAAAAATATTTAAACTATAAGCAAAACAATCATAAGCAAACATAATTCATCATTCATACACATAAAATATTGTTCAGACAAAACAAAGTTTAACACCAAGTAAAGTATTCATGGTTTTATCAAAGATCATATAAGATTAAATCGTTTTATACAACCCCAAATAAAATAAAAGTTTATAAAGAAAGGAAGAACGACACCTAAAACTGGAGGCTCTGTCGCGACAATCCTGATCAGCACCACGCCTGCCTTGGTGATCACCCTCTCTCAAGGCCTGATCACCGCTCTGCTATCGTCTGGCTATGGAGGACACCAAGGAAGACTGGGGTAGATGGAGGGAAAGCACTGCAGTTGCTTGCTCACGCCTAAGGTAAAACTATTCTTTCTTCTTCCTTTCCCTTTTCTTTTTACGGCTACGGCTGGTAATTATAAGGAGAATCTCCTAAGGCTTTGCATATTTTTGGAGTTTCCTTAATTAGCCGTTATTAATTTTCAAAACTTAAAAAGGAAAGGTGGCTGGCGGTTTTCAGGATATTCAAGGCTTTCTTGCACGTGAAGCAGACCATCCAGCTGGCATGTGACATAGGCGGTTTCGCCAAATTTTCTTCAGACTTCTTCAGATAAATCTTACCTCGGTGAGATAAATTTGTTTCTCACGTTCTCATCTTCTCTATTGGCCTTTGCAACTTTTCATTGTCACGACTGAAATGTTCTTCCTCTGTAGAATTCCTGCACAAACATAACTCCAAACAACCCCTTCTCCTCAGCAGCATCAGTTAAGCCAAATAAATCTTGCCTAGGCAAAACTTATCCACCACAACCTATATGTAACTAAATGCAACTAAAAATGCAGTGCATACTTTGTTTAGACGAGCAATAACTTAAGTGAAAATACTAGAATTTAAGTCTTTTTACGGAATTATCACACCCCCAAACTTAAGCTATTGCTTATCCTCAAGCAATGGATAATAGCTAGAAGAAAATCAAAGTTGTCATGGAAAAGCAGTATCAAGAACATCATCAGGTTTGAGATTTCAGCCCTCAGCAAAAATATGTGGCCTCAACATGTTCGACAGTCATATTAGTCAAGTCCCTTCCCTAGTCAGGATCCTTTGCTATTGTGTGTGCGTAAATGTAACCAGTCTACGCATAGAGGTAATTAAAAAACTTAAAGTAACCACTTCTAGGTTGTCAAGGCAACAAATTATTCATCAGGCTTAGTTTATACTACTAGTTATTTATCAACTTTTATTCTCTTTATTCACATTTATTTTTTATATAGGGGAGTCAGCTCACACAACTGTTGTTCCACACTCTAGGTGAAAGGGAGCATACCTTCCACCCCCAAGCTAGTTGGGCAGAGTCATCCTGTGACTACTTTCATTCACTCATCTGCCTTGGCTACTCTTAATTTCTTTTAGAGTTTTTATTATTCATGACTTTGCACAGAGGAGTGTCCCTTTGTATTTTTCGAATTTTCAAGTTTTTAAACACTAGAGAGTTTTTACCTTACCCTTAGAATATTTTTGAAGTCTCGGCAATTAGAAAGTTCTTTCCTAAAAGTTTTACAAATTACCTAGAGCAAAGACAACCTACAATCGTGTTTATAAGTTTCAAAGGATCAAGCCTAAGGTTGGTTCTCTTCTTCAGACAGTCTTTACAATAATTCTGGCCTAGGCAATAAATTTTGCATTCATCATTGGGTATCCCTAATTTATTCCTAACAATAATCCTAACCTGCTTATGTCATGACAACCAAAATTTTCAACCAATTAACATCAATTATTATTTAACAAATTATGGCAGAATGGACAACACCTCCCCCAAACTTGAGGGATACATTATCGTCAGTGCATGAAAACTAGACCAAATGTTGTTATATGCAAATGCGAAAAAAAATGAAAACTATAAAAACTTACTATGGTGGTATGGCTTGACTGGATGCCCTCGTGTGGCGGTATTTGGGAGGGGAAGGGCTCTCGGATCCTGAGTCTACTGCTTCTGGCTGAGAAAGAGATGGTTGAAGTATACGCCCCGTCGTTCTCTTGTATCGCTTCTTGCTGGTCCAAGCTCGGGCTGGAGTGGACTGCTCAGTTACGGGAGTCGGTTGTGATGGAACTCATGGTGAACTAGGAGCTGCTGTTAGGGCTGGTGGTGTTGATCGAACTAGGCATAGAATAGGATCCTGCTCAGGTTGCTTTGGTGCTAGCGTAAAATCTTCATCAGTGAAGAAGTGGGGTGGAGTATCACTGTTGCTTTTATTGGTAGAGAAGGATGATGAACTAAGGAACTCCTCGGTGTCACCGTGACTTTCTTCTGGTACGGGTGGGACATGGGTTGCCAATGGTGGCACATTGGTGGGCACATCTGGTGGAACGTCTAGAAGGACATAAGATGTCGAGGCATGGAATGTGCTGTCGCCCGCATTGTAGTTGAGGATGACACTGGGGAAGGTTGGCAGTCTGGTCATTGTGGTTGGGAGCAACTCCTTGATGAAGGCGTTGAGTTGCACGTCCCTTACCTTGGCGTATTCAAAGTAAATTCTCATATGGTCCTCCAGGCGTCCGATCTTTTCACGTGTCTCACGCGTGTGCGTTACCACAGCGGCCATTTTAGCCACGACAACCGATTTTACTCCTTGCTCTAGACCTTCCTTTGGGTCATGATCATTGAAACTCATCAACTCGGGGACCTTTTTCTTTGTAATACCCTCTTTGGGTTTGATGAAGTCTTCGAATGGTTCCTCAGGAACCTTTTTATTTCTGCATAATGCGGTTATAAGGTTTGGGAACAGTAGGTTACCACGTAAAGCATATCTTAAAAAACGTTGGATTTAATAATAATAATAAATGAAGAACATTAATGAAGCAAAAATATGAAATAAAAAGAATAAGTTACCCGTGTTGATAATCTATTTTTTGATATTTTTGTTCTTAAACCTCATCATAGCATTGGAAGCAATATGACGTATGCAATACATTAGATATGTATGGGGAGGCGTGACCTACTTGCCAGTCTATTATTCATGGCTAACAACCCAGGTGAATGGTTTGATATCATACAAACCCCATCTTGAGTGACAACATGGGAACACAAGTTGGAGAGAAAAAAATTCCACGTTTCCTCCGACTCATTTTTATTAATGGCGAAGGCAATGAAGAAAATGTTTTTGTCACCATATTGTGCAATAACTATCATCAGGACGTGCTTGTATATGCCATATAAAAAATTCATATTCACATGAACAATTTGTTTACAATAGAAAACATTCAATGGGTGACTTGAAAGCCCATAACAAGACTTCGAAAACACTCATCCCTGAGATAACTTCTCCATTAAACGACCTCACCGGATGAGTATAAGATCGTACAATGATTTCGGGAATAAAAAATTTTATTGCATACAATAGATATGGAAGCTCATTATATGACTGATCCTAATCACCATACAATAGTATCATAGCTTTCCTTTTTTCCATCCATAACGTGTAGTAAGATGTAATATAACCAAACGTATAACGGATTGATGCAACTATCATTGAAATTGGGATCTTTAGATTTTTCTCGACCAAAATCTTGACATATGAGCATATGACATCATAATCTAAGTGTTTGTGGTCTTATGTCAATGAGATCAATGTACAACTATACTGGTCATGGAATATTGTGACTTCCCATAACATTTTCTATTGTAAGTATGAAACATGTATCTTTCACTTATGGCTGATATTGTGGTTTATACACCTAATAAAATATGTCTTTTGATCAGACTCCACCACATATTCTATATAAGCTTTGATACACAACTTTGACTGCTAGTTGGCCATCCTGCTTAGTTTCAAACTGGACCCAACTACTAACTCCATTGATTCATCATCCGAGGTATCCAATTGGGCTGCACATATATCCAACATATTAGGAATATCAATATTCCTTATGGTATCATAGTTTATGTCATGCAGTGCAATTAGATGATGATAGTGAGGCATTTTTAATTGAGGCATTTGGGGTTGAAGAGGTATTATTAAATGGGTCTAACCCCTTGCATCATTCTACAATGTATGACCCCGTAAAATAGCTACCTCCCAAACATCACCTTAAATATCGAAACCTTATCCCTTTGAAGCAGCCTCGGTGATATTAGAATCATCAATTATTAGTTTTTCATCGTCTACTATCATTGGAACAAAAGTTTCATCATCGTTGCTAAACTCAACAAGGGTTTCAAGAATCGACCAACAATGTTATCATCTATTAGCGATCCTATTTTTTTAGTGACGAACGCAGTTATTGATGAGGTAGGAAGATTTACAGCATTTATCGTTTCAACGTATATCTCGATCATTTGATAATTTGAAGATTAATGCAGTCCAACCATCATAGCAACATCATCATCATCATCATCCTCAAGCTGGATCGCTCCATATGTGAGTGGAGTCTCTAAAATTATGTGTTAATAACTCAAACATGAAACAACAACTCCAAGTTTTCTTTAATTTTTTTCTTCATTTGGTAATGAGATACAACTACAGGGAATACCATGTTTACGTGACTCTGTGACGTAAACACAACACCATCATCAGTTTGTAAATTTTGGTCATTTGAATGAACAACTGTGAAAATTTTGTTAGCCATCACTTGAGAAAAGTTTTTGGTCGTTCAATGAAGTTATAGAAATTAAAAGTTTTGTGAAGATTCACATAACATAAGCAAATTTAAAAAAAAATGTGATATCATCAATGACCATTCAATTAGGTGACAAAAACTTTTCAATGATATATCACTTCATTTCAAAAAAAAAGTTTTTCTCATAAACTATTTAATGCACAATGACAAAAACTTTTCAATGCTCAATTACTTCACTTCAGAAACTTTTTCAGTGATATATAACTTAATTTTAGAAAATTTTCAATGATATATCACTTAATTTCACAAAAATGTCTTCTTCTCATACATCATTTAATGCACAATGACAAAAACTTTTCAGCGCCCAATTACTTCACTTTAGAAACTTTTCAATGATATATAACTTCATTTTAGAAACTTTCCAATGATATATCACTTCATTTTATAAAAACATCATTTTCTCACACACCATTTAATACATAATAACAAAAACTTTTTAGTGCTCAATCACTTTAATTTAGAAACTTTTCAGTGATATGTCACTTCATTTCAGTGTTATATCAGACAATGATTGATTATAAACTTATTTTTATATGTTTTTATTTAATATTATGTAGTTTTTCATAAACCTATTTTTTGTTATATCAACTCGTCCTATATAAACCTATTTTTATATGTTTTTCATTTTGAAAACTTAAGTTTTTTGTTAAAATGGATACTATCCTTGCAACTATTTTTTACAATTGCAAATCTTTAACCATGTCTTTCAAAAAAAAAACATTCAACTAGACGAGTTGAAGTTGAAAAATAGAAAGAAGGGTTCAATTCGGATGTAATAGAAGTATATCTTCATTATATTATTAATTGCCACTATCAAGCACGATGTTTCATCTAAGTGATGATGTCGACCTTGTTGGTATGATTGAGACATATTACTATCATTATATATCTAATGTCGATTTATTTGTAGAGTTCGATGATGCCGACCTATCAATATGACCGTTGGAAGTCGTCATCTTAGCATGACGAGTTTTATTTATTTTTTTAATATTTTAAAAAACCGCTCCAAATTCGGAAAAAAATATCATTTTAATGGAACTCGTCATCTCGACAGGAAGAGTTCTAAGAAAAATAATTAAATATTAAACCAGACGAATCAGTCAAATAAAATATATTTTCCATTGAAACTCATCACCTCGACGTGACAAGATCCAGGAATACTATAACAAATATTATAGATCTTAAAATAAGCTTCTACATACCCTATTGAACTAATTATTTTTTCAGTTTGCCGTATTGGGCGAATTTGGCCATGACTAATAGTTCTCCGTGGATCAATTAATAAACAGATTGAGTGATTGATCTTTTAAGTGTAATGGCCGTGGCCCATGGTCATGCATGCCCAGCACAGCTTTGGGACTTGTTTCAATTATCCACAGCACTTGTTCTCTCGGGACAAGAGTAATTTCTCTCTCACTAAAATTATTGCTTAATTTGGAGGAACCAATAATACAAAATTTGCATGGTGAATATTAAGTTATCTTTTCACGTTTTTGTGGATTATGATCAAAATCTTGCCTCAAAAAGACAACCCGCAGTGGTAGGATATTTTCATGGTGGGAGTCTGGGAGCTGAGTGTTCACTCTTTCCAAGTTTGCCGTTAACACATTTTATTTCCTCATATTGCAAATATGTCCATCAGTTTACTCAAAGTTTAACTATCATTATACTCGACCTAAATTATTAAGGTTGTCTTTCGTTTTTAATTACATTGATGTTACCTTACAATTGATAGAAATTGAGGTTAATGGTTATGATATTAATGTAATAATTAGTTGTATTAATATGATAACCTACAATATTAATATAGTGATCCACAAATAAATAATAATAAATTAATAAGACGGGGGAGATTTGATTGATATAGTATGATATATATAATTAAGTCTAATATCTTCAACAACAACAAAAAAGAAAAGAAAAAGAATCTAAGTCTAAAACTTGTATAGTAAGTGGGTTGTAGAATTTGGGCAGAATGTTATCCATTTTGCAGAATTGGACTGATCCTCATAATATAGGCTAGACTTTCACGTAAGCTAGGCCTCATTAAAATGGTTTCTGCTAAGCCACACTGTGTTGTCGCCTTTTGTTTGTGGATAAGGAAAATGAAGGGTTATCGGCCTATGTAATGGCGGTTCAACTCAAAGCAGCTTAAGAGTTTCTTAGAGAAACGTATCTAGTTGATGCAGTGTTCCACAAAGATGAGATAATTGATGAATAAGGCGTGTGGGGTTGTCCTACATATCACTCAAATATCCATCATCCAAGTCTCCCATGTAGGGATGGACTAAGGCGATGACCCTTAAAAATTTATATCTCATAAAATTAGGATAGTTTTTATAATTTGATTGATAATTTTTTTTTAATTTTATAAATTTTATAAGTATATCCTCCAACATAAAATTGAGTCTATTTGTTGCGATGTATAGCCTATTTTGATACTTTCTTAGAGCTTTATTCTATCTACTAAAGCGGTGTTAACCCCACAATATAGAGTGATAATGCATCACATAGTTTAATTTATGCAAGCATCATCCCTCCTTCATTTGACGATGCCTGATTATTCGAGGTGGTTGGTTGACTGAATGCGTCTCTGGCAATGTAACGTAGATTTGTAGTTGGATGCTGAAATGTGGTTGTAGATTCACTTTTCTGCAGAATTTCCACTTTCAAGTCATTATTTCTTTTAATCTTAATCTTTGAAATCTATGGAGGGTAGGGATGGATCAAGGGAGATAGATGAGGGATCGCAAGGCCGGCCTAGGTCAGACAAGAAGTGCGTCTACCCAGGTCCATAAATTAAAAAAAATCTTAGTATAATGATTTTTATATTAATTTAACAAAATGTAAAATAAAATAATGTGGCCTACGAGTTTATTAAAATGTCAGTCGTCATTATTGAATTTTTATATTAACGTTAATAAACTGTTCAACTTCCCATAAAACTCTAATTAAATATTTCTTTTCTAAAATTTTAAAAAAAATCAATTGAATCTTTTTAATTTTGGTCTTTTTAAATTCCCACCATCAATTTACCAAACTTCTTTCCCGATTTTCCATATCAATGGAAAATTTTATTAACCCTAATTTTTTCTCTTCAAAACTCAATGGGAGGAAAAAATTAAATATAATTAGCATGCATTTTTATCTTTTTCATATTTCACAATTCATCTTAAAATTATTACTCTCACTTTTTAATTTCTCATATTTCTCACAAACTCAAAGTCACAATTGTTTATCATCAATAGTAGTGCTTGAATCATATTGAAGATTGTTCTTAAGATTCTAGGTAAGATCATGTTTTCAAATTCTTTCTTTTGATATTTATATATTTCTAAATTCTAGATAAAATCATTCTTTTATTTCCAAATGCTATATTATATATTGAGAAAAATATATTGGAAACCATTGATGTTAACGCTATCATCAATGATTTTACATTAAAAATGCTTGAAGACAATGTTTTTTTATAAGTGTTTGTATACTTAAATATATTTTTGATATTTTAATGAATTATTATTTATTTAATTTAACAAAAAGATATAATATAAATTTACATTAGCTATTTATTATTTATTTGAATTAGGGGTCCATTTTTTATTTTCACCTCAAGCCAAAAATAGTCAGAATTGACCTGGGCGGTTGTCTTTTCTAAAATTTCTAAATTTTTAAATATTTTAAATATTTTTTTATGTATTTTATTTAAAATTTGTTTTTATCTTTTAAAAATTTATCTCTCATAACTTGAAATCATGCGTTCATATGATGGAAGAGATGGATTCATACCCAAAATCATACCTCTTAATCAATTAACTGACAGATTCACTTTTCACTTATCCATGTGCAATTTTTACGTAGTCATCCAAAAAGATTAAAGCTTTGCTATGTTATGGCATGATGGGATTTTGATAACAAATGCTTTAGCAATAAGTTTAAAGACAGCATGGTTTGATATTACCTCTTAGAGACGATGATTTTTAATTTCAGATCAAAAATAAAAGAAAGGTTTTAAAATTTATAAAAGGTAACATCGTAAATTCCATTAGACATTTTTTTTAAGAAAGAGAGAATAATGACTGCAATAAGGAATATTAGAGTGACTCTTTAGCCATCCGATTTCACAACGAATCATTAGTGGTGGAGTAGACGAGGTGAACAACGGTGAGAATGACATCACGGGTTTGAATGTGAGAGTATGTCACATCTTAAAGAAATGAAAGGCATTAATCTCATATAGAAAAAAAGTTATAAATAATAACATTGTACATTGAATCAGACATATCATTTGAAAAGATGATAAAAAAGTAAAACAATGGCACATGCACATAATAAACAAGAGATGATAATATTTTTTAATCTGCATCTGATTCATCCATGGCATCATTTCTACACGCGCAAAGAGAGAGGTGCACATGGAAACAAGTGGAAGTTCAATGGTGAATGTGAATGAGCCGTAGAAAACAAAAGGGAAAAGGGCAAGTTAAGCTATTGAGTGTGATAAAGATTAAAGAAGTGAAATCATGTATGAGCGGGAACAGGTTGCTTGAGTAGGGGACTTGGTTGTGAAAAGGAAGGGAAAATGCTTGGCATTTGCAATCTTTTTCTCTTTTTCTTATCAAATGGGGTCCCTTTCTCTTTTAGTAATATGTCTTACATGGAAATGGGTGAGCAATCATCTTTTGTTGAAATGACCTTTTTGCATTAATCAGTCAGTTTTGTTTGAATAATTATGCAAGAAAACATGGTGAATTCTTTTTACTATACGACCAATGTCCTATGTTGTACAGATACCACAATTTAATATTGTTTCAAGTACTTGATATGCCTTTCGAGATAGATATATAGAATGGGTATTGTTTGGTTACATAGCGAGGATGTTCTATGTTGCAGAGTACAATTAGAATTAATTGAGTACGTTAGAAAAAATTTCGATAACTCATTCGACTGTGTTTGCTCTTTCATGTGTACCTGGAGAATTTTTTTAGAATTAACTTGAAAAAATAATAATAAAAAGATGATTTTTAATAAAAAAAAATTAAAATTGATTTTGAAGTTTGAAATATCAATTGGGAAAAGATGAGATTTGGATATTTTTAGGTTGAGATTTTTCTTACGTATGAATCGCTTTTTAATTATCTTCCCAACATATCTCGAAACATTTTACTCGAACATCTAAAACTTAAGATACGCTGATTGTAGCGAAAATAGTGCGATGGATTTTGATACAATTTTGGATAGGTATATAGATAGGCTTTCACATCATTCGGGGACATTTTGACTATCCTGTTGACAAAGAGTCTCACTCGATGCATTTTATGTAAGGGAAAACGCACACCCTCTTTTCTTTCTCTCTTTCTCCAGTGTCCCTTTTCATAATTTGTGCTGTAATTATTGCTTCATTTTTCTCTCCTTTTCTAGAATATATATTAATTGTATGAATTCTTGGCTTTATGGAAATACTTGTTTGAGAGCGCGGGAAAGAGAGTTGGACCCTTTAATTACGAAGGAAAACCAATTAGAGTTGTAGTTTTGAGAATCCTCCATTTTTACTGTTAACCACATGAAAATTTTTGCAGATATTAGAGCTTTTGGGGCACTTGCTCATTAGTGTTTTCTGACAAAAGTGATGGTTTCTATTGCTTCCTCTCACCAGCTTTATCGTGTATGTATGTATGTATGTATGCATGCATGCATGTATGTAGATGAGGAATAATTGTGGTCTACACGGGCCTTTGTAGCTCTTTTCCTTTTTGCATCAGACCATTCTTCTTTCTTGTGTTGAATCATGACATTGTCCGGTACTGAATAGCTGTAAGGTATCCCACAACCTCAGTTCTCTCACCTCTTTTTCCCTTAAATATTGAATTCCATTGCTATTGTATTATGTTTGCTTTGATCACATGCCTTTCTATATTCATTTACAAACCATTTTTTATACTATAAAATTGAAGCAATCTTTAGTTGTTTCAGCCTTAAAAACACTAGTCTCTAGCATCCTTTGCCTTTGCCTTTATCTTTATTTTTTTCCCATTCTTTGGTTTTTGTTGGAGATTATGTGAGATTTTTTCATGTTTCCCTTGATTACACCTAAATAGTTTATCTTAGGCTGAAATCTAGAAGGTTTTGCCATGTAATATTATAATTTAATGATAGTTGTAATCATCTCTCATGTGAAAATTTGCTGAAATGTAGTTTACTGGAAGTAATTATTATCTCTGAAATTTGCAGTTAATAACTATAATTATATTGGATCTGCTTGACAATTCTGATTACCTAAATATGTAAAAGTTCGTTAAAGTATACTATAAGAACAACTTAACTAAAAAAAAATTTAAGTCGAATACGGAATACTCACCTCCTAGGCCAATCTTTTGAGGTTTTCAGCTCTTCCAGACAGGAAGGCCCATTGCTTTTTATTTCTTTAGGGTTGTGCTCCTTCAGACAAGGTATAGTATTCATTAAGCTAGGCATCAAGATAATGTAACATCAAGGACATCAAAAGCAAAGTGTACTGCTTTATGGGATTATCATATAACTTTGTCTTTACATTTTCAAATCAAGGTATAAAGCTAGGCTGCTCTGCTCTCTACTTTCTTTAAAATAATTCATTGAGAAGTGCGGATGTCTTGTTTTTTCCAGGGCAGTTGAGTTATAGGATCGAAAGGGTCTCAAGATCACATTTGCTTCCAAGTTCCCAGGGCCAGAATCTTAACAGGTTAGTATATATCCCTTCATAGTGTAAGTTATTTACTTGCAGACACATATGATCATCTGAGAGTCATCGGTAAGTCCCGGTGGATGTCGTTTTCCCTGTTTTTTATCCTACGTCTATGATCACATAGTTTTTGTTTCTGTTTCAGGGATTTTGAACAATTGATGAATACGAGGTATAATTTGGCCACTTTATTTTTTAATTAAGCTCAAAGAAAGATTCGTTCAACTATGAGTGAGTTTGGTACTGAAAGATCAAGGCCATGGAACATATATACTAGTTCGGATCCGAGTCCATCTCAAGCAGTAGCAGCTGATAAGGGAACTCCTTGGAAAAGCTTTGGAACATCCATGAATGCAGTTTCTTTTGGATTTGTTGCTACAGCCATCTTGATATCGATGTTTCTCATAATGGCCATCTTAGAACACCTTTTCCGGCCTAATTCTGCTTTCTCTTCACCCGATCACATTACGAATGGTGCTTTACGCCCCGGAACGGTTCAGAAACTTGGGAATCAAGAAAGGGTAAGTTCTTTATCTCATCAAGATATCAAGTTATACCATATGCATCTCTGGTGTAATTGAACTGATGTTCGATGTATGTATGTGTGTATGAATGTTGTGATGGCAGGTATCAGCATCATACGCATCTGATTTCTCAGTAGTGATGCCGGGAGAGCGGTATCCGACCCACATTGCGCAACATGCCCCTCTCCCATGCCCAAGGGAAGGAATCTATTGGCCACCACATGAACATTGTTTTGTGTCTCCCCAAGTGTAAAAGCAGAACCAAGCAAAGCATCATCAAGGATGTATGTATATTTTATCAACACTTGCTCACTTTCTATATATATACTCTCGTTATCCAATGAAAATGTTGTATCTTGCAGCTGCTTTGCGAGAGAAAACTAATACTTTGCAGAGGATGTAGGAACAGATCTATTCTTGATAATAAACATGTCGGATGAACAATTTGAAAGAGCAGAATCCCTCTTATAAATTCAGGGTTGGAATTGATAGTGGAATTGCAGAGGGGGAGTTTTCATAGTCTTGGGCCTTAACAACATTACCGCTACTACTTATATTCCTCTGACCAAAAATTATAAGAGGTTAAATGCTCAAGTAAAGGCATAATTCATGAGAGTTGCTCAAGAAAGGGTTTTAATCTTTTTAAACGTGTGTGTCTAACGTTTTAAACATATTCTTGAAACAATTGTTATTATTAAAAGAGTTAATTGTATCATATCTCCCCAAGCTATAACTCTCTTTTCAAATCGATCCTTAAACTTTTGAATATTCTAATTTCATCCCCAAACTTGACTCTCATTCTAAATTAATCCTTAAAATTTTGAACATTTTAATTTCATCCCTAAACTATGACCCTCTTTCTAAATGAGCCCCTAAATATTTGAATATTCCAATTTCATCCCTAAATTCATTCAAATATGTAATAGTTTCAACCATTTGTTTAACCTACATTTTGTTTTTTCAAACATATAATAACATAAATTGGCCTAACGATTTTACTAAAAAGTGATGTGATTAGTATATATGTATAGCTTGGGATGAAATTGGAATATTCAAAAAGTTTGGGGACCAATTTAGAATGAATTTCGTAGTGTAGGGATGAAACTAAAATGCTCAAAAGTTTGAAGACTAATTTAAAATAATAATCATAGTTTAGGGATAAAATTGGAACATTCAAAAAGTTTAGAGACCGATTTAAAATAAGGGTCATACTTTGAAGACATACGATGTAATTAACTCTTATTAAAATACTGTGAAACAGAATAAATATATATATATTTTCGTTAGGAAAATGAAGATTTATTAAATAAAGAAAAATAAAATTATTGGTGATCAAATCGTATTAATTCGAAGTTTAAGCTTTTCCTTGATACATTTGTATCAAAGTTTTTGTAAGCTTGATTAAATATTAATTCCATGACACCGTTGTTATTATAAAATTTTATAAAATTTCTCTGAGTTGAATTCTCTTGATAACCTTCAATTTAGAGATTTGTGGATCATATGTAGTGTATTTTAACCATTATATAAAACAAAATGTTAATAAAACTAAAATTAAGTTCTGAAAATGATAAAATTAAAATACATAACACATGAAAATTATTTATATTTCTTTACAAACAGCTAATTAACTTCTTTGGTTCGTGGTAAAGGAATATCATTATTAGGACTTAAGTTTGAGTATCATAAATATCAGGGGTGTGAGCTTCAATGACAAAAAATTGAGAACAACAACAACAAAACCCTGGCTAAATTTAAAAAGAGGAAACATGAAGAAAATGATACACAGAAGTCAGCGATAGCAAGCTACGAGAAGGAATAAAGTCAAATGGGTTAAAACCTAAACTAAGGCAACAGTACTCCGCTACCCTAGTTCTAAGCCTTCATAAATTCCAATGACAGAAACGTATAAAAAGTAAAAGTCATGAAAATTACTACAAAGGCATTAAAAAGAAGACAAATAGTTATCTTTAAACTGATACCGTCTTGTACTTACTCCAGATTAATAAAAAAAAATTCTTTTAAAGCATCCCAAAAAAAAATCATTTGAACATTATCATTACAAATAGTACAGCTTAAGGTTGAAAATTTATCTGACCTCACCACAGGATATGCCTAAACTCCTGGCCTTGACCATCACAAAAGTCTGAGTTCTCTAAACAACACAACCCAGTGAGATACCATTTCAGCCTGCAAATCAAGAGCAGCAAATTCGGTACCAAGAATCAACAACTAAACGAATAAACACAAAACCGAAGACGGAATGTAAAACCAGATAACAACAAATCATTGCACAATGTATCTATTTAGAAAATCAACATGAATTAAATGATTGTCAAGCACGAAAAAACAAAAGAAGTGGTCGACAGTCCACCGCAACGATGGAACTAAGTCCCACTGTCTCCAGTCACCACTGTGTTGCATGTATAAGTACATGAAGGGGAACCAATTTTCCAAGCTGCATAAAGATATAGACTTGAGAGTCAAACTTTAGATTTCACAGAGGTACCCAAAATGGTGAAGCCGAAACGCCTAGATCGATGAAAATGGTTACAATGTTTTTAATCTACATTCAACCATAACAATTGTGGATGATGAAAATTTAATTCCTCCTTGAATGTTGGTAATCTATGACTAGAAAATTTATGTACACACCTCAAATAGGATGCTCAGTTCTCACTCTAAAGCTAGTCCCGCAGGCCAAGCTCAAGCTCAAGCTCATCATCTTCTTCAAACAGCTGTAGAAGGCGGGCATATTGTTCGTCTCGTTTCTTTTTCTGCCACAACTTGAAAAGGAAAAAGGAAAACAACCCGACTGCAACAAGCCCAAGCAATATGAGGACTACCTTGGCCCCAGTATTATTAACCATATCAGATTTCGTCTTTGAGCTGTTTTTTGAATCTGTAGAGTCGTCACAAAAACCTGAAAATAGAACAAATTGATCAATACTTTCAATAATTAGGTAAGCAGCAATTAGAGCAATCTCAAATTTGAAGTCCATTAGGGCAACAGAATCAGTAGTATGCCAATCAAATCAAGCAGAAAGCTAATATACAAAGCAAGTAACCCAAATCTAAGGAATAATGAACCATCTTCCCATATCTGCAACAAAAATACAATGATTTAGATCAGCCATGCATGATATCATAGTTTCATATGAATTTCATTTAATCAATCATCGTGATTTCAAAGATTCAATGGAAATCGGTACACCTAAATTGAATTTGAAGCCCAACTTGATTTGTTCATACTATAAACATACTAAATGGCTACTTAAACCGCTAACTAGCAGATCTATTACAAGTTTGAGATTCAAAAATGCAAACTGGAACAACAGATTCCACATCCCTCCCAAAAAAAAAGAATAAAAAGGGAAAAATGATGTACTTTCACGTTCATTGGATGTTAATTTTCTCAGCAGCCAAACAGAGAATATTAAGTAATAATCAAGACAGAAAAATTTGTTAGTGCTCATTAAGTAATCAAACAAAAGTAAAGGTGGGATTTGCATGACACCGGTACATAAATTGTCTGATCTCGACGGAAAAAAAATGAAATGCATAAATTAGAAAGAAAAAGTAAACTTGAATTCCAGGCAACCAATTATTCGAATTCGGAGCAGAACAATTAGATAAATACAATTCAAAGAACATAAGATTCCGTTAGAAAACACAACAAATTATCGAGGATTCTGATATAGGAAGCACACCTGAAATGAAGTGTAGAGAAACGGAAGCAAAGAACAGTAGGAAACGGAGCGATCTACTTGTTGAAATTTCAGTCATCTTTCTCTTTTTTCTTTGACAGCGAAAGAGGAATCGGTCTTTCCTAGCTTCCAATGCGAGTTTTTCTATTTCCTTCTATTTTTCAAAAATGTATCGCGAATATGCTGTTTCCGTAATGCGGCCCTAGTTTTTGTTCCGACAGACATTAGTATTTAGTAAAATTCCCTTTTGTTCCCATTAAAATTTAAAAAATACATTATAATCATTAACCTTATCAATTTGTAACATAATGATCCAAATTAATTTTGTTCTTTTATTTTGTTATAAGATAATCTTAAAATGAATAATATTAATTTGGGTGTTTGCACTTGATTTAAACTTTATAGTTTACCTTCTTAATGACGAATTTAGAAAATACTAAGCAATTAAAAACTGCAAAATCAAACCGAATTAAAATTTTATATTTTTATATAATTTAATTTCTCTCCATTTTTAAAATTTCACATAATATAATATAATTTATTATTTTCTTAAATATCGAACCAAATGCACCCTATTAAGATAGTGATTTATGATAAGATAGTTATTCTATAATTAACATCTGTTACATGGGTTGCAACAGTCTAATTAGAGTGTTTTTAAAAATAATCAATATTATTAGGTTTAAAAAGTCCGATGGAGTTTATTGTGAAAAATGTTTTCGAAGGAATTAGCCAGCTAGGCAGAACTGTAATGAATATGAATGCCTACGGTACCTACACAACACAACATACATTTAAGGGCGAGAGGAAGAAAAGGAAATCTTATTTTGAAAGAGATGCAAGTTTGATTTACAAATAAAATCATAATATAATTAGAATTAGAGTTTTTATAGCTCCTTAACAAATAGTCGGGTTGAATATAAAATAAAGGTTATTTTTCCCGAATTCAAAACGGTGCGTATCAATTGAAACGTCCAATTATAAATAAAGCAGTACCACCTGAATCAAAACTAAGAACTGAATGGGAGAAACAGAAATTTATATGATAACTACCAGAACAGCCTGTCTACCTCATCCTAAAACAGTGAACAAGCAAAACCAAAAACCTTCCCAAAAAGCCGACATGCACAAACCAAAAACAAATTATTTTAACATGAATAAAGCTTGATGGTAGAGTTAAATTCCTCACTTAAAGCACTTGGCATCCAGAAGAGGCTCTCCCTCGAAAGGCTCGGCGTCTTCAATCATCTGATTAACCCTTTCTTTCTAGGCCTCATCTGAGATGTCAACCTTCTTCCACTCATAGAGTTCCATGTCGTAGCATTCATCCATGACGAACTTCGGGGTCTCTTGCCCACGGAAGTGCCATAGTCCATTGAACTTGAATGGAGGGTCCTTACAGATCACCAACATCTTCCCATACGCATACTTGCGAGCCAAATCCATTCTCTGCGGGAATCCTCCTTTGTTCAGTCACAAATGAGATTGTATTCTCCTCATTGTAATTGTAGTCACAGAACCAGAGACAGTAGCCCTCAGGATCATAATGTCCCAGAATCCTGTAATAAATAAAGAAATATGAGTATCAGAAGACTCGGGCAGTGAAAAAGAAATTTGAAAACGAGATGATATACCTTTAAAGCAACTTCACAGAAATTGGTCTTTGTGACAGTACAATCTCTTCCAATCATCCAGTACCATCTACTGGGAGGCAGTAAATCAAGAGGGTATTTGGGTTTGGGCTTTGATGCCTCTTCCTCCTCAGCAGCCTCCGCCTTTGGCTTCTCTGCCTCCTTTTTGGCTTCTTTCTTCGGCTCATCCTTCTTTAGCTTAGTTTCTTTTCACTGGGCAGCAGGCTTCTTTGATGGACCAGGTGGGAAAGATGTTGCCTGCTTCACGTCACCAAGAATCTTGAAATTTGGCTGATTAACCATGGTCCAGAATTACCTCTCAACATGAGGGAACTCCGAGGTAAAACTCTTAATCATGATCTGGGTGAAACCCACATACAGATTGCATGTCATGATAATGTCAGCAAGGGTGACTGAATGTCCAACCAGGTAGGTATCCGTATTAGAGGCAAAATGTATGTTTAAAGCGTCAAGGGCTCTCTTCAATGCAGCAATAGCAGCTTCCTCAGCCTGTATGCAAAACACTCATGAGTGAATGAATTATAATTTACAAATATAACAATTTAAATTTTAGTGCAGATTAATATATAAGAAAGGAGGAGCATAGAACAACTGCTCTTCAAAACGAACAACAAAGGGAAAACCAGCCTGGCTGGTAAGTCAATGGGCATGCTTTTGTACCAAAATTGATTTTATTATTGCTTTTATCCATTTTCTTCAAGAAATTAACAAAAAACATGTAGTTGTCCTACAACTTCTATAATGCTCGTGAAAATGTATAGAATAAGAACTATAAAACAGTTTATGCTATTTTTCTATCATTATACTCTCCTCAAATGTAAATAGAGATTACCGGAGGAAGGTAAACGCCAAAGCCCTTTCTTGGATAAAGTAATTTTCCAATATTAGCATCGATTTCCATGAATGCAAAATCTATCCACTGCTCAATATGGCCCTGTGAAAAATCAAGCAAATGTTGAAACAAATATTAAGTACAACGATTTCACATGAAATTAACTGTTGCCAGAAAATGAACAAGATCATGAATTCATTATATGGAGAGAAAGAAACTCACATAATCAATCAATGAAGAATCAAACAGAGGGTTACTGCATGGAACAGCAAAGATACAGATAAGAAACAACCATTAAAAGAAGATATTGAGCGGTATTTAGTCAGCATGTCTTCTAACCATAATGAGCAATGGCATTGCTCTCAAAAACATGACCCTCGGGTGTTTGCAACACATGAACTAGAAAAGTAGAAAAAAAATTCAGCAAAAAGGGAGAAGGGATACAGATAGTACAAAAACTATTCTTTCTAAATATGTCCTTTGAATATGCATGGTTACCTTCCTAATTGGGTTCATTTTGAGGAACTCAGGAGTTTTGTTTGAGACGCCCATCTCAAGGTTCTCAACCAATTTTACAGCCACACCACTATATTCCACAGCAATGAGAGCCTTGAAGGCATTTTTATTTGTTTTTCCTGCATGCAATACCTGCATGTAAAACCAACAAACAGATTACTTAAAACTTTAATTCCAAAACCAAAACACCACAACCGAACCTTACAAAAGATATGCTACTAATCCTAAGCAACTAAAACTTAACGTTTTTCCTATAAATCATTTAAAAGATCTTTCAATTTCACTTTATTAATTATTTGAAAAATAACTATCAGCAACTCAATCTATGATACGCATTTAAACTCTAGCCATAGATCTTTCTCTTAGTACTGGTTAATTGATCAAAAACGAAAGCAGCAAAGCTAATCAGATCCATTGCCGATTGTTATTAATATTTGCAAGCCGATCAACTAACTGAACTAACAGAGTGATAATATAAATACAATACTATATTTAAGGTTTCTCACTCTGAATTCTACTTGAAATCAATCCTCAATAAACAACTTACAAGTGCCATGGCTAATGGCTTGATTGAAAGCAGGGACGCTCAGATTTAAGATCTGGAAACAAAAACCAAACACAAAATTAAATTGTACCAGTACAAGCATTCAAAGAAATGGGCGTCTTCTTTTGGTTAAAGGTGGGAAAAAAAAGAGAAGAATGGAGACGCGGGATAACCTGGAAGCCGCAGCCAGCAGGAGAGAGTTTAAGTGGAATCAAGAAATGTAAGGGGAAGTAGGGTTTTTGTAGGGTTGAATGAATTGCCAATATTTTTAGATATACTAATGCTTTTTGGCCCATTACTCGAGACTCTGAAATTCGGGTTTGTATACGCGTAATGGTAAATGCTAAAGTTGATGCTCGTTAATATTGTTGTTTAATAGGTTAATTTGACGTATCGTTAAAATTAATAAAATTTTAAATTTACATAGATTTGTTATGAATTTATTAGGTAAATTAATTTAAATTTAATATGGTTTTTAGATTAAAATAGATTAGATATTGAAAATTAATAAATCTAGTGTGATTAGAAAATAGTTAAATTCTAATCTTTAACGGATTTGGAATTAAAATACAAGTAAATTTCAAATTTGGTAACTAAACTTTCTTATCACTCATATTTTTCAATTTTTTTCAATTTGCTCACTCAACTTTATAGATTGGATTTTTATTTATGAAAAGGTGATTACAATTAGTATATGTTTTAAATATTCTTTATCATTTAACAATGAACGTTCAATCACCTGTGACCTCTAGGAACAACTACGATTCTTTTAACTACTGAGGTAAGTTGATTCGTGCTTATAGATTGGATTTTTTAGTTACTCTATTGTTATATCATTAACAACTTATTGACGTGGAATACTTTAATATTAAACATGCTCCATCAGATTTACACATAATAATTAGAGATACTTATTTATTTATTGTTAGGGTCTATTTAAACTTTAGGAACAAAATCCATAGCCCTAAAATTTTTCTACCTTGAAAAGGGAAAAGTAGGTGAAGAAGGAGATGTAATCAATGTCTTATTCAAACTCCATTTTGATATTCAGATGTGATATTTGGACGGTGTTGAAGACAACATAGTTGGATGATTATCCTGGAAGGTGGTTTTCGATTGTAGTAATTATAGTAGTAGATGACGCAAATCATACAATTTTTCAATGGTATAAGCCACCAATGACTCCTCATGCGAAGATGCTTCTGCTTGATCTTCTAAAAAGAATTAGAGCAGTTGAAAAGAAACGGAAAATGAGAGACTTATTTGAGTTTTGCTTTGATTTGTGTTGAATTAAGATTTTAATATAGTAATAATTTGTAAAATTAATTTTGGACTTAATCGAATTTGTCAAAAAATTATAAAAAAAATCATTTAAAGTCCAAATTAATTTGAAAAATATGTTTTAAATATTTTCCAGCTTAGTCGAACATTTTCAAAAACATACTCAATCATTTTCTGTTGAGTCAACCGAACTAATGGAATGGCCAAGAGAGGTGAATTGGCAATCAAAATAATAATGGAAGCTTTTTGAAAGAAAATGAAAATTTTGACACAAGCAATTTTAGAGTAGTTCAACATTTTCAATGAAGTCTACATCCACAACCTTATCTTTCACACTAAGGATTTCAACAAATTCACTAATTTGTTCAAACATTTTAGGACAAGGTGTAACCTTACAACACACTTAGACTTATACCCTAAAGTCTCAAGTAGACAATTAGGGATGACAATTTCACCTGCAACCGACGGGTTTTGACCAGATCGAGTCAAATTTTTTAAAAGAATTTTGGGTTTCGGTCGGGTCGAATCTTTTAAGGAGTGAAGTCGGGTCGGGTGGAGGGTAAAAAATCTCCAACCCGAATAGAGGATAATAATGTAATTTCCTTAAAATTATTATTATTATTTTTAATTAAATCCTTAATTTATATCGTGTCGGGTCGAATTTATACACTAAAAATTTGGGTCGGTCAGAGTCGAGTGGAGGATATATATCTTTCGGGTCGGGTCAGGTTGAATGTAGGATATAAAATTTTCAAGTTAGGTTGGGTTTGGGTGGATGGTGCATATTTTCGGGTTAGGTTGACCAAAAACCTGATCCTAACCCAACCCATTGGTATCCCTATGTACAGCTCTTCCTAAGAAGAAATTAAAATAACAAACTTCGAAAAATCCCTTACAAGGAATGTGTTTGCACAATTAAGAACAAATAGAACACTTGAAATAATGAAACAAAGAAGTACAAAAGTGTTCTTAAAAGCAAAAAGAATGTTTGAGAATATTTACTTGAATTTTTTATTCTTTGTGATTGTTTTGTCTTTCTCTTTGATCTCTTATCTTCACATATGACTTGGAATCTTGTTTTTATACCCTTCATTTAATTCTAGCCGTTTGAGTTGTTGTAGAGTTAGTAGAATCGTTGGGATGAAATTTCCTGCAATAAATGTTGCCTAGACGCCTTGAGTACCGTACTCATACTTGGAGTATTGGTACTACTTGAATTAAATACAAAAAATCTAACCGCTGGGAGAGGGGATTATCGTACTCCAACATATGTATCCATATCGATATCAAAATAGGCTACTTGAATTTGTATTTGCCAAACTCATAAAAGGGAGTATTGATACTCCCATTAGGAGTAACAGTATTACTGTGTATTTTTTGTCATTAGTATCGATACTACATGAACAATATCGGTATTATTCTTGAAGAATCGATACTACTAGATTAAAAAATAATTTTTGACTCGATTAAATTTTAAATCCCATGTAAAATTATTTTAAATATATTTCTAGCTCAATAAAGTAAAGAGTAAAATGGAGTTTTTAACCTTAGAAAGAATTTTATATTCGAATGTCTGAATCGAATATAATCTTAATTTTTTCTAAAAATATTAATTAATATTTTGGTATATCAAAATATCAAAGTATGTTCAATAATCTTTCTTTTTTGGATATAAAAAAAACACTTAAAAACTAATATTCTTTTGAGAAAAAAATTACTCCCCTTACCTTAGTCTCCCTTTTTTGTTAAATCAAAAAGTAAAAAACTTAACAAGATTGATAAAGAGATATAAGCAAAAGATCAATAGCCAAATGAGTTAGTCAACATAGATAAATATTATCAAAGAAAATGACAAGTATGGTCATAATAAAGAACAAAAAATGTCAAAAATATATAAAATGCACATAATAGAAATATCCCAAGAGAAGCATCCAAATTCGATAAACATTCAAAAACATAAAATTAAATCCATAAATATCAAAGTATGTGAAAACAAATATCTAAAAACATAAAATCATCCAAAGATCCAAATCCCAAAAAAAAATCAAAGTACAAAAATCAAGAGGAGCATAAGTCTAGCAATGTCATCAACAACAAATGAGCAATCAATCATTTGAGGGCGGTGCAGGTAAAGTGAATAAGAGGATGAGGTACGAAAGAACGAGAAATCACGAGCAAGATTCCCAACTGTACTCAAAATCGTGTCAATCTGATCTATTAAAGCATCGAATCGAGTGTGATAGTCGTGCCTCGAATCCATATACACTGATTGCAATGAGCACTGATGGGAGGACATCTCCGAGACATGAGACTATATCGCTAATTGTCGAGAAGCAATATTAGAAACTTGAGTCCCCAAGGTAGAGAAGTGAGACTCAATGGTATCAAACTACAAGTCCATTGTCTCCATAAAAGCCTGGAAGTAAAGAGGCATCGTAATCAAATCCTCACCACTGACTTGAAAAGGATTATCAGGGACAAGATTCACTGGATCATCGATATCATGCATCACATCTTCATCTTGAGGCTGAGCTGCTCTAAAGGAAGAACCAATAGCTTACTTCCATTTTCTTTGCCACTTGTTTTCGACTTATTCTTGTCATGTCCCAAAATCGAGTCTGGTAGCTTCAGGCCAGTAGTCCAGTTGATTTTGGATTTTTGGTAAAAATATTAACTTTGATATTTTTGGTTTATAAATAATTATTAAAAAAATTTAAATGATTTTGAATTATTAATTTTTTATTTTGGGGATTTATGATTGATTTTACAAAGTGACTAAATTGAATGTTTTTGAAAGTTATGGTTTTAGTGACGATTGTAAAGATCACAAAACTAAAATCTATGAAACTTATTTTACCAAGGCTTATGCTTAGTGTTTTCCCTCCAAGTTTAACCATATCTTAATTTCTCTTTTACCCAAATTTCCATCTAGATTCATTCCTTTATTTTTGTTAATTCTCATTAGTCGTTTCTTCTTTTTTTCTCTCATAAAAACTATCGTATCTTTTCTCCCAAATTCTCCCAAATCCTTTCTAATGGCTGAAACTATTCTTCATCATTTTATATTATTTTTTTGTTGATTTTCTCATTTCTTCTTGATTTTCTTCTTTTCAATCAAGATTGTTATTCTCTTTTCTTCCTCTTGCCATTTTCTCCCTTGATAACTTGGTGTTTCCATTGTTGATCATCTTCTCTTCTCTTAATTCTTTTCCAGCAAGGTGATTCTCTTTTCCTTGGTTCTTTTTTTTTGGCTTCAATGATTAAGATCTATTTTTCTGAGGTATTTAATGATCTATTTTTCTAGATTGTTTTTCAAGGTTTTCTTGTGTTAATTAATATGTTTTTATGGGATTATTATCATATTAAATCAGTTTTTCAATCTCATTTGATTTGGATATCGGTTTCATTAAAAAAAAGTTTGATTTCAGTGTTTTTTTAGAAATATGGGAATTAGGATTTTTTAAGGTTAATTCCGAAGTGTTAAGTTGATATTAGTTAATTTTTGTCGTTCTTTATCACCTCTTGTTGATGAAGATTAATGTCGATCAAATCGAAAGCTCAAAGAGGTGATTCCGTAAGGTTTTCAGTAATTTCAATCTTTTCACTTTGTTTTGGATGTTTTCTTGATGTTTCATTTTTCTTTCCAAGGTGTTTAATGTGTTTATTGTTGAGGGAAAATGGTTTATTATATTTTGGTGTGTTTGCTAAGTGTTCGGAGCCTATTTTGGTTACTGGACAACAAAGGTGGGTGGTTTTCATTCTTTGTGAATGAACATGTTTAAGGTAAAAAGGTGTTGTTGGAGTGATTCTTTAGTTATAACTATGGTTTAGATGGTTCCTTATTTATGCACTTAATTGATATGAAACGTGATATGAAATGAGATATTCAATGTGTTCGAAAATGCAAATATCCTATGTGAATTGTGATGTGTTGCAAATGATGCATAGAGATTTCAAAAGCGTATTTGAAAATGTGTGTGTGTGTGTGTGTGTGTGTGTGTGTGAATATGTGTATGAACGAGTTGACTATCTCGATGTCCATATTCGAGTTGATCATGAAAACTATTTGAGATTGTGTTTAAAAATGAGTTTGAAAGAATACATGTGAACACTATGCATCATTGATAACCACTCTTAATGAACTTGGATTAATTGGCTATTTGTTCTTAATGGGACCTTTGGGTATTAAAGGCATGCCTAGGAAAGATTACTCTATGTGTTTATATGTGTGGGATATCGGGTTATACAGGGTAAGGTTGGTGAATTGAGCTATACTCCAAGAAGAACACAGGGTAAGGTTGGTGCGTTGAGCTTTACTATGAAAGTGTCATTTTGGACCTAAGTGAGTCCACAATTAAAATGGAGTTGTATGAAGTCTATTTATCCAATGAGTGAGTTTTGTTTCGAAAAAAGTCCATTGATCTTTAATTGAAATAATGTGTGTGCATTGTGTGTGACTTGCCGAAGAGGTAATTATGCATGATTGTTTGTGGTTGTTGTTGGTTATATGAGATTAAATGGCATGTGACTATTCTAGATTTTTGTGCATTTAGGGTGTATTATGTGAACATAAAAGCATAACACGATGATAAAAATGTTGAGGTAAGATCAAGTGAGGAGTAAATGAATGTAGGGCTTTGCTTTAGCTTTGACTTGTGCATTGCTTAGAATGCTTGTTGTTCACTGAACCTTTTAGCTTACACTCGTTGTTTGCTAATTTTTAGAGGATAGTAGTCAAGTCAAAGGCAAGGAGCAAGATTATGGAGTAGTCAAGCAAGTCATTTCTAAATAAAGTGTTGTGGTTTGAATACATGTGATGGCAATGTGGGAATCATTTTGGGACTAGACATTTGTTAAATGTTGATTTGTAATAAATGTGGTTGTGTCATGGGCCATTGGTTTTGTGATGGGTATTGTTAATTGAATCGATTTATTGTTTTGGATATGTTGCATGCATGTTATTAGTTGGTTTGAGTTTGAAAATGATCAAATATTGATTTATGCTTTAAGAAAGTGTTTTGTGTGCATAGAAAGTGAAACTAAATGTACTAAACTTACTAGGATCATAAAAACATGAAATGACCAAAAATGCATAATTGGACTTGGTGACTTGTGTTAAAAGTGAACCAATATGCAATGTTTGACTTTTGATGCGAAATCCTTGTATGATATTGTTACTTGTGCTATAAGCATGATTAGGTGTATTCTGATATGTATGAAGTGATATGAAGGTGTTCAAGCATGTATCTAGTCCCAAAGATTGATTATATGAAAGTTGGTAACTCGTTTATGCTTGTCATTGAGAATTCTGCACTTTTCAGAAAAATGATCGATCCCTTAACTAGAATGATCGATCCCAAACCTTTTGTTTTGTAAAGGGTTGACCCCCCGTGAAAAAGGATCGACACTTGTTTGTGTGCTCAATAAAATTGTAAAATTACATTCATTAAAGGTCCTAAGTGTCCTTAGGTCTTAGTTTGACTTTTGAATTGTTTATTTTTTAGTCTTTAGAAATGTACACTTAATTAGGTCCATGTTTGAAGTCCGATTAAGTTAAAATTTTACATGAGAGTGAATAAGGATTAATAATTAATATTGACGAGTTTAATTTGATATTTTACCTTGCAATTGTTTGGTTATGTGAAATGACTAATCTACCCCTATTTGTTTAATTACATATATCTTGTAACATTTTATTCTTTGAATATTATTAAATTAATATTGTTATTCATTGAAATGTGTTGCTTGATTTATGTTTTAAATTATAAATGCTTCCACATAGTGTACATGAGTTAGGATTTTGTTTATCCGACAAGATTAAAACCTAATGTATGCTCAGGTACTTGGATATTTCTTCAAGATAGGATATAAGGTGTTATATTTATTGGTATCAGAGCTATGATTAATGTATGTTTGAATGTATGTCAGGGTAGGAAATGGGAACAACATTACCACATCTGGTTTGAAAGTTTTTACAGGTCTTGCCCTTGGAAATTATTGGGATGAATTCTAAAAGAATTCATTCTAATGGTTATATAATGGAAATTGAAATGAATATGTGAGATTTTGGTTGATATAAATATTAGAAGGGTTGAAGTTGTATTTTTAAAGAGTTGTGATTTGAGTTGCTGTTATGAAATAGATTTAGCATCAAATAAGTATCGAAGGAAATTTTCTAGATTTATTTACTAAAGTGTTCCTATGTTAAAATAGTATTAATGTTTGCTTTAAATTATGTGTGTTATGTTAATGGTGAACATATAGGATCGTGATCAAAACCGAGATCGAATCGAACTAAAAGCTAAGGAAAATCAAAAGTGAGGTTATTTCAAAAGTACGGTTTGCTATTGAGGCATTACCAGGTGAGTGCATTTTTATTATATTATTATATATGATACGAGGATGACTTACGATGAGTTAACATCGAATGGTTTGAAGGAAAAAGTATTTAAATCTTATTTTTGATATATTATTCATACTAGTTTACCAAAAAGGTATTCAAATGATTTTGAGTATAAATTACCTAATACATTTATATGATACTTTCTATTAAATGGTTTTATGGATGATTTTGGGTATGAACTTCCCAATGCACTTTTATATGATGTTTTGACATGTTAGTATCTATGGATACTTCTGATAAATGAATAGTATATGAATTGATAAGAATGTCAGTGCATGCATATTAAGTTGTCTGGTATAGTTGGCATGCCATAAAGGTGGAACATAGCAGTTGCATTATGTACTAGCACGTCTAGTTTTGGTGTTTTGTATGCAGTTACATTAAGAACATATCGTCTAATATTGGACTATGATACTATGAGAAAAAGAATGTATGGTGTGTCAGATTTTGGTATCATGATATTTGAATTATGGTACAGAGATATTGTTATACAACATATGTACATCTATTTGGCACTAAAAGTGCAATACTCGTATGCTCATTTGACTTGTGTACCATGCATTCTCATTTGTTATACATTGGGTTGTCAGATAAATAAATTTGAAAAGTACATGTTTACCTGATTTGTTGAAAGTAAAGCTTTCATTGAATATTCTAATTTGGCATAAAGGTCATATATCTAAATTGTTTATTCTAATCTGTGCATTCTGAATTGTTGATTTTCATATTTCAGTTTAAAGAAAGGTTTGAAAATTTGTTCTCCATGTTCATATATTATTATATGATATTTTTCATCTTGTGATTTATGTGATATTTTATATATTGATATGTTTTATTTTATATTTGATCATGCATCACTAAATGTATACTTAGCGTGTGATGGTTTCACACGTAGGTAAAATAAAGCGAATGGAGTAAGGAGCAAAGCTTGACTTCAATATTCGAAGAGTACATACCGGTAATAATAATGACATCTTACTATTGATCTGATTTCTAGTTGGCATGTATAGTTATAATAAGTGTCTGCAATATCTTAATATGGTTATATTATGAAATGGGTTAGAAAAGCTCTGTAATATTTATAATGCTTAAAGTATTTGTTATAGATTATATGTGTGAATTTTAGTAAGTAATGTATATATAGTTATAAAAAAAAGTTTTTGAATATATGTTATGATAAAGTTTCATATGTGAATTTTATTAAGTAAAATAAGGTTATAAATATAGATTTTTATTTTATGTTTAATAAAGTCATATTTTATTAGCGTAAAGATGAATTTTGATTCAAGTAGTTTCAAGCAGTTTCATTCTTAATATGAAACAGGGTTGAACTACCAAGTTATTGCCTAAAATCGAACTTGAGTTGTATCTTAAATTATTGTAATTTTTATTTTATAGAATTAATAAATTTTGGTGAAAAAGGTTAAATTAAATACATTTGAAAGAACAACATTTTACCAATTTTGAATAAGCAATGTTATACAAGTTTTGTGTGACACCTCTGACTCGTATTCGGTTATGGATACAGGAAAGGGGTATTACACCCACGGCCTCACTAGTCTGCCAGATCCTCCGACTCAGGACCCTCTTGACAGCCTTTGCTTAGCGGGACTACTCACTGAAGACCTTGGGAGGTTCAGTTCCGAGGTGCGAAAGGATATCAAGATGTAAACCCTTCATGAATCTCCGGTAGTATGGATTCGAAACCAACGTCAATGTGTATCTGCTCAGACAAAAGAACTCTCGCTCATACTCAATTATTGTTCGATCCCCCTAAACTAAGTTAGAATATGGTCCCTCAGATCGTCGGATTGAGCCTCTCTGATATATTTATGGCAGAACTTTGACAAAAAATACTCCCAAGATGGTGTCTCTAGCTCTAGTTTCATTTCTATCATCTTCCACCAGTCTATAATGTCACCCTTGAGCAGGGTAGTAACACACTCAAGCTTACCCTAAGGAGTAAGATGTAACTGATGGAGAGTTTGAAGGGTTTCTCAGAGCCACTGACCAGCTACTATGGGGTTGTCATCCCTAGAATAATAGAAGTATTTGGTTTTGTACCTACGAAGCCTCTTTACTAGGGACTTATGGGATACTACGGTAGGCTGGATTGGAGGTACTAGTGGGGGGAAGACATATCTGATGCCCTAGGTATAGCCTAGACTATCTGCCTAAGGACTGAGGTCAAGTCCCTAAAGAAAATCTCCTCATCGACCCCTATATCCCATAGGTTCTCAAATTGGTCAGTATCCAGGACACACTCATCATCGGTGTCAATCGTTAAAGAGGCGTGGCTCTTATCCTTACCCTCTCAATTATTATCTGAGTCGTCTGCCATAAGGTTTTTTGAATTTAGAAAGAAAATAAGGTTATTATCGTCATTTCCAAACATTAAATTACTCTTAACACTCTAAAAACATGTACATGCATAGACATTAACTAACTCTAACATGCAGATCCTATGAACGACTCAACCTAACGGTTTGATACCACTAAATGTAACACCCTAATCTAGCCCCACTCGAAGATAGAAGGATTAAAGTGTCACACGGGACCACCGAAGTAGCTAACCAAACATTTTCTTTAAAACATTTGTAAATTGACATTAAATCATACTGAATAACCATAAGTGTGATATCATCCATTTTGAAAATAAGAAAGAATTCTTTCTAATGGTTAGATTATGGAAATTGAAATGAATATGTGAGATTTTGGTTTACATGAATATTAGAAGGATTGAAATTGTATTTTAAAGAGTTGTAATTTGAGTTGATGTTATGAAATGGATTTAGCATCAAATAAGTATCGAAGGAATTTTTCTAGATTTATTTACTAAAGTGTTCCTATGTTAAAATAGTACTAATGTTTGCTTTAAATTATATGTGTTATGTTAATGGTGTACATATAGAATCCTGATCAAAATCGAGATCGAATTGAACTAAAAGCTAAGGAAAAACACAAAATGAGGTTAAATCAAAAGTACGGTTTGCTAGTGAGACATTACTAGGCGAGTTCATTTTTATTATATTATTATATATGATATAAGGAAGACTTGCGACGAGTCAACCTCGAATGGTTTGAAGGAAAAATATTTAAATCTTATTTTGATATATCATTCATACTAGTTTACCAAAAAGGTATTCATATGATTTTGAGTATAAATTACCTAATACATTTATATGATACTTTCTATTAAATGGTTTTATGGATGATTTTGGGTATGAACTTCCCAATGCACTTTTATATATTTTGATATGTTAGTATCTATAGATACTTCTGATAAATGAATAGTATACGATTTGATAAGAATGCCTAGTGGAAGCATATTGAGTTATTTGGTATAGTTGGTATACCATAAAGGTGGAGCATAACAGCTGCATTATGTACTAGCACATATGGTTTTGGTGTTTTGTATGCAGTTGTGTTAAGCACATAGTCATCTAATATCGGACTATTATATTATGAGAAAAGAATGTATGATGCGTCTGATTTTGGTATCATGATATTTGAATTATGGTACAGAGATATAGTGTTATACAATACTAGTACGTCTATTTGGCACTAAAAGTGCTATACGTATATGGTCATCTGACTCGTGTACCATGCATTCTCATTTGTTATACATTGGGTTGTCAGATAAATAAATGTGAAAATTACAGGTTTATTTGATCTATTGAAAGTAAAGCTTTCATCGAATATTCTTATTTTGCATAAAGGGCCTTATATCTGAATTGTTTATTCTGATATGTGCATTCTGAATTATTGATTTTCTATTTCAGTTTAAAGAAAGGTTTTAAAATATGTTCTACATGTTCATATATTATTATATGATATTTTTATATTATGATTTATGTGATATTTTATATATCGATATGTTTTATTTTATAGTTGATCATGCCTCACTAAATGTATACTTAGCGTGTGATGGTTTCACAAGTAAGTAAAAGAAAGTGAGTGGAGTAAAGAGCAAAGCTTGACATCAATCATCATATACTACTTACTGGTAATAATAATGACATCTTATTATTAATCTGATTTCTAGTTGGCATGTATAGTTATAATAAGTGTTTGTAATATCTTAATATGGTTATATTATGAAATGGGTTAGAAAAGCTCTGTAATATTTATAATGCTTAAAGTATTTTTTGTAGATTATATGTGTGAATTTTAATAAGTAAATATATATAGTTATAAAAGTGGTTTTTGAATATATGTTATGATAAAGTTTTATATGTTAATTTTATTAAGTAAAATATGCTTATAAATATATATTTTTATTTTATGTTTAATAAAGTCATATTTTATTAGGGTAAAGATGAATTTTAATTCAAGTAGTTTTCAGGCAGTTTCATTCTTAATATGGAACAGGGTTGAACTGCCAAGTTGATACCAAAATTGAACTTGATTTGTATCTTAAATTATTATAATTTTGATTTTATACGATAAAGAAATTTTGGTGAAAAAGGTTATATTGAATAAATTTGAAAGAAACAAGATTTTACCAATTTAGAATAAGCAATGTTTTACAAGTGTTGTGTGACACCTCTGACTCGTATTCGGGTATGGATACGAGAAAGGGGTATTACACCCATGGTCTCACTAGTCTGCCTGATCGTCCAACTCATGACCCTCTCGACCACCTTTGCTTAGCGAGACAACTCAACGAAGACCCTGGGAGGTTCGATTACGAGGTGTGAAAGAATATTAAAATGTAAACCCTTCATGTATCTCCGGAAGTAATGGTTCTCAGTTAAAACCAACGTCAACGTGTATCTGCTCAGTCAGAAGAACTCTTGCTCATACTCATTCACTATTTAATCCTCCGAAACTAAGTGTAGAATCTGGTCCCTCAGATTTTCAGATTGAGTCTCTCTGATATATTTCGGGCGAAACTCTGGTAGAAAATACTCCCAAGATGGCCTCTCTAGCTCTAGTTTCATCTCTATCGTCTCCTACCACTCTATAATATCACCCTTGACTAGGGCGGTAACCACTCAAGCTTACCCTAAGGGGTAAGATGTAACTGATAGAGTGTTCGAATGGTTTTTTTGAGCCACTGACCCGCTACTATGTGGTTGTCATCCGCATAGTAGCATAACTCTATGGTTTTGTACCTATGAAGCCTCTTTATTAGGGACTCATGGGGTAATACAGTAGGTTCCATTGGAGGTACTAATGGGTGGAGGCATATCTGATGCCCTAGGTATGGCCTGGACTATCTGCCTAAGGGCTGAGGTCAAGTCCCTAAAGAAGGTCTCCTCATTGACCCCTACATCCCCTAGGATCTCGAATTGGTCAGTATCCGGGACAAACACATCACCGGTGTTGACTGCTAAGGAGGCGTGACTCTTATCCTTAACCTCCTAACTATTAGTTGAGTCGTCTACCATGTGATTTTTTGAATTTAGAAAGAAAATAAGGTTATTATCATCATTCCAAACATTAAAGTACTCTTAACACTCTAAAGGCATGTACATACATAGACATTGACTGACTCTAACCTGCAGATCATATGAACGACTCAACCTGACGCTCTGATACCACTAAATGTAGAACCCTAATCCAATCTAATACGAAGATCAAAGGATTAAAGTGTCACACGAGACCACTGAAGTAGCTAACCCAAACATTTTCTTTAAAACATTTGTAAATCGACATTAAATCATACTGAATAATCATAAGTGCGATATCATCCATTTTAAAAATAAGAAAGAATTTATTCCAATGGTTAGATTATGGAAATTGAAATGAATCTGTGAGATTTTGGTTGATATGAATATTAGAAGGATTGAAGTTTTATTTTAAAGAGTTGTGATTTGAGTTGATGTTATGAAATGAATTTAGCATCAAATAAGTATCGAATGAAATTTTCTAGATTTATTTACTAAAATGTTCCTAGGTTAAAATAGTACTAATATTTGCTTTAAATTATGTGTGTATGTTAATGGTGCACATATAAGATCGTGATCAAAACCGAGATCGAATCGATCTAAAAGCTAAGAAAAAACACAAATTTGAGGTTATATCAAAAGTACGGTTTGTTAGTGAGGCATTACCAGATGAGTGCATTTTTATTATATTATTATATATGATACGAGGAATACTTGCGATGAGTCAACCTCGAATGGTTTGAATAAAAAAGTATTTAAATCTTATTTTGATATATTATTCATACTAGTTTACCAAAAATGTATTCATATGATTTTGAGTATAAATTACCTAATACATTTATATGATACTTTCTATTAAACGGTTTTATGGATGATTTTGGGTATGAACTTCCCAATGCACTTTTATATGATGTTTTGATATGTTAGTATCTATGGATACTTCTGATAAATGAATAGTATATGATTGATAAGAATGTCAGTGCATGCATATTGAGTTGTTTGGTTATAGTTGGCGTGTCATAAAGGTAGAGCATAACAGCTGCATTATGTACTAGCATGTCTGATTTTGGTGTTTTGTATGCAGTTGCATTAAGCACATAGTCGTCTAATATTGGACTATGATATTATGAGAAAAGAATGTATGATGCGTTTGATTTTGGCATCATGATATTTGAATTATGGTATAGAGATATTGTGTTATACAATACCTCTACGTCTATTTGGAACTAAAAGTGCAATATGTGTATGCTCATTTGACTCGTGTACCATACATTCTCATTTGTTACACATTGGGTTTTCAGATAAATAAATGTGAAAAGTAGAGGTTTATTTGATTTGTTGAAAATAAAGCTTTCATCGAATATTCTGATTTGGCATAAAGGGCCTTATATCTAAATTGTTTATTCTGATCTGTGTATTCTGAATTGTTGATTTTCATATTTCATTTTAAAGAAAGGTCTGAAAACCTGTTCTACATATTCATATATTATTATATGATATTTTTCATACTATGATTTATGTGATATTTTATATATCGACATGTTTTATTTTATATTTGATCAAGCCTTGCTAAATGTATACTTAGCGTGTGATGGTTTCACGCGTTGGTAAAATAAAGCGAGTGGAGTAAAGATCTAAGCTTGACATCAATCATCGAAGACTAATTACCGATAATAATAATGACATCTTACTATTGATTTGATTTCTAGGTTGCATGTATAGTTATAATAAGTGTCTGCAATATCTTAATATGGTTATATTATGAAATGGGTTAGAAAAGCTCTGTAATATTTATAATGCTTAAAGTATTTGTTATAGATTATAAGTGTGGATTTTAGTAAGTAATGTATGTTAAAAACATTTTGATGTTTCGATATAACAAATCAAGTGTTAATAAATTTTAAGTTTTCTATTGATTCTTATATTATGTATTCGATTAATTAGAATATCATAAATTATTACTCCAAGTTTTCAAATGTCTATTTCAATCCTTACTCAAGTGTAAAATTAAGTTTCAATCTTAAAATACTTTTGAAACAATTTTTACAAAGTATTTCGAGCCATATTCAAGCCAAAAATAAACTTTATTTAGTATGGTATCGATACCCCTATAGGCGATACCCCTATTAACATTTTGGTTCCGAGAAATAATAGAATGCTCGGATGGCACCGATACCCTCATAGGTATCGATACCCCCATGCAATGGTACCGATACCCCCTCAGGAGGTACCGGTACCCTCAGGCATATAACGATCAAAAATATTTGAATTTTACACTGCATGTACCGATACCCTATGAAAGGTTATCGATGCCCCCCCGCTCCCAGCAGACAAATTTAAGTGGTTTTTCACACTACAACAGCTCTAACTTCATCCAAATGGTTCCCAACGGTTAGAATCATCCCAAGGTGTATTTAAACAAGTTCTGAAGCCATTTATTAATAAGAAATCATTGAGAAACAAGAGAGAAAGCATCAAACACTAAGTTTGTGAAAATCAAGCTAATTTTCCTTCAATGTTCATTTTTCTTTTAAGAACACACATTGTGCTCATTTGTAATCATTTTTAGTGTTCTTTTCTTGTTCTAGAATTGTGCAAACATCTTACCTTGTGAGGTTTTCTTGTAAGTTTGCGAAATTTGTGTATTTCTCTTTGGGAGAGAGTGTGCTCAAGAATTGGGGTATAATTCTTGAGAGAGTTGTAAGGTTACTCTTTGTCCTCAAAAGAAAGAACAAATTAGTGAATTTGTTGAAAAATCCTTAGTGTGGATAGCTAAGGTAGTGGATGTAGACTTTGGTTGAGAAAGTCGAACCACTCTAAATCGTTGTGCAACTACTTTCAATTTTCTGCAAAAAGGTTCCACCGAAATTTTAATTGCCAATTCACCCCCTCTTGGCCAATTCCATCGATCAATTAACTCAACAATTGGTACCATAGCCTCACTCATTTGAAGTTTTAATCACCTCTTGAGTCGATTCGGGAAGAGTTACATCGATAATCAAGTCACCAATGGCCTCTACTTCAAACTCTAACTTCGGTCTTGATTCATTTCCCGTCAACAAGCCTCCTTTCTTCAATGGAGCTAATTATGCTTATTGGAATAATAGGATGATGTATTTCATTCAAGAAAGTGACATGGGGAGCATAGAATATTATAAAATACGGATACATCAAACCCTCCACTCACCCAAGATTGTGGAGTGAATGAGAGACAAGAATGTTCCACCTCAACTCCAAAACAATTCATATTATCTTTTATGCTCTTGGACCGGATGAATACGGGAGAGTTTCATCTTGCACAACCGCCAAGGAAATATGGGACAAACTACAAGTCACTCATGAAGGTACAAACGAGGTAAAAAAATCTAAAATTAGTCTTCTAACTCATAGGTATGAAAATTTCAGGATGAAACCGGATGAAGATGTCAAAGCTATGACGGATAGATTCTCCACGATTGTCAATAGTCTCAAATCATATGGAGAAATCATTCCAAATGACAAGCTTGTAAGGAAGTTAGTTTACTCTCTTCCAAAAGCTTGGCAATCAAAGAAGACGCCGATCATCGAGGCTAATAACTTAAAATCCTTGACCCTCGATGAATTTATTAGCTCTCTTCTCATGCATGAAATGATGCTTAAAGAAGAGGAAGACCTTGAGAAAAGAGACGATCCAAAGAAGGAGACGGAGAAGAAGAAGAACGTGGGAGTTTCTCTCAAATCAACAAAAGATGAGAGTGATTCGGATGAAGATGACGATGACGAGGAAATGACATTGTTTGCCAAACGGTTCAGAAAAATGATGAGACCTAACCGAGGAAGAAAATTCAAACGAAATGAAGGCTTCAAAAATGAACCAAAAGAGAAGGACATGATCATTTGCTATAAATGCAAAAAACTGGGGCATGTCAAATATGATTACCCATAATTAAAGAGAAAGAGTCAATTAAAGAATAAGCACAAGGCTCATATGGCTACATGGAGTGATGAAGAAGGTTCCGATGAAGAGGAACAAGAAGTAGCAAACTTGTGTTTGATGGCATTCGGGGAAGATTTTAAGGTATCCTCTAACTCATTTGATTTATATGATTTATCTTATGATGAGTTATTAGAGGAATATAACGGGTTGGCTTCGGATTATGAGAAATTGTTTTTAAAATATAAAAATGATATTTTGAAATTGAAAAATGAAAATAATCTAATATCCAAGACCAACAATGATCTTGAAAGTAAAATAAAAAATTTGCAAATCAAACTAGAAGAGTTTGAAAAGAAAAATTCTGATTTGCATAATTTACTTTCAAAGGTCAATGATGATCATCAAAAGAAATTTGATGATCTTAAAGCTTCTTTTGATAAAGTTGGAACAAAACGTTTTGAAAACGGAGAAAATTCAAAATCCAACTTTGTTAGAAAAAGTTTTAAAAAATACAATCATAGAGGTCCCCGAAGAACCTCTAATAGAAAAATCGTTAGAAGTATATGGGTTCCTAAAGAACTCATTACTACTAAAGATAAGGATATCCTACACAAATGGATACCTAAGGGGACTAGAATTTTGGAGACTAATGAGTATGGACCCAAAAGAATTTGGGTACCAAAAATCAAAAATTAATCTATGTTTGTAGGGAAAGGAGCATTGCTACAAGGCACGGGAAACAAATTCAAATTCATGGTACCTTGATAGTGGATGCTCAAGACACACGACCGGAGACAAAAGCCGGTTCATAGATCTCAACGCCAAAAATGGAGGATAGGTGACTTTTGGTGATAACTCAAAATGACACATTGAAGGTATAGACACTATAGGTAATACCTCTTCCATACAAATTAAGAATGTTTTATATGTGAATGGAATAAAGCATAATCTATTAAGTATTAGTCAATTTTACGATAAAGGATTCAATGTCATGTTTGAAACTAATGGTTGTAAAGTCATTGACATTGCATCAAATCGGATTATGCTTGTTGGTCATAGAATAGGAAACATTTACATGGTGCACTTAGATTCTATAGATATGACTAATTTATGCCTAATTGCTAAGGATGAGCATGATAGTTGGTTATGGAATAGGAGACTAGGACATGCTAGTATGAATGTTTTGCAACGGTTAATTCAAGGAGATTTAGTTCGAGGGTTGCCTAAACTAAAATTTGATAATGATAAAATCTGTGATGCTTGTGCTAAAGGAAAACAAAAGCAAAATTTCTTTTAAATCCATTAATGACGTATCCACTAGTAGAGTATTACAATTGATCCATTTAGATCTTTTTGGGCCATCTAAAACTACTAGCTTGGGTGGAAAACAATATGCATTTGTTTTGGTAGATGATTATTCTAGATATACTTGGGTTCTATTCTTAAGTACTAAAGATGAAGCATTAGAAAAATTGATCACGTTTTCAAAAGTAATCCAAAACGAAAAAGGTTACTCTATAACTAGTGTTAGGAGTGATCATGGAACTGAATTTGAAAATCTTGGATTTACTGAATTTTGTAATTCTAATGGTATTAGTCATAATTTTTCACCACCTAGAACCCCTTAACAAAATGGAGTTGTTGAGAGGAAAAATCGAACTTTAGAAGAAATGGCTAGAACCATGCTTTGTGAAAACAATTTGCCAAAATATTTTTGGGCAGAAGCCACAAATACCGCTTGTTATGTTATTAATCGAGTAATGATTAGGCCTATTTTGAAGAAAACTCCATATGAACTTTTTAAAAATAAAAAGCCTAACATTAGCTATTTTCATCCTTTTAGATGTAAATGTTTTGTTTTAAACAACGGTAAAGACAATCTTGGCAAATTTGATGCTAAAAGTGATGAAGGAATTTTTCTAGGTTATTCCTTAAATTCTAAAGCTTATCGAATATTTAATAAAAGAACTTTAGTTGTAGAAAAGTCTATACATGTAGTTTTTGATGATAATCCCCTTCCAAGGAAGGATTCGTGTGTTTATGATGATGTAGGTATTATACAAGCAAATGACGTTAGAAATGACGTTGTAGAACAATCATCAAATGAAGAAACGAAAGATGAGGAAACTCATGATCCCCTCGAGAATCCAACCATTGAAGAAAGGGAAATCTCTTACCCAAGGGAATACAACTATGTCAAGGATGGTGAAATAATAAAGTGATCCATCCAAAGGGGTAACAACTCGAGCTTCTCTTAAAAATATTTGTAATTATGTTACATTTATCTCATGCATAGAGCCTAAGAATATTAAAGAAGCATTAAATGATGAACATTGGATTATGGCTATGCAAGAAGAATTAAATCAATTTGAGAGAAGTAAAGTATGGACATTAGTTGAAAGACATAGTAATAAATCTACTGTAGGAACTAGATGGGTATTTAGAAGTAAGGTTGATGAAAGTGGTAATATAGTGAGAAACAAGGCTAAACTTGTTGCTCAAGGGTACACTCAAGAAGAGGGCTTAGACTATGATGAAACATACGCTCCCGTAGCTAGGATGAAAGCAATTAGAATGTTATTAGCATTTGCATGTTTCAATGAATTTAATTATATCAAATGGATGTTAAAAGTGCATTTTAAATGGTTTTATAAAAGAAGAAGTGTATGTGGAACAACCTCCAGGTTTTGAAGATTCAAAATTTCCAGATCATGTTCTTAAATTGACAAAAGTGCTTTATGGTTTAAAATAAGCTCCTAGAGCTTGGTATGAAAGATTGTCAAATTTTTTAATCGAAAAAGGTTTTTCAAAAGGGAAGGTTGACACTACATTATTTTTTAAGTATAAAGGTAAAGATTTATTAGTAGTTCAAATTTATGTTGATGATATAATATTCGGTTCTACTAATGATATTATTTACCAAGAATTTTCTAAGCTAATGCTAAGTGAATTCGAGATGAGAATAATGGGGGAGCTCTCATTTTTCTTGGGACTCCAAATCAAGCAAAGAAAAGATGGCATCTTCATCAGTCAAGCTAAGTACGTCAAAGATATGCTCAAGAAGTTTGGACTGGAAAATGGGAAACCTCATGACACTCCAATGAGCTCATCAACAAAGCTTGACATAGATGAAGGAGGTAAATGTGTGGATGTTAAATTATATAGGTCAATGATTGACTCTTTTCTTTATCTAACCTCAAGTAGACCGAACATTATGTTTAGTGTTTGCTTATGTGCTAGATTTTAATCATGTCCTAAGGAATCACATTTACTAGCCGATAAGAGGATCTTTAGATACCTTAAGAACACTCATAGTTTAGGACTTTGGTATCCTAGAGACTCTAGTTTTAGCTTGCATGCCTTCTCTGATGCGGATTATGGAGGATGCAAATTAGATATGAAAAGCACCTCCGGTACTTCCCAATTCTTTGGAAATATGTTTATTTCTTGGTTTTCAAAGAAACAAAATTGTGTTGCATTATCTACCACTGAAGCGGAATACATTTTAGGGGGTAGTTGTTGTGCACAAGTTTTATGGATGAAACAACAACTTTTTTACTATGGAATTGAAGTAGGTACCATTCCTATCAAGTGTGACAATACTAGTGCTATTTGTCTCACTAAAAATCCCATCCAACACTCTAGAACTAAGCATATTGAAATTAAACATCACTTCATTAGAGACCATGTCGCTAAGGAAGATGTAGTTCTATATAATTTATTGATACTTTGCACCAATTAGCGGATATTTTTACAAAACCTTTAGACAAAGAAAGATTTTGGACACTTAGGAGAGAAATAGGTTTAACTGACCTATCTTCACTTAGTGTTTAAAATAATTTTAGCACTTTTAATTAAAAGATGAAAAATGCTTATAAAAGTAACATTTTTAAGAGCATTCTATAAAAGTAACATTTTTAAGAGCATTCTATGCTAATAGTTAGGGGGAGTTTATGATTCTTAGAGAAAATTAATTTTATGTTCAAATAACTTTTAAAGATAGATTTGATTGATTGAACATAGTTAATTTTTGTTCTATGAGTATACAATACCACTAGAACTAATTAATTTAGCATTCTAAGTGTTTAAATACAGATTTTTGACATTTTTGTGCATAGAGTATCGATACCCCTAATACTGGTATCGATACCCCATTTGAATAGGTATAGATACCCCTATAATAGGTATCGATACCCCCTTTGAATGTGTATTGATACTCTTCTTATGGTATCGATACCCCATGTCGGGTTTAGGTATTAAACTCCTATTTCTTCTTCATTCTCTCAAAACCCTTCTAAAAAAAAACTCCACCGTTTGCTCCCAAACCTCTCCTACTTTCAAAATCAACGATTTCAAGTCAGAAATTACTTGAATTTCAACTCTAAATCATGCTTGTTTCATTAAATCGTGCAAAACATCACTACATTCCACTCAATCCAAAATCTTCAAGGTATTGTTCAAAAACCTCTATTTTAATTGATTTTTGAACTTAGGACAAGTTTAGATTAGTTCTAGGTTTAAATAATTATCGGGGCATTGATCACATGTTATTTCTAAACTAGATTCTACAACTAATTTCATCAAAAACACAATATTTTTCAAAAAATTTTCAAAATTTCGAAATATAAAAAGTTTTATTATTTTCGAAAATCATGACTTTAATTGATGTTTTTAATTCAATTATGTTGTTTTCATGAAAACTATACGTATTATGATTCTCAAACATTATTTTCAAAATAGTTTTCAAAACTTTGCCCATTAGGATTCGGTTTAGAGAACCTTGACTATTGAGGACTCATTTGAGTTTTGGGATTGATTATATTGCATACATGTTTTTATATTTGCAGGTTACTTATCCAAATCCGATTTTATAAACCATGTCAAATCCTAAACGACCTAAGTCTTCTTCGAGTCATTCGAGTCAAAACCGACCTTAAAACCCACCTCCAAATCCAAATCCTCCAATTCCTCCTCAAATTCCTGATTCCATTATGACTATAGGTAATTCTTGCTTTAATGAACCTGGTCATAGACAAGATCTCTACTATAGGTATTCTCATTACTTTGAGTCATATAAAATTCACGAAGAACGTATCCCGTCCCTTCAAGCTATGATAGATATGAATTATAGATATCTACCTACCCTAGTAGATTAGAAATTTGATAAACTCTGTCAACTCGAACCGGTTGTTTACCAACAACTCGTTCGAATTTTCTATTCCAACGTGTTTGCATTCAAAACCGAGAACAAACTGAAACTATAGGAATTTGATCCTATCTTCTTGGTCAATTTATCCATATTGATTCTTGGTATATAGAAAATGCTTTTGGCTTAGACGATAATGGATTATATAATGAAAAACAAATCGTAGGTTCTCGTTGCAAGGTTAGATCGAGTGCGAGTGTCTTAGATCATCACGATCGATTTCTTCATCTTATGATCTCTTGGTGGTTTAGACAATTCGGAGGAAAATACTCCACTCTTAGAGCCTTAGATTTATGGTGGATACATCGTATCCAGAATAATAAGAAAATTAACCTACCTCATATTATCTTTTCCGCTCTCGTTGACACCGTGAATCTCGTTCCTATTAAGAAAATTTGTCCAAGTCTAATTTACGGTTGTCTACTGAGTAACTTGTTTAAAAAATTGAGCTTAGGGTACATCTTGATGTAGCCATCCCTTTCAAAAATCAAATTAATCTTATTTCCTTAACGAGATCGGGATGGACAAAGGATAAGGAAACCGGTGAATGGGTTCGATCCTCTGAGCAAACTCCGAGAGCTAGTTCTTCACGAGCTCCACCGGCAGCGGACAACGATCCTAATCTTGAATAGCTTATGCAAGACATTGATGACGTCCCCGAGGATGAGCCGGAGTAGCACGAGGAACAAACACAGCAAGAGAGTCCTATTTCTCCATATTTTCAATCCTTTATGGAGACATTCGATTTCTGGTATGCATCCATGGATTCACGCTTTACTTCCATAGAGTCCCACTTATCCACAATGGGAGCTCAACAATTGGAAATTCTTCGGGAGATGCGCGTGAACAACGCAACTATGAATGAACGTATTAATGCGCTCACATATGAGATGACAGCTATGCAAGCTCATTTTCCTTCTCCCGATCCTCCAACGGATGCTTGAACCTTGCTTTTCTTTAGTTGTCTTGGATTGAACTTAGAACTTATTGTTTTTAACATTTTGATACTCATGAATGTTTGAATTTGTGGATGTTTAAATTTGCTTTGAATTTTTGTGATTTGAATTTGTTATGGATATTTTGGATGTTTAGGTTGGTAATTGTTAGTTTGAATGTTTTTATTTGAATATTGAACTTAAATATCAATTAGCTTATGTTTCAAAAACCTTGTTTAAAAACATTTTTTGAGTCTTTTTGATTTAACAAAAAGGGGGAGAAGTGTTAGAGTAAGGGGGAGTAAGTTTTTTCAAACTTGAATTCAAATTGAGAGTAATTTATTTTCAAATTAATTACTCCAATGATTTTCAATTAGAAAAACTTAAAATTACTAAAGTGTTTTGTTATATCAAAAAGGGGGAGATTGTTGAAAACATTTTGATGTTTCGATATAACAAATCAAGTGTTAATAAATTTTAAGTTTTCTATTGATTATTATATTATGTATTCGATTAATTCGAATATCATAAATTATTACTCCAAGTTTTCAAATGTCTATTTCAATCCTTACTCAAGTGTAAAATTAAGTTTCAATCTTAAAATATTTTTGAAACAATTTTTACAAAGTATTTCAAGCCATATTCAAGCCAAAAATAAACATTATTTAGTATGATATCAATACCCCCTATAGGGTACCGATACCCCTATGAACATTTTGGTTCTGAGAAATAACAGAATGCTCAGATGGTACCGATACCCCCCGTAGGTATCGATACCCCCATGCAATGGTACCGATACCCTCAAGCATATAACGGTCAAAATATTTGAATTTTACACTGCAGGTACCAATACCCTATGAAGGGGTACCGATACCCCCCTCCCAGCATACAAATTTAAGTGGTTATTCACACTACAACGGCTCTAACTTAATCCAAATGGTTCCCAACGGTTAGAATCATCCCAAGGTGTACTTAAACAAGTTCTGAAGCCATTGATCAATAAGAAATCATTGAGAAACAAGAGATAAAGCATCAAACACTAAGTTTGTGAAAATCAAGCTAATTTTCCTTCAATATTCATTTTTCTTTCAAGAACACACATTGTGCTCATTTGTAATCATTTTTAGTGTTCTTTTCTTATTCTAGAATTGTGCAAACATTTTACCTTGTGAGGTTTTCTTGTAAGTTTGCGAAATTTGTGTATTTCTCTTTGGGAGAGAGTGTGCTCAAGAATTGGGGTATAATTCTTGAGGGAGTTGTAAGGTTACTCTTTGTCCTCAAAAGAAAGAACAAATTAGTGAATTTATTGGAAAATCCTTAATGTGGATAGCTAAGGTAGTGGACGTAGACTTTGGTTGAGAAAGTTGAACCACTCTGAATCGTTGAACAACAACTTTCAATTTTCTGCAAAAAGCTTCCAGGAAACTTTAATTGCCAATTCTCCCCCTCTTGACCGATTTCATCGATCGATTAACTCAAAAAATTAGCTGACCCTATTCCCATATGTAATGGGGTAAGGGGGAGGTAGGATAGTAGACTGCCCCCAACGCTAGGTTGAGAGCAGCTTCTGTGGGAGACCTCCGAATTATGAATTGCCCACCGTGGGACTCGATCCCACGACCACAAGGTTAAGAGCCTTGCGCTCTCGGTCGATTAACTCAACAATGTATATATAGTTATAAAAGTGGTTTTTGAATATATGTTATGATAAAGTTTCATATGTGAATTTTATTAAGTAAAATATGGTTTTAAATATAGATTTTTATTTTATGTTAAATAAAGTCATATTTTTATTAGCGTAAAGATGAATTTTGATTCAAGTAGTTTTTAGGCAGTTTTATTCTTAATATGAAACAGGGTTGAACTGCCAAGTTGCTACCCTAAATCGAACTTTATTTGGATATTAAATTATTATAATTTTTTATTTTATGTGATAAAGAAATTTTGGTGAAAAAGGATAAATTGAATAAATTTTAAAGAAACAATATTTTACCAATTTCGAATAAGCAATGTTTTACAAGTGTTGTGTGACACCTTCGACTCGTATTTGGGTATAGATACGAGAAAGGGATGTTACACCCACGGTCTCACTATTCTGCCTGATCCTCCGACTCATGACCCTCTCGACCGCCTTTTCTTGGTAGGACAACTCAACGAAGACCCTGAGAGGTTCGGTTGTGAGGTGCAAAAGAATATCAAGATGTAAACCCTTCATGAATCTCTGACTATAGTGGTTCTCAGTCGAAACCAATGTCAACATGTATCTGCTCAGTTAGAAGAAGTCATTGATACTCAATCACTATGTGATCCCCCTAAACTAAGTGTAGAATCTGTTCCCTCAGATCGTCGAATTGAGCCTTTTCGATATATTTCTGGCGAAACTCTGACAGAAAATACTCCCAAAATAGTCTCTCTAGATCTAGTGTCATCTTTATCGTCTCCTACCAATCTATATTTTCACCCTTGAGCAGGGAGGTAACACACTCAAGCTTATAATAAGGGGTAAGATGTAATTGATGGAGGGTTCGAAGGGTTTCTCAGAGCCACTGGCCCACTACTATAAGGTTTTCATCCCTAGAATAGCAGAAGTCTATGGTTTTGTACTTACGATGCCTCTCTACTAGGGACTCATGGGGTACTACGGTAGGCTGGATTGGAGGTACTAATGGCGGGAGACATATATAATGCCCTAGGTATGGCCTGGACTATCTGCTTAAAAATTGAGGTCAAGTCCCTAAAGAAGGTCTCCTCATCGACCCCTATATCCCCTAGGATCTCAAATTGGTCAGTATTCGATACAAACTCATCACCGGTTTCGACTGCTAAGGAGGAGTAGCTCTTATCCTTACCCTCCTAACTATTAGTTGAGTCGTCTGCAATGCCATTTTTTGAATTTAGAAAGAAAATGATGTTATTATCGTCATTCCAAAATTAAAGTACTTTTAACACTCTAAAGGCATGTACATACATAGACACTGACTGACTCTAACATGCAAATCTTATGAACGACTAAACTTGACACTCTGATACCACTAAATATAGCACCCTAATCCATTTCAACCCGAGGATCGAAGGATTAAAGTGTTACACAGGGCCACCAAAGTAGAAAACCCAAACATTTTCTTTAAAACATTTGTAAATCAACATTAAATCATACTGAATAATCATAAGTGTGATATCATCCATTTTGAAAATAGGAAAGATTAAATGAGATATATTTCACAACTTAGAGCTCCCAAATACATCCCAAATAACATTACAACATTTAAAATCAAAATAGAGTTATGATTGAGCACACGAATGTCTATAAATAGTACATATCCTCTAAAATATAAATCAAGGCATACTTTGAAGCCTCGATGGGTTTGGATCACTAGTGATGATAAAGCTCCTCGAACGATCTCCTAAGAACCTATGCACAAAAATACATTTTGAACACTGAGCTTATGATATCAGTGTCACACTAATAATTATATTATACTACGTGCATTCATTGCATGAGTATGCTAATGGAATAGGTACAAACACATAAGGATGCTAACATGCAAAGCAGAGGTAGACATTATGGTATGGTTAAATGGTTATGTATCTCGGAACGCACACCCCTCTAGCCTACCTAATATACCCTTGAGTATTTGGGATGAGATCCGAAACTGCATCAGAAATGTACACTTGACTAGCTCACTCCTAAGAGTCTTGGGTCATTTGCACCCATCTAGTAACTGAAGTGCCTTGGCACTAGCTGAGGTATATCTGGATATTCAAACATGCAAGATGATCATCATACAACTAAAGTGGCTTGGTATCCTAATTATTTCCCGAGTGTCACACAAAGGTTAAGTTTTATGTTATCCTAGATGGTGTCATTTCTAGTTGTAATTGTATTGATTATTACTATTTCCACTTGTAATTTTATTTCGGTGACATTCTGGTGTTAATAGGCCTCTCGAGTCTAACCCCTTAATTATTTGGGTTTCTTATCAAAAAATATATATTGGTACAAATATTAGGTCGTTTAGTATATGTACTAACCCCTATATATCGATACTCACCCTTGGTATCGGTACCAAAAGTGGCTATTAGAATCTAAGCGAATTGGGTAGTATCAATACCCTTAGCTAGAGTATCGATATTTCTAAACTAGGGTATCCATACTATCTTGATTATTGATACCAAAATAGGCATTATTTTTAAAATTTTATTCGGTATCGATACCCTTACTAAGAGTATCGATACTCTACCCTCAGTATCGATACTCCCATGAACAAGTATTGATACTCCTAGCCTAAAATAATATTGATATTCCTCTTGTAAGTATCGATACTCAATCAATATTATTGATACCCTATGAACAAGTATCGATACTCCTAGCCTAAAATCCCCTTATTTTAGGTTATCTGATAAATAATATCAGCATTGTTCTTCCAATACTGATACTCAAATCTAAAAATGTATTTGGGAACACAAATGACTTCCCATTTCTCACAAAAGACCCATCGAAGTTCCCAAGTGTTAATTAAGTCTTATTTATGTTAAAAAGGGTTATAATAGGCCAATAAGTATGCTGAAAAACACCAAATATTGAAATCTACATGGACATGCTTTTATGCTTCATAACTTATGTAAGCTAACATCATACACTTAGTGATCTACATGTTGTTAAGATGAGTTATAAGTGTTACATTGGATTCTTAAGTTGCTGGAACACCTTCAACTCAACTAAGGGCTAGCTTTTATTTCCCTTTACCTTTTGAGCTTTCCGTAACTTTTCTCACTAAACAAAGATCAAAGAAGTAGTTACTAACTTTCTTAGGAGTTTAGAAAGAGATTAAGAAAAATTTCGAATGCTAAATGTAACACCCTAATTCGATACGACACAAAGTCGACCAATTAGAACGTTACACGGGATGACCGGAGCGGCTAACCCAAAAATTTTCCTTTTTAAACAATCATGAAATAAAACATTCAATTCAAAATTTATACATATTAAATAAGGTTTTCATTATGGGGGAACTCCCAATATAATTATATTAAAATAGTATAATCGAGAGGTAAAAAACATGTTATGACTTAAGTACAAAGGGGGTCTATGAATTATACATGCCCTCAAAAATATAAAACTCATGAAATACTTCACCGTTGAATTGTCTGGGATGCTTGTGATACTGAACTGCTCCTTGAACACTTAACATAAAGACTTGTGAATGGAAACACAATTCCAAATGTTGAGCTCACTATCCCAGTGCCACACTAACAACTATGACATACTAAAGATGTTCACCCATGCACATGCTAGAGTATGCTGAAAACATAAAGTGAGTGTTTACACATGCTTATGCACTACTAAGGTAGACATCATGGTATGGCTGAGGGATTACTGTACCTCAGAGCTCTCGTACGCCTCTAGTTCATATAGAGTGAAGATCCAACATTTACTACATCGGATACAACACCCAACTAACCCACCCCTTGTAAGTGTTGAGTCCTTGTGCCATAGTTAGTCTAAAGTGCCTTGCGCTCTACCTAAGGATATATGGACAAATCTAAACTTTGTAGCTATCGTTACTAACTAGAGTGACTCAGGTGCTCGTGATGTTTTCTAGAGTGTCAAAATAGGCCATTACTATTTGGTAATATTTAAGAGTGTTGCTAGATGTAATTGATCATAAATAAGTTTTTTTGCTTAAGGCCTTATTCATAGGTTATTAAAGTGTCCTTGGGTCCTTCAACTATCCTTCCAAAACTCATTTAAATATTTTGTCCAAAAATGTTTTTGGTTATCGGTACTGCTAGGCCAATGCCGATACTCTAGTCTTAGGTATCGATACTGGCTAGGGTATTGGTACCGATTTTTTCTTTGATGTTTTGAAATTTTATTCAGTATTGATACTCTTATTTAGGGTATCGATATTCTTATTTAGGGTATCGATAATTTCCTGAGTATCAGTAACAAAATGGGCTACTGGAATCCGATTTGTATTCCCGATATCGATACCAAGCTCCCAGTACCGATACATCTTGAAGGGGTACCGATACTGCCCTATATAAAACCATTTTGTTTTTAGTGACTGAAGAATAGTATCGGTATTATTCTTCCAGTACCAATACTCAAGGCCATAAATGCCTTACTTAGGCACGAAATTGACCCTCTACACTCTCCTAAAGGTCCTATTGAGGTCCCTAAGTATTTTTAAAGCCTTATCAAAGTTATTAGGGTCATAAAGAAGGCTTGAAACATGCTAAAAATACCAAAATGTGGAATCTACCATGAATGTTCATATAAGTTTTAGAACTCAACTTAAAAGTTAAACTACATATCTAATGACCACCAAGGTTATGTAAGAGTTGTTAATGTATAACCTTGGTTTCCTAGCTATTGGAAACTACCTCAAGTCACCCAATGTGCAACATTTCCTTGCCTTTAGCTTTTAAGCACTCGCCAACTTCTTTCTCTAATCAAACCAAGAAAAATGAGTTACTAAGTCATTTAAAAGCTTAGATTGAAGTTAGCAACAATTTCTAATACTTAAATCTACTAAAAATAGGTTAAAATGTTGGATTTCATAAACCCCCACTAAAACCCAAGTTTATGAAACCATGACCAAAACTCACTTTTAGAGGTTTGAATTAAAGCTCTCTGAATGGTGGTTTAGATTTTTACTTATAATATTTGAACTATGCTAGTAGAACAAAAAGCCCACACCTTTGCTCTAGCCTTGAAGGGGAAATAAATAATAAAGAAAAAGGAAGAAGACAAGGTAAAATGGTGAAAAGAGATGTGTAAACACATTTAATATTATCTTAAAATTAAGGCGATTAAACTTTTATTTCAAACTAGGGTCTAATTGCTCTTTTGATCCTCTAAATTTTATGCCCAGGTTAAAAACACCCTTTTTATCCCATGTTAGGCTTGAACCAAGCCCAAACCACTAAAATTTGGACCAATGTTTCCTATAAGCTACTTTGTTCATTCCAAGAACCTAACGATTTATCCCTAGACTCCTAACATAGGATTTAGGGTGTTACAACTCTCACCTCCTAACAAGAAATTTAGTCCTCAAAATTTACCTAAGTAGAAGAGGTGTGGATACTGAAGTTTCATGTTATCGTCTGTTTCCCAAGTTGCTTATTCGACTCCATGGTTCCTCCAAAGAACCTTTACTAGGGGTACTCACTTGTTCCTTAACTCTTTCACTTCTCTTGCCAAAACTCTTATCGTTTCTTTTTTATAGGTCATATCTTGACTTACTTCAATATGCTCCAGGGGTAAGATGTGAGAAGGGTCGGATCGATACCTCCTATGCATGGGTATCATGAACATATTGTGGATACGCTCCGACTCTGGGGGCAAAGCTAACTGGTAGGCCATTGGTCCAACTCTCTCGAGTACCTCATAAGGTCCTATGTAACGCGGTGTTAGGTTCCCATTGAGTCCAAACCATAGTATTTTCTTCCATGGAGATATTTTAAGGAACACTTTGTTTCTTACAGCAAACTCAATATCCTTGCATTTCAAGTCCGCATACGATATTTTTCTATCAAAGTATTCCTTCAATCATCCTTGAATCAATCGAACCTTCTTCTCAGTCTCTATAACCAAATTCGAGCCTACCATATTTCCTTCACTAAGCTCTATCCAACAAAGATGAGTCCTACACTTGTGTACACAAAAATCCTCGTACGGAGCCATCTAAATACTATAATGATAACTATTTTTATAGGCAAATTTGACTAAGGGTAGGTGATACTCCCAATTACCTTCCAAGTCCAAGATGGTGCACTTAAGCATGTTTTCAAGAATATGGATCACACGCTCAGATTGTTCGTCTGTCTAGGGATGGAATACAGTGTTAAAGTGGAGTTTGGTACCCAAAGCTTCGTGGAGAACTTTTCAGAATCAAGAAATAAAATGAGGGTCTATATTCAAAATGATCGATGACGGTACCCCATTCAATCTCACGATCTCATGAACGTACAATTATGATAGCCTCTCAAAGGTATAATCCATTCGAACTGGTAATAAGTGTGCAGACTTGGTCAACCGATCAACTATAACCCACACTATGTCATACCTGATCCTAGTCATCGATAACCCCGTCACAAAATCCATGGTGACACACTAAGCACTTAGCCATGAATTCAGACACTTCCATCTTCATGCCTGGCCACCAATATAAGGATCAAAGTTCATGTTACATCTTGTTACTACCGGAGTGAACTGAAAGTGAGCTACAATAAGCTTCGTTGAGGATTTTTTTACGAAACTGCTTATCGGAGGGAATACATAATCGACCTCTAAATAAAAGCACGTCACCCTCTCGCAACTCAAAACCCACTCTGTGGACTTTTCCACACAAGCCTTAAAGCAACTATCGAAACCTTGCAACCTTTTAACCTCACTTACTAGCTCGGGTTCTACTTGTAACTCGGCTAACATGCCACCATCTCTAGACCAACTCAGATGTGCTAGCAACACCCTCAACTTTGACATCGACTTCCTACTACGTCAGTAACTACATTAACTTTCCCTAGGTGGTAGTCGATCACATAGTTATAATCCTTTAACAATTCAACCCACCTATGTTGTCTCAAATTCAATTCTTTCTATGTCAAGAGGCACTTGAGGCTTTTATGATCGGTGAAGATATGACACTTCTTGCCAAACAGGTAGTGTCTTTAAATCTTTAGTGAAAAAACCAATGCTACAAGTTCTAAGTTGTGAGTGGGGTAGTTGCGCTCGTACGGTTTGAGTTTTCGAGAAACATAAGCTACAATTTTCCCTTCTTGCATGAGGACACATCCAAGGCCGTTCAACGATGCTTCGCTGAACATAGTGAAGTCATTTCCTTATTCAAATTAGGTTAGAATTGGTTCTTGAGTTAAAATAGCTTTCAACTATTCGAAACTTTTATGTCGTTTCTCATCCCAAATAAAAGGTATCCCCTTTTTAAGTAACTTAGTCATTAAAGCAGCAAACCCTTTAAAAAATTGATAATAGTACACGACAAGGCCTAAGAAACTTCGTACTTCAGTAATGTTCTTCGGGGGTTTCCAATCCAAAATGGCTTAAACCTTCTATGGATCAACTTGAATACCATTTATTGCTACTACGTGTCCCAAAATGCAACCTCGGATAACCATAACTCGTACTTCCCAAACTTGGCAAACAACTATCGCTCTCTGAGGGTCTGCAAGACTATTTAGAGATGTCAGTCATGCTCATCCTCTGATCTTGAGTACAAAAGTATGTCATTTATGAAGACCACCACAAACTGATCCAAGTACGAGTGAAACACTTGGTTTATTAAGTCCATGAATATCGTCAATGTATTAGTGAGTCCAAACAGCATCACAAGGGACTCATACTGACCATACCATGTCCTAAAAGTCGTTTTGGCTATGTCTACATCCTTAACTTTCAACTGGTAGTACCCCGATATCAGGTCCATTTTGTAGAATACTCAAGCTCCCTTAAGTTGGTCGAATAGGTCATCTATCCTAGGGAGTGGTAACGATTCTTAATGGTCAATTTATTCAATTGTCGATAGACGATGCAAAACCTCATCGAACCATCCTTCTTCTTAACAAAGAGGATCGGTGCTCCCCAAGGATAAATGCTTGGCCAGATAAAATTTTTCTCCAACAAATCTTGAATTTGAGCTTTCAGCTCTTTTAGTTCCATCGATGCCATATGCTAATGAGCGATAGACACTGGGTAAGAACCCAATAAAACTTTGATGTCGATCTCCAATTCTCGGTCTGGTGGTAGTCTAGGTAATTCCTCTGGAAATACATCCAGAAAATCTCACACAGTTCGAACATCTTCTAAACCTGGGGTCGTGGCTTGGGTGTCAATTATGTGAGCCAAGAAAGCCTCACAACCTCGCTCTAACAGTCGTTGCGCCTTGATTGTTGACACAATACTTGTACACCTCGACTTCTCACCAACCATTATAATATTGGCTCCATCTACCTTTCAAAGTTAAAGTTGTATAGCTTTACATCTCAAGCTAGGGTTATGCTCTAAAAGCCAATCTATTCCCAAAATTAAATCAAACTCTTTAAAGGGTAATTTCATTATATCGGCTAGGAAGGCTTCACCCTAAATCTCTATTGGGAAATAACGATGAACCTTATCTATTAAGACATCTAACCCAGAAGACTGGACACTCATACCCCTATTTCTAGATCATCGGCTACTAGGTTTCTTTCAGGCTAAATCGTAACACATGTATGAGTGAGTGGATCATTGGTCTACTAGTGATATGACTGGAATACAATACATGGTAAATGTACCTGAGATCACATGTGTGGGGTTACACTCTTCCTGGGCTCTAACTACTGATGAGAGAATACTCTGGGCTTGGAACCTGCTACTAACCTATATGCACCCCTATTGTGTTATCCAAAAGAATAAATCCCCCTCTAGTAAATCCTTGGCCCCTCGGGGTTAGTTGGACAGATCTCTGAGTCCGTTGTATGGTCCCAGTCTGAGTCTCCAGGTAATCCTGAATGAAGTGATCAATCGTGTCACAACCATAACATCCTCGAGTCCTAACATGGCACATCCCAGTGTACCTCCTTCCACGTGCCTGACAAGTTAGGTATGGTGTCCCCAAAGATCCACTAGCGTTAGCCACCGATGTTGACGACAAAGGTCTCATACGGGACTCAGACCTATCCCCTCAGTCCGAACTCTGAGTCGGTCTCTTAGACTAACTAGTTGGGGTCCTCCACGATACCTGTGAATCTTTGGCCCTCTTAGCTGGTATCTGAGAATATCTCGATGACTGAGCTATCCTCTGAATTTTCCCTGATGTATAACTCGAAGCTCTAGATCTCATTCCCAATACTCTCTCAAGTGCCTTCTCCTGATGGGTTAACTCGACATATATCCTGGGTGGGTCAGCAACCAGGTGGGTGGGAATGTCAAGGTGGAGGCCTTCCCTGATCCTTCTGTAAAGATGGTACTCTGAAGCCACTAACTCTAGGGCATACCTACTCAACTGAAGAAACTCCTTCTCATACTCCATCACTAAACGGTCTCCATGAGTCAGGTGAAAAAATTGATCTCTCACGTCATCGATGTAAGCCTCGCCTATAAATTTCTGACGAAACTTCTCTCAGAAAAACTCCCAGGTGGGTCGTTCGGGCTCCAAGGATAACTCGACTGTTTCCCACCAGTCGATAGCATCACCCTTCAACAGGGCGATAATGCACTCCAGCATACCCTCAGGGTTAAGGTGTAACTAACAAAAGGTACTCAAGGTCTCCCTCAGCCACTGGTTGGCTGTTATCGGATCATCGTCTTTTGACCCGAAGAAATTAGTCATACGGTATCTATGTAGTCGCTCGACTGAGGACTCTTGGTGAGTCGCAGTTAGAGGGGCCGGCGGTATGGGTAGAGTAGGTGATGCGATAGGTGCCCTAGGGATGGCTCGTACTATCTACCAAAGAGTCTCGGTTATATTCCTAAAGAAGGTCGGCTCGAGCACATCGGTGTCCTCATAGCTCCCGAACTCTATATCGAGGACAAACTCATTCCTCGTATCCTCTGCCAAAAATGCTATGCTCTCAACTCTACCCACGTTACTAGGGTTTGTACTATTGTTCATGGGTATATCCTGAAATTAAGGCAAAAATGAGGAGTTATTGTCGTTGTTCCAGACATAAACGTACTCTTGACTCACTAGGGGCATATATACTTATAGACTTTTTTTAACTTAACCCGTGGGTCCTAGAGCCAACTAAACATGTACGCTCTGATACCATTAAATGTAACACTCTAATTTGATACAACACACAGTTGACCAATTAGAATGTCACACAAGACACCGGAGCGACTAACCCAAAAACTTTCCTTTTTAAACAACCATGAAATAAAACATTCAATTAAAATTTTATACATATTAAATAAAGTTTTCAATACGGGGGAGCTCAAATATAATTATATCAAACTACACAACAACAAAATAGAGCTTTAGCGGCGTTTTTATTGTCCTATAACGGCGTTTTTAAGCGTCGCTAAAAGTAATCGCGGCGTTAGAAAAAACGCCGCAAGAAGCGCCGGCAACACCAGCGCCGCTAAAGTTAGCGGTGTTTGAGAACAAAAAACGCCACAAAAGGTCGAGATATATAGCGGCATTTTTGGAACAAACGCCGTAAAAGGTCGAGATCTATAGCGGCGTTTTTGGAACAAACGCCGCTAAAGGTCGAGATTTATAGCGGCGTTTTTGGAACAAACGTCACAAAAGGTCGAGATCTATAGCGGCGTTTTTGGAACAAACGCCGCAAAAGGTCGAGATTTATAGCGGCGTTTTTGGAACAAATGCCGCAAAAGGTCAGATCTATAGCGGCGTTTTTGGAACAAACGCCGCAAAAGGTCGAGATTTATAGCGGCGTTTTTAGAACAAATGCCGCAAAAGGTCAGATCTATAGCGGCGTTTTTGGAACAAATGTCGTAAAAGGTCGAGATTTATAGCGGCGCTTTTCTATAAAAACGTCGCTAATTATCTTTCATTAGTTAATATTAATTGATTTTGCATATTTATTTTATGCTCTACAACACCTAAATTTAATATCATTTAGCTTTATCTAATTAACAACCATAAATTTTAATTAAAACACAAACTTGAAATCCATAACAACAAACTTGAAATCCATAACAAGAAACTTGAAATCCATAATAATAAATCAAAGTTTAAATTACGTAAAATATAATGTAATTCAACATTGTTAACTAGAATAAACAATAATAACACCTAAGATGGGAAAGAACAATTTGTAGTCTATACCACACACACAGACCATTTATAACCATCACTAGTAGTGAACTAGTGATAAAACTCAAAGTTCTCGTCATACAGTAAAGGGGAAAGAAGAAATGTGTTATATTTGGAGGTTGCCTACTACTGTACTCCTCAAGCTTAATCTCCAATTCATGGCCTATCAACCCTGCCATGTCCTAGAACAGGAAGTTTGACAAAAGTTAGTTGAATCAAATTGTATAATTTACATAGTTAATCAAAAGCCTAAAATTTACATTTTCATAAGACATAACACCGATTTTTTTCTAAACTGATCTGCTAGTAACAAAGCTGACATTATCTTTTTCCTCTGATTGCTTATTTATGTATGTCCACATATTATAAATGTCAAATAAATTGCAAAACAAATTAACCTATTAGATGCTTAGCGAGTCTTCCCCACTGAAGAATATGAAAAGGTCTCATGTCCTCTTTGTCGAGTTAGTTGGCGCATTATTAAATCCTTGTTGATGCATTCATGAGTGTAAAACCTTAGTTTACATTTATAAAGATAAAAAGCATAAAATATATTACTGATTGCAGCCAGGCGTTCCTTTTTTTTCTCTATCTTTTCCTCCTTTGTCAATGGAAATAGAAAACTACAGCTTATGTATCTCTACTACAGCTATTGGTCTTGATAGCTAGAAAATGTATTATAGGCTACAAGAAGTCTCCCAATTATGGGAATATACTAATAGGCTACACCATTTTTTTGTGGAACAATTTCTAATATCAGTAATTTAGGTTTATAGTTGTATCGTTAACCTTTTCTTTCTTAGCAAAGAAAAATTATGCAATGAGGAACTCACTAAGTTGATTTTGTAATCTGAGAAAATAATTATATCAAGCAGGTAACTGCCAATTACAACACATTTTAGTTCTAAAAGGAAATACTAGATATATGAAATGAAAAGCACACCGTTCCTTTGAAATTACGGCATGAAATGATATATATGCTACAATTTTAAGTGCAAAACATAATAAGCAACCCATGCCCCTTCACCTAGAATTTCCACAAATAATCTCGAATATCTTGAGCATCCAAGGTATTTGTATATACACAAAATCTTACTGGGTCAGCATGGAAAAACCCATGAGACAAAATTTGTTCCAAGTAAGATTCAACAGCATATCTGCCCAACCTGCATCGCATATAAAATGTAATAATTGTCAAGAGCAAGAAGGGTAACTTACCCGGATTAAAAAAAACCCATAAAATCATCAAAAAATCAAATTATCAATCCAAAAAGAGAAACAAGAGGTACCCAGATCAGAAAACCAAAAGAAAAAGGCAAAATAAAGAATAGACAAGAGAAAAGAAATATACCCAGATCAATAAAACGTGTAAAAAGCTAGAAAACCCAAACATTTTCAACGAGGAGGGTGAAACAAGCGAAAATGATAGCAGTAAGAAGGAGGAGAAGAAGAGTGATTCTGAGAGAGGAGTCCCAGGTGAAAGCCATTGACAACCTGTGACGTCAAGGCCTACACGCTTCGTCGTTGCTGTTAATATCGAAGATTTCAGGTTTAAACGATGAACGAGCCCTCAGTCCTTCTATGGTTGCCAGATTTTGGGAAGTAGGAAGTAAATTGAAAGAGAAAAGTGGGTATCTGTCTGATTGCGTTTATTGCAAATTTCAATCGCTTTATTGGCGTTTTTCCCACAGATAAACCAATTGTTTCGCGTTGCTTAAAGTGAGATTGGCGAAGAAGCATCATATCAGGTTAAAGGGGAAAAAATGAAAAAGGGTTAATGGGTAAACGCCAATAGAGTACTAGGTTTTAGCGGTGTTTGTCTAAAATCGTCACTAAAGTATGAGTATTTAGCGGCGTTTTTGAATAAAACGCCACTAAAGTATTAGGTTTTAGCGGCGTTTATTTAAAAACGCAACGATATATGTACCCTATTGCGGCGTTTGTTTAAAAACGCCACTAAAGAAATATTCTATGGCGGCGTTTGTTTACAAACGCCACTAAAGTACTTATCTTTAGCGGCGTTTGTCGAATAAACGCCACTAAAGTACGAGTTTTAGCGGCGTTTTTGCATAAAACGCCTCTGAAGTACTAGGTTTTAGCGGCGTTTATCTAAAAACACCACAATATATATACCCTATTACGGCATTTATTTAAAAACGCCACTAAAGAACGATTCTATGGCGGCGTTTGTTTAAAAACGCCACTAAAGTACTTATCTTTAGCGGCGTTTGTCGAATAAACGCCACTAAAGTATGAGTTTTAGCGGCATTTGTTGAAAAACGCCGTTAATGTTATCATTTAGTGGCGTTTTTGATATAAACGCCGTTATATGTACAAATTTAGTGGCGTTTGCTTTGAAAATGCCACGACAAACACCGCTATATACTTGTTTTGCTGTAGTGCTAGTACAATCGAGAGGTAAAAATCATGTTATAACTTAAGTACAAAGGGGGTCTATGAATTATACATGCCCTCAAAAATATAAAACTTAAGACGTACTTCACCGCTGAATTGTCTGAAACGCTTACGATATTAAATTGGTCCTCGAACACTTCGTCTAAAGACCTGCGAACGGAAACACAATTCCAAATGCTAAGCTCACTAGCCCAATGCCACACTAACAATAATGCCATAGTAAAGATGTTCCCATGCACATGCTAGAGTATACTGAAAACATAAAGTGAGCATGCACGCATACTCACACTCTACTAAGGTAGACATCATGGTACGACTAGGGGATTACTGCATCTCAGAGCTCTCGTACCCCTCTAGTCCACATGGGGCGAAGATCCAACATTCACTACATCGAATACAACACCTAACTAACCCACCCATTGCGAGTGTTGAGGCATTATGCCACAGTTAGTCTAAAATGCCTTGAGCACTACCTAAGTATATCCAGACAAATCTAAACTCTGTAGCTAACGTTGCCAACTAGAGTGACTTGGGTGCCTGTGACGTTTTCTTGAGTGTCAAACAAGGCCATTATTATTTGGTCCTATTTAAGAGTGTTTCTAGGTGTAATTGATCATAAATAAGTGTTCTCGCTTGAAGCCTTATTCAATATTATTAAAGCATCTTTGGGTCCCTCAACTATCCTTCCAAAAATCATTTAAACATTTTGTCTAAAAATGTTCGTGGGTATCAGTACTGCTAGGCCAGTAACGATACTCTAGTCTTGGGTATCGATATTGAGTTTTACTTTGATGTTTTGGAAATTTACTGAGTATCGATACTCTTAGTTAGGGTATCGATACTTTCTTGATTATCGGTACCAAAATGGGCTACTGGAATCCAATTTGTATTCACAGTATCGATACCAAGCCTGTGGATATCGATACCAAGCCCCCAACACCAATACACCTTGAAGGGGTACCTATACTGCCCTATACAAAACTTTTTTGTTTTTAGTGGCTGAAGAACTGTATTGGTATTGTTCTTCTAGTATCAATACTCGGGTCCATAAATGCCTTACTTAGGCACGACATTGAACCTCTACACTCTCCTAAAGGTCATATTTAGGTCCCCAAGTATTTTAAAGTCTTATCGTATTTTTAAAGTCTTATCGAAGTTATTAGGGTCATAAATAAGGTTTAAGCATGCTAAAAACACCAAAACGTGGAATCTACCATGAATGTTCATACAAGCTTTAGAACTCAAATTAAATTTATACATATCTAATGACCACCAAGGGTATGTAAGAGTTGTAAATGTGTTACATTGGTTCCTGGCTGCTGGAAACTCCCTCAAGTCACCCAAGGTGCAACATTTCCTTGCCTTTAGCTTTTAAGCACTCCCCAACTTTTCTCTAATCAAACCAAGACAAAAATGAGTTACTAAGTCATTTAAAGGCTTAGATTAAGTTAACAACACTTTCTAATAATTAATAAACATGCTGAAACGTTGAATTAAACCCCCACTACAACCCAAGTTTTATGAAACCATGAGCAAAACTCACTTTAGAGGCTTGAATTAAAACTCTTGAATGGTGGTTTAGATACTTACCTTAGAATCTTTGAACTATATTAGTTGAACAAAAAGCTTACACCTTTGCTCTAGCCTTGAAGAGAAAAGAAGAATGAAGAAGATGAAGAATACAAGGTAAAATGGTGAAAAAAGTGTGTAAACAAACGTGATATCATCTTAAATAAAGGGGATTCAGTTTTTATTTCAAATTAGGGTCTAATTACTCTTTTGGGTCCTCCCAATTTCATGCATAGGTTAAAAACACCCTTTTTATCCCATGTTGGCTAGAACAAGCCCAAACCACTCAAATTTGACCAAGGTTTATTATAAGCTAGTTTGTTCATTCCATACCCTAACAATTAGCTCGAGACTCCTAACCCAAGATTTGAGGTGTTACACTTAAATCCATAAAAAATGAGTTTCGAACACTTGGGTTTTCCTAAAACCCCACTTATGGAAACCATGGCTAGAACTTGATGTTGATGGTTTAAAAGGAAGCTTGGAAGAAAGGATTAAGGTTTATATGAGATTGTTGAGTAGGTTTGAAATGTTACAAAGTTTTCACCCTTTTCTTGAAATGTTAGGGGAAACAAGGAGTTTGAAATGGAGAATAAGAGACAAAAGGATAATGAAAATGAGAAGGGGTTTCAGACGAGATATCATCAATCTTTATGGGGATTCATCTTGAAACTAAAATTGATATAATTTCTTCCTTGGTCCTCCCAATTTGGTCACAACTTAAAAACATCCTTTATATCATCTATTGGGCCCAAACCACATGCATTTGGACCAAGCTTCCTCTCAAAGCTAGAGAACTTATCCAAAACTCTCATTTTAACCCAAGATTTGGGTTGTTACAGATAATGTCACCCAAAGGCATTCAAAAGCTTGGAGATTAAATTGGAACATTAAAAAAATTGGGGACTAAATATAGAATGATGATCATATTTTGGGGATGAATTTGGAGTATTAAAATTTTAGAGATTAATTTAAAAAAAAGTCATAGTTGAGAGATGAAATTGGAATATTCAGATTTTTAGGATCAATTTAAAATGAAAATCAGTTTAAGGATGTGTAGCGCAATTAATTGTTTTCTAACAAAAGTCACGTTTGAACCATTCCTGAAAGACATAAAATTGAAGAACAATTTCTAACCCAAAAACGTTCAGTATGAAAACGAAAATAAAAGAACAACTTAAGTGTCATATTGTCAATTAAGGGAATTTTAGAGGGCAATTCAACATATCGGCGAAGGCGCCAAACAAAATCAGCGGCAAAATTCCAGAAGACGTAAAGGAGAAGAATTTGGGATTCATTTGAAAATTTGTCAATTGTTCTTCTCAAAAGGAAAAAAAAAAAAAGGAACATTTCTGATCCTTTCTTTCCCTCTTACTCTCGACTTCTGAAAAAACAAACTGAAAATAATGGCGAGGAGACCGACGACGAATACGATTACTTGTTTAAGGTCGTGTTGATCGGCGAGTCTGGTGTAGGTAAATCTAACTTGCTTTCCCGATTTACTGGAACGAGTTTGCTTAGAATCTAAATACCATCGGAGTCGAATTCGCCACCCGCACTCCCAAGTAAATCTCCCTTTCATGCTTTCATGCTTTCTTTTGAAGTATTTCTTTAGTGCAAGCGTGATTTTGTTCTTTTTGGATGTTCTGTTTTAGATCGAGAATTTCCCTGTTCTAAGCATGCAGATCTGATTTGTTCGTCGTCTAATCTATTTTATGATATATTTGCATTGGCCATTTGTCAACGTTAACTGAAAACTTGGGCAGATTAGATTCCATTGTTCTGTTTTGATGATCTAGGTGGGATACTCACTGTGCTTTGCTTGGATTGTGTTAAATCTATTAAAATTGAACAAAATGTAATACTTAATTTTTTCATCAGTTTGTTTTTGCCATTGTTTCAAGTTTGACTTTTTCGCTCTGTCGTTTGATCAACTCCATTAAATTCTTTAGTGGAGCTATGGAAACTTGATATTGAGAATTCTTCGATTAGTCCAACTCCATGTATTCTAATTGATATTTTTAGTCTTTATACTTCTCAAATCTCGAAATTTCTGTTTGGTAGCCATCAAATTGGTTAAGTTGATTTTTTTCTATAAGTTGTAGATTACTATTTTTCTGTTTCATTTTATGTCTACGTAATTTAGTCTTACTATCCTTTGTGCGGAAGTTTTTAAGTTTGTGATCGAAGGCTAGCGGAAGTTTTTAGTTTGTGATCGAAGGCTATCTTTTCAACACTAAATGTGTGTGGTGCAACAATGTATTAGCTAAAATGGAGAAAGTATCATGTATATTTATGTATTTATCGATCACTTTGATAGTAAAAAAATTACTCCCTCCGTCCCCCGATTAAATTGTCACGTATGACTTTTCACGTAATTTTATGAAGGAAAAATCAAGACTTGTGTTGTAAATAATTAAAATGACAATTTAGTAATTAGTACTTGAGAATTCAATTTTGTTTTTTGATGAAAACTAAGAAAAAGGTAGAAAGGAACTATGACTTTTAAGTTGTTAAATACCTTTCAGTATCTGAACCATACAACTTGAGTTTAACTTGCACATCTTGTTTAGATTTAGTCTTTTGGTTTATCAGTTGCGAGAAATCGAGTGGCAATTGTGGAGTTGATCTTGATCCTTTGAAAAAAGACTACATAGGGAGTGTCCATTTGTTGGAAAAAGCCTAATTTGTCTTATGCCCTTCAATTTCCTTCACTACTGCATGTTAGCCCTGACAAATGCACTCACTGACCTGGTTCTTGTATTTCAGGTTGAGGGTAGGACTGTGAAGCTCAAATATGGGACACTGCTGGTCAGGAACGGTATAGAGCAATAACCAATGCTTACTAGGGGTGCCCTTGGAGCTCTTCTGGTCTACGATGTAACCAATGACACATTCGAAAATGTGAACCGATGGTTGAAGGAACTCCGGGATCATGCGGATCCAAATATTGTTATCATGTTGATTGGGAACAGACTGATCTGAGCATCTGCGAGCAGTTTCTACATAGGATGGTCAAAGCTATGCGGAGAAAGAAGGTCTTTTGTTCATCGAGACATCCGCTCTGGATGCAACGAATGTCGAGAAAGGTTTCCAGACCATCTCTCCGAAATATACCGCATCGTTACTAAGAAGTCGCTTTCTCAGATGAGCCAGCACCTGCAAGTATTAAAGAAGAAAACCCTTATTGTGGAGCACCGGAAGCCAACTCTAAAAAGGCTTGTTGCTCATCTTGATCATCATCTTTGTCCATCACATTTTCATTATTCTTTTCTTGTATTAAATGTCTCCTTTTTTTGCTGAAGTTGAGGCCTTGAGGGTTCTGTTGTCAGACCCGTTCGTATTATTACTTTCATTTAGTATCGTTACACGTTTTGAACTGTTCATATTTTTTGTTTATTAATTTTTATTCTGTTGCAGTTAGTATGAATGCAATTACATGGGTGCCTTAGTCCAAGCTTGTGTTTCGTACTTTGTAAGTACTAGCTGTGCGCCATATAAGACTGCCAACAATATTAGAGATGGAACATGGTTGGGTTGGCCAGGTTCTTGGCCGACTCAATCTGACCCGAGCATTTCAGTCCTCTAATTGTCATTCATCAGAAACTTGATTAGATTTTTAGATAAACAATCGCATCTGATTCAAATCGACACCCATAAGGGATAATTATATTTTTTTTTCATGGATTAGGTCAAAGAATTTTTATTATAAATCTGATCCTGATCTAATGTTATCTTTTAAAAATAATTAACTTGATTTAATCTAAATTTATTTTTATTTTTTTTTAAAATTGATCTTGTAAGATCAAATCAAAATCTCTTTAGTGTCGATTCAAATCTCATGCTAATTACACTTAAACAATTCTGATGTGACCCCAAAATTTAGATCAATTTAGATACAATGTAAAACAAATTCAATTCTAAATCCCCCGGCTCAATGATACATACACAATGATATTGGATGTTCATCATAAATTCATTGAACTTACCAAATCGGATTTTCAGCATATTTGGACTTTAAGGAATAATATTTAAATTGAATCTAAAATTGAATAATAATACTCAAACTTGGTACATATGATACGGGTAAGTGAACTATTTTAGGAGGGTGTGGGTCGGGTTGATTTTTGGTTCATCCGAATTCAACTCAGGTATAATATTTCTTCACCCGTCATTGGATATGCTAAGATTTAGTAAAGTTCCATTCGACCCTAAATCTGATCCAATTTTAGGGATAAAAATCCACTCCTGACTTGACACAAGTATAATAAAAAAATTTCTCATGTAAATAGATACCTAATTGGGAAAAAACATAGAAAGATATTATAACAATTTTCTCTAAACATATAAAGGTCAATTACTATTATTTGGGTTGAGCCAGATACTCTAAACATATAAAGGTCAATTACTATTATTCTTGGGTTGAGCCAGATTTTTCACCCTAACTCGAACTCAAACTTTGAAAAAATCAGTCGAGACCAAAAATCATTGGATTCGGTCAAAATTCCATCCCTAATTCTATATAATGAAATATAGGACAAACACTGAACAAGACAAGACTTCCAATTAAGCAGCATTTTAGTTTTTTTGTGTTGAAATATTGCAACATGTTACCATCTAAAACGGAATTCAACCATAACATGGTTTGACTAGCCACAGCAGTTGCCCTTCTCTTCGATAGGCCGTCCTTCTTTGAACCGTTCCGGTTGTTGCCATGCTAGCAATTGGCTGGTTACCCATTCTGCACAGATTTTGATACAAAATCATACATCAAACTTCATAATTAAGGACATGAAAGTAAAGATTTTTCTTCTGAGGTAAGCAGACCCTATTATAATAAGCAAGCAGTGTGACGAACAATACATCGAAAGCGTAATTGTTCTGAAGAGGATGAGAACCTATTATAGTAAGTGATGATGTATATCTTACCAATACTAAATCAGTAGCAATAGTTAAATAGAACATAGCATTTGGGGGGGGGGGACGGAATGTATGAAAGAGTGAGACTCGTTTTACTTTTGCTTGATTGCTCCAGCCATGGTTAAGAAAGCCAACTCCACATTGATTGCATCTTTAGCACTTGTCTCCAGGAAGGGAATCCCAATTTCATCAGCAAATGCCTGCGGTTCATGGAAGAACATAATTGCGAATTAATCAAATTATGATGCCTGAGCTAAAAACGATCTCATCATTTACTTCATGTTTCAATAATTCACACAATTAGCCATCTCAACCATCAATAATTCACAAGAGGTTTCTAAATGTAAACCAAAATGCGTTGGAATCTCGAAAGAGACTAACACCTTGGTAAAGAACACATTAACTTATTATAAAAGTTCAAACATTGGAATCAAATAACAAAACAAACCTTGGCTGTTTGTGTGTCAACAACCTTGCTTTGAACTAAATCACATTTGTTCCCAACCAGAAGTTTGCACACACTGTCATTAGCATATCTGTCAATCTCGTGTAACCACTGCTGAGACTGTTGAAGCTATCCCCATCAGTAACGTCATAAACAATCTGCGGAAATCCCAATAGACAAAAGAATGCTTAGATACTCACAAGGGTAAAAAAGAATAAAAAACGAAAGTTATAATATCATTTAATGAGAAAAAAAATACATATAATCTTCAATCTGTGTCCTTCAACATTCTAAGAAAACCGTAATTTGAAAATGTAACGAAAATATGGTGACAGAAATGTTTAAGAGAAGCCATGTTAGTATATATCCCAGGGCATTCGGACAGAAAATCTGGATTTATATGCCAGCTAGATGACTAAAAGGAGTTTCAGCAAATGAAGCAGGGAGGCCAGCAAGAGTGTCAAAATAACTGTGATACCTCATGCATTTAAAAAAGTGAATGAACAAAACTAGAGAATCAAAGATACAAGTTCCCAGATTAAAACATTCAACAACATTCATAAAGTCAGAATATCATATCTTGTTCAGTAAGGCACCCCTTCTCTTTAATAACTCGTGAATTAGGTAGTTTTGGCCTTTGAGGCTCACATCACATTTTGCAGGATGAAATAACTGCAGATATTGGCTATATGTTATTATATTGCTAGAGAGACAAAGGATATTAATTAACAAATAATTTGGTGAACAACTTGTTTGAAACACACCCCAATCCCAACCTCGAGGTCTAGTTGGGACAATATTTAGAATCCTCAGATCAATCAGGTCCAGTTTCTTACTATTATCCCATGAGCTCCTCGGTAATAACTGCTTGTAATAGTCCGAAAACGCTCCTGTCCAGCTGTGTCCCACTGAACAAAAAAATAAGAGTAAAGAACCACATGTTTATTGGGCGTCAATTGAAGCATATGGGAAAAAAAAACTTTAGACAAGAGTGATGCATTGCTCTTTGTTACTAATTTTCCCCAACATTAGACGGCCGTGATTTGCCAAGAAAGGAACAGACTGGATGAACAAAATAAAATTTCCGGCATACATTCCTTTTCTGGTGTGTCAAAAGTGAAGCTATTTTAGCTATGCAAGCTATAGCTTCCTAGTAACAGATAGAAAGGATTCCCTTTCTCAACCATTACAAGCCCGTCGATAAAGCAAAAAGATAACAATATAGTATAATCTAAAGCAACAATCTACATTTGTAGTGTATTTCTTTTTCCAATAAAACGAACATTTGACTCAATAATCATGCAATTGTAAACGGCTTTCGTAAATGACACTCAAAACTATATAGACTAAAAATTTATGAATTTTATTTTAGTTTAAAATAAAAATATAAAAAGAAGAAAGGAGGTTAACCGTATTCAAAGAAGCTTTGAGCAGAAGTTGACTTGACAAGAACGAAATTATTGGCTTAAAATGGAAGTTGATTGCGAATGCATTTTAAATTAACTTCAAAAGAATTGCATTATACTTACAATTTGCATCTTGATTATCTTTCCTTCCATCTCCACAGTTCTGATTTTCTAGATATAAACAATCAAATAAATTTTTTGTTTTCACATTTATAGTAAATGAATAAAGGGGAACGATTTCCATTATATATAAAAAAAATTGTTCCAAAGGAAGAAAGAAACTTACAAAATCAACACCGATCGTACTGATGTAACTATCCAGGTAGAATCATCCTGGAAAAATTAAAGAAGAACACATAAAATTCTCGACCTATATTACTTTAAGATTAACAATGAGATCAAGCTCATTAGAAATTCATCTTCTTAAATTACTTTAGGGGAAAAAAACGCAAATGCCAAAACAAGTAAATACAATCAATGAAAATCAGAATTGAAACCAACCAGCAAACAGTAATCTCCATAGATTTGAGATTGGATACGAAAACTAAGATATACAAACATTTACTTACAACAATCATCATCCTCTAATTCTTATCCGCCAGCATCTCTCTCAGCTTAAAATTCTAATCGCTTCATTCTTATTTTTCATCTCCAAACATATCATGTCTTCATGTGAACATTTAAATGAGAAGCACATTTAAATAGATAAATAAGCTAAAGGATATTAAGATTTACAGAGAATCTGAGAAGCAAACAGGATTTCCCGACGGAGGAATCGCCGATGAGAAGAAGCTTGAACAGATAATCGCTAAACAATAAAAAAATGTGAACAGAATATACGACGAGAGGTAATAATACTACAAAATGGAAATTTAATTTGGAGAGGGAAGCAGAGGCTCACTATTCGGTCCTCATGATTGGATCTGAAAAAAACAAAAAGATTTGCAGCAAAAATACAAATGATTGGAACTAGAGAGAGGAAAAAAGTTAGAGACGAAAGTTCAGTGCTTTTGGCAGAGACGGGAAGTTTACGTTTTCACGTCAGCATAAAGTTCTTTGAGCCTTTGGCTGCCTCACACATTTACAATTTTTTGGTATGCTGCAATTTCGAATTTTCTCTCTATTTTTTAAACTAATAAATAAGTTTTTGACACGAACTAATTTACCTTTGATTAAAAGAATGTTTGTTATTTCTAAATATTCTAGATTCGGGCATTAAAAAACCTACGGAGTATTTGAAGTTCATTATTAAATGATTGAGAGTTTTTATAATTTTAATTTGTTAAAATTTAGCTTTTGTATTTAAGAAAATTAAAAGTAAATATAAAGAAAAATACACAAATAATTTTTTTATTAATCTAGAGTGATTAGTGATTACAAGTCGTAATATCTATTTAAAGACACTCAAATGTGATGCAATTGTTGGTCGAACCCAAACACTTAAAGAAACAATCAACCTCTTAATCATTTTGATTGTAAAAATGTTATTTGTTGAGTTTTTAATCGTAAATAGTTATAAACTAATTATTCAATTTAAAAATAATACTCAAATGTAACGCCTCAAATCTCAGGTTAAAAGTTTCGGGTTAACCCGAGATGGTTTAGTCGAGCCCAAGATCTTATAAAAGAGCTAAACTCATTTAGAGTTTGAGTTGGGCTTGGTTTGGGCTCATTTGATATGGAAAATGGGCATTTTAATCTTAGGAGGAAAGGGAAAGGACCAAAAGAACAATTAGGTCAATTTTTGAAACAAAAGCTCAAAACTCATTGATTTGGGTGATCTCACATTTGTTCCTTTTTTTTCACAATCTCCTTTGTCTTATTCTTTTCTACTTCATCATTTCCTTCTTCTCCAAGAGCTAAGAAAAGGTCAAAACTTTGTAGTCTTACAAGCTTTGTTCGGGTTTAAAAGGTAGAATCATCATCTTTATCTTTAGAGCTTTAATTTACGTCTCCAAACACAAGTTTGAGCCATGGTAGCCATATAAGGGCTTTAGTGGGGTTTTATGATCCCAAGGGCTTTTAATTCGTTTTTGGAGGGATTTAGACCTTATGAAATGTTTCAAACCCTCAATGAACTTTAAATCAAGATAGTAATCCATTTTCATGATCCTTGTTTAGTGAAGGAAGTGGGAGAAAGCTCCAAGGCTAAAGGAAATGAGAAATTGACCCTTGGTTTATTTGAAAGAGATCCAGTAGTTAGGACACTAAGGTAACATTCAACTCTTTCATACTATTTGTGAGTCCTTTGAATGTATATAGCTAGAGAGTTTTGAGTTGTGGAGCATAAATGAACATTCATGGTAGATTCTAGTAATTGGTGTATTTAGCATGTTTAAAGACCTATTATGATCCTTTATTACATATAAAACTTTAAGAATGTTTGGGAACCTTAGTAGGCTTGGGGTTACCGAGCAAACTTAGCAAATTTCAATAGGCTAATTTGGTATTGATACTCATAGAGTATCGATACTGAGGGTAAAGTATCAATACTCCTTATAAGAGTATCACTACCGAGGTATTTTTAAAATATCGAAGAAAAAATTGGTATGATACCCTAACTCGGGAGTATTGATATTGATCCAGCAGTATCGATACTACCCACCCTTCTCAACTTGAATAATCTATAATATCGATACCAAGGCCGAGTATCGATATAGTCAAGGAACCCAAGGAACTTGGAGATAAATTGAGGGACTCAATAACATTAAAACACATCGAATAAAACTACAAGTGAGAACCATTGATAATATATAATTACAGCTAGAAATAATATCATTAGGACAACAAAGATTAGCCTCGATTGATGCTCGGTGAAACGTCAGAACACCTAGTTACTCTAGTAATGATGATAGTTTCGTTGTATATAATGTCTGAATATCATAAGCAAGTGCGCGAGGCACTTTGAGACTAACTAGGGCGCGAGGCCCGAACACTCGCGAGGGGTGGGTTAGTCGGGTGTTGTGTCCGATATAGAGATTTCAAACTTCGCCCTAGGTAGACTAGAGGGGTGTGTGTCCAAGAGTGTAACCTTTCGATCACACCATGATGTCTACCTAGAGTAGGGTGTAGTATACGAGTATACTCACTTTCCTTATTTGCACTCGATAGCATAAGCATTCAATGAAAACTTTAGTATGGTTTGTTGTTAGTGTGGTACTAGGCTAGTGAGCTCAGCGTTCAGAATCTGTTTCCGTACGCAGGTCTTTAAGACAGCATTCGAGGAGCCTATCGAGCAACAGACGTTCCAGACAATTCGATCAACAAAGAGCGTCTTGTCTTATTCTAGAGGGTGTGTATTATTTATAGACCTTATTGTACGTGAGTTGTAACTTATTTTAAATACTCAGTTGTATTATTTGATATACATATTTTGGAGCTCCCCGATGTAAACTTTATTTATTTATTTATGTTTGATTTACTTTATTTCGAATGATTTTAATTTAATGATTTATAGGTATTAAAGGAAATTTTTGGTTAGTCACTTTGGTGATCTCATGAACATTCTAATCGGCCGACTTTGTGTCATATCGAATTAGGGTGTTACAAAAATGTTGACATTAAAATTTAAATAATAGATGAAAAAAATTAATAATTTATTATAATAAATTATTTATCAATTTTTATTTTTATTTTAGTGTAATTCCAATGCTAAAAAGTAATTCTGACTATTATAATATTATATTAATTTAATCTCTAAAAATTTGAAACTTCATCTTCTTCAATTCTTTTTTTTATTAAGCTGAGATAATTACAAAGTAATATATATTTAAAATACTCTCACTCATTTGAAAATAAATGCTCAATCACCCTCACAAACGTGATACTTCAACCCGTGACCTCTAGAAAACAACAATGGTCCTTTAACTACTGAGTAATTTAATTCGTGCACATATTCTATTTTAAAATAACACTTAAGTCGGAGAAAATTGTAACACCCATAACTCGTATAATTATACCTATACAGATTTTAGATGTTATCTGAATTTCTAAAACCATTTCTCAATTTTTTTACGTGATTTAAAATTTATTTTCATAAAATGGTAAATGATATTATAAAAATATCATATCATATAAATCATGTTTTGTTGTAACCAATTTAATTCGAAATATTTTTTTATGAATAGTGAACAGTGGGGGAATCGGTTCCCTGTTGGGGGGAATCGGTACCCCATTTACATACTGGAAAAATTTACTTAAAACGGGATTACTGTTCATGCTACAGTAACTTTCAAAAATTTCATATAAATCTCATAAAAATTAACCTTTCATGACTATAACAATTTCAAATTTATTCAACAAAATAAATTTAACATTATCAAATTACATGTCACTATCTAAATCAAATTCCATCATAGATGTCTTACTTTTGTTGAAATATACCTCTCGATGCTTGATGTCGTTCTGAACTTTTTATTCTTATTCTTTGTTTTTTTCCTACGCGTAAAATCATCACACGCTAAGTATAAACTTAGTGAGGCAATTAAAACATTTAACAGTGCAATACAATTCATGCATGATTTTGAATGTTAAAAATCAAATTTCCATAAAATCATTGTACTAATATATCCAATATTTTACCATGATCAAAATAATATAAAATCTCTTACCATTTATCCCATAAGCTCGTAAGCTTATTTTACCAAAAAATTTACCATTTAAATTCCATAAGCTCGTAAGCTTATTTTATCAATATACTTGTCATTATTCATAAGCTCGTAAGCTTATTTGCATACTTACCATTTATTAACCAATAAACCATAACTTATAGCCCATAGTATAACTGTATGAGGAACCCAGTATAGGAGTCAAATATTGCACCGAAGTGCTGAGGTCGGGATTTACCCACCTAGTACACCGTAGTGTTTGTACTGTGTCTTCACTAGACACTAAGGCCTGCACTATGTGCCTTCTCTAGACACTCTAGTGCTACCTAATATTGCAGCTGCTAGACTCTATGGCATGCCATTAATACCACTGATCCTCAATAACTTATTTGGGCATATAATCAATTTTATTTAATCCATCCATGGAAAAGTATATTACCATAATTTGACAATAGTGCAGTTCATACCAAAAAAACATTCATGGTAAAATATCATATTTCCAAAAATCAAAGCATTATAATTTCATCCAATGACATCTCAATATCATGTCAATTTATAAAAATGACATAATAACATGTTGTTATAAACGAGGTCGACTTATCGCAAGTCTTCCCGATGTTGTATAAAAGATCCATATATAATTTCATGCATGTATTGCACTCACCTTGACACTTTATAATTTTCCAAATATTTGTGCCTCACTACTATCCACAATAAACCCACTTGACGTGCTTCAATCGCAAATCAATCATAATCTGTATAATACACAATTTCATAACGATACATATGTCAGTATTGTACTAACATAAACATATCCCAAAATAACTCCATAATATATTTGATACTCATTATCTATCAAAATACTTAATACTTAATACTTAATAATTTCCTTTTAACATTGGAACCAACTTTTCCAATTTACACAAAATAGTACTTCACCATTTTATCACTTAGAATTTCAATACAAAAATTCCAGTATTGAAATTATTATCAACCAAGTACGCAAAGGCATGATTACAATAACACTCCCAACTATTCACCAAACTTTCTAAAATTTTCATATTTTGACAACTTGCACTACCTTTAAAGAATCCATATTCTGTACTGATATACACACTGTAAGTCAATTCCGTTTATTCCTTTAAAAACTAGACTCAAATACGAATCTATCCATATAAAGAACTCCTTCTAATTAATTCTGTACAATTTATGATGAATTTTCAAAGTTGACCAACAGAATCTGTTTTGCAGAATCTGCTGTCCGATTTTTCTGACCTTTCCTTGGTTAAAAATTCATATCTTTTTGTACACATATTGAAATTGATCCCCGTTTGTTTTAAACAAAACTAAATCGACATATGAACACAATATATAAAAATAACCTTCAAATTATTTTTATATAAATTCTGATGAATTTTCAAACCCACTGTCAATCTCAAAATCTAAACTGTTTTCTTAAACCTCATCCTTAAGTTCTTCATCAATCTTACAATCAATTCTTTAAAATCACTAAACTCTTCAAAACCCATAAAACACAAGAGTCAAAATCCCCTTCATCAACTCAAGATGAATTTGAAAATGAAACCCTTAAATTTGGGATCTTTGAACACCAACAAGATTACCATGCAATATTGGTACCAAAAGATAGAGTTTTTCACGTATAACAATTTTCTATTTACAACTTACTCAAAATCCTAAGTAAATTACTTGAAATTTGAGTTGAAAATTTCTCTTACCTTTGAAGAAGCACACGTCTAGCTGGAGAAGAATATAGCAAATTTGGGTGCATTTCATCTTATTTTACTCTATATTCCACTATAAATGAATATAATATTCATTTAATTGGGATATGACCAAATCACCCTTAATGAATCTTCTTAATTACCATAAAACCATGACAACTCATCCTTATCATATTTCAAAGTCAAAGCTGAATTATTTTGACTTTTAAATTCCGAAATTTCCCTTGAATTTTCAAAATTTGTGTTTTAGTCACTAAATTCCACTATTTCGATTAAATCTGAAAAATTGCTCATTTCCAAACAAAATTTATCTGATCAAAAATATTAAAATAATATTTCCAACCATTTATAACATCTTTCAAATTTTTGTAACATTCTAATTTGATCCGAATTACTGATTCCTTATCTGCTTTAACCCTTTCTAGTTTTTCTTTACTAAAATTCCAAATCAAAAAAATATGATTTCTATAAAACTCCACTCTCAAGAGTAAACTATCCATTTAATTAATAAAATTATTTTTAGGAAATTATCACTTAATTCCCTAAACTTTTTCCCAATTTTCTACTTTGACCATCAAACTTTCCAAATTTTCATTTTGGTAATTGTCTAAATTTTTGGGGTATTACAATTCTCCCTTCCTTAAAAAAATCCGTCCTCGAATTTTAAAACTTTATATGAAAACACTAACTCCTTTTTTTTTTAAAGGATTGGACTTTCAATTGTAAATTCGTAACCCTAATTTAGGGTTATACAAATTGGTAAAACATACTTTCGCCTTATGTGAAAACCTCTTCTGCCAACTTTTTGAAATCCGATTTTTCCTCTTTACTTTGGGAATTTTGTAAAGATCGTCCAATTCATTAGATTTTGAACTTGTTCAATTCAATTCTTCAACCTGTTATAAAAATATCTACATATTTTCATATCATCCTCTCTTTCCCAAGTAACGTCCTTGACATTATGATTTTGCTATATCACTTTGACTAGAGAAATCATCTTGTTACGTAGTTCCTTAATTTCTCAAACTAATATCCATATTGGTTCTTTTTCATAAATCAAATCTAGTTGAATCTCAATTTCCTCTGATGCAATGACATGTGAAGGATCTAATCAATACTTTTTAAGCATCAACACATGAAAAATATTGTGTACTTTGTCCAACTCTGGATCTCAATTACCTCCAGAGTTAATGCTAACTGATTAGCCATCAGTCCAACTCTTTTTAATATCTCATAAGATCCTATAAATCTTAGACTTAATTATCCTTTGCGTTTTGGGCGTAAAATATTTTTCTAAGGCGATACCTTAAGAAAAACTTTATCACCTTCATGGAAATTCAATCTTTTTTCACTTCAAGTCTACATAAGACTTTTGCCGATCCAATATCATCTTGAGATTATCTTTACTTCATCCTTAACCTCTTTCAATAAAAATCTGGGTCAACAAAATTTTGATCTTTTAACTCGAACCCACTCAATGGTGTTCGACATTTTCTCCCATATAAAACTTCACACGGAGTTATCTTGATGCTTAATTTAATAATGTCATTGTAGAAAAATTCTACTTAAAGCAAATACTTTTCTTTTCCCATGATTCCTTAGAATCAATCAAACATGCACTCAGCATATCTTCCAATATCTGAATAGTACTTTCTGACTTATCATCCGTCTATGGATGAAAAATCATACTGAAATTCAATCAAGTATCCAAAACTTTATGTAAATATTTCCAAAATCTTAAAGTAAACCATGGATCTCTGTCTGATATAATGGACACTGATACTACTAGTAATCGAACTATTTTCTTGATATACAATTATGTATATTTATCCAATGCATAGTCCATTCACATCGGAATGAAATGTGCCGATTTAATTAACTAGTCACTATCACCCAAATAAAATCCTTTTTAGTTGATGTCAAAAGTAGTCAAGTAACAAAATCTATAGTGACTTTTTACCACTTCCACCCTAGAATAGAAATCAGTTGCAACAATTACGAAAGCACTTTATGCTCAGCTTTTACTTGTTGACATGTCAAACATGTAGCAATAAACTCAGTAATGTTTCTTTTCATACCTAGCCACCAAAATGACTCTTTACATCTTGATACATTTTTTTCCACCTGAATGCATAGTCAGTAGACTATAATTTGCCTCAGAAAGAATATCTTTCTTCAACTCATTATTATGAGGAATACAAATTTTTCCTCGATAAAATAGATATTCATCAGAAGTGACTTCAAAGTCTTTAGTCTCATCTTTTTTTTGTTTCTTTTTTTTCTTATATAATACTTGTTTTAGCTCTTATGCCATTTGTTGAGACAACATGATTAAGAAATTCAACTTCTTATAGCCAAAGCTCACCCTTTAACAATTTAGAATATAACTGTTTATCCTTAAATATTTCAAGCATAATACGAAAAACATCACGCTCTATATTGGTCTTCAAATATACCAGAATTTCATCAATATAGACCACCTCAAATTAATCCAATTAAAATTGAAATACTTGATTCATCAAATCCATGAATGATGCCTGAGCATTTGTCAAACCAAACGGCATTACTACCAACTTGTAGTGCCTATACCGTATTCTGCCTTTTTAAGCTGATCAAACAAGTCATAAATCCTCAAAATAAGATATTTTTCTTGATAGTTACTCTGTTTAACTATCGATAATTTATGCATAATCTCACATATCCTTTTTTTTTTTCACACACGATTTACCCAAGGTAAAATATTCGGTCTAATGCTCCTCCATCTATCAATTCTTGCAATTATTTCTTTCTTCTCTTAACTCAATCTTAATCATTCCATATGAACCCATAAATACAGGATTAATACCTTAATAACCATCAATATTGAATTCCACCTCTCCATCTAGAGGTAACCAGTAATAATAAATCTAAAAAGACTTATAGAAATTCCCAAATTATGGAAATATCATATGATCTTACTTCAGATACTTGAGTATCTATCACCTTAGCTAGAAAAATCTAGACATCCTTTTAAATCATCTTAATCATAACCATTTTCTGATATCAAGTTAGTGTTAATTTCACTTTTTCACAATCATTAAAATTTTTAATTTCTCCGCATTTTCTAAATTAATCGCTTCTTGCGACCATTAACCCAACCTCAATGCAAAGACAACCAACTCATGATCAAAATGATCTAAAACTCATTAATGATAATCCCATAAGATTCACCTTAACATAAGCTCATGAATCTTTATCGAACATTTACTATTTGTCTGACTAACACTTGTATCTCGACCGTGACCTATGGGTCTTTCGCTATAATATCACTTGATATCAAGTAGAATTGGATATTTGTACTTTGGAATTCCTTATTTAATTCTTAAGGAACTTTGTACAACTTATCCAGATCCATAGAAATTATTCTTGAATAATTAAAACATTTTCCATCTCCAATGAAAGTCTCAATGTTCACATAGTTCAATAATAAAACTTAATAATTTGTAGCAATAACTTCATAGCAGTTAATGTTAAAATCACACTAGTAAACAAATTTACTCTTTTTCTTATCATTATGAACTTGACACTTTTCAAGTTCTTGAGAATCCATCTCAATCTATACAATAATTCATTACAGCATGAAATGGTCAGACAACCCATTTTCACATATTTACCTTCACAAGGTAACTCTGTCCAATTTTATGGATTTAATATATATTCTCAATCCAACCCATAACCATTTGATTCACTAATAACTCAACTTTCTTTAAACTTTTATCAGAAATCATATTTACCGCTTACTCAAATTCTGTTATTTAAATCAAAAATGATTTAAACAATTTAATGCTCAACTTAAATATTTCTCACTTATTAAGCTTACCTGGAGAAACCTCAAAATCATCACTAGATTCGAAAATCCTTTGGATCCTTATCCTATTCGACTTTTCTTGTAAGTCGTTCAAACTTTTTTAATCAATTCTTCCAATTCATAGACTTTGTTAAACACTGGGGCATTTCTTCCACAAAATGGAGAAAAATCCCTTATAACATCCTCCACCCTTCTAAGGTGTTTTACATAAGCCATGTCAGTTCCTTTTTGGTCGATTTCAATCTCGACTTTCTTTTCAACTTTTTCGATTTTCTACCTTTATCTTTAATTCCAACATCTGAACATAGTCAGAATCATCATACATTAGTAAAGAATAACTTTACTCCCAATAAGCATCATCACAATATATATACAACTATCAGTAACTTTGACATCCTAGTGGCATGTATACACTTTTAACTCAAACAACCTCGGTTTAGTCTTAGAATCGCTAAACCTGTAGCTCTGATGCCAATAAATGTAACACCCATAACCCGTATAATTATACCTATACAGATTTTAGATGTTATCCGAATTTCTAAAACCATTTCTCAATTTTTTTTACGCGATTTAAAATTTATTTTCTTAAAATGGTAAATGATATTATAAAAATATCATGTCATATAAATAATGTTTCCTTGTAACCAATTTAATTCGAAATATTTTTTTATGAATAGTGAACAGTACCCGTGAACAGTGGGGGAATCGGTTCCCCATTTACATACTGGAAAAATTTGCTTAAGGGTTTATTGTTCATGCTACAGTAACTTTCAAAAATTTCATATAAATCTCATAAAAATTAACCTTTCATCACTATAACAATTTCCAAAATTTATTCAACAAAATAAATTTAACATTATCAAATTACATGCCAATATCTAAATCAAATTCCATCATAGGATGTCTTACTGATGTTGAAATATACCTCTCGATGCTTGATGTCGTTCTGAACTCTTTATTCTTATTCTTTGTTTTTTTCCTACGCGTGAAAATCATCACACGCTAAGTATAAACTTTGTGAGGCAATTAAAACATCTAACAGTGCAATACAATTCATGCATGATTTTGAATGTCAAAAATCAAATTTCCATAAAATCATTTTACTAACATATCCAATATTTTACCATGATCAAAATAATATAAAATCTCTTACCATTTATCCCATAAGCTCGTAAGCTTATTTTACCAAAAATATTTACCATTTAAATTCCATAAGCTCGTAAGCTTATTTTATCAATATACTTGCCATTATTCATAAGCTCGTAAGCTTATTTGCATACTTACCATTTATTAACCAATAAACCATAACTCATAGCCCATAGTATAACTGTATGAGGAGCCCAATATAGGAGTCAAATATTGCACCGAAGTGCTGAGGTCGGGATTTACCCACCTAGTACACCATAGTGTTTGTACTGTGTCTTCACTAGACACTAAGGTCTACACTATGTGCCTTCTCTAGACACTCTAGTGGTACCTAATATTGCAGCTGCTAGACTCTATGGCATGCCATTAATACCATTGATCCTCAATAACTTATTTGGGCATATAATCAATTTTATTTAATCCATCCATGGCAAAGTATATTATCATAATTTAACAATGGGGCAGTTCATACCCAAAAAACATTCATGGGAAAATATCATATTTCCCAAAATCAAAGCATTATAATTTCATCCAATGACATCTCAATGTCATGTCAATTTATAAAAATGACATAATAACATGTTATAAACGAGGTCGACTTATCGCAAGTCTTCCCGATGATGTATAAAACATCCATATATAATTTCATGCATGTATTGCACCCACCTTGACACTTTATAATTTTCCAAATATTTTTTCCTCACTACTTTCCACAATAAACCCACTTGACTTGCTTCAATCACAAATCAATCATAATCTGTATAATTCACAATTTCATAACGATACATATGTTAGTATTGTACTAACATAAACATATCCCAAAATAACTCCATAATATATTTGATACTCATTATCTATCAAAATACTTAATACTTAATACTTAATACTTAATAATTTCCTTTTAACATTGGAACCAACTTTTCCAATTTACACAAAATGGTCCTTCACCATTTTATCACTTAGAATTTCAATACAAAAATTCCAGTATTGAAATTATTATCAACCAAGTACACAAAGGCATAATTACAATAACACTCCCAACAATTCGAAATTTGTATTACAATCACCAAACTTTCTAAAATTTCCATATTCTAACAACTTGCACTACCTTAAAAGAATCAGTATTCTGTACTGATATACACACTGTAAGTCAATTCAGTTTATTCCATTAAAAACTAGACTCGAATAAAAATCTATCCATATAAATAACTCCTTCTAATTCATTCTGTACAATTTATGATGAATTTTCAAAGTTGATTAACATAATCTGTTTTGCAGAATCTGCTGTCTGATTTTTCTGACATTTCCTTGGTTAAAAATTCATATATTTTTGTACACACCTTGAAATTGATCCCCGTTTGTTTTAAACAAAACTAGATCGACATATGAACACAATATATAAAAATAACCTCCAAATATTTTTTATATAAATTCTGGTGAATTTTCAAACCCACTGTCAATCTCAAAATCTAAACTGTTTTCTTAAACCTCATCCTTAAGTTCTTCATCAATCTTACAATCAATTCTTTAAAATCACTAAACTCTTCAAAACCCATAAAACACAAGAGTCAAAATCCCCTTCATCAACTCAAGATGAATTTGAAAATGAAACCCTTAAATTTGGGATCTTTGAACACCAACAAGATTACCATGCAATATTGGTACCAAAAGATAGAGTTTTTCACGTATAATAATTTTCTATTTACAACTTACTCAAAATCCTAAGTAAATTACTTGAAATTTGAGTTGAAAATTTCGCTTACCTTTGAAGAAGCACACGTCTAGCTGGAGAAGAAGATAACAAATTTAGGTGCATTTCATCTTATTTTACTCTATATTCCACTATAAATGAATATAATATTCATTTAATTGGGATATGACCAAATCACCCTTAATGAATCTTCTTAATTACCATAAAACCATAAAAACTCATCCTTATCATATTTCAAAGTCAAAGCTGAATTATTTTGACTTTTAAATTCTGAAATTTCCCTTGAATTTTCAAAATTTGCGTTTTAGTCACTAAATTCCACTGTTTCGATTAAATCTGAAAAATTGCACATTTCCAAACAAAATTTCTCTGATCAAAAATATTAAAATAATATTTCCAACCATTTATAACATCCTTCAAATTTTTGTGACATTCCAATTCGATCTGAATTACCGATTCCTTATCGGCTTTAACCCTTTCTAGTTTTTCTGTACTAAAATTTCAAATCCAAAAATATGATTCCTATAAAACTCCACTCTCAAGAGTAAACTATCCATTTATGGAATAAAATTATTTTTAGGAAATTATCACTTAATTCCCTAATCTTTTTTCCAATTTTCTACTTTGACCGTCAAACTTTCCAAATTTTCATTTTGGTCATTGTATAAATTTTTGGGGTATTACAAAAATAATTGATTTAGAATCATTTTCAACTTTTCTTCATCTCTTTCTTTTGTACTTTTAGAAAGTTTAGAGTAAAGGGTTTAAATTGATATATCTTCTCCAATATTTCTTGTGTTTTTGTAATTTGAGTTGAAAAATATTGGACTTATATTATATATATTTATTTGTTAAAATTCAAGCATACAAGGTCAATTTCTAAGGATTATAATGCTTCGTTTATAAATTAAAAAAATGACTGAGAAAATTACAAACAAATATCATCAAAGTAATATTTTGGGTGAAGGTTGGGATGAAACTAAGATATCAATTTAAATGGACATGTAACTATAATAAAAAAAATAGGGAAGAACAAAATCAAAATATTTAAATAAACTTTATTTATTTATATTTTAATAATAAAATATTGGAAATAATGTCCCTTAAGATGAAACATATCTTTGTCCCTTAATATTTAAATAAACTTTATTTATTTATATTTTAATAACTTCACTTACAGGGACTGTGGAAATAATTTAAAAATATTATATTTGCACAAAAATCCCTCGGTTATAAATACCCAAAAACCCAAAAAAAATCATTTTAAACTAAACAAAAAAAAAACCCAAAATCCTCTCAAACACTCTCCCCTCTCCTCAATCGGCCCCGATAGCCGACCGTCGCCAATGGTCGGGCAAACCCGAAACACTCTTCTCACCCCAAGACCCTAAATCCAAACCCTACAATAAAATAAAACCCCCTCAACATATATCTAGGCTATAAGGTCTCAATGTTTTATACCTTTCTCGGCGTACTTTCTAACTTCCGAGGTTTTTTCCTCTTCGACAACACTCTCATGTGTTCTCGCCGACCCTTGATGAGGCAAAGCCTTGCCTTTTGGTTTCAGTTTTGAGCATTTATGGTTTTGTTTTTTCTATGTTTTTGGTTTGGTTGCTTTCTGTTTTAGCCGATTGTTGCTTGTGTTTGGAGGTTTTTTTATTTTCTTTTGCTCGATGTTGCTATATGTTGTTTCGCTTCTCTCAGTATTGTGATGGTTGTTGTATGTTGGCTCCGATGATGCCTCATTTTCTCAGTGTTCATCGGGGTATTTATAACCCCCTTGTTGAAGTTTTTTTCAGTGATTTTGGGGTTGCGGGTTATTGCTTGTCCGGTTAAACATAATGGGTCAATCCCGATTTAGCAGGGATTTTTTTGCATAGCTGATTTTTTGGTTTGGCGTTGGTTGCTTCGTGATTCATGCTGGAAAATAGGGGATGTTCTATTTGGGTGCCGAAATGGCCAGTTTAGCACTGACGCGTGGTCTCACACGCCCGTTGATGACCCTCTTGCAGTGCCCTTTCACATTGTGTGAAAACCCTAGTTTGATTGGGTTGGGTCAGGACTGGTTTGACTCCCTTGGACTATTTTGGATCCTAAAAAAGAAAAAAGAACAAAATAAATGAATAAATAAAATGAAAATTACATATATTTTAGAAAATGTTTTCAAAATTATATATATATATATATATTCAAAAATGTTTTCTAAATTATATATTATATATTTTTTCAAAACGTTTTCAAAATGTTTTTTCAAAACTATAGATTATATATGTTTTTAAAAATTGTTTTTAAAACTATATAATATATATTTTCAAAAATTATTTTCAAAACTATATAATATATATATTCAAATATTGTTTTCGAAACTATATAATATGTTTTCAAAAATGTGTTTTCAAAATTATGTAATATATGTTTTTAAATCGTATTTTCAAAACCATATTATATATTTTTCAAAAACTGATTTTTAACTATATATTATATATTTTCAATAACCGTTTTCTAAAAACTATATGTTATACGTTTTTTTGAAAATGTTTTCAAAAACTATACTATATTATTATATATTTAAAAAAACTCCAGACAAAAATGAGTGTTCTACAGCTGCCCCTCTTTGTCCTTTTTCGTGTAACAAAAAATAAGACAAAGATAAAAGGACACAAATTTTCGTTCGGTATAAAGGGGTCCCTGAGTCTAATATCCTCCCTTGTGGAGTTAAAAATTGACTCTGATATTGCAATTAGGAATAACTCTCTGTTAAATTGAGTTGTGGATGATTTCTCCGTCGCGAAGTTGAGTCAGTCTTGAAATGATATCTTTTTTCTTGAAATTGAAGTCGTAGTTCAGAATTTGAATCGGAAGGTAGCTTATTGTTGCCAAATCGTAGTCAACATTGGTCTTCTTCTCAGTTTAAAGACCTCAGTTTGAAAATTCAACCGAAAAATGGTTCCACAATGCTACCATGTGGTTGATATGCACTCGAACTGAATGAAATCGAACTCGAAGGTTTTTGTTGACAGCTAGCCCTTCTCGCCTTGAGCTATGCTGTAAATTTGATTGGGATATAGTTCATTGTTTCTAAATCGCAGCCAACCCAGGTCTCCTTTTTGACTTAAAGACCTCGGTTTGAGCTTTAACCGGAAAGTAGTTTCTCACTGCTACTATGCGGTTGATATGTCATCCGGCTGAATGAAATCAAACTCAAAAGTTTTTGTCGACAAATAAGCCTTTCTCGTCTTGAGCTATGCTGTAATAGGTTGGGGGAAACCCCTATTGTTGTAGATGACCCATTTGCTGTGAAACTAAGTCAATCCATTTGGGCATGATATCATCTTCGTGAAGTTGAAATCGTAGATAACTCATTCTCTGTGAAGTTGAGCTTTGAATTGGTTGTGAAGTTGAAATCGCTTCAATTTTAATATATCTTTCGTTGTGAAGTTGAAAATTAACTCAAAAGTCCTCGTTGACAGATATCCCATCTCACCTTGAGCTATGTTGTAAATGGTTCCTTTAAATGAAGAATAGCTCCCCTTTGTGGGTCTAAGCCGGTAATAATTCCTTAGATGACTTTCCTTCACGGGAAAGCCAAGTGGTATATTCTAGCAGTCGAATATCATCCTTCGTGGAGTTGAAATCTGGCTTGAAAATATTAACTAAAAACTAGCCACTCATTGTTGAGTTAAGATGAACTGAATCCGTTCTGAATTGGCTCTTGAATCCGTTTGAATTTGATTCTAAGATCTTTCGATCTTTCAATAGGTCAAGTTGGTTTTGTAGCTCCCTACTGTTGAGTTAAGCAACCACCATCGATCTTTTTTTAAGGTGCTTTTGAATCGAGTATATTTCGTCTTGAAGTTGAAACTTGACTCTAAAGCTGCAAAACATTATGTATCAAAAAATGATAAATGTGATGCTCTTAAGTATGTCTAAAATGTATACAACATGAATTAGCTCTTGTTTTATCTCCTGGATGGAGCCTCATTATTGTTTGATGGTATTGTCCTTGGAATCGATCATGCTACATTTTATTCTCGGGTTGTTGACAATATCACAAGAGAGTGTTACAAATTCTATATGATCACTCGGACTATTTGTTTTCAAGAATGTGAAATGCTCCAGTATTCTGACATTATTTATTCTTTCTTCAATAGAGGCAAAATGAGCCTCACTGGCTTCAAGGACCTTTTACATTTGAGATTGTCCTGTTTGAAAATGTTTTTCTCCTTTCTTTTTATTTTAGGAAAAAAGATTTTATAAAGTACCTTGGTAAATTTGATGCTAAAAGTGATGAAGGAATTTTTATGGGTTATTCCTTAAATTCTAAAGCTTATCGAGTATTTAATAAAACAACTTTAGTTGTAGAAGAGTCTATACATGTTGTTTTCGATGATAATCCCCTTTCGAGGAAGGATTCTTGTGTGAATGATGATGTAGGTGTTATAAATACAAATGACGTTAGACATGACGTTGGAGAACCATCATTAAAGAAATAAACGAAAAATGAGGAAACTCATGATCCTCTTGAGAATCCAACCATTGAAGAAAGGGAAGTATCTTATCCAAGAGAATACAACTATGTCAAGGATGGTGAAATTATAGGTGATCCATCCAAAGGGGTAACAACTCGATCTTCTCTTAGAAATATTTTGTAATTATGTTGAATTTATCTCATGCATAGAGCCTAAGAATATTAAAGAAGCATTAAATGATGAACATTGGATTATGGCTATGCAAGAAGAGTTAAATCAATTTGAGAGAAGTAAAGTATGGACATTAGTTGAAAGGCCTAGTAATAAATCTACTGTAGGTACTAGATGGGTATTTAGGAATAAGCTTGATGAGAGTGGTAATATAGTGAGACACAAGGCTAGACTTGTTGTTCAAGGGTATACTTAAGAAGAGGGCATAGACTATGATGAAACATACGCTCCCGTAGCTAGGATGGAAGCAATTAAAATGTTATTAGCATTTGCATGTTTTCATGAATTTAAATTATATCAAATGGATGTTAAAAGTACATTTTTAAATGGTTTTATAAAAGAAGAAGTGTATGTGGAACAACCTCCAGGTTTTGAAGATTCTAAATTTTTGGATCATGTTCTTAAATTGACAAAAGCACTTTATGGTTTAAAATAAGCTCCTAGAGCTTGGTATGAAAGATTGTCAAACGTTTTAATTGAAAAAGGTTTTTCAAAAGGGAAGGTTGACACTACATTGTTTTTAAAGCATAAAGGTAAAGATTAGTAGTTCAAATTTATGTTGATGATATAATTTGGTTCTACTAATGATGTTCTTTGCCAAGAATTTTCCAAGCTAATGCAAAGTGAATTCGAAATGAGCATGATGGGGGAGCTCTCATTTTTCTTGGGACTCCAAATCAAGCAAAGAAAAGATGGCATCTTCATCAATCAAGCTAAGTACGTCAAAGATATGCTCAAGAAGTTTGGACTGGAAAATGGCAAACCTCATGACACTCCAATGAGCTCTTCAACAAAGCTTGACTTAGATGAAGGAGGTAAATGTGTAGATTTTAAATTATATAGGTCAATGATTGGATCTCTACTTTATCTAACTGTAAGTAGACCGGACATTATGTTTAGTGTATGCTTATGTGCTAGATTTCAATCATGCCCTAAGGAATCACATTTACTAGCTGTTAAGAGAATCTTTAGATACCTTAAGGACACTCCTAGTTTAGGACTTTGGTATCCTAGAGACTCTAGCTTTAGCTTGCATGCTTTTTATGATGCGGATTATGGAGGATGAAAATTAGATAGGAAAAGCACCTCCGGTACTTGCCAATTCCTTGGAAATATGTTGATTTCTTGGTTTTCAAAGAAATAAAATTGTGTTGCATTATCTACCACTGAAGCCGAATACATTTTAGCTGGTAGTTGTTGTGCACAAGTTTTATGGATGAAACAACAACTTTTTGATTATGGAATTGAAGTTGGTACCATTCCTATCAAGTGTGAAAATACTAGTGCTATTTGTCTCACTAAAAATACCATCCAACACTCTAGAACTAAGCACATTGAAATAAGACATCACTTCATTAGAGACCATGTCACTAAGGAAGATGTAGTTCTAGAATTTGTTGATACTTTGCACCAATCAGCGGATATATTTACAAAACCTTTAGACAAAGAAAGATTTTGGACACTTAGGAGAGAATTAGGTTTAATCAACCTATCTTCACTTAGTGTTTAAAATAATTTTAGCACTTTTAAGACTAAATGAAAAATGCTAATTTTTAATTGCATTCATTGCTATTAGTTAGGGGAGTTTATGATTCTTGATGAAAAATTAATTTTATGTTCAAATATAGTTTAAAGAATAACTTGATTATTTGAACATGATTAATTTTCAATATATGAGTTGTTAATACCACTAGAGAAAATTAATTTAGCATTTTATGTGTTTAAAATCGGATTTTAGCATTTTGGTGCAGAGGGAATCGATACCCCCATGAGGGAACCGATTCCCCCTTTGAAGGGGAACCGATTCCCCCCACAGGGGAATCGATACCCCCCTGGGGTTCTGGATTTTAACACGGGCAGAACCCTTAAATCCTCAAAACCTTCTCTTCTTCTTCTTCCGCCGTTTCTCCTCTTTAACCTCTCAAATCTCCATTTTTACCTCAAATCATCGGTTTTAATTGGAATTCACTTCAAATATCATCTTCTAAACTTGCTATCATCATTAAAATCGTGCAAACAACATCAAAATCCACTCAATCTCATCCTTCAATGTAAAATTTTCTAAACTCTCTATTTCATCAATTTATGAACATAGAACTAGTTTTAATTAGTTCTAGGTTGAACTTTAGATCGGGCATTAATTGTTTAGTGATTAGAAACTAGATATTACAACTAATTTCATCAAAAACACAAGAATTTTCCAAAATATTTAAAATTTTCGAAATAAAAAAAAATTGCTTTTCAAATTATTGTGTTTTGATTGAATTATGTTGTTGTTATGAAAACTATACATATATTGTTTCTCAAAATCTTATTTTTAAAATAGTTTTCAAAAACTTTGCCCATTAGAATTGAATTAGAGAACCTTGAAATATTGAGGACTCAATTGAGTTTTGGGATTAATTGAATTGCATACATGTGTTTTCTAAATTGCAGGTTATCTATCTTATTCCAATTTCCTAAACCATGTCCAATCCTAAACGTGCTAGGTCATCATCTAGTCGCTCACACCGTCAACCAAATCCACCTCCAAATCCTCATCCTATTCCTGAAAATCCAATTCCTAATCCTAATCCCATTGATCCTAATTTGACTATCCAAAACTCGTGCTTCAATCATCGTGGTCCTAGAAATCATCGTTTTTGGTATTATCAATATTTCGACTCTTACAAAATTAGAGAATAACGTATCCGTTCTCGTCAAGCTATGTTAGATATTAATTTTAAATATCTTCCTCTTTTACAGGAGTGGAAATTTGATAAAACTTTTTGATCTTGAACCCATTATCTACCATCAACTTATTCATATTTTCTATTCTAACGCCGTTTGTGTTAAAAACCGAACTGAAACCGAAACCATAGGAATTTGTTCCTACCTACTAGGACAATTCTTATATATTGACTCGGCTTACATAGCCAATACATTAGGATTAGATAATGATGGTATTTCAAATGAGAAACAAATCTTAGGATCTCGTTATAAAAGAAGGGATAGTGCAAGTGTCTTAGACCTTCATGAACGTTTTCTTCATCTAATGATTTCTTGGTGGTTTCGACCATTCGGAGGTCGTTATTCTACTCTTAGAGCCTTGGATCTTTGGTGGTTACATTGTTTTGAAAACGATATTAAAATAAACCTACCTCAGATCATTTTTGCTGAAATTGTTGAAACCGTAAACCTTGTACCTAACAAGAAACTCTGTTCATCTCTAGTTTACGGTTGCATTTTGAGTAACATATTTTCTAAAGCCAGGCTTAGAGTTGGTCTAGATGCCTCCTTTCCTCTAAAGAAACAAATTAATCTTCTTTCCTTAACGAGAGCGGGATGGATAAAGGATAAGGAAACTGGTGAATGGATTCGATCGTATGAACATACTCCGGGAGCTAGTTCTTCACGAGCTCAACCAGAAGCTGACGATGATCCTGAGCTTCAACAATTAATGCGAGACATCGATGAAGCCGAAGATGAGCCTGAGCAGCCCGAGGAGCATCCCTAGGAGCAAGCACAACAAACGCATCAAATGCCTCCATATTTTCAATCCTTTATGGAGACATTTGATTTTCGATATGCTACCATGGATTCGTGCTTTACTTCTATAGAGTCCCATTTATCCACAATGGGAGCTCAACAATTAGAAATTCTTCGGGAGATGCGTGCAAACAACGAAGCAACCAACGTGCGTATTAATGAACTCACTCACGAAATGGCCGCTATGCGAGCTCGTTTTCCTCCTCCCGATCCGGATGTTTGATTCTATGCTTAGTTTTAAACTTAAACTAAAAGATTATTGCTTGAACATTTTGAATATTTTGCAATGTTTGATTTTGAGGGTTGTTAGACTTTGGATTTGTTTGGACGTTTGAGCTTGTATATTTGGCTTAGTTAAATTTATTGCATCATATACATCATTTTAGCAATATGGCCAATTTTGCCATGTCACATTAATTATGAATATTGATTATGAAACTAATGGCTAACATTTCTCTTGATTGTGATCTTAGCAACTTAAAATATATTCAATTGGCTAAATGATTCCAAAACCTTGTTTAAATTCTTTACAAATGTCTTTTTGATTTAACAAAAAGGGGGAGAAGTGTTAAATGTTTTAAAAGAGGAGTAAGTGTTAAAGTAAGGGAGAGTAATTTTCAAAAACGTCAGTTTTTGATTTCAAAATCTTAAAATTACTAAAATGTTTTGTTATATCAAAAAGGGGGAGATTGTTGAAAACATTTGATATTTCGATATAACAAATTAAGTTAAATGAATTTTAAGATTGTGCAATAAAGGTTTTCTAAGTATATTCGATATAATTATTCGAATATCAAAACAGTACTCTAAATCTTTCAAAAATCATTTTTAATCCTTACTCAAGTGTAAAATTAAGTTTTAATCTTAAAACAATTTCAAAATAATTTTACAAAGTATTTCGAACAATTTTAAAGCCAAAAATTCCAGATTGCTTAGAGGGAACCGATTCCCCCCCAAGGGGGTACCGATTCCCCCTTTTTGATATAACATAATATTTTAGTAATTTTAAGATTTTATTTTGAAATCAAGTTTGAAATTACTCCCCCTTACTCTAACACTTCTACCCTTTAAAACATTTTTAACATTTCTCCCCTTTTTGTTAAATCAAAAAGACTTTTAAAAGATTTTAAACAAGGTTTTGAAATCATTCAGCTAACTGATTATATATAGATAAATAGCTTAATCTGCTAAGATCACAATCAAGAGAAACGTTAGCCATTAGTTTCATAATCAATATTCATAAACAATGTGACATGGCAAAATTGGTCATATATCTAATTGATGTAAATGATGCAATAATGAATAAATTTAACCAAACCAAATATATAGAAATATAAGTTCAAACATCTATAATTTATCAAATTAGTGTTGGCTAGAACGACTAGAGGAGGCCCTAGAACGTTTATGAGACATGGTTTAATATAATCGGAATGGAAAGATAACCTGCATTTTTAAAAAAAAAACATATGTATGCAAAATAATCAATCCCAAAACTCAATTGAGTCCTCAATATTTCAAGGTTCTCTAAACCAATCCTAATGGGCAAAGTTTTTGAAAAACTTATTGAAAAATAAGGTTTTGAAAATCAATATATGTATAGTTTTCATAACAACAACGTAATTCAATCAAAACACAATAATTTGAAAAATAAATTTTTTTTATTTCAAAAATTTCAAAGACTTTTGGAAAATTCTTGTGTTTTTGATGAAATTAGTTGTAAAATCTAGTTTCTAATCACTAACCAATCAATGCCCGATCTAAAGTTCAACCTAGAACTAATTAAAACTAGTTCTAAAATAAAAAATTGATGAAATAGAGGTTTTAGAAAAATACCTTGAAGAATTTCGGATTTGAGTGAGATTAGATGAAGTTTGCACGTTTTTTATGATTCCAACAGGTTTAGGAGATGATATTTGAAGAGAATTCTGATTAAAAATGATGTTTTGATGAAATATGGAGATAGGGTGAGTATAGAGAGGAGAAACAGAGTGAAGAGAAGAAGAGAGGGTTTGAGTTTTTGGGTGTCCTGCCCGTGTTAAAAACCAGAACCCCAGGGGGTATCAATTCCCCTACAGGGGGGAATCGGTTCCCCTTCAAGGGGGAATCGGTTCCCCTTCAAGGGGGGTATCGATTCTCTCTGCACTAAAATGCTAAAATCTAATTTTTAAATACTCAAAATGTTAAATTAATTTTCTCTAGTGGTATTGGCAACTCATATATTGAAAATTAATCATGTTCAATCAATCAAATTTATCATTAAAAATTATTTGAACATAAAGTTAATTTTCACCAAAAATCATAAACTCCCCCTAACTAAAAGCAATGAATGTAATAAAAAATTACTATTATATACATTTTTCATTTATTCTTAAAAGTCCTAAAATTATTTTAAACACTAAGTGAAGATAGTTGGTCAAACCTAATTCTCTCCTAAGTCCAAAATCTTTCATTGTCTAAAGGCTTTGTAAAGATATCCGCTAATTGATGCAAAGTATCAACAAATTCTAGAACTACATCTTCCTTAGTGACATGGTCTCTAATGAAGTGATGTCTTATTTCAATGTGCTTAGTTCTAGAGTGTTGGATGGGAATTTTAGTAAGACAAATAGCACTAGTATTGTCACACTTGATAGGAATAGTACCTACTTCAATTCCATAATCAAAAAGTTGTTTTTTCATCCATAAAACTTGTGCACAATAACTACCGACTGAAATATTCCGCTTCAGTGGTATATAATGCAACACAATTTTGTTTCTTTGAAAACCAAGAAATCAACATATTTCCAAGGAATTGGCAAGTACCAGAGATGTTTTTCCTATCTAATTTGCATCCTCCATAATCTGCATCAGAAAAGGCATGCAAGCTAAAGCTAGAGTCTCTAGGATACCAAAGTCCTAAACTATGAGTGTTCTTAAGGTATCTAAAGATTCTCTTAACAGCTAGTAAATGTGATTCCTTAGGGCATGATTAAAATCTAGCACATAAGCAAACACTAAACATAATGTCCGGTCTACTTGTAGTTAGATAAAGTAAAGATCAAAGCATTGACCTATATAATTTAACATCTACAATCTAAGTCAAGCTTTGTTGAAGAGCTCATTAGAGTGTCATGAGGCTTGCCATTTTCCAGTCCAAATTTCTTGAGCATATCTTTGACGTACTTAGCTTGATTGATGAAGATGCCATCTTTTCTTTTCTTGATTTGGAGTCCCAAGAAAAATAAGAGCTCCATCATCATGCTCATTTCGAATTCGCTTTGCATTAGCTTAGAAAATTCTTGGCAAAGAACATCATTAGTAGAACCAAATATTATATCATCAACATAAATTTGAACTACTAATAAATCTTTACATTTATGCTTTAAAAACAATGTAGTGTCAACATTCCCTTTTCAAAAACCTTTTTCAATTAAAATGTTTGACAATCTTTCATACCAAGCTCTAGGAGCTTATTTTAAACCATAAAGTGCTTTAGTCAATTTAAGAACGTGATCCAAAAATTTAGAATCTTCAAAACCTGGAGGTTGTTCCACATACACTTCTTCTTTTATAAAACCATTTAAAAATGCACTTTTAACATCCATTTGATATAATTTAAATTCATGAAAACATGCAAATTCTAATAACATTCTAATTGCTTCCATCCTAGCTACGGGAGCGTATGTTTCATCATAGTCTATGCCCTCTTCTTAAGTATACCCTTGAACAACAAGTCTAGCCTTGTGTCTCACTATATTACCACTCTCATCAAGCTTATTCCTAAATACCCATCTAGTACCTACAGTAGATTTATTACTAGGCCTTTCAACTAATGTCCATACTTTACTTCTCTCAAATTGATTTAACTCTTCTTGCATAGCCATAATCCAATGTTCATCATTTAATGCTTCTTTAATATTCTTAGGCTCTATGCATGAGATAAATTCAACATAATTACAAATATTTCTAAGAGAAGATCGAGTTGTTACCCCTTTGGATGGATCACCTATAATCTCACCATCATTGACATAGTTGTACTCTCTTGGATAAGATACTTCCCTTTCTTCAATGGTTGGATTCTCGAGAGGATCATGAGTTTCCTCATCTTTCGTTTCTTCCTTTGATGATGATTCTCCAACGTCATGTCTAACGTCATTTGTATTTATAATACCTACATCATCATTCAAATAAGAATCTTTCCTCGGAAGGAGATTATCATCGAAAACAACATGTATATACTCTTCTACAACCAAAGTTCTTTTATTAAATACTCGATAAGCTTTAGAATTTAAAGAATAACCCAGAAAAATTCCTTCATCACTTTTAACATCAAATTTGCCAAGATTGTCTTTACCGTTGTTTAAAACAAAACACTTACATCCAAAAGGATGAAAATAACTAATGTTAGGCTTTTTATTTTTGAAAAGTTCATATGGAGTTTTCTTTAAAATAGGCCTAATCATTACTCGATTAATAACATAACAAGCAGTATTTGTGGCTTCCGCCCAAAAATACTTTGGCAAATTGTTTTCACAAAGCATGGTTCTAGCTATTTCTTCTAAAGTTCGATTTTTCCTCTCAACAACTCCATTTTGTTGAGGAGTTCTAGGTGATGAAAAATTGTGACTAATACCATTAGAATTACAAAATTCAGTAAATCCAAGATTTTCAAACTCAGTTCCATGATCACTCCTAACACTAGTTATAGAGTAACCTTTTTCGTTTTGGATTACTTTTGAAAACGTGATGAATTTTTCTAATGCTTCATCTTTAGTACTTAAGAATAGAACCCAAGTATATCTAGAATAGTCATCTACCAAGACAAATGCATATTGTTTTCCACCCAAGCTAGTAGTTCTAGATTGCCTAAAAAGATCTAAGTGGATCAATTGTAATACTCTACTAGTTGACACATCATTAATGGATTTAAAAGAAACTCGCTTTTGTTTTTCTTTAGCACAAGCATCACAGATTTTATCATTATCAAATTTTAGTTTAGGCAGCCCACAAACCAATTCTCCTTGAACTAACCGTTGCAAAACACTCATGCTAGCATGTCCTAGTCTCCTATGCCGTAACCAACTATCATGCTTATTTTTTGCAACTAGGCATAAATTAGTCACATTAATAGAATCTAAATGCACCATGTAAATGTTTCATATTCTATGACCAATAAGCATAATCCGATTAGATGCAATGTCAATAACTTTACAACTATTAGTTTCAAACATGACATTGAATCCTTTATCACAAAATTGACTAATACTCAAAAGATTATGCTTTAATCCATTCACATATAAAACATTTTTAATTTGTATGGAAGAGGTATTACCTATTGTACCTATACCTTCAATGTGACCTTTTGAATTATCACCAAAAGTCACTTCTCCTTCATTTTTGGCGTTAAGCTCTATGAACCGGTTTTTGTCCCCAGTCATGTGTCTTGAGCATCCACTATCAAGGTACCATGAATTTGAATTTGTTTCCCGTGCCTTGTAGCAATGCTCCTTTCCCTACAAACATAGATTAATTTTTTATTTTTGTACCCAAATTCTTTTGGGTTCATATTCATTAGTTTCCAAAATTCTAGTCCCCTTAGGTATCCATTTGTGTAGGATATCTTTATCTTTAGTAGTAATGAGTTCTTTGGGGACCTCTATGATTGTAGTTTTTAAAATCTTTTCTAACAAAGTTGGATTTTGAATTTTCTCCTTTTTCAAAACGTTTTGTTCCAACTTATCAAAAAAGTTTTAAGATCATCAATTTTCTTTTGATGATCATCATTGACCTTTGAAAATAAATTTTGCAAATCCATATTTTTCTTTTCAAACTCTTCTAGTTTGATTTGCAAATCTTTGATTTTTCTTTCAAGATCGTTGTTGGTTTTGGATATGAGTTTGTTTTCATTTTTAAATTTTGAAACATCATTTTTATATTTTAAAAACAATTTCTCATAATCCGAAGCCAACCCATTATATTCCTCTAATAGCTCATCATAGGATAAATCATCAAAATCAGATGAGTTAGAGGTTACCTTAGAATCTTCCCCGAATGCATCAAACACAAGTTTGCTACTTCTTGTCCCTCTTCATCGGAACCTTCTTCATCGCTCCATGTAGCCACATGAGCCTTGTGCTTATTCTTTGATTAACCCTTTATCTTCAATTGTGGGCAATCATATTTGACATGCCCCAACTTTTTGCATTCATAGCAAATGATCGGGTCCTTCTCTTTTGGTTCATTTTTGAGGCCTTCATTTTGTTTGAATTTTCTTCCTTGGTAAGGTCTCATCATTTTTCTGAACCGTTTGGCAAACAATGCCATTTCCCCATCATCGTCATCTTCATTCGAATCACTTTCATCTTTTGTGGATTTGAGAGCAACTCCAATGTTTTTCTTCTTCTCCTTCTCCTTTGGTGTCTCGTCAATCTTATCGAGGTCCACCTCATCTTCAAGCATCATTTCATGAGTGAGGAGGAAACCGATTAGTTCTTCAAGAGTTAAGGACGTTAGGTCCTTAGACTCAATGATTGCCGTCTTATTTGATTTCCATGATTTTGGAAGGGAGTAAATTAACTTCCTCACAAGCTTTTCATTTGAAATGATCTCTCCATATGATTTGAGACCATTGACAATCGTTGAAAATCTATCCATCATAGCTTTGATATCTTCATTTGATTTCATCCTGAAATTTTCATAGCTATGCGTTAGAATACTAATTTTAGATTTTTTTACCTCATCGGTACCTTCATGAGTGACTTTAAGCTTCTCCCATATTTCTTTGGCGGTTGTACAAGATGAAACTCTTCCGTATTCATCTGGTCCAAGAGCACAAAATATGATATGAATGGCTTTAGAGTTGAGATGGAATAATCTTGTCTCTCATTCACTCCACATTCTTGGATGAGTAAGAGGCTTGATATATCCTTCTTCTACAATATTTCATGCTCCCATGTCACTTGCTTGAATGAAGTACATCATTCTATTTTTCCAATAGGCATAGTTAGCCCCATTGAAGAAATGAGGCTTGTTGACGAGCATCGAATCGAGACCGGAGTCGAAGTTTGAAGTGGAGGCCATTGATGATTATCGATGTAACTCTTCCCGAATTGACTCAAGAGGCTATTAAACCTTCAAATGAGTTAGGATCTGATACCAATTTTTGAGTTAATCGATTGACGGAATCGGCCAAGAGGGGGTGAATTGGCAATTAAAAATTTGGTGGAAGCTTTTGCAGAAAATTGAAAGTAATTGCACAGCAATTTAGAGTGGTTCAACTTTCTCAACCAAAGTCTACGTCCACTACCTTAGCTATCCACACTAAGGATTTTCCACAAATTCACTAATTTGTCTTTCTTTTGAGGACAAAGAGTAACCTTACAAACCTTTAAGAATTATACCTCAAATTCTTGAGAACACTCTCTCCCAAAGAGAACAATACAAATTTGCAAACTTACAAGGAAATCCTCACAAGGTAGATTGTTTGCACAATTCTAGAACAAAGAAAAGAACACTCAAGAATGAATACAATTGAGTACAAGTAGTGTTCTTGAAAGCAAAATGAATATTAAATGAAAAATAAGCTTGAAATGTTCAAACTTGAGGTTTGATGCTTTCTCTTTGATTCTCTCTTGATTCTAGTTTCTTGTTGTTTCTTGTTATTGATCAATGGCTTCTAAGATTGTTTAAATACACCTTGAATCACTTCTGAATGTTGGGGATCATTAATGAAGTTATTGGAGCCGTTTAAGTGTGAAAACAATTAATATTTCTTCTTGGAGCGTGAGGGGAATCGGTACCCCCTCATGGGAATCGGTTCCCTAAGTGTAAAATTTAAATATTTCGACCGTTAAACAGGGGGAATCGGTTCCCTCTGAGCATTCTGTTTTTCTCGGAGCCAAACCATTCAGGGGGAATCGGTTGGTGGGGAATCAGTTCCCTCTGAGCAATCTGGAATTTTTGGCTTTGAAATGGTTCAAAATATTTTGTAAAATTGTTTTGAAATTATTTTAAGATTAAAACTTAATTTTACACTTGAGTAAGGATTAAAAATGACATTTGACAGATTTAGAGTAATATTTTGATATTCGAATAATTATATCGAATATACTTAGAAAATCTTTTTGGAAAATCTTAAAATTCATTTAACTTAATTTGTTATATCGAAATATCAAAATGTTTTCAACACTTCCTATTTTCTAAGGTTTCAGCCACCAAAATGTCATTTCTTTTTTTTTGAACATCGCAGCATGCCCCTCTTAATCGGATGTGGACAAAATGACGTAACTAGTATAATCAATTACTAGACGTTCTAGAACATTTCTATTTCAGTTCTTTGAAATCTTCCATTTGTCCAGGCTTCGTAGACTCCTCTAACAAAGGTAATGAAATTCCTGAGTGCTCGTGTGAAATTGACTATAACAGGTGTTCCTTAACTCCCTTAGTCCATCTTTACCGAAACTCCTTATTTAGATAAATTTGGTTTAATTTGTCATTGTCTGGCTAGTTGAATTCAACTTTATTGTAATTTGCCTTTATCAGGCTAGTTGAAGGGTTCATCTCATAAAGTCTTCAACTTGACAATTGCAGTGAAGCAAACACGAATTGCCAAGTACTCGAGCAATGTCATGGTTTGAATCATAAAGCCAATACATTTGAGTTTTCTCTATAACCAATTGCCTTAGTGGAATAGCTCAGCTTTATTGTACACATATATAATTACGTTCTGGGTATACGGATTCAATTTCTTAAGCTTGTCAAGAAGAACCTGTTATAGTCTAGGTGTTGTTGAAAGTCAAAAAAATCTCATCTTTAGAGTTCAATTTCCAAGCAACTGACCTAAACCAGATTCACCCACTCAACTATTCCATCTGTAAGGATCATGATCATCATTGAACATCATCAACAAAAGTATGGTCTAGTCAATTTTGTAATGTCATACGTAAAATATGCTCCATGTTGTCCGCTCCTATACATACCTAAATACCAAGCCTCTTGTTTATTCCATTATGAGATAATAAGACTATATTGGTTCTTGCAAGAGAATGGTTTGGTGTTCGAGCGTATCTTCTGGGGTAAGGTCAAGGTCCTTGTTTTAAAAGTTTTCAATCTTATCACTTTTTCTAAGATCTATAACTCCAATCATTTACAGAGTTTTTAATTCATTTAATATTCAAAGAATTTCAAGTCTGCAAATTTGATTCATTGCTCACCATCTTTAAAGTAACATAAATTCATTTAAATATCCTTACAAAAAAACTGAGAAAAGATGAAAAACAAATTCAAACAAAATATTGCAAATGGAATAAAGATTCATAATGGAATAAAATGATCTCTTCCTTATTAGAATGCCCCCGAGTTGTTGAAGTGGATTCAATTCTTGTTACAGATTTTCTGTACGATTCTCTTGAATGCGAATCAGTTCTCAATAGTGTTCCCTGGGACACTTCCATGATATTCACAATGAGCATTCTCATCATACCACCTGGGATACGGGGGCTTCATGGGTTCCACCGGGTATGGCGACACTACGTGAGTGTCAAAAAGTTGTTGATACAGTTCTTTGTAAGTCATGGGAATAGAATTGAAATGTTCATTTTTCCTTTCCTTCCTAGGTTCCCTTGAATCTTGTCTAGAAGTACCTGAAGGTAGAACTACAGTTGATTTTGGGTTAGAGATTGTAACACTTTTATTGGCGTTGTAGGTGTTGATGTTGTTAATCTCCATCCCTCTTTTCATAGGATATTTCTTACTGGTCTCCCCTTCCTCGATCTTGCCTTGCTTTATGGCTATTTCTACCATCTCCCGTCATGACTAAGTTAGAAAAATTTCCAAATATGATTGCAACCAGGTGCCCGAAGTAAGGAGCCTTCAGGGTTTGCATGAAGAGCTTCTTGGTTTCCTTCTCATCCAATGGTGGATGAACTTGCACAGTTAAATCCCTTCATTTCTGTGCATATTGTCTGAAGCTTTCGTTATGCTTCTTCTCCATGCTTTGCAGCATGACTCGGTCTGGTCTCATATCATTTATATGCTTGTATTGTTCTAAGAAAGACTTGGCTAAATCTTTTAGGTCTTGATATAAGATCGGCTCAGTTGATTATACCACCAGATGCCTGAACCCGATAGACTCTCATGGAAGCAATGAATCAGGAGTTGATCATTTCCTATATCCTGTCATCTTCCGACATAACATGGTGATGTGAGCTGAAGGGCAACTGTTTCTATCGAACTTCTTGAACTCGGGGACTTTGAATTTGGGTGAAAGTACTAAATCAGGGACCATGACTCTAAAGCATCGACTATAAAACTCATGGTCTCCTTAATCACCTTCATTTGGTCTTACAGTAGCTTTATCTTTTCTTCCATCTTCCTTGTCTTGTCTTCTTCATCAAAATTCGATATATGGTAATCATTCGGATTATTCTCAGGGTTTGATAAAGAAGTTTATACCTTTACAACAGATGAGGCTTTTTCTTTTGTAGAGGATGAGTCCCCTTATAGTCCTGGTAAGAATCCAGGTGAGATAACCACCTGCAGGGTAGGTGGCATAGCTACCCCATTAGACGAACCTACCCCAGGCGCACTTGCTTGATTTAAGCCAGATAACTTGGCAACAATCTGATCGACCAAGGAATCTAGGCTCTTAGTGATCGTTTCCAGAGTACTTTGGTTATTTAGACTTATCTTATCTTCCAACTCCTTTTGTAACCTTAACTTGTTCTCCTCGAGCTGGGTTATCTTGGCTTCCATCTTTTTCTTTTTTGAACGAGTGTTATGTGGATGAGGTGTGTATAATGCTTGGGGTGGTATGTCCAGGGTTTGTTCATTTTTTGATGAGACATTTTCTGTTAGTTAATGTGAATGTAAAGAAATGAAGGAAAAAAAACAAATACAAAATATGTATAAGTGCATGATGCATGAATTATTCGAGGCATTGATAAAAAATACGTATGTTATTATAAATAATATTTATTAGGACAAAAGTGTTATTCTTAAGAGACAAAAACATTTTAAACGTATATTTTGACTAAGTCATCTAGACCCCGAAAAGCTTCTAACAAGTTGACTAGTCTTTTGCCATCGTCTGTCACTGGTTGAATACCCTGTCGAACCACTTTAGCTTCTATGGTTAAACCGTGCAAGTGACGAGCTGCTTTTTGTACTTACTCCAAGAAGTCTTGTATGAATGCATCTCTGACTTTCACTATTTGCTAAGCCTGTTTCCTAATGGGAACGCCATCGGAGCCCTCCATCGATAGGAACTATCTGAAGTTCATTTGCTTGTTTATTGAATTCTTCAACAATGATCTCCAATTTTAGCTATCATTTTACCCTCTTATTCTTGTTGTCTCTAAAGGGACTCTCCAGGTCAATAACATTTTTCTCACCTGCCCCTATAACCTTTGCCAACCCATTTTCGAAAAGTTGAATTTTGATGTGCTTGGTGTAAATCTCGGTCCATTTTGAGTCATTCATAATACAGCAGAGTGGTATACTATTTGATTATGGGAACCACGTCTTCTTGATTGAATGTGACACATAGTTGCCTTGCAGATTGTCTCCCTTTTCCTTTTGAGTATTTTCTGACCATAGCCGGACCTCTGCGTTTTTCACATCTTGCATTACAACCCCTTTGTCTATTAATTCAAACTATTTATGTTTAATGAACATATTTTTGTGGATCAACACCTCTTTTGTATGATGTAAATGATAAAAAATGAAATGAAAGAGAACAAAAATGAAAAGAAATAGTTAGTGAGGTAAGAATAATAATCAAAATAATAATGAAAATAAAAGTTCTACCCGACATGTATATACCCCACATGCTTATTATTCCTACCCAGACATGATCTCTATCCCGCATGTTAATTTTGAACAAGTCTTAACCACATATCTTTTTAGTTCGCATACTTTGAACAGAGAGCAAAGCGGGAAATAACTCAAGACAACCTAGGTTTTGAAATGAGGTTTCGAGGTGGGCTCTAATTCCTTGTAGTCTCCTGGTTTAAGTTCTAAATAAGGGTACCCGAGTTCTCCTCGCTGGTTCCCCCTTGGGCTTACCAGACCCTTATTCCTAAACTCATTACAAGCTTATGTAGACTAAGTTAAACTCCAGAGTAACATTCCCTTATGTCTATACGGAAAATAAATTCACACGAAGACATAAGGTATATGAATCCCGAAGGTTACTTGTTAGTCCTATGCAGAGAATAAATTTCCATGAAGGTGTCGCTTTCACCTCCACTTAAAAAGAGTTTGGATCTCGGGTATAGAGCCGGAAATGAAAATTTTAAAAATCTGAAATCATTGAAAATCATCAGTACAACTATTTATTTGAAAAAATCAAAGATAAACAATAAGAATTGAATAAATAAATTAAAATTTAAACTTGTTATTTTCACTTAAAAAGACAAGAAATTAATTCTGGCTAGACTCGCTTACCTGTCCCCAGCGGAGTCGCCAAACTGTCGCAATCGTCTTTCGGGTGGGCCCATAATAGTGCTTCGACTTAAACAAAATGTTTGATCCGCCACCGATCATTTATTTTAAAACAAAATGGTTGATCGGACACCATCTTACATGATCTGCGTTTTACTATAAATTTGTCAGATTCGAAAGTCGGTTACAGTCAAAGAAGGATTAGTACCCTTGAACTGCCCTTTCGGTACCATTTTAATTTATCATTTGTCTTAATTACGAAAATTACAAGTTAAATTAAAATTTAAGGATTCAATTCAAATCGCTTACCTTTGATCGACTAAAATTGCCCTTAAGAAGTCAAAAAGATGTTAGATTGTAAAACAAAATAAATAAATAAATAAATAAAAGGATTTAAAAAAATAAAATCAAGTTAAAAGAAAGAATAATATAACAAAAATAAATAAATAAAAAATGAAGAAAATTTCAATTTTAAAGGAAATAAATAAATAAATAAATAATAAAAAGATTAAAAAATGTTAATTTTTAAAAAGAAGATAAAAAATAAATAAAAGAAAGAAATGTAAATTTTTTAAAATAAGTAAAAAAGCAGAATAAAAATAAAAATAGAAAAAAATAAAATAAGAAACTTAAAGGACTAAATTCGAATAAATTGAAATTCATGGATCAAATTGATGCTAAAAATGAGTTACAAGAGAAAAATAAAAGGTTAGGGGACCAATTCACAAAATATAAGAAATGTAAACAGGGGTTAAATTAAATAAATTCAAAATTCAAAGATAAATTTACAGCATGTGACAAAAAAATTACACTTCAAATTTATAGGAACTGCGGAAATAATTTAAAAATCTTATATTTGCATAAAAGTTCATCGGTTATAAGTACCCAAAAACAAAAAAAATCATTTTAAACCTAAACCCTAAAAAACCCAAAATCCTCTCAAACACTCTCCCCTCTCCTCAATCGGCCCCGATGGTCAGCCACCGACCGTCGCTTCGACCATTGTCGCCGATGGTTGGACGAACCTAAAATGCTCGTCTCACCCCCGATACCCCAAAATTGAACCTCAAAACAACAAAATCAAGCCCCATCAAAGTATATCTAGGCTAAAAGATCTCAGTTGTTTATACCTTTCCCGGCGTACTTTCTAACTTCCAACAGTTTCTTCATCTCCGACGATGCTCTCACGCATTCTCGCCGACCCTTGATGAGACAAAGCCTTTCCTTTTGATTTCGGTTTCGAACATTTATGCTTTTGTTTTTCGATGTTTTTGGTTTGGTTGCTTTCGGTTTGGCCGACTGTTGCTTGTGTTTGGTGGTTTTTTGTGTTTTCTTTTGCTCGATGTTGCTATATGTTGTTTCGCTTCTCTCGATATTATGATGGTTGTTGTATATTGGCTCCGATGATGCCTCCTTCTTTCGGTGTTCATCGGGGTATTTATAACCCCTTGTTGAAGTTAGTTTCTAGTGATTTTGGGGTTGTGGGTTTTTGCTTAACCGACTAAACAGGATGTGTCCGCTGTTTGTGAGTACTAAAATATGATGCGGATATGTGTGCAAGTATACACAATCGAACAAGTAATAAAGTGATAAATAGATTATCGTCTCCACAGGGAATTGGGGAAATCAAATAGGTTTATCAAGGCACTTTACTTTGTCACCTAAGTAAAGTTAGTTATGGTATATACATATGAGAATGTAGTGGCAAAATGGAATGGACGTAGTGGAAATGGAGTGGTGATAGTGTGGTAGCAGATTGATATGTCGTGGCAAATTAAATTGTGATACGTGAAAACAAATGAAAATGTCAAGGCAAAATAAAAATGCAAATACTAGATTTAATATATGTAGGACTTTAGCTTTCTCACAAGACAAGCAGCAATGGAAATGAGTGATGAGACACAAAAAACTTAAGTTTATTTCTCTTAATGGTGCTTCTTCTGTGCTTACCCTGCCCGATAGAGTCTACTGATGTGCCCTATGCTATCTCTAGTAAGGGACTCGACAGACTAAAGATGCCCTGGCAAACTATTGGCGTAAGCCCATGCAGTGATCCTATTGACTCACTAATAGAATATGTCTCGGCAATACCTTTTTGCGGCAGCATTAACATCTAACCTATCGTTTATACACAACTCCTTTTAGTCGAATGAAATCTATTCTTATCTCTAAGGTGGTGGATTAGGCCTAGTTACTATCTAGAACCCGTTGTTTATGTAGTTCCTCCCTAGCTTCTCTCGAAGACTAAAGATAAATTGCCAAGGCATTCTCTCGAACCTCATGAACCCTCCTAAGGAAAGGCTACTCTCGTAGCTCCTACAACCTCAAGACTTTAAGCATCATAAACAAAACGAATAGAGCATGAAACAACAACCATTCATTAAAATAACAACTTAAATAACCATGCGAACTCCCACCAAATAGGATTAGTTCATGGTGGGGCTCGAAATCAACAAGCACAAAGCAAGATTCATTCGTTCCTTACAACCCAACAAAATATAAAAGCAAGGACTAAGGGAGGAGAGAAATCCTTCGACGTGCACTGCCAAATGCCTTCCTCGGCCACCAAGGACTGCTACCAGCAGACTAGCTCCTCTCGGATGCTCAGAACGCCACTCCCTTCTTCTAGTCAAGGAGAAATGCCACGACAAGTGGGATTGACGGAGAAAGATGAGACTTCTCTCTAACTTGTTAAGATCAAATGTGGCTGGAACTAAAGTCCTCTTCAATATGGCTTCCCCTCTATTTATAGGGGAAAAGAAATCCTAAGGTTTGGTGTTAACCATCCTAGAAACCCCAAAACCATGGTTGAGTTGCTTAGGAGTCGAGCAGACTAGGCAATGATACAGCCTAGGTAGCTGGCTAGAGACCGGCATAATCCCGCTACAGGCGCCCTAGGACCGACAGTATCTGCAGGGTCAGACTAGGCAACGTCATCAACAGAACCGGTGGTTGAAGCGCCAAAATGCGGTGGGTATCTCGGGCAGAGCATGCGTAAAATCCGGGACAGCTGCTAGAAAATATCTCTCTCTCCTTGTACGCTCCTGAAATGCCATTTGAACTTGGCATTTTTATTTAGCTCAGCAATATCCTTATGTCACGCATTTTAAATCCTCTTTTCCTTGCTTTCAACACCTGCACATCATCAGACAAGTACCTTTCCCAAAGCAGCACCGCTGTAAAAAAATAAAATGCCACGGCAAACTGAAATCCACCACATGCAACTATACTCCTAAATGCATCTAAATGGTCCTAAATGGGCTCTTAGACATTCAATAACTTAAGTGAAAAGGTCCCAAAATATGACCTTTTCAAGGAGTTATCACACCCCTAAACTTAAGTTATTGCTTGTCCTCAAGCAATGGATAGTGATAAGCAAAACAAAATACCATACAAGTTCAGAAGCAGAATAGTTATATGGGATAAAATTTCAGCCCTCAGCTCATATGGCTTCAACATGCTAGACTAGTTTGAGAAATCAAGTACCGTCCCCTAGGGCAAGATTCTTATGTGGGTGTGTGCGTATTTGTATCCAGTCCATGCTTAACAAACCTAAAAATTTTCTACTCAAGCTCTCTCAATTTACCATGACATTTTCAAATTACTACTCCCCTTTGTTTTCTTTGATTACTTCTGCTACGAGGAGAGTCAGCCCATCACTCTACCATCCCACACTCTAGATGAAAGGGAGCATACCTTTCACCCGAGCTAGTCAGGTAGAGTCATCCTGTGACTACTTCATTCACTCATATGCCAAGACATAGGAGTGTTCCTCTACAGATATGCCAAGGCATTTATTTATAATTTATATTTCTTTTTTTTTCTTCTTTTTTTTATGCGGGGTTTTCATCATTCACAGTTTTATGCCACGACATAGCGAAAAACATACACTCGTGTTCAAGGGTTTCAAAGAAGCAAGTCCTAGAGTTGGTTCTATCATCCTCAACCAGTCATATACATTCTAACCTAGCCATCAAGAATTCTTCATCATCGGGCATCCTCAATTAATTCAGAAAACTAATTCTATATTTACTAATGTCATGGCATATTCATTTACTAATACTATCATACAATGATGCGAGAACCCTACTTCCCCAAACTTGAGAGAAGCATTGTCCCCAATGCTTATTAAATCTAAGAAAAATGAAAACTACATGCTATGAATGCAATGCAATGCAAGGTACATTGGCTTCATGGTGGTGGTGCAGCAGTTGCACGGCGAGTGTGCTTGCGGATCTTAGCGGGGCTGGAATGCTCGGAGTCAGAAGCTGGTGCAGCTGGAGGAGTGCGAGGGCCTTCTTGAACAGTTGGGAGCGGGGGCTCCTGATGTTGAGATGCCTTTCGTAGGCGATGTCTGCTCTTACGCAAAGGAGCTTGCCGTGGCATCTCCGATTGTGACTCCTCGGCTGACTCAGTAGGTTGTGATACTTCGGGGTTGGCTGCTTTCATCGGTACAGTAGGTGGTGGCATTGCTGGATGTTCTTCTGCGAACGGTTCAACAAATAGGGCAGGCTCTGGGAAATTAGCAAGTTGGAGGTTGGCTTCTGTCTACATCAGGCGAAACGTGGATCGGATCAGGGTCCACTGGCTCCTCTGCTTCAGCTCGCTGGGGACTGTCTTTACTCGATGAATGTTGAGCAACAGCTGGGGCGGGTGGAGGTACTTCTGCAGATGCCTCGGCATCTCCATGCGATGGGACGAGCTCATCAGGAAAAGGAGGAATGGTAAAGTTAGTGTGCGGGAGGAACTCCATCAGGGCACTGGTGAGAAAGGCATCACGTCGTTTGGCATAAGAAAAATAGACCATCAGTTTGTCGAACAGCTGCCCAACATGCTGGTGAGTGCGCTGGACAGCCTGCTCTAGGTCAGTTGAAGATGCCCTGACATGTGGTGATGATGTAACGCGAGATGTGGTTGCCTCGTGTTCCTTTCCTTTGGCTTCCTTGTAGCCCAGCAATATAGGTATTTTCGCTTTGTTGAGTCCAGTAATGCCCGGCAAAATCTCATCAAACATTTCTTCTCGAACTTTCTTTTTTCGGCATAAAGCAGTGATGAGATTTGGGAATACCAAGGCACTTGCCTGTCGCTTTAGGCATAGATGAGCCTGTTCCACGATAATCTTCCCTATATCGATGGTTCGTCCGGTGATGATAAAGTGCAGCAAAAGCATCCGCTGGCATGATACAATTGTATTGTGGGAGGTTGGCATAAGCTTGTGCTTCATGAAATGGTTCCACAGTTTGACATGGGGGAGCAGTCGATCCCTATCCACGGTCTTTCATTTCAGTTGCTGACCGTTCCACTAAGTACCGGGAAGACACAAGTCTTCCAGGATGCCTTGGTAAGTTTCATGGTCGGCCTCTTGGGCAAAGCTCACATGGTGGTCATCAGCAACCTGCAGTTTAAAATAACGGTTAATAGCAGTAGGAGTAAAACGAATAGAAATGCCGCGAACCATCACGGCATGTTGATTTGGCTCGGTAATGTTAGAATAAAACTCATTCACTATTGTGGCGTTGACAGGGGCAGGATGTTTGGAAAACTTCTGCCACTTATGCTTAGTGACCATGTCTAGCACTTCGCTGCCCAAATCGGTGTTCTCCACCTCGGAGAAGACAAAGCCCAACTCGAAAAAGACTCACCGGTTCTTTATGGTTTGATAGCATTCCTTGGCAGCCTCGTCGACAAAGCGTGGTGGTGAGGGTGGTGGGGCTGGTCGTGAGCGCACCATCGTGAGACTGCAAAAATAACGAGTGAAAATGTTCTTATGAAGGAACTTGAGCACAGTCTTTGAGTCGTTTCTCGGCGTAGCAATTGCTTCAACCCACTTTGAAAACGTAATCCACCGCTAGCAAGATGTATAAGTGCCCTCATCGCTGATAATAGCTCTTGGGACTCCAAAACGAGTGAAAATGTTCTTATGAAGGAACTTGAGCACAGTCTTTGAGTCGTTTCTCGGCGTAGCAATTGCTTCAACCCACTTTGAAACGTAATCCACCGCTAGCAAGATGTATAAATCTCCAAATGAAGATGGGAATGGTCCCCATGAAATCGATGCCCCAAACATCAAAGAGCTCAATCTCCAATATTTGCAGCGGCATTTCGTGTCGTCTGGAATATTTCCAGAGCGCTGGCATCTGTCGCACGCCTTGCAAAATGCGTGGGTATCTTTAAATAATGGCCAATAAAAACCTGACTGGAGGACCTTTGCAGCAGTCTCGACCTCTAAAATGCCTCCACAAGTTGATGTGTGGGCGATGGTGTAAGATATCGCTTTGTCTTCTTCGGGGACACACCGTCGAATCATTGATCAGCACATTGCTTGAATAAGTACGGCTCGTCCCAAAGTAGAACTTGGCATCATGAAGAAACCTCTTTTTTTGCCCTGGCTGTTTAGTTCATAAGGAAAAACCACTAACAAGAAAGTTAACCAGGTCAGCGTACCACGGAATTGCCGTGGCATATAAAATTTTCTCGTCAGGAATTCTTCTTTAATATCAAAAATGTCATGGCATTCTGAAATATTTTCTAGCCTAGATAGTGGTCTGCAACCTGATTTTCAGTACCTTTCCTAACAATTACCTCTAAGTTGAATTCTTGCAGAAGTAATATCCACCTGATCAGTCTAGCTTGGCATCTTTCTTGTTCACTAAATATTTTATAGCTGAATGATCAGTGTGAACTATTCCTTGGTGCCTATCAAGTATGGCCTAAATTTGTCAAATGAAAATACCACAGAAAGTAATTCTTTCTCAGTGGTTTGTAATTTAATTGTGCATCATTTAAGGTACGGCTAGCATAATCTATGCATGAAAGATTTTACTTTACGCTGCCCAAGCACAGCTCCCGGCAAAATCACTTGCATCACACATTAATTCAAATGGGGTCGTCCAATCTGGGGGAACTACAATTGGTGCAGAGATAAGTTCTGCTTCAGCTCTTTGAATGCGCCATGGCATTTCTGATCGAACACAAAGGGTTGGTTCTGTTGCAGCAAGGTGCACAAAGGCTTGGATACTGTGGAAAAATCCTTGATGAATCGTCTGTAAAAACCAGCGTGGCCAAGGAAACTCTGAATGCCCTTAACAGAATTTGGTGGGGAAAGCTTCTCGATCACCTCGATCTTAGCCTTGTCGACCTCAATGCCCTTTGTAGAAATTTTATGTCCTAGAACAATGCCTTCAGTCACCATAAGTGGCATTTTTCTCAGTTTAGTACGAGATCAGCCTCCTCGCATAGCTTCAGTACCTTTGCCAAATTGCCGAGACATTTTTTGAAAATCGTCTCCAGAAACAGAAAAATCGTCCATAAAAATTTCCAAAAAATCCTCCACCATGTCAGAAAAGATGGCTTGCATGCGACGCTGAAAAGTTGCCGGGGCATTACAGAGTCTAAAAGGCATTCTTCGAAAAGCGTATGTGCCATACGGGCACGTGAATGTCGTCTTCTCTTGGTCCTCTGGTGCTATGGCATCTGATTATACCCTGAATAACCATCCAAGAAACAATAGTATGCCTTGGCCTAAGTCGATTCCAGCATTTGATCGATGAATGGCAAAGGAAAATGATCCTTCTTGGTGGCCTTGTTAAGCCTGCGGTAGTCCACGCAGATGCGCCATCCAGTGACAGTGCGAGTAGGTATTAAGTCATTTCTTTCGCTCGTTACCACGGTCATGCCTCCTTTTTAGGCATGCATTGGACGGGACTGACCCACGAACTATCCGAAATAGGGTATATCACTCCAGCATCGAACCATTTGAGAACCTCTTTCATCACAACGTGCTTCATGATTGGATTTAATCTTCGATGTGCTCTATGGATTTGCCGTGGCATTCTTCCAGCAAAATTTGTGCATGCAGATTGTTGGACTTATTCCCTTGAGATCTGCCATCGTCCACCCTAACGTTTTCTTATGCTGTGACAAACACTTAACAACTAGATTCTTGGTTAGAAGTAAGGGCAGAGGAAATAATCACAGGCAAAGTGTCATTACTACCCAGATAAGTATATTTAAGATGTTGTGGCAAATTTTTAAGTTCAAGGGTAGGTACATGTGTAATGAGGGCTTAGGAGGAACAAACTCTTCGAAATTCAAAGGTTCAAAGCACGTACCTGGGCTAGCTTTAAGGAAGCTAGCCTGTTGTCCTCGGATGAAAAGTCATTCGGCTCTTCAAGGAGCCTCTCATCAATATCTAGCTGAATGAAATTGTCGTGGCAAAATTGATCTGCCTATTTTGTAATTTCAGGGTCTACCTCAAAAATGCTCTGACATTCTTCATAATCATCCATGTGTTTGAGAGATCGGAAAACATTAACAGTGATCTGTTGATCGGCCACTCGCATGGTTAGCTCGCCCTTCTAACAATCGATGAGAATGCGATCGGTGGCTAGGAAAGGTCTCCCCAATATAATGGGCGCTGTGGCATCGACCTCACAGTCCAGAATCAGAAAATCGACAGGGAAAACGAACTTGTCAACCCTCACGATGACATCTTCAATTCGCCCTTCTGGACGCACATGTGAACGATCGGCAAGTTACAAGATGACTGAAGTAGGTCTCGCATTTCCTATCCCCAGTTTTACGAAATTAACTTAGGCATCAAGTTTACACTTGAGCCAAGGTCACACGTGCTTTTCCAACAAATTTGTTTCCAATCGAACATGGAATGATAAAGCTGCCCGGATCACGTCTTTTTGGTGGTAGCTTGCTTAAGGAAGAGCAAAATTCTTTTGCCGTGGCAATTGTTTCGTACTGCTCAACCTTTCTCTTCTTGGTGACGATTTCTTTTAGAAATTTAGCATATGTGGGCATTTGTTCCATTGCTTCAAGAAAAGGAACATTGATCTGCAGTTGACCCAGAATGTCAACAAATTTTTAAACTGAGTATCCTCGTTATGTTTCTTCAGTCTTTATGGAAAAGGAGGTGGGGTTCTGGCTTCTTGTAATGATGGGGTGGGAACAGAAGTTACCGTGGCATTTTTATTTGCCCCCTCAGCTTTGTTACTTGATGAACCCTCAGATTTATCTTCTTCCTTCGGTTCTTCCTCCTGTAGTTCTTTATCAGCTTGACTGGTTGTGGGGGTGAATCTTCCTTCGTTTTCCCCCCAGACTTATCTTCTATATTAATTTGTGTACCGCTTCGGAGAGTTAGCACATTGCATTGTTCTTTGCTATGAGGTTTGGTGACTTCAGTGTCACTTGGCAAATGTCCGGGTTTGCGTTCTTGTAATGCCGCGGCAATCTGACCTACTTGACTCTCTAGTGCCCTTAACGATGAACTATGGCTCTGGAGTAGAGCTCCTTGATTTTTTATAGAGGTCGAGTGGTCTTGCAGCATTGTTTTTGTTGTTGCAATGAATTATTGCATTATGGCCTCCAAATAACTAGTATTGATGAAGATGGCCCTCCCTTGTTTTGATTATGCCATGGCATATTCGATTGATAGCCCTGGGAATCATTAAAATTCTACTGACGAGCTGGCTGTTAAGCAGTGTGTTTCCTTGATTTCCCCAAGAAAATTTGGATGCTGACGCCATCCAGGATTATAGGTGTTTGAATAGGGGTTGTTATTTTCCTCGATTAAAATTGCCAACAAAGTTGATGGATTCTTGATTGGTTGGGCAATTACTCTCATTGTGATTGCCTTGGCATAATAAACAACTGAACAGGCTGCCTTCGCTTCCCTTACCTCACTTGGCCTTTGTAAATTTTTAGCAGGTTGGTAATGGCAGCAAGTTGGGCTGACACGCATCATTAGAATCTAGCTCGAGAGCTCCATGTGTCTTACGCACAAACCCATGCTTAGTTGAGGGAAACTGATAATCATTGGTAGCAATCCTATCCAAGATGTCAAATGCCTCTGCTGGTGATTTATCCAGTAACGTCCCATTTGTCGAGGCATCTAGCATCATCCTCGTGGGTGTGTTTACTCCATTATAGAACATCACTACTTGTGTCCAATCTTGAAAACCATGGTTTGAACACTTGCAAAGCAATGGTTGTATCTATCCCAGCACTCATGCATCGACTCGTCATCAGCTTGACGGAATGAAGCAATGTCGTTCCTAAGTTGGGTGTCATGTTCGGAGGATTATACCGCAGCAAAAAATATTTGCACAGATCTATCCACGACTCCATAGAACCCGCTGGAACTCCACTCAACCATGCCCTTGCTCTGTCTCGTAGGGGGAATAGCTTTAATTTCAGAACATCTTCGTGCACTCACTCCTTGTTGGCAAAAAGAATCACACACTTCCAAGAAGTTACGAATATGTTGCCTGGCATCTTCATTTGGCATGCCCCCAAACTACCCTATAGAGTTTAACATGTTGAACATGACAAGTTTCAGCTCGAAATGGCTGCCTGAATATCGGTGCCACAATTCCAGGGTTGAGATCCTCTAAGATTGGATTTAAAATCAATAGGTTCAATGGCTCTTCAGGGTTGGTTTTGGTCATAAACTCAAAAAAATCTGAAAATTAAAGAAATTATAAGTAAAGATAACTAAAGAAAAAAAAATTTACACAAGTAATATAAAAATGCTATGACAAATCAATTTAACTTCCAGTTGCAATTCCCCGGCAACGGCGCCAAAAACTTGTTCGTTGTTTGTGAGTACTAAAATATGATGCGGATATGTGTGCAAGTATACACAATCGAACAAGTAATAAAGTGATAAGTAGAGTATCGTCTCCACAGGAATTGGGGAATCAAATAGGTTTGTCAAGGCACTTTACTTTGTCACCTAAGTAAAGTTAGTTATGGTATATACAGATGAATGCAGGCAAATGGAATGGCCGTATGGAAATGGAGTGGTGATAGTGGTAGCAGATGGATATGTCGTGGCAAATTAAATTGTGATACGTGAAACAAATGGAAATGTCAAGGCAAAATAAAAATGCAAATACTAGATTTAATATATGTAGGACTTTCGCTTTCTCACAAGACAAGCAGCAATGGAAATGAGTTATGGGAGACACAAGGAAAACTTAAGTTTATTTCTCTGAATGGTGCTTCTTCTATGCTTACCCTGCCCGATAGAGTCTACTGATGTGCCCTATGCTATCTCTAGTAAGGGACTCGACATACTAAAGATGCCCTGGCATCGATTGGCGTAAGCCCATGCAGTGATCCTATTGACTCAGCTAATAGAATAACAACTTAGTCATGGGGCTCGAAATCAACAAGAACAAAGCAAGATTCATTCGTTCCTTACAACCCAACAACAAATATAAAAGCAAGGACTAGGGAGGAGAGAAAGCCTTCAACGTGCACTACCAAATGCCTTCCTCGGCCACCAAGGACTGCTACCAGCGGACTAGCTCCTCTCGGATGCTCAGAACGCCACTCCCTTCTGCTAGTCAAGGAAATGCCACGGCAAGTGGGATTGACGGAGAAGATGAGACTTCTCTCTCTAACTTTTTAAGATCAAATGTGGCTGGAACTAAAGTCCTCTTCAATATGGCTTCCTCCTCTATTTATAGGAAAAAGAAATCCTAAGGTTTGTGTTAACCATTCTAGGAAACCCCAAAACCATGGTTGAGTTACTTGGGAGTCAAGCAGACTAGGCAATGATACAGCCTAGGTAGCTGCTAGACCGGCATAATCCCGCTACAGGCCCCTAGGACCGACAGCTACAGGGTCAGACTAGGCAACGTCATCAACAGACCGGTGGTTGAAGCGCCAAAATGCTGCGGTGGGTATCTCGGGCAGAGCATGCGTAAAATCCGGACAGCTGGCTAGAAAATATCTTCTCTCTCCTTGTACGCTCCTGAAATGCCATTTGAACTTGGCATTTTTATTTAGCTCAGCAAAATCCTTGTCACGGCATTTAAATCCTCTTTTCCTTGCTTTCAACACCTACACATCATCAGACAAGTACTTTCCCATAAGCAGCACCGCTGTAAAAAATAAAATGTCACGGCAAACTGAAATCCACCACATGCAACTATATGCTCCTAAATGCATCTAAATGGTCTAAATGGGCTCTTAGACATTCAATAACTTAAGTGAAAAGTCCCAAAATATGACCTTTTCAAGGAGTTCGGGATGGATCAGCCTCGATTTAGCCGGATTTTTTTTTTTTTTTGCATGGCCGATTTTTCGATTTGGCGTTAGCTGCTTCGTGATTCATGTTTGGAAAATAAGGGATGTTCTGTTTGGGTGCCGAAATGGCCGTTTAGCACCGACGCATGGTCTCACGCGCCCGTTGATGATCCCCTTGCAGCGCCCTTAACACATTGTGTGAAAACCTAGTTTGATTGGGCTGGTCAGCTCGTTTGACTCTCTTGGACGTTTTTAGACCCTAAAAAAGAGAAAATAACAAAATAATGAATAAATGAAAAAGAAATAAAAATTTAAATGAAAATTACATATTACATATATTCTAGAAAATGTTTTCAAAATCATATATATATATTTTCGAAAATGTTTTCTAAATTATTTTTTTCAAAACGTTTTCAAAATGTTTTCAAAATATTTTTTTCAAAACTATATATTATATATGTTTCAAAAACTGTTTTCAAAACTATATATATATTTTCAAAAATTATTTTCAAACTATATAATAATATTTTCAAAAATTGTTTTCAAAACAAGATAATATGTTTTCAAAAATGTAATTTCAAAATATATATATGTTTTTAAATCGTATTTTCAAAGCCATATTATATATATTTTCAAAATCCGATTTCTTTAAAAAATATATTTATATGTTTTCAATAACCGTTTTCTAAAACTATATGTTATACGTTTTTCGAAAATATTTTCAAAAACTATACTATATTATTATATATTTAAAAAAAAACTCCGGACGAAAATGAGTGTCTGCACTACTGTTAATAAGTTATTATGGAACCTAAGATGCAAAACAAAACAAAAATAAAGTACTATTTTTGAATGGATAACAACACAAGAACAATCACTCAAATATGGTATTATTTGAGGTATAATAAAGTATGATAGTTCGTGATAATTATCATAATTCATATTTTTTAATGTGTAATCTCCATTTTTTCGATTACAAATAATAATAATAATAATTAATTAATAATAATAATAATAATAATTAATATTATTATTATTATTATTATTATTATTAATTATTATAGTTATTATTATTGTAAACAAACATGCCCAAAAATTATTGATATTATTAATTAATGTACAAGTTCAATAGCGACCCGATTCCAAGGCCCATGTACAACAAGGGTTTTGTCATATTCCCTCATCTGCCAAGTATATCAATCGTTAGATCAGATTGGATCCAACGGTCCAGATAAACAAAATTAGGGTTTTGACCTAAACTCATCAGACCCACGCGCCAAGACGTCGTCACGCGCCCCAAGGCTCCCCCATGTGTCAGCCATACTATCAGACTCTGATGCTCGCTCGTGACTCGTCGGTTCTCGAGGACTGTACTGCTGAAAAAAACATCGGTCACCATAGAAAGGAATAAAGAAAACCTCGGGTAAACTTTTTTTTACCCTTGTCCTTGATGAGATCATGGTCGCCTGTCCCAGAGATGTGTTCCCAGTAGGTCATCTCCTCGAACATGTCACAAAGACAAAAAGGCAAAAAAATCAGACATCATTCATCTCTTTTACATGCAACAAGAAATCAAACAAAAAGGCAAGCACCCTCTATTTAATGAACGACATCAACGATAAAAGAAAATAAGCCTTCTAATCCGGTTTTTGAAAGAGAAAGAGAGAGATAGTAGCCACAACACAAGAATATACAAAAGGGATAGGAAAACAGAGAGATCAGATACATTGGTCCTCCACCGGAGCCTCCAAACGTTGCTAGAAAAACACCTATTTTCGAAGGTAAACGCTTAGATCTAGTCCATAGGATAGTTTTAGGGGAATCTAGCCTAAGATTTGTTTAGGGGATAAGGGAGGATCATTTTGGCTGCTATCGAGGTGACAACGATTGTGATGGTTGGAGCTCAACTACAGTAGTAGGAAGTTTCGTGCCTCCTCCAGCGAGGGGAATAAAGGAGAGTTTGAGATAAAATTTCCTTTCTCTCTTAGCAAAAAACAAGATAGTGGAACAAATGGGAGATAAGGCCATTTTTGACCTAATTCTATGCTTTATATATCAGGAGTCGTACGACGCTGTTTTGGCGTGTTAGAATAACGTGGGTGAATTGTTGTAGAGGCCCTCATGTTTTGTAATCGTTGTGTTTTGGTCATATGTTATTTATATGATTTTCAATTTAGTCATTAATACGAGTGTTTTATGCATTAGGCTATAACTCTAACTGCTTTTACACTTTAGTCACCATCTGAATATGATATGTTTTTAGTTTAATAGTCGAATTGTTTATCAATGTTTGGTTTGTTTCATTTTAGTCCTTAAAGCTATCATTGAGAATTTGTGTAATTTACATTCTGAATCCCTCTAGTCTTGTTGAATGCTTATTCTGATCTTCAATTAACATAATCAATAATGAAAATAAATTTATTTGCTAATACGTCCCTGTAGTTTTAATTTAGTTCTCATTTAGTCTATTACTTTATTCATTTAGTAAATGTTTGTTTGAATTTATTAAGAATTGATATAACCCACACTAAATCATAGAATACCCCTAAAATCCAATAACACTTATTCTTAGATTATTTAACACTCATATTAATTTTCAAAAGCAAATTTCATAGAAGGCGTGAAAAGTGCCTATCTAGGTGGTACGATTCAATACGATGTTCGAACAAAAGCATACTTGAAAATAATTGAGTATGTCTGAATAAATAAATGAATAACAATTATTTTTGTTTACTTATTTTTATATGTTACTTTATTTTTTTATTTATATTTTATTCATATTAATATGAGATCCTAAATAAAAAAGAATATTCTCATACAGGGAAGAGATAAATGGGATAGTCTTCTCGTTGCAGGACGTGCAATCTCGTGATCTCTTCTCAAAATAAAGAACAATTTTTAGTTCGAAATGAATTAATTAATAAGCAATAAAACGAATTCTTAGATAACTCTTATTTCTAGAATTTTTTAATTCCACTACCACGATGATATGTAATCAATTACGTATTAATTTTGAGCATTGTGGGGGTATTTACCCTTCCCCACACGTAACCGACTTTTGATCCCTTAAAAATGAATTTCTGGCAAACACATATTAATTTTATTTTAAAAATTATTTTTATATTTATTTTTAAAATGTTTTAGGTACTTGACCTACATAACCCAAAGGTCGATGGAGACTTCGATTTAAAATTTATTTGATTTTCCAAACACATGATTTTTTTACATTTTAAAAATAAAAAGCATTTTTGTTTTGAAAAAAACGTTACGACAGCTTGGCTACTCCGATGGGATATGAAAGTCAAGCCAATAACGCTTATAAATCATCATGATAGTGGTATTTGAAATCTTAAATCAAGAATTATCTTTTGATTTGTTTTTATTGAATGTTGATTAATTCTTTTCAAACTGTTTATTGATAATTGTACTAATTTTTTAATTTATTTGTTTTCAGATTTATTGAGTATTTTAAAGGTGCTTCTTTGTTGATTGGCGACTTGTTTGGTAAAGGTTGGAATTCTCCTCGTCACACACCTCACCCGCATTGCATGACATAAGCTCTATACCCAAACTCCATCCTAATTAAGTAAAGGTGAATTTTATACGTTCATGGTGATTTTATTCCCCATATGATTATAGCTACTAGCCTCTGAGATACGCGCCTTGTGCCTCCATGGGAATTTAATTCATTGAATGTGTACAGGAAGATGGATCTTCTCGAATTGAACTCGTTCTATTTGAAGCTTGTAATGGGTGAGGATTGAGGGTTTGGAAGCCTGGGGGCACTAACATCAATGACGATTTGAGTACCATTTCCCATAGAGCCAAAACCATGCATATAGTCAAGTGTAGACTGTTCACCCTAGAGCTATGTCGAACCTCTGTTTTGTAAAAAGACCAAAATAAGTATACACGAAGGAGGAGTGTACTCTAACATTTGTTCTCTTTAATTTTAGGATATTTATTTTTTGAATAAAAGCATGAGAACTAGAAAATTATATGGTTAGGTTTTGCTTGCCCGAACAAATGCATGGGGTAGAGAGCATGTTTGGGTAGGATTTATTTTTAATATATATCATATTTTTTGGTATATTGCATAAGGGTAGGATTTATTAAATTTATTTTTATTTATTTTGTATATTGACTGATCTATTTGTTTTGATTTGTTTTGTTTCATTCTTTTGCATATTCATAGAATTTTGAAAGGTGATTGATCCAGAGTGTACATCTATGTTGAAAAAGTTTTTAAGATGGAGAAAAGTTTCATACGATTGGTCTGAGGTAAAGCAACAATAATTTGAGGATAGTATGGCAACGCAGTATGTATCAGAATTATCTAACTTTGTACCTGCTACTTTCAAGATGAATGATATTCGAGGTCTAAAAATAATTTGGGAAGGCTGTAGAAAGAGTAATAAGCAAGCATTCTGTCAGGATTATGGGGGCATCCCTCTTTTGATGTAAAATAGACTTCTTCATTATCTAAAGTTTGATAAAGTTCTGGAATCCGACTTCCAGTTGTTTCACTTTCAATCATGAGGACATGACCTCAACGTTAGAGGAGTACCACTTCCTATTGAGTCTGCAAAAAGTTAAAGTAGACAGGGTTTATATCAGATCTACGAAATGACTAACCCTCAAAGCTAAGCTCACTAAGATTTTTGGTACAAACGAGCAATAGGTGACCAGTCATATGCAAAAGAAAGAAAAAAGTGAAAGAGTATTGTGGTGTCATATGCAAAAAAACTGAGAACCACATTGATGTGAATATAAGGATATTTTTCTCTAGGGATCAACAGCTTAGTGATATTTCCTAAATTCATTGTTCATGTCGAGCTAGATATGATTGATTCATTCGAGAATTTAGAAGGAGAAGGAGAATTGAACCTCATACATGCGGTCTCGGCCAAGACATTTAGTTCTTTGAATAATTATTAAAGGATTAGGGGTGGTCATTTTCTAAGGTACATGTAGTTGATTATCGTGTGGATTCACCCACTTTTGGAAGCAAGAGAAAAGTTAATTATGATCACTTCTTGAAGGACTACTCACCTATAACTGAATATCTCACAAAGAAGTGGCATGTAGCCTCATGCCTAAATTAGTAGGTTAGCTATTTAAGGATCATTTGACCAAGACATCACATGGCGAACCCCATGGTTATTGCATACTCAAATCTTGTATAAATGTGGCGAAAATGATTGAGTCACACTCCTTGGGTTATAGGGAGAAATAAGATATACTTTGTTGTTGGTATTACGACAATATTGAGTGCGTCAGTTTGTCCTAATGATCTTTGGACTTACTAGCGCTGAGTTTGACTACAAGTCAGTTAATTATAAAAAAGTGTCTATGAGGCTAAAGTTTCGTGGGAAACGGTGTACCGAATGAAGGTAAAGGGATCTGATATCTTGTTAACCCTAAACTATATAGCATGGAAAGCTACAAGAGTGAATGAAAAGATCCCTTTATCTGATAGGGAGGGATTGACCTCCATGGAAGAATATTTCAGGGTGGTCTCGTAGAATCTTAAGGTTCAAAAAAGAGAGTTTAAAATAGAGAAAGTAGAATATGCCAAGAGAATAAGAGAACTGGGTGAATAAAACATCATGATGTCCTTCAAGGCCGAATTCCATGCTAGACAGTTCCAAATAATATAGGAGAGAAATAATGAAGTTAAATCCGAACTGGAAAAGTGGAAGAAATATTACCAGGACTTGTTTCGAAGAAGAAGGCTAGCCGGATCAAACAAGACAACTCAACAATAGGTTATGGAAGTGGTAGAAGGAAAACATCGAATCAAGAGCCTATAATTTAAGAATAAGTGTCAGCTCAAGATATTAGAGGCTACGAGAAAGAACATGGAGGTCTAGATGCCAACAAGAGAAACTTGATCAATGAAAGAAATCTTAAGAGTCGTGAAGTTGAGGAATCGAACAAAGAAATAGAAGACAACTTTAGAGAGCTAGAAATGGAGAAAAGTCGAGTTCAAGGGTTAGAAACAAAAATGAGTACTATAATTGAGGACTTTGAAGCCCGAAAACGAAAGATCCAAAAGTTAAAAGAATAGAGAGATCAAAAGAATGATGAAATTTTGGCTAAGTGGCAAGGATGGAACCGTGTCCTTGATATAAAACAAACTAAAATCCAATCATGGATGCAGTGGTACTCTACAAAGAACTGACAAATTGAAGAACCTAACAAAGAGATGAGACAGGTGCAGCTGAGGCATGAAGAAAAGTTAAACTTTACTCGAGCTAGAAATCAAGAGCTAGGAGATCGTGTCTTACAACTGGGAGGAGACTCTTCGCCACGAGCCCCTCCAGCCTCAATGAATTTGAGGCTTTCTCATGAAGAGAACAAAGCCCTACATGAACTAGTCAGGAGGCTGAAAGATAAGTACCAACAATATCGGGTTCGAGTCACATACTTGGAGAAAGAAATCAACAATATCAATGTCGGATGGAAGGACACTTCAGAGTAATACCAAGTAATAGTGGCATACCGAGAGCAGATGATGGGTAAGGTGATAGCTTATATGGGGATACGTAGTTCGCTGCATAAGAGAGCTGATGGGTAAGGTGATAGCTTATATGGGATACGTAGTTCGCTGCATAAGAGAGCTGGCTATAGGCAAAATTTTTCTTTTAGTCTAATATCTGATTATGGAAAAAGGGTCACTGAACTTATGATTGAAATTACACAACTAAGCCTGAGGGCCAGGCCTTATCTGTGAACAAATTTCTATGTGAAGGTTTGAAACTTTTCGTCCACTGAAAGTATTTCTGTGATGTTCACTATTAGGGATCAATGCCTTTTACATTGCATCAATTCATATAAAATTAGTAATTTTGCATACATTTATACATTCATTTTACATTTTAGTTGCTTACATTTTAACCTCATATTAACATTCATTCATTTACAAAGAAACATTGAGTAATAAAATAAGATCTCAATCGTTTGTAGTGACCTTGGCCTTTTCCCCAATAAGGACACCCCACTCTCATACGACACCAGAAAGACAACCAAGAAGATGAGGAAAGATTAGACATATAGAGAAAGAACAAAAAACATGCAAGAGGAAGTAAGATGAGAATGAGTAAGATTGAAGTCGACATTGCAAGTTCACAACTCGATATGATAAAAAATAGACATGTTCAAAAAATGCTATACTGAAAAGCTCCTACATATTATCCAACCTCTTCTAATCAAGACCCCATCTCACTCTCCAGGTTTGCACTGGAGACGCCATACCCTCCTGGTTTTTCCCCAGATTCTCAACGACCACCAGGCTTCACGCCATATCCTCCTCATCCCCCAGGCTTCACTCACGTCCATATTATTGTTCGTCATTTGGATCCTCAGGAAACTCATCCTAATGCATACTTCACTAATCAACAGGATCATATGGGACCCTCCTACCCAATAAACTATCCACCTACACCATGAAGGCCAAGAGAATATGGTATGAGGACCTACCCCCTGATTTAAACGAATTAGCGAGAATGAGAAGGAAATAGAAAAATCACTCAACAACTCAAAAATCTGGAAGAAATTGTGAAGTTTTTGGTGATTGAGCCATTCTATGGGGTCAATACTAGAGAATTGAGTCTAATCCCCGACCTCACCTCTCGTCGAAGTTTAAGGCGTCAAACATTAAGAAATACGATGAAACCACTTGCCCCTTTACGCATATCACAATGTTTTTATAGAAGAATGTATGGTTATTTGGAGAATAATAAAACTGTTGATTCATTGTTTCTAGGATAGCTTGACAGGATTTGTCATTAAGTGGTATAATAGTTGACCAGATACACATCAAGTCGTGGAGGGATTTAGCAAAAGCTTTCTTGATACTGCCACATCACTGACCTAGTACTAGACCATTGGACTCTCCAAAACATGGAGAAGAAACATAATGAGACATTAATGCAAAACACCCAAAGATGGTGTGACGTAACCACTCAGGTTCAACTACCACTACTAGAGAATAAAACCACTATCTCTGTGAACACTCTGAGGGCTCCATACCTCAGATATTCTTGGAAATGCAACCAAGAACTTAACAGACTTAGTTATTTCAAGAGGCTGATCGAGAACTCCATAAAAGTGGTAGGATCGAAGGAGGAAGGGTCTAGCTCAAATAAGCCAATGTATAAGAATAAAGAGAATAAGGTGAACAACACAAACACCTACAACACCACATAATGATTACATAACCTAGAACGGAAAGGGCAGATACCAACTCCAACGAGAATAAGTCTAGATGCCCTAGGAATAAACTGAAAGAACTACTTTCACACTCGTGTCAGTGTCATACTTTGAGATATACGCCTCATTGTTAAAGGCAGATATGGTGCGATATAAGTTAACTCCTCTTCAACCTCCGTACCCTGTTGGTATGTGTCAATGCTCACTGTGACTACCATGCTGGGACTGTGGGCACTCTATTGAAAATTGCCTAGCCTTTAAAAAAGTGGTGCAAAATTTGATTAATACGGGAGATCTGGAATTCAAATCACCAACCAGTCACCCATTATCAAAACATGGAGGTCAAGGGATAAATATGCTCCATAAAGATAAGAGAAGAGAATGAAGAAAGATGTTCTGAAATTAAGTCCACTTAGCTGGGTTTTCATATAGTTAACTATGGTCTCGGTCTAGTTAAAGCAACCACAAACCTAAGCATATTAATTATGGACCGTACTATGAATATCATTAAAAGGAAGGTTATGAGATTAAGTTATGCTATGAGTTTAGGGGTTGCTTAAAAGAATGATGAACAATAGAGAGTTAAAATTCTTTGACCAGAGTGAAGACAAAAAGGGAATGGATGTGTGCACGTCAGAGAGCTATAATGTGAAACATAGAGCAAAGAAGCTGTGATTATCAAGATCAAACCTAAAGTAGAGAGCTCATTGTCAATAACTCCAGAGGTTGTTATCACAACTCGTCACCATTCCTGTTCAAGGATACCTGACAAGTTCCTTGGAATTATATTGCAAGTATATTCATACCTGAAGGATCGAGACCATATGAAAGAATAGAGGCAGTAAAGGAAGTAATGGAAGAGAACCCAACCACTGAGTAGTAAGTGAAGTAGGTCACTTCACAAGAATGGGAGGTGATAATCCTAATAAACCTTGAAAGAGGCAGAGAAAATGAAAGCAAAGGCCAAGGCAGTTACAGTGCTAAAGATTTTCAATGAGGAACTTTCACCAGTGATAATGAGCCAATGACTGAGGGTCAAGCTCAAAAATTCTTAAGGTTTCTAAAGCATAGTGTGTATAGTGTAGTGGAGCAGCTTCACAAACAGCAAGAAAAAAATCCTAATATTGGATTTATTGTTGAACCTAGAAGTCTATCATAATGCCTTGCTAAAAGTGTTAAACCAGACATTTGCCCTTAAGATGTATCCATAAGAAAATTGATCGAATAGTGGTTCAATAGCTACTGAAAACTAAATTATATTCACTGATAATGATATCCTTGAAGGTGGAATAGGATCTGTCAAAGCATTGAATATCACCACTCACTGTCATGGTCATGTTCTGCCAGGAGTCTTAATAGAAAATGGGCCTACGTTAAATGTGATGTCTTTAGCCACCCTGGAAGAATGCCCATAGACAACTCGCTCATGAAAGACTACTATTATGTCATCAGAGTATTTGATGGAACGTAAAAAGACGTGATGGTTAAAATAGAGGTACATATGTTGATTGGACCCACTATTCATAACATGATTTTGTTATGATGAACATTCACCCGACCTATAATTACTTGCTAGGATACCATGAATCCATTCTTTAGGAGCGATCCCCTCATCTCTGCACCAGAAAGTGAAATTTATTATTGATGGAAAGCTAGTTAGCATTGGGGCCGAGGAAAAGATCATTGTTTTTGTGATAAATGATGCCCTAACATAAAACTTGAAAGGGCTTTGGTAGTATCTATAGGGAATTTTATGCCCCATAGCTGTCAGATAAGAGGACCTCTTTGGGATTAGGTCCAAACCCATTTCCAGTAACGAAATAAGGAAATGAAGAAGAGAAGTAAAGCTATAAGGCTCGTCAAGGAAAGATATCACAATGGAGTTGCATTATCCCCCATTTAAACAATTTTTAAATCTTGAGGAGTGGAAAACATGGACCAACGGATGATCAACGTCGTCAGATAAGGTGAGCAGGTGAAATCCAAGACATGTTTGATGAGGATATGGAGGGATTGTTCATCAATATGATCATAGGAGGCAACACGCCTGGAAAGTTTCTAGTTGGAATTCGTCATTGCTTTCTTGGTGAAAAAACTCAACAACTGGACTGCAAAGGATCTCCATGTAGTTTTTAAAACTAATTCAAAGTAATACTCATAACCAACCTTATGCTCCTGCCTGAGAGATTAAGGGATCTTTGTAAAGGGAAACTATGTTAAGACTGCTTAATCTTTAATGAAAGATGTTTTTTATTTCTTAAATGACAATCATTCTTTACATTCTTTTCATTTTTTGTACCATATTCATTATTCTTCATTCTTTACATTAATTTCATAAATCTTAGTCTTTATCCCAATATATATTCTAATCAAATTTTCTTGTACAGAGTTCACAATGTCAATATCACGAATATTTCTGAATCCAATCATAAAATGAATTTTAAGCAACCTATGTGTTTCAAAAAAGTTAATGAGTGTGAGGACGAGGTAAAATGTGATGTCCCTAATGAATTACTAAGGTTGGTAGGTAAAAAAGATAAATAGATTCTACCCTACAAAAAAATCAAGATTGTAAATTTAGGGATTGAAGAAGAAAGAAGAGAGATAAAGATTAGCACTACTTTGTCTATAAGAATAAAAAAAGAGTTATAGGATTGCTCAAGATTTCAAGGACATCTTTGCATAATCATACCAAGATATGCCTGGGTGAGCACATATATAGTGATGCATAAGCTACCAATTAGGCCCTGAGTGTAAGTCGTCCGGCAAAAACTCAGGAGAATAAGACCATAGATGCTACTAAATATTAAAGAGAAAGTGACAAAATAGATCGATGCAGTGTTCCTACAAGTAGCCAAGTGCCCCAAATGGGTGGCCAACATAGTCCCTATACCGAAGAAAGATGGTAAAGTTCGCATGTGCATAGATTATAGATATCTTAACAAAGCTAATCTGAAAGATAATATTCCTTTGCCTCACATAGACATGTTAGTGGATAATATTGTAGGATATTCATGGTTTTCCTTCATAGATACTTTCTTGGGGTACAACTAAATAAAAATGAGCCCTGAAGACTTAGAGAACATGACATTCGTGACCATGTGGGGCACATTCTGTTATAAATTAATGTCATTTGGGTTGAAAAATGTTGGAACAATTTATCAAAGAAAAATGGTGACTTTATTCAATTACATGATTCATAAGGAGATTGAACTCTATATGGATGAAATGATTGACAAATCTTGAACTGAGGAAGAGCATATTCTTGAATTTGAGAAAACTCTTCCAAAGATTGAAAAAATTTCAGTTGAAACATAACCCAACCAAGTGCAATTTTAGGGTAATATGAGGAAAACTCTTAGGTTTTGTGGTCATTAAAAGGGGAATCAAGATAGATCCAGATAAAGTGAATGCAATTCAAGAGCTCCCACACCTCGTGCATAAAAGGAAGTTCGAGGGTTCTTAGGAAGAATAAATTATATATCATGATTAATTTCTTAGTTAACCGATAAATATGATTCAGTATTTAGACTAATTCGAAAAAAACAACCCCGAAGTGTGAAATGAAAAGTGTCAAGAAACTTTGGAAATTATTAAGAAATATTTGTCTAACACTCCGATCCTGGTGTCATCGATTTCTGACAGACCGTTAATTCTCTACCTGACGATCTTTAAGAACTCGATAGGATGTATTGGGATAACGTGATGAGTCTGGAAAAATGAGATAGCCATTTATTATCTAAGCAAGAAATTCATTGATTGTGAAATTTGATACCTTTCAATTTAGAAGTTGTTTTGTGCTTTGGTATGGATTACCAAAAGGTTCAGACAATACATGTTTATCACACAATATGATTGATATATAGACTTTGATCCCCTGAAGTTCTTGATGGAGTTACTAGCTCTAAATAGCATGATGGCAAGATAACTTATGTTGTTATCTAAATTTGACATCATGTATGTTAATTAAGAAGAAATAAAAGGAAGTGTTATAGCAAATTTTCTAGTAAGTTGTGCCTTAGAAGATTACAAGTCCTTAAACTTTAATTTCCCAGATGAGGATTTGATGTGCTTTTCAACTGAAGAAAAAACCATTTCAAACAATAAAACTGGAAACTTTATTTTGATGGAGCCTATAATGCTTTAGGATGAGGGATTAGGGTAGTGCTAATCTCGCCAGAAGAGATCTACTACCCTTTTACAAGTATATTGAAATTATCTTAAACCAACAATATGGTAGAATATGAGGCGTGTGTCATAGGGTTGAGGGAAACTTTGGGAAGGAAAATTAAAGTGCTTAAGGTGTATCAAGACTCCTCATTAGTGGTAAATCAACTTCGTGGAAAATGGGAGACAAATGATCTAAAGTTAGTTGAATATCAAAATTTGGTCCTTAAACTAATAAAGAATTTCTAAGAGATCACTTTCAATTACCTCCCCCAAGAGGAAAATCAAATTGTTGATGCTTTGGCCACACTGGCTGCTATATTAAAAGTAATTAATAAAGTTGATATGATGTCAGTCATAATTTAAATGTATGAAACCCCAACACATTGTTATAGTATAGAAAAAAGGCGGACGACCACCCATGGTACTATGATATCCTGCATTATATTACGTATCAAAACTATCCCCAGAATGCATCGGAGATAGATAACAGAACACTAAGAAGAATGGTAGTCGGACATGTCCTCAATTACCTCCCCTAGAGATTTTATAATCAATTTCACTTATATATAATCTCATTCTTTACCATCTCTTGTACTTGTATTTTCCTTCCTCAAGGCTCCCTTTAAAATACATAAATACTTGTCTCTTTGCCTACATCATATCTATATGAGCATAATACACAACCACATCCAGATCTATATCATACTTGATTAACTTAACTTTATATTTCCTTCAAATCTTATAACTCTATTGTCCATACCATTACAGCTTATTTGTAACAAATTTTCAACCTAGGGCATAAGCCCTAATCAAACTAATTATATACATCCTTTCTGTTGAAATCAAACCAGTATAATGTACTCACTTATCAAGCCCACACTTTTATTCATATATTGTATTATTCCCTTATCTCCTTTACTGCCTTACATTTCCATCACATACTCTTGTTAGGCAACGCTAACTTTTTCCATCTAGAATGCAAGCCCTTATCATATTCATTATCATATCCAACTCTTGCTTCTATACAATATTATCCCTTTGTTTCAAATTCACAACTCTGATTTCATTTATTTATAAACTTGTCACTGATGTACTTATTCTTGAACTTTTCTACAAATTCTAACCACATCATTTGATCCTTTAACATTCTTATGGTGACACTTGTCCATTATATTCTATATTATCCATATAATAACAAAACTACTCCATATCATTTTTCCCCGATTTAAAACAGTGAAAATCTTCTATTACGATTCTAATATGATTTCAACTTTATGAAATTAACCTTTGCTCTTATGATCCACTTCCTGAGGTGTCCGATATTCATCCTGCCTGGCCAGGGCAGGTGAATGGCTATCACCATCAGGTCTATTACCTCTCAATTCTTTCGAAGCTCTCATTATCATAATTTTATTTTAACTTAATAATCTAATTCTATTAGCAAGCCAACACACTCTTTACACTATCAGATCAGAAATTTTCACTTCGAGTTAGCATGTACATATTTTAAAACTCTTTGACCTTCGGTTTAAGCCTAGAATCGGCTAAACCTTAGCTCTGATACCATTAAATGTAACACCCCCAACCTATACCCGACCCGGATACAAGTCCGAGGTGTCACATTGACTTTTCAAAACATATACATTCATAAAAACTATGGGAAATTTAAACTTTTATTAACATAAAACTTATAATTACATAAGTTCAAACCATTACAAAATTGATCAGAGCATGCGTAAATTACACTTTTGTACATTCCAAAACTTTTGACTTCACAAAATACATACTATGAATTTACTTCTGATATGATCTTTTAGTAAAGATATGCTGCTCCGCCAATCCTAAGATTGATCCTCATGCTTTCTTGTACCTACGTGTAAATCACTTACATGCTAAGTCATAGACTTAGTGATGCATAAAGATATGATAAAGAACTTCTATAATTATGAACATATAATCAATTATCTAATAACAATTATGCATATAATATTATAAATCCACAATGTCATATAGAAATCAGTATAAACAATAATAACATATTAACATGCAAATATGTACATACTCTTTATATCTTTTATAAGCCCATGTACACTATTGAGAACTCAAGGTATAAGAGTACTATGAGGTTGTGCACACATAGGCTGTCACCACAGCTCGTATAAAATCCACTAAGTGGCATATGAAATCTGTGTCCCGAAGAACCTATCCATATATTCCAAAGAACATAACTGTCCATATGTCCCGAAGGACATAGGTAATCCTGTCCATATGTCCCGAAGGACATAGGTAAACTATCCATATGTCTCGAAAGACATAGGTGACCCTCGACTCTTAGCATGCCAACTATACCTCTAGATCTCATGATTCATATCATGGGCATTATCTTTTATCCTTTCAGATAATCAAATATTCATCTATTCACATCATATAACTTATATCATGCTTTATATTTTGTACTCATATAATCATATCACTTATACTTTCTTTTTCATATGTCTCACGTCATATCATTCATAATCACATAACTTTAACATACTTAATATATCATATAACTCAACTAACTAAATCTCAGTTCACATGTAGTTTCCTAACATATTCCTATTTAGATTATTTAACATAAACAAGTAATCTCGTGTATCCTATAAGTAAATACTATCTATTTGGTCTCACTCTTTCATTTACTCATATAAATCATTTCTATTATTTCAATTTACATAACTCCTATATTATAGTTTTCTTTGAGTATATAATTCTTTCCTAAAATAATTATCTTACAATTTCGTATCATCTATTATGTTCAAGTCTCCTCATTAATATACTATTCTCATTTAATCATATAATTTAATTATATTGATTCCTATAATTAATCACATATATCATGTAGCATGTGTAGTCACCTATCATATAAGTTATTTGTATTGTTCAATTCCTATAAACTTCTCATATGATTTCCTATATTCTTTGTACTATACTTTATATCACATAAAAACCTACATATTTTAGATCATAATTCCATTTATACAATTCCTTATATCTCTATTGTCGTTTATCATGTCACATAGATTCCATACATTCACATATGTTCACACAACCATGTAAAATATATAATCACATATCCTCATATCAATCACATGCTCATATTTATTATTCATTTATACTACTATAGGAAATAGACTCATCACGAGTCTTATTTTCATTCATCATACATCACTAATACGTATTCACCTTAGTCTTGTTTGAATTGAATCAATTCTAATTCTTTGATTTCTCTGGAACAAAGTCACGTTCAATATCTACATAATTATTCATTGATACATATCAATATTCCACTTGATATACTCCAATCTTTCATTTCTCATACTAAAGGAAAAACTAATTTCATTCCTTGTTTAATGTATGTATCAGTACACTCTATAGTGTATCGATACATCCCTCACTGAGGTATCGGTACACTGCATGTGTATCGATACCCATATTACATTCAAAACTTTCGTTTCAAGGGGGTATCGATACACTCCTTAATGTATCGATACACTATGAAGATGTTCTTCAAAATTGGTCTTAGTGTATAGGTACCTGTTCATAGGGTACCGGTACACCCTGCCCATAACAGACTTTTTCACCCAAAAATTCACTCAATTTAGCTCAAATGTTTTATATTTCATCCCCTTTTATATTCTTAACTCGCATACATATACTTAAACTCATTAATACTCATTTATCACATCTCTAACCTCAAAATCCTATCCTCTACATGGAATTCAAGAATCATACCGATTTTTCCACTTGTTCTAAATCTAATTCTATTACTTCATATCTCTTTATTCAACCACTGATAAGTCAAATTTAGTTTCAAATTCCACTTACCAATTCTATTCCAAGTTTTCATTCAAAAACTCTTAATCTTTAATCTCTCCTAACTTCTTAATCCTTTGATTTAAAGTTGACTTAAGCTTAAGTATTATCTAATGATCATAACCAAATCAAAAATTCAACAATAAATTAACCATCTGGAAAACTACATTTGCTTAAAGCTCATGGCCACGATGGAGAAGAAGAGAACTCTGGAAACTACAACCTTGTCTCCTCCTCAATTCTACGTGGACCACTCCCTTAAAAAGGGAAAAATAAAAAATCTTTCTTTGCCAATTGACCATTTTACCCTTTACTTCCTTTAAAAATTAATAGCTCTTCATAAAATATTTCCAAATAAGTCTATGAAGTTTTCAATCTTTTTAAAATCATACCTTAAAGTTTTAAAACTTCTAATTTAGTCACTAACCCTGATTTTGGGATATTACAAGGATTCCAAAGTAGGCCACTGTGGCAACACCTATGGGTGGAAGTGTATGGAAGAATGTGACATAATAGCCCAAATTTTAGGAGGTGTGATAAATTGATGACGATTGCGTGCATCCCAAATCATATCTCTTGACATACCTTTTAGGAAATTCAAAGGAGGTTAATCCTAAGTAGACAAATGAAATGAGATAGATATTTCAATTCAAGCAAAGACTTCAACAAAGAGGATGAAGTAACGATTTACAAACAACGACGTTTGCAATACTAAAATGGCACCATGCATGCATATTTATGCATTTGCAAAAATAGGAGCATACACATTCATTTTCATTAAGTTTTGAACGTTTGACAAGAATTCAAGAAGTCGACAAATATCTCATCTCTACAAAGGAAGAGGATTTCAGCAAAGATTTAGTCCACCTTGTCACCTTCGAAAGAAGTGAACCTCAGCAAAAAATTAAGGACCTTTGGGTACCTTAATTACATATCAAGGACACATGATAATAGACCAAACATTTATAATTTAAGAGTTCATGATGAGAAGAAGTCATTCGATGAGGGAGAATAAGTTCCTAATGAGAAGAACATGTTCACCTCTTCGTACGATTCCATCACATAATGAGTTGGATCAACATCACATTTGCTCGACTGCATCACAGAAGGAGTTGGATCAGTATTTCCAAGAGAATAAGTTCATAATAAGAAGAACTTGTACAACTTTTGCTCGATTCCTTCACAGAAGAAGTTGGATCAAAATTTTAAGACAAGAAGTTCATAATGAGAAGAACTTGTTCAGAAGTTCATAATGAGAAGAACTTGTTCAGAAGTTCATAATGAAAAGCATGTGTTCAGCCTTTGCTGATTCCATAACAGAAGGAGTTATATTAACATTTCAAGAGAAGAAGTTCATAATGAGAAGAACTTGTTGCTCGAGTCCATCACTGAAGGATTTGGAATCATTTAAAGAAAAAAAAGTTCATAATAAGAAGAAATTGCTCAAACTTTGCTCGGTTCCTTCACAGAAGAGTTGGATCAACATTTTCAAAGAGTTTGTAATGATAAGAACTCATAGCTCAAGAAGCTCGATGGTCACGACAAAAATAGTGCTTTATGTATTTTCTCTATTTCAGTTCCACCTCAATGAGCAAATAGGTGCAACAGTAATCACCATTTATTTGATTATAAATTATTATTATTATTATTATTTATTAATTTTAATATTATTTATTATTATTAATTAATATTATTATTATTATTATAAACAAATATGCCCAAAAATTATTGATATTATTAATTAAATGTACAAGTCCAATAGTGGCCCAATTCCAAGGCCCATGTACAACTATGGTTTTGTCATATTCCTTAAACCACCAAGCCACATCAATCGTTGGATAAGATCTGATCCAACGGCCTAAATCAACCCAAATTAGTGTTTTGACCTAAACTCATCAACCTTCATGCGCCAAGAATCTGTCACATGCCCGAGGCTCTCATGTGTGTCAATCACATTGTCATCCTCCTATGTTCACCCGTGACTCGCGGTTCCTGAGGAATGCAGCTACCACTAAAAAACATGTCGGTCACCATAAAAATGAATAAAGAAAGCATCGAGTAAATTTTTTTACGCTTGCCTTTTGATAAGATCACGGTTGTCTATCCCAGAGCTGTGTTCCCCGCCAGTATCTCCTCGAACAAGTCACAAAGGCAAAAAAAATTAGACATCTCTCTTCTCTTTTACATGCAACAAGAAATAAAACAAAAAGGCAAACATTCCTCTATATAATGAACAACAACAACGATAAAAAAAGAAAATTAAGCCTTTTCCTTTGATTTTCGTAAGAGAATAAGAGAGAGTGATAGCAGCCACAACATAAGAATATAAAAAAGGGAGAGGAAAACTGAGAGAGGAGATACCTTGGCCTTCTATCGGAGCCTCCAAACATCGTTGGAGAACACCCATTTTTAAGGTAAATGCTTAGATTTAGGCCATAAAAGACAGATTTAGGGGAAAATAGCCTATGATTTGGTTTTGGGGAGAAGAGAGAAGCATTTTGGCTCACTTTGGGTTTTTTGACCACTGCCGACGACGGTAGATTACGTGACTGGAGCTCAGCTATAATGGTCGAAGGTTTCATGCCTTCTCCAGCTAGAGGAAGAGAGGGGGATTTGAGATAAAATTTCTTCTATCTTTAGCAAAAAACAAGAGAGTGGAACAAATGAAAGATAAGGCCATATTTTGCCTAATTCCATGCTTATATATCAAGTGCCATACAACGCTGTTTTGGGGCTATAAAATAGCATGTGGGTAAATTGTTGTAGAGGCCCTCATATTTTGTAATCGTTTCGTTTTGGTCATATATTATTTATATTATTTCCAATTTAGTCATTAATATGAGATCCATGTTTTATGCATTAGGCTTTAACTCTGATTGCTTTTACACTTTAGTCACCATCTGAATATGAGATGTTTCGGTTTAATAGCCGGAATGGTTTAACAATGTTTGGTTTGTATCATTTTAGTTTTAAAGCTATCACATGTAAACGTGTGTAATTTACATTCTGAATCCCTCTAGTTTTGTTGAATGCTTATTTTGGCCCTTAATTAACATAATCAATAAATAAAAATAAATTTATTTGCTAATAAGTCCCTGTAGCTTTACTTTAGTTCTAATTCAGTCTATTACTTTATTCATTTAGTATAAATGTTTGCTTGAATTTATTTAGAATGGATATAACCCACATTAAATGATAAAATATCCCTAAAATCACACTTATTCTTAGATTTATTTAATACTCGTAATTTTCAAGAAAAATTTCGTAGAATGGGCGTGAAAAGTGTGACCTATCGAGGTAGTATGATTCAATACGACGTTCGAACAAAAATAAACTTGAAAATAATCGAGTATGTCTGAATAAATAAAAATGAATAATAATTATTTTCGTATTTGCTTATTTTTATACGTTACTTTAATTTGTTTATTTCTATTTTATTCATATTAATATGAGATCCTAAATAAATAAATAAAGAATATTCTCGAATTGGAAAGAGATAGATGGGATAACCTTCCAATTGGAGACGTGTAAATCCGTGATCTCTTCTCAAAATAGAGAATATTCTTTTAGTTTGAAACGAATTAATTAATAAGTGATAAAACAAATCTTTAGATGATTCTTGATTTCTAGCATTATTTAATTCCACTACCACGATGACGTGTAAGCGATTATTTCTGGCAAATGCATATCAATTTTGTTTTAAAATTATTTTTATATTTATTTAAATTATTTTTAAATGTTTTAGGTACTTAACCTACTAACTCAAAGGTTGATGGCAACTCCGATTTTAAAATTTATTCGATTTTTCAAACACATGATTTTTTTTTACATTTTAAAAATAAAAATCGCTTTCGTTTTTCATTATGTAGAAAAAAATCGATAATCATGTGATTTAAGATTTATACATTAATATTTTAAGAGCAAACATAGAATAGATATCAAAGAAAAAATAATATGAAGATTAAAGTGTTTTTTGGCTCTTGAAAATCTTGATTTAAGGCAAATGGAAGTATCTTATGGATCATATGAATCTTGGAAGATTGTTTCATGGGCTAGCTCTAAAGAATAATATAACAATCAAAAGTGTTTTTACGCTCACCATACTGATGATGCTGAGATGCGAAAATAATTAATGATTCATTCTTTTTAGTATAGGCGAATAACCGCTATTCAATGTCTTAAGACTCATGCATGGGGGATATTTTGAGAGCTAATGTAGGTGTTTTGATAAAGAGGGGGAAAATTCAAGATCCGCAAAGAAAATGAAAGAAATCTATATATTAAAAAATATAAAAAATCTATCATTTGGTCCCTAAAATTATAAAAATGAAATTATAAAATGAATGTTGATAATAATTAATGGAGATTTATGTGAATTTCGCAAATATTATTTATCATGTATCTGTTAAGAATATCATAATATCATTTTTTTTAATCAATTTTAAATCTAATCCTATCAAAAGAAAGAATAATGGAAGACTTTAAGAAAAATAAGGAAATTTCTAGTAAATTTAAAAAACATAATTTTAGGAGTAAGCAAAATTCGATTTGATTCAAAAAATTGATTCTATCGATTTGACTTGATTCGAAAAACTCAACTTGAATTGAAAAAATATTAAGTTTAAATTGAGTTGTAAAATACAACTTGAATAACTCAAATAGTAATTCGTATAACCCCAAATTTTTTTATAATTAGTATATTGATTTTTAAATTTAAGTCGTCTTCTGATTCTGTATGATATATATATATCATACATAAAAAATATGAAAAAATATATATGTATTATATAGCTATAAAAAGTTATTTAAATTGAAATAAAATAATATCATAATATTGTTAATATTTATCATTAATTAAATAGAAATTTGAAAATTTGATTTGACTCGAACGAACTCGACTTGAAAAATTTTCAAGTCAACTTCGAGTTGTTAAATAAAATTCATCATCTCAAATAACTCAAATTTTTTACTCGACTCGATATGACTCGATCAAACAATCACTCTTCCATAATATAAAAAATATATAGAAAAAACAAACAAAGATGATCGTCTTAACAAACCAACTAAATATACTTTTACTTTCTTTAACGTGATAATATAATTAAAATCTGATTGAGTCATTAAAAATAATATTCAATAAATCAAGATTTGGCATGGATATTATTTGAGATACAGATTTATTTCCTTTTAAAGTAGCTTCCCTCCATCCATAATCTGTAGCTCTTTTAGTACTAACTATTCATAATCATCATCTCCTGATATAAATTAACAGAACAGAAAAGCCACACACAAAAAACCAATTTCATAGAAAAAAGGGGGAAAAAACAAATTGTTGTTTATAAGAAAAACAGAAGCAATCCGTAATGACCGTAGACGCGGCCAAAGCAAAATCCACGTAAGAACGGCAAGAAAACACCCATTGAGGGAACTCCGAAGCAAGAGGTTTGGACGACACAGCTGGAGACAGGCTGTCACCCAACGAAGTCCCACTCACCTATTCCCCAAAACTACGTTTTTCCTCTCTCTCTCTCTCTCTCTCTCTCTCGATTCTTGATTTCTACATTGCAAACAGTTATAGGGTTTCTCGATCCCTTTTCTTCGATTCTCCGTCTCGTTTACCGACCTCGGCGGATCAAGATTCTTCTCTTAGTAAGCTCTTCGTCGGTCAATCTTTTACCTCATTCTTGTGTGTTTTTTTTACTTTCCCCCTTGTTTGGTATTGTTGCGAATATCTTTTTTTTAATAATTTTTTATGATATCCGATGGCATTTTAGCATAATGATTGTACTGCATGCACTATCGATGACGATGAATTTTAGGAAGTTCAATTATTATTTTTGTTCATATGTATATTTTCAAGATGCCTAGATTTGTCTAATTGATTGGCTGGAGTTTGTATTTTTTTAATTTTAATAATTTATAGTTAATGATAGGGAAATTTAAAAAAAAAAATTATAGATTTTGCAACGTTTGTTAATTATTTTATAACTAGAGGAAATCATGCTTATTTCTCCAATGATAGTGCAGGAAAAAAGCTTCCCCCCCCCTTGATTTTGTTTAAGATCAAATTAATTGAAAATTTAGGGGAATTGATTGGATTCTCAATGAGGTTTTAGGTCATCAGTTTTATTATTTGTAGACTATAATTAATTAAGCATAATGATAATTCTCTCTTAGTTTCATAATTCATTTATTTGACAGTTTTGACTAATATTCTTGTGTCACAAGTGACAATACGGGCAGCGCTGACGTTATTTTTGTCCATCTTTGCTTATTGTTGGCATTGTGATTAAAGCATATCTGGATGTTTTATTTCAACACCTGCCTATGATCTGTTATGGTTTGATTCATTTGGTCAGATATTGCTTATTAGGGAGCAACTTATTGCCAATCTCCAAATGATTTGAAGTGTTGAGTTTGATTTGCTAATCATGTAAAGAGCTTTGTCTTGCTTAGATGGAAATTATTTGCTGAAATGTTTAACATCTTATTTGTACCTCATATTTTTTTGATAGGAATTGCAGGCCTCATTAAAAACCCCCTTCTTGATTAATGGAGCTTGAAAGAAAGCTCCTTAATCAGCGGAAGGAGGAAAAGAGTGCCTTAGACATTTTATTAATCAGAAGAAATTACATAAGATTTAACAACTAGTCCATAATGGATTACATAAAACTTAACAACTTCACTAACAACCAAAACCCTATAACTCGAACAAGAAGATCCATTGATAAGACCTAACAATCAACCAATCCCTGACTTTGCTAAACTGTCTGCCTCTCCATTACATGCCCTTGGAATCCACCTAACCGAATGCACCCTATCCGAGATGAGTACTGAGATCGCTTTAACTAATTGCAAAGTAAAAACAGGAGCCAAAGCCGGGAACTGAATCCAATCCACTGCAGACTTACAGTCACTCTCCACAATCAACCTACCAACAGAAACCCAAACTGAAGACAAAAAGATTTCAATGCCTCTCTTTATAGCCTTTAACTCAACAACCGGCGGGGGACCTTGACCTACATTTTCTGAAAAAGTCAGAAGAGTGGTGCTATTGTAGTCTCTTAAAATACCTCCTATACATCCATCCTTGCCATTGAGTCTAGCAGCTCCATCAACATTCATCTTCAAAAAATCAACAGGGGGTGGGTGCCAGCGAAACAGCTGAAAATCCTTAGGTTTATGAACTGAAAAACCATCTGCAAGAGATGGGTCACCAATCAGCACATCCTCCTGTATAGGAAACTTAGGATACTTGGCTAAAAACCATTTAGATAACCTGAATCTAGTAACAAAAAACAGAGCCATCCTGTCAAGGGGAGAACCTTCGAACACCATTGCATTCCTAATTTTCCAAATAGACCAAAATACTACTCCCGGAATAAATTTCCAAATCAACGAATTCCCCCTCAACTCACCCCAGGAGCTAAGCAGAGAAGGAGGGTTCTTAGGAAGTACTAAAGCTATATCCCAAAAGCTTGCCATTTTATTCCACAATTCCCAAGCTACATAACACGAAATAAATAAGTGTTGCACTGATTCCACTTGTTTCTTACACAACGGACAAAGAATGTCAACCCCTAGCTGCATTCCTCTGTTCACCAACTCTTCTCTTACTGCCACTTTCTGATGAGCTAGCTGCCACAAAAAAATTTCAACACAAGGAGGAGATACACCCAACCACACCCCTTTCAACCACAAATCCGAACCCCCAGACCCTTTCCCAATTGCATTTCTGCAAGACTTGACTGAAAACAGCCCATCACCACTTACAGACCAAGATAGAAAATCTTCTACTGAATCAGATAGTTTAACATCCTTCAGTTTTGTCATCAATTCCAACCACTGATCCAATTCCCAATCACACAAATTCCTTCTAGTTTGGATGTTCCATACCCAACCGTTCGAATCAAAACTGCCAAACTCCTCAACCTTACCCCATTTGCTTGTAGAAAGCGCAAACATCCTAGGAAATTGATTTTTTAAAGGAACCTCATCAACCCATTGATCTGACCAAAATGAATTTGTACCTCATATTTATATTAATATATTATCTTCTGCTCAATCGTTGTTACTTTTTCTTTGATGATGTGAAAACTAATGGCCTCTCGTGTTTTCTGTTGTCTCAATGTTTAATTAAGATGGAATGTAAGAATATTTTCCGAATGACATGAGACAAATAGTGATGCACATGACATCAAACAGTTGTGTCTTTTTGTAAATGAGACTGTCATTGCTGTTGGTTTATATGGAGTGAGTCTGCACCACCAAAACTTGATATATCTGCTGCATATTCTGAGTAAAAAGAACCATCTGAGTGACATGAGACATAAATAGTGATGCACATGACATCATATTCTTTTTGAAAATGAGACTGTTATTGCTGTTGGTTTACATGGGGTGAGTCTGCACCAGCAAAACTTGATATATCTTCTGTATGTTCTGAGTAATCTATTTGATATGTTTATTTCCATACGCATTTAAACACGGATGGTTCTTTTTACTAGAATCTGTCTATTAGATGATTGTCATAAAAATGTTCTGGCTTGCTTTGTGATATTTGGTCATATGCATAAAAAAATGTTCTGTTTTAATAATAAGTTCCTATAAAATTGGAGGTCTAGAACATTTTTCACTTTTTCTTTTATCAGAGTAGGTGTGGGGCACAAAGCGGTGGTTTTTATTAAACTGTCATGCATGCTATAGAAATCTTTGTTCTTTTGTTATAAGAGTTTTCTTCATGATATTTTTGGTTAATTGTTGATTTGTTCCCTTTACTCTGCAGGTTCTTGGACAAATAATTGAAGTTTGAGCTAATCCTTCAAGTTAGTGGTTGAAACAGCAGTCTAAATTTAACATTTTTAAGTTTTGAATCAGTTTTTTGCATTAAATACATGAATATGGTAGGCAGGCAAGAAGATACGAGTTAATTAATGATGCCAGCTTAATCATCTTTGCACATAGTTCCAGTAATAATTCCTTGATAGCCTCTAGATATAATTCTCAGAAGACTGTTTGTGCGCTATCAGAGGATCCTTTGTATCCATGCTGGCTGAGAGTATGCGTGGAATCTGTGTTTCGGGTAATGCCCCTGAAGAGATATTCCGCCGAAGCATTCGGTGTGTTGACAATTTGTCTAGTTGCTCTGTTGGTTCTTCTCGGTTTGGTGTGCATTGCATACTTGCTTTACGTGCGTTCACGCGTTCTTAGACAAGGATTCATTCAGCTTAGTTATTTCAATGGACCTTGCATCATCCGAATCACGTTCATTTTGTTCACCATCTGGTGGGGTTTTGGTGAAATTATACGGCTAAATTTTCTAAGACGACAAGGAAGAGTGTTTAATGCACTCAATTTCAAATGGCAAGAAAACATCTGCAAATGTTACATCGTGTCAAATTTAGGTTTTGCGGAACCTTGCATGTTCCTCACTCTCGTTTTTCTTCTTCGAGCTCCTTTACAGAATATAGACACTGGCATTCTGAGCAGAAAATGGAATGGGAAAACAGCGGGCTATATTTTTCTCTACTGCCTCCCTGTGTTTGTTCTTCAACTTATACTTATTTTGATTGCACCAGATTTACGGAAGGATAGAAGAGAATTATCACCATATTTCCCAAGGGTAGTTGTTCGAGTGATGCAAAATTCTGATGACATCGCCCTTTGCACTTACCCTTTATTGAATACTATTCTTCTAGGACTTTTTGCTACCATCTTGACCATCTACTTGTTTTGGCTTGGGAGGCGGATTTTGCAATTGGTTATCAATAGGGGTTTGAGGAGGAGAGTGTACACATTAATTTTCTCGGTCTTGAGTTTACTTCAATTAAGGGTTGTTTTACTTGGACTATCTGTTTTATCTAAACCAGAACAATTTCTGTTTGAAGCTCTTGCCTTCTCAGCTTTTCTTGCTCAACTATGTTGTGCTGGTTTCTGCATTTGCATACTTGTCTGCTACCCGGTTAAGGACTGTCTAGCCCTGAGGAACCTTCATGACTTGGAGGCTAGGCGAAGGGCTTTTCTCGATGTTCAAAATGACTCTGTTTCTCTCATCCCTAATCAGAGCCACCCCGAAGGAAGTTCCGGAATTAGCAGCGAGATGAGTTTTGATGCCTCTACCTCAACTGGGGCATTCGTGCAACTGACCCGCTTCTCTCCTAGCTGAGAATGCGATCCCACCAGCACCGCCACTTTGTGGCCATGGATCATCAAGCAAGTAAACAAGAAGAAACCGAGCAGTTTGCGAAGAAGATCAATTTTGTGTCTAAGAAAGTAAGCAAGAAGAAACCGAGTAGTTTTTCTTTTTCTTCTTAATTCAGATATGATGGTTTTGCTGGATGCAAGCTATAACTCGAATCCCATTTTGTAACACTATTTTTAACATGCATCCATTGTGTTCAAATTTACAAATTCTTTTGCTATGTTGGAAATTTTGAGTTGATAGCTGGTATGGTAAATTTACAAATGTGTTGAAAAATATTCGTAACGGACTGCTGTTGTCTTGGAGAAATGATAATTATGAGCTGCAGTATTGTTACTTAAGTTATGCTTTGAACTATCAAAAGAGCAAATAAACGATTAAAGAATATTCTTTTTATTATGCTTGCTGGTGAACTGTCCGACATGCCACTGCCAACTTGTTTGAAATTGCTCGTCTCGATAATGAATATGGGACCAGGTCAATGTTAGTTACTTAGTTGTGTATTTAAAAATTTACATTATAAATTTGAAGTTAAGTTATCAATATAATATATAACCAAAATATTAAGTATTAAATTATATAAAAATTTAAAATTTTTAGATTGAATTTCATTATTCCTTGATCCCTTCTTGTTAAAACTGTTGTATGTATTCTCGTGAACAGAGTAAATTTCAGGTTTAGAACGTATTTTTCTTGGTTTTTGTTTTTTTATATTAATTTTAAATTCAATAATTTTTTAATGATATCATAATTTGAGATTATGATGTGTGATCATTCTTAGAATATCGTTGAAATAACATAAAATTTTGGTTAAAGGATTAATATAAACTAAAAGTCTAACAATGGGATGAATCAATTTACCTTAATGGTTAAAAGAATAATTGTTATTTCTAGAGGTTACGGGTTCGAACACTAACAACTGCAACAGAGTGATTGAACGTTCATTGTTAAATGATTAAAAATTATTTAGAATATATATTACTTTATAATCACTTTAACTTGATGAAAAACGAAACGGCTCTGGACCATTCAAATGTTTCATACTCGATTTCCAATTGTACACACCATAATTGATATTGTAAGTAATATTGATTTTAGAATGCAATTAAAAAAAATTTATGGTAAAAAATTTAACTCCTTCATGAAAAGAGAATATTAGGAAAATTATTTTTTCAATTTAGCTGTTGAATTATATTTTATTTTGGTATTAAATAATTTTTTTTATCACTTTTAATATTCAAATTATTAATTTACCTAAAAATTAAGAGTTTATCACTTTTAATATTCAAATTATTAATTTACCTAAATAATTAAGAGTTTCTATATCGGTCAATAAAAATGTATCGTATGTTTGTCTTACAAATTATTAAGAGTTTATCACTTTTAATATTCAAATGATTAATTTACCTAAAAAAATAAAGAGTTTACCACTTTTAATATTCAAATTATTAATTTACCTAAAAAATTAAGAGTTTCTATATCTGTCAATAAAAATATATCATATGTTTGTCTTACAATATTATGAATGACACTAAATAATAATGTTTTTCAATTTACTTACAAAATGTAATACGTATTTGTTAGAAGAATATTTTTCGAAATAAATTTTTTAGATTGAAATTTACTTAAATAGTAAAAAAAATTAGACAAATTGATTGAAGGAGTATTAAAATGAAAAAAAAAACATTAATAGGTGGACGTAGTTTGGGTGCTAGATTGAGTATTAAGCCTAACAATAATACAATAGGCTAACAAAGATTGGGTGTTTTGGTCATTTCACCATTTAAATGTTGATTTGTCTTAACGTGTGGCGCCGGCGCGTGAATTTTGGAATCACATGCTTGCATTATTTAAATGCCGTATGCAAATGCCCTAACAAAAGCTCCACCGCTGATCCATCTGTATACCAAAACTTTGAAGAACAAGAAGGCTTTGATTAGTAAAGAAAAAACCCTCAATCGAAGTCAAAAGAAATGGCCTCATTCGAGCAAGCGCCGCCCGGTAATGCGAAAGCTGGGGAGAAGATCTTCAAGACCAAGTGCGCCCAGTGCCACACCGTAGAAAAAGGCGCTGGTCACAAACAAGGTCGATCTCTCTCTGCCTCTCTCAGATCTGATTTTGTTCTTCTTTGATTGAAATTATTCTTTTCTAAGTTCTTAATTTCGTGCTTTTAGGAACGAGTAATACAACGCTTTCTAATTTAATCCGTGTTGATATCTTTTAAATTTTTTGTAAGAATTATTTGGTTACTTTATTGTTCTCGGATTCATTAACTGTTTACTTCGTATACATAAATTAATCCATGTTTCTTTTAAATATAGATTTTTAGTTCCTAGGTTAGGTATGTTACTTAGGTTTGCACTGAAACAATGTGATCCACACTGATTTCTATGTTGATACAGATCTCTCCTTGATACAATTTTATGTTTTCATTTTTACTACCTTTTTGAAGTTTAGGGGAAAATATGTTCATATTGCAGGGCCAAACCTGAATGGGCTTTTTGGGAGGCAATCCGGCACAACTCCAGGGTACTCTTATTCCGCTGCTAACAAAAATATGGCTGTGAATTGGGGAGAGAACACATTGTATGATTACTTGCTTAATCCTAAGAAGGTATGTAGGAGCCTTTTTTTTTCAGTATAATTTTATCAATTTGCTTGCTATTGTAAGTTCATAGCTTCTCAATATATTCTGTGTCTGTGTGTGTTCATTGGATGGATGATGCCATGATTTTGAAATATAACATGAAACAGAGCTTCTGGGTTTCTTTATCAAACGCTGCGGCTTATCCTTTTGACTCTCATTTGGGACCATGTGTCATGAGGCTCAATTATTTGTTTGTAATATCCGCTAATCACGTGATTCAAAATAGCATGAAAAAGAGTATCTATTTTAGATAGGATTAGTGGCACTGTGTGCTATGTTCAAACCAACCTGAGAAACCGATGACATGGAAGCAGTTGATAGGGTTACCTTGTTGAATGCACAATGTTAATAATATCTTGTTACTGGTCGTCGTCCATTAGTGCCATAAATGACAGCTTAACTTAAGGCGCCCAATGGTTTATTCGTGGGAAAGCTTTTACTTTAACATGATATGTTCGAAGGATGAGCATAAATCGGGGTCTTAAGAAATCATCTAGTGATGCTATTGTTTTGCATCAAAAGGTAATTTCTTATGAGACTGGTAGTATAGTCACTGCTGCTAATTACTTGATTTCCATCATAGGTAAGCCATCTGGGTAGTTAATCTAATTTAAGGATGATATCTTTTTATACATATTCACGGTTGTTTATCGTTGCTTTAAATCAACTATTACCATGTTTGCATTTCGGTGGCCTTATGCTTTTGGTGTTATTAACTGGTCTTAGTTTAGGCACGTAGTAGATGTATCTATGCTAGGATAGCTGATTTGGCTTGATTTGAATCTTGGTTTTGCGAGAAAATACTCTCATATTCAGTCGACTATTGTTATTCGCCTTAAGCATAGAATTCATTGCTGAATTGTTACTGATTCAATTTGCTGGTTAAATTTGCTTGTGCAGTACATTCCTGGGACAAAGATGGTTTTCCCTGGATTGAAGAAGCCACAGGATCGTGCTGACCTTATTGCTTATCTGAAGGAATCAACTGCCTGATGGGTCTGCTTTATATCAGCTATTTTGGAACGAAGGAAGAGTTTTGCTCAATGATTTATTTATTTTTACATGATAATAAAATGACTAGGCAATTCTTGAAATGAAGAGAGAAAACAGTCAACAGCTCCAAGATAATCTGGGTTTTGGAGTTGAAAGATTTCGAGTATTATCAACCTCAATAAAAGGTGAGGCTTCTTGAAGTTTTCATGAAACATTGAAGATTTATTCGAGCCCCAACAGTTTGTTATGATATCTTAATTCTTTATGAGATTTGGATGATGGATAATCGGTGGATTTATGTGTGGGTGTAGTGCAAATATTGGCTTAGGCGTTGATGAATGCTTTTCAATTTGGTTTTTAGGTTTCCTACAATAAGTAACAATTGATACATCTACAACACTCAAACGGTGATACCGAGTATAGGGATATACGAATGATTTTAGATTTGTAATATTTTAGAGGATAAATTTATAAAACTTTAGGAATTTAAAAACGAATTATTGTTTAGAAAATAAAAATATATTAAAAATATAAAAATTTAAAATCTCAAGAGTCAATCGTCCCTTCTATGTTTTTATTTGTAGTTGTCATCTTGCATCTATAATTTCTAAAACCTATTTAAAAGAAAATTTTGTTTTAATAATACAAAAACTATAAAATCAAGATTGAGTTTGTGTTCTTTTGGAGTGGTTCCAAAACATAGTTTGGGGTGACTCAAATCTAGGTTTGTGCAAAATTATCCGACTCGACGACCCATACTTAAAAAAATTAGGTAATTTTTTTAAAAAAATTTACCCGGTCGAGTCGGGCTCGGGTCACAAAATTGAAGTTTTCTGGGTACCGGTTACTCGAGTACCCGGTTAGTTTATATACATATATATATATATATATATATATATATATATATATAATGAATTATTTATATTATGGATTATTAGATTTTGTATTTCGAACTTTTAAATTTTATGTTCGGATGTTGAAGTATGTAATTTGAAGTTTCAAACATTTAAATTTGTGTATATATTTTTTTAAATTAATAATTTGAAAATGAAAAAAAAACAAGTGCCAAATACTCAAAATACGGATACCTGAAAAATCCGAGTACCCGATAACATCCGAGTCGAAACATAAGTTGAAAAATCACCGACACAAATATTACGGGTACTCGGTAATCTAATACCCAAAAACTCGAATACCCGAATTTGCACACCCCTAATCAAATCCAATCTCCCTGATTAGCTCTTGCTAAAATATCGGCTACCTTATTCTAGTTCCTTCCTAATGTCAAATCAATCTTGTTTAGTAACTTAGACAGCTTTAGCTATCGAGTTCCTTTGTAGTATCCTAGTACCGTCTTTAATCGTTGTGATTCTATTCATGCAATCAGTTTCCAATATCAATTTTATACACACATGTTTAAGAACCTCGTGGACAGAACTAAACTTCTGTCATAACCTTCCCAGACTACGTGTGAAATCATAAATCCATGGTCCTTATATAACTCAATATGAAATAAAAAGGACTCGTTTTCCATTCCAATCATTGATGAAGAGCTTGTTATTGGGAAAATATATATTCAAACATAAGATACAGCTCGCACGATTGATCACTTAATATAGAAAATAAAACACAATATCAAAGTATGTGTTTATTTTATACAATGACGGTCCAACCAATTCTTCATAAAACCACTTGCTAATTTTTAATTATCACCATACATATGCCTTCTTCTTACACGCAGTAGCAATAATAAAGAATATGCAGGCTGAATAAATGAAACTCAAAAGGAAGATAGCCAGGCAGGCAGTTGAATGAATCAATACATATTACATACACCAATGCGATAATTGATTCTTCTTCCCATTCTTTTGTCCTCTTGTCATCTTCATAAAGGAATCTTAATTAATTTTCTAATAATGGACTTGCCTTTGTTTCTTTCTGCATTTTCTCTCTCTCTCTCTCTCTCTCTCTCTGTCGGAGGGGAACCAATGGAAGAAGCAAGTCACATTTAGTGTTGCAAACGAGATAACTTGAAATTTAAAGTTGAATTTGAATTGATTTGAAAATTTATAGGCTTAAATTGTTATATTCGAATCGAACTCAAAATAAGAATTAAAACTTGATTTGAGTTTAAAAACTTTAAACATTTTTAAGTTTAATTCGATTGAAGCTCGAGCTCAAATCTTTAAGTACGTGAAACTCTTCTATTATATTTTTTAAAAAACCAATATATAAATGTTAATATTATTAATAATTTGTTTTGAAAATTAAGAATTTAATATATTATTCAACTTAAATATTAACCAAATTTGAATTAAATCAAAGTCATGACTTCATTTACAAACATAGTGAAATTGCACCAGTCAACCAGTATTTATTTTATTTTCTAAGAAGATGACACGCACGCATTGAAGTGAATGTGGTGGCAATATGCATATTTGATTATTCCACATTCTTCCCTCAATTGATGGCCAGTATATTTAATTTCTGACACAGCTCATTCATACTCCTACATTTCAACGCATCAGATCTGGTGCTGTGTTGCTTTCTTTGTTTTTCTCTAACGACAGTTTTAGAATATTAATTTCTCTCCTCTATATGTGAGCTCGTCTTCTTCAGTTCTCTCATTGTACCAGTTTCAGTTCAGTTCAGTTCCCGATGTTGCTGTCAAAGAAACAACCTTCTTCTGCAACCCAATGGACAGAGAAAGTCAAATACCAAAAACACAGAGAACCCTACTTCAAGTTCTCTCTCAATAATCCACAGTTTCGATACGCTGCCTTCCTTTTCGTGTTTCTTTCTTTGTGGTTTCTATTACAAGTCTTTTGGTTCCCACCAACAAGAGCCACGCGCCACCAAACGACGGCGAAGTCTTCGCCTGGGAAATGCGGCGGAGATGTTTCGGTTTATGTGTATGATTTGCCGGCGGAGTTTAACTTCGGCCTCCTCCATGACTGCAGCCATTTGAATGTTTATACCAATATGTGTCCACATGTGGCTAACAACGGTTTAGGGCGGCCTCTGGAAAATATGGACCTTGGGTCCAGTGAGTCCAGTCCCTGGTTCGCCACTCACCAGTTTATAGCAGAGATGATTTTCCACGCACGTGTGGAGAACCACCCGTGTCGGACCTGGGATCCGGCGACGGCCAATCTGTTTTACGTGCCTTTCTACGGCGGTCTGCATGTGTCCAGCAAGTTCCGGGAGCAGAACCACACCGTTCGTGACGCTTTAGCCGTGAGATTGGTGGATTATCTCCGGGAACAACCGCCGTGGCGGAAGAACAACGGCAGGGATCACTTCATCGCCCTAGGGAGAACCTCATGGGATTTCATGAGAACCGACAATGGACCCGATTTTGGAGCAAACTCTCTTCTCAATTCGCCATTTGTGAAAAACATGTCGGTGTTGACCGTTGAGAGGAATCCATGGAAAGGTTCAAACCAACACGGCATCCCCTACCCTTCATACTTCCACCCCTCCACGTCGGGCCAAATGCTGACGTGGCAGAGGATGGTACGGCGGTCAAACCGGCCCCACCTGTTTTCCTTCATCGGAGCACCGCGTAAGGGAGTAGGTAAAGCCGCCATTAGAGACGAAATGATAAAGCAATGCATGGAGTCCACAAGGTGCAAGCTGCTCAAATGCGAGAACGGGAACCCCAAGTGCTACAACCCTAGCGAGATTCTGAAAGTGATGAGAGAATCCCAGTTTTGCTTGCAAGCGCCGGGGGATTCTTTCACCCGACGGTCGACGTTCGACGCCATCCTCTCGGGTTGTATCCCGGTGTTCTTTTCGCGGCACACGGCGTATACGCAATACGCTTGGTTTTTGCCCGAGGAGGCCACGGAGTACTCGGTTTATATGGAGGAGCAAGGCGATGAAAGCAAGATAATCGAAGAGGTGCTGATGAAGATACCGAAAGAAGAAGTGGAGAGGATGAGAGCTACGGTGATCGATATGATTCCAAGGATCACATACGCACACCCAAATGCGAGTAATAGCGATCTTGGTTTTCAGGATGCCGTGGACGTTGCGCTTCAAGGCTTGGCACGCCATGTAAGGAACATAATACTATGAGATACATAATATGAAAGGGATAAAAACAATAAATTTCAAAGAAGAAGAAGAAGAGAGCATGTTTAGAGGTAGTTGATGTGAATTCATTTCAGTTGGGACATAGTTCATGGTTTTATGAATGATTCGCTTTACATTTGTATTTACATTGCACTTGCATTATATAGTACACCAACAATACAAGACTACAAGAGTCCATGTACCATATCTTTCAAAGGATGCTTCTCTATTGACAATTGGTGATGGAAATAATTTATCTACGGTTGATAATTTGTTCCTTTTAATCTGATCGGTACTCATATGTAGAAAATAGAGAAGTAGCGTAGGAGAAAAGATGAGTGACGTATATATAGACAGATCCCCTTTTAAGTCATAGTTAAGATTATTTACAATAATTCTAACTAATGATGTCTATAGGATAATAATAGTTATTCGTAGATTGACAAGTTGAATAGATCTGATAATCAAGTCTTAGATTTTGTTCTTATAAATTATGTGGGCCTATGAGAGGTATTATTTATGTAATATGTGTAGACACCCGTTTTTGTTTGGTCTAAAAAAATATTATTATTATTATTTACATATTTTATATTGTTATTTTGTAGGCCCAACAAGTGACCCGATTTAAGCCTAACATCCAGGCCAACCCCAAACCACAACACTCAACAGCCCATATTACATACCAAGCCCAAAAGGAATACAAACCCAATAGAAGCCCAAGTTTGGATTACCCCGACCCAACCCAAGCATTACTCGAACCAGCCCATTTGTAACCCAAACCAATTAGGGTTTCTAAACCCTAATCAGTAGCCGCCGCTACCAATGTTTCAACTCTCATTAGCGCGTAAAATCTATCGTTCGTTTCATCCGCCGCGTGAGACGTCGCTAAACGTTTCCTGCCTGATGTTATCATCAACAGTGACAAAAACGCATCAATCAGTCACAAAAACAAATCAAAGTCAGAGCAAATACAAAAGAAATATGAAAAAAAATCTTACTTCTATCAATCAAGGGAGATAGGATAATGATATCATATCTCCTCAGCAGCAGATCCATCACACATGCAAAGGATAAAAGATCAGAGAAGGAAACAGAGAGAAAGGGACAGAGAACAAGAATTAGGAAGGGAGATAGAAACACAGAGACCATTCGAAACAAAAGAAAAAAAACAAAGAGAGAGTATTAGGGGATTCGGGAACTGAAAAAATCCTAGAGAGTTTTCAAAAACAACAAAAGAAAAAAACAACAAGAAAGAAAAAGAAAAGAGATGAGGGATCAAAACACAACCAAAGGAAAAAATAAAATACCTGGGTTAGGAGTGTGGAAGCCCGAAAGTCGTCGTTCTCCAAAATATTCGAAAGGTAAAGTGTTAGATCTGGGGTCCTAGAGACGTTTTTAGGCTAAACATGTTGGGTTCCAGTTTAAGGGGAAAGAGAAGAATTTTTTTGGGGGTTTCTCTCTCTCTCTCCAACCATCGTAGGTCGCTGTGAGCGCCGTCGTGGGCCGGCGGCGGCGGCAGCGACTACTTTCTTCCCCGTTGAGGGAGTTGAGAGAGTTTGAAACTCTCTCTCTTCCCTCGGTTTGCAACTGAAACAAATGAGAATGGTGGCATAATTTTGGCCTTGTTTTGGCCTTATATACCATCTGCAAAATGATGTCTTTTTGTCTGAGGGGTTCAGTGTATTTTAGGGGTTAGGTTAATATCAGCCTTAATCCCTGACTTTTGTAAATCTCACCCGTGTTTTTACTTTTTTGTGGGCTAATAGCATTTTAGGCCCCTGGTCGTTTATATCAATCTATTTCGGCCATTAATCCAAGCTTTATATTATTCCTTTTCAAGCATTTATTTTCTCACATTTACATTAAGTCATCATCCTATGTATCATACTATTTTGGCTTATATTTGACTCTGGTAACAATATTTGTGATTATTTCATTTTAGTCATTGATTTCATGTGTTGTGTATTTTTGCTGATATTCGATTATGACCCTGTGATTTATGCATGTTTCATTTTGGTCACTGTTTTAATATTGTTGTATTTAGGATTAATTGTTATTTGCCCATTTATTTTTTTTTGGTTTGTTTCATTCCAGTCCTTAATGTTGTTAATGGGTTATTTTCATTTTCAGTACTTGTATTATTTAATATTTTCGATCTTGGCTCTAGTTTGTTTGTAATTACTGTTTAGCTCCTTTAAGTTCTTGTTTTTCCCATTATGGTCCTTGGAATTATCAAATGCTTATTTTGGTTTGTAATGTTCATTTGTTTTTATTTTAGTCCTTCATGTATGAATATATTTTACATATTATGTAGTGATATGTATTATATTAAATAAATATTTATTAGCTCTATTTACTATAAATATATTATTTCGTATATTTACAATTGCATTTATTTTCATTGTATTTTTTATTTATTGATGAGTTATTCGGATATTTTTCAAAAACTGCATTTGTAGAACGGGAGTGGAAAGTATCACTTAATCGAAGTGTTGCAATCTGATACGACGTTCGAACAAAATGAGAGCTTGAAATGAATCAAAGTTATTTTTAGTGCTAATTAATCAGTTTTAATTCAAATGATGCAATGCATATTTCTAAATGAAAATTTATGTTATTTTACGTCAATGACAATATTCAGATATATATTCGATACATATTTTTATTGGGGGAGGGAATGTTCTTTACAGATAAGAAATAGACGAGATAGTTTTCCCGATGGAGGATTGTTAATCTCGAGATTTCTTTTCAAGTTAAAGAATTTTCTCTGATTAATAAGTCGAAGCAAATTAAATAACTTTAATAAATGGATCATACTTTAATTATCGATGTGAATTCACAATTTCCACCATTTACGACAAAGTGTAAGCGACATATTACCAATTTTGGGCATTGTGGGGGTGCTTACCATTCCCCACGCGTAATCGACTCTCGAACCCTTAAAAATGAATTTTTGGTAAACGCATACCGAATTTTGTCTTAAAAACAATTTTTCTTAAAATTTTTTAAAAGACGTTGTTAGGTATTCAACCTATCTAACCCAAAGGTCGATGGGGGCTCCTTTTCCATTTAATTCAAATCAATTCATAAATCCCCAAATTTTTAAATAAAAGTCATAATTGTTTTTTAAAAATAATACTTAATTGTTTTTAAAAAATGGTTATGACAACTTGGCGACTCTGTTGGGGACTTTTTTTAGAGAGTTAGGTTGTAAGTCGCTTACACATTGTCGTTGTGGTAGAAATTATGAGTTCGAGTCTTTAGTTAACTTATGATTCATTTATCGAAATTTTTAATTTCATCTTTTTTAATTGTCATACTAACATTTTAATTTATGTTTTCAGCTTGGTCAAGGTTTTGTTAAGTTTTTTTCGTTTTTCTTTTGAGTCAAAGGTTTGTACACTAATCCTCACACACATCGCTTGCATTTGCATAACATAAGCTCTAGATATGAGCTTTGATCCAAATAAGTCGGGGTGAATACTTTACTCTCGTAAGAATTTATTCTTCGTATGAGTTTTAGCAATTAACCCATAGGATACATACCTTATACCTTCATAGGGATTTATTCCTCCTATGGGTATAAGGCAGTGAATCCCCTCGAATTGAACTCTTTCTGTTCGAAACCTGTAATAAGTGAGAATCGAGGGTTTAGTAGCCTAAGGGAGCACTAACATCAAGTACAATTCGAGTACCTATTCCTCATAGAGCCAAAACCATACATATAGTGAATCGTAGAACGATCACCCTAGGTATAGTCATACTGAACCTCTGTCCGTCAGTAGGTGCCAAAATAGGTGTACACAAATGAGGAATGACTCTAAACCTTTATCTTTTGCTTTAAGTTCAAATAATATATTTATTTTTTGTTGAATAAAAGCATGTGAACTAGATACCATGCAGTTAGAATCAATTTCTTGAAAATAATCATTTTTGGGTAGAAAGCATGTCTGGGTAGGATTGCTATTTAATAAAAGTATGCTCGGGTAGATATCATGATTGGGTAGGTGTTATATTTATCTTTAAATAGCATCTTTTAATTTTATTAATTATCTTGCCCATACTAACTTATTTCTTTTCTTTTGTTTGTATCATTTTTCATCATTTTTGCATTACATTTCATCGTCATGACATAATACGAAAGTGTTGATCCGCAAGGCGATATTCAAGTGAAAATTTTCTCAAGAAGAGATAAAAGTTTTCAATCAAGTAGTCGCATACACAGACATGTACCGAGGGCTAAAAGAGATTCAGAGAGTAAAAGAGATTATGGATAAATTCGAACCAAATAAGGTTTAAGTGATAAATTATTTAAGACTCTATTGAATTACAAGTTCTGTGATTGAGAGATAAATGAATTAGTCCTGAATATGTAAATTATAATTTATCTCATTAAAGGTACTTGGATGATAAATTATGAGAATACTTCGATTAGGTAAAATTACGAAAATACTCTTATGTTGTAAAAAGACAAGAATTGACCCTGGAAGTTGGATAAGAAGTTTGTAAAAACATATTGATCTGATGAACTACTGATGTGTATAGAAAATACTAGTTTTGCTTAGGAAATCTGGATAACCGATTCTAAACCAAGATAACTTGTATAAGATACTAAAAGTTTGATAAGGAATAATTTAAAGTTTAGATATTATTCGGGAAAGCGATTAACCCTAGAATCTCTAAATTATAATTATCCTTGTTAAGAATTTTAATACCGAAATTATATTGTTAAGAAATTATGAAAATGCCCTTGAGAGGTAAAAATAGTCCAAGTTGACCCTGAATGAAAAAATACTTTGAGGATTTGTATTTAACTCAATAAATTACAGATTTGATTATTAAGATCCTGTCTTTGTGTAGAAAATTCCTGATAACCTGTTTGTAACATCTGAGAAGACACTTAACCCGACAATCTCCGAGTTATGAGTAAATACCTAAAGAATAATTTATCGAGGGTGCTCTTTTATCAGAATTGTTCGAAAGGACTGGAATATATGATAAGTTTGAATTAAATAATACTATCAGATGGAAAGAAATGATTGAAATACCTTGGATCTGTAAAATAACCAAAATACCCTTGGAATAGAAATGGCTCAAGAATATCACCAAGCCCAGAAATAAATGGATATCCTTAAGCTTTGAAATGAATGGAAAAACATTGAGCACCAAAATGACCAAAATACCCTTATGGCCTAGACTAAGTAAATGTCTTGGATTAATTAAGGAATCCAAATAAGCATGGGTGATGTACTACCCTTAAAAGTTATAGAACACAGCTTAAGTCGGTTGACCAACGCTAATGTTATGTCAGTATCTAAATGGCATAGATACCACTTGAATCCTTGTATGTCTCCTCAAGTTTGGATTGATGATAATTCTGGAAGTACTCAGCTCAGCTTAACTCTATAGCGCATTCGGTACTAAGAAATGGATATTTGTTAGACAAATCAACCATAAATACCAAATTGAACTGAATAGAAGTACAATATGTATCCGAAATTCAGAAACGTTTGAATTACTCTAGAAAACTCTGAAGTAACCGGGATAGACTTGACTACTAAGTGAACTAAGTAAGCACAATGACTCAGGATTTAGTAAGTGATTGGGATAAGTTTGGAAACTCAGATGAACTTACATGATGTATTATCCCTATGGGTTATGAACCATAAATCAAGTACACCGACATTTCCTGATATAGTTGAAACATGGTAATGAAATAAAGACCATTATAATATATGTTTGTCTCCTTAAGATCCATTCAGCGATGACTCAGAAGATGATTTATGGATAAGAAATTATTGTAATTAAAGAGTGAATACGTGGAAGGGCAACGAATGGATCGGTTAACATGCATTAGTTCTGGGAGTTATTCAACTTGAGTTATTTCGATAATCCGATAGATAGACACATATTGTAAATATCCTGAACCTTTATTTCTTCCTTATCAACTCAAATCACATTCTGAATAATTGATGATTCCGTCAGTTAATGAACTCTTCCTATATTAATTTTAAATTCTGTCATTCTATCAATATACTGAAGATTCGTATTTCTCTACCCGATAAGATTATCCAATATCTCTGAATAATATCTGGAAACTCTAGTGTGTTCCCTAATCACATGAATATTTTATCTGATTTCTAATTTGAATTATGTTATGATACCTGAAATGGATTATGTTCTGATATCTGACCTGGATTATGTTCTAATATCTGACCTGACTTATGTTTTGATTTTTGATAAATGTTTTATTTGGGGGGTAATGTTGGAGGAAGTGTACTTGCAGGCTCCTCGGCTTTGTACTCAGGGCCTTACTCGATGTGACGGTTGGTGTATGGTTCTGGGGAACCTACATATTATGCTGTGTTCGGTTGGAGGGATTACTATGAATTTTGATAAATGTTTTTATTTGGGGGTATTGTTGGAGTAAGTGTACTAGTAGGTTCCTCGGCTTTGTGCTCAGGGCCTTACTCGATGTGACGGTGGGTGTATGGTTCTGGGGAACCTACACATTATGATATGTTGGGCTGGAGGGATTACTATGGTTTCTGAATTTTAAAATTATGTTTTAAAAATATCTATATCTTTTCATTGGTTTTGCGGGAACACACTAGATAACCTATCTTGATCTTTTGGACCCAGTCATCCGAAATATTTTCCTCTGAACTGAAAACTAACTATCTTTTATTACCTGAGATATCAGTGGAACCTCAACTCAATCTAAAAATATGTACATGTCTGAACCAATAAGGAAATATATGTTTATATGTATCTATACGTTCTGTATTACTGAGCTTTCCAAAGCTCACTCTGTTACTCACCTTTTTAGGTTAAAAGAATTGTATCAGTGCATCTATCGACATCAGTAAGGGAGTTCTTCCGTTATTGCTTGTAGAGTATGGTACATTGATTAGGGGGCATGTAGTTGTATTTTGTTTTATATATGAGTCTAAAAATTTGTTTTATCTCTGTATACTGATAAATCATTTTATGAGTTATATGTTTTAATAAAAGTTATAAAATTTTCGATATTTTTTACAGTAGGTCGCTCAAGTGGCCCTAATGTGACACCCCAGTAGATGAGCATAGAATATACTACATCAGACCAGTGAACATCAAAGAAATAAGAATACCAAACCTTTTACTAAAGACAATAACCGGAGACTTTTTTATCATTTCCTTACTTAACCATGCCTCAAGGATAGTGTTGATCTTGACACTTGTCAGATAGCTATAATTTATTGAAGGATTAAAAGTGTAATTAATTCTTTGATATCCAATGAACTCTTGTTTTATGACATGTTTCAATTGTGAAACCTAGAAAGGGGCAATATTTTTCAAACGTTGATTAAACATTTTTCAAAATTCTTTTAATTGATATTTTTATACTTTTGAAAATAAAAGAAGAAGAAAAACGTTTTTCAAACAAGTCAATCTCTCTGGAGTGGATCTTGGTAGTTAACATGTGGCTCTTAGACACAAAGCTCATGCTTAAAATCAATGTTGAAGCAAGAAATGATGAATATTGGGGCATCTTTGGAGATTCAACATCCTGAAGTAAACGATCAGATCTTCTGAAGGTGTTTCCTCAACATGCAGGAACAAGTAGACTATCGATCGCCTTTGAGATTGTTTCTCTTGAAACAAAGGGTCGTCTTGCTTGAGACAGTTTTCTCTAAAAAGCAAATTTTGTCTCACTTGAGATAGTTTCCCTCGGAATACAAATTCTGAAAGTTATTTAACTTGAAACAAAACAAACATCTTTGAGATCATTTCCCTTGAAACAAATTTTGTCTCTCTTAAGACAATTTTTACTCAAAACAAATTTTGTCTCTCTTGAGTCAGTTTCTCTTGAAACATCATCTCTGAGTTGTTTCCCTTGAAATTAATTTTGTCTCTCTTGAGACAGTTTCTCTTGAAACATCATCTTTGAGTATGTTTCACTTAAAACAAAATTTTGTCTCCCTTGAGACAGTTTCTCTTGAAACATCATCTTTGAGATCATTTCCCTTGAAATGAGTTGTGTCTCCTTTGAGATAGTTTCTCTTGAAACATTATCCCTAAAGATGGCCAATTATCCTCGTCGCGTAAGAACCGTGTCATCCACCGACCAGATCTCCTTATCACGTAGGAGCCGCATCACCCCTAGATAACCAACCGCCCTCATCGTGTAGGAACCGTGTTATCATCCCTAAAGATGGCCAGTCATCCTCATCGCGTAGGAACCGTGTCATCCACCAACCAGATCTCCTCATCACGTAGGAGTCGTGTCACCCCTAGATAACCAACCGTCCTCATCGCATAGGAACCATGTTATCATCATCCCTAAAGATGGTCAGACTTCCTCATCGCGTAGGAATCGTGTCATCCACCGACCATATCTCCTCATCATGTAGGAGCTATGTCACCCTTAGACAAACAGAACTCTTCATCACGTTTGAGCAGTGTCATCCCTAATAACAAACATATTAAATTTCCAAGAAATAAATAGAACCGGACAAAAACTTGTTATCTTCTTCGTCTTTGCCCTATTCTTGTTAACACAAGAATTTGTAAAGAGGGGCAGCTGTAAACACCCATTTTTGTCCGGGTCTATAAAAATATTATTATTATTATTATTTTATTTTTATTTACATATTTTACATTGTTATTTTGTAGGCCCAACAAGTGACCCGATTCAAGCCCAACATCTAGGCCAACCCCAAACCACAACACTCACTAGCCCATACTACATACCAAGCCCGAAAGAGATACAAACATAGCAGAAGCCCAAGTTCGGATTAACTCGACCCAACCAAGGCATGACCCAAACCTGCCTGTTTGTAACCCAAACTAATTAGGGTTTCTAAACCCTAACCAATAGCAGCAGCCGCCAACGTTTCAACTCCCATTGGCGCGTTGACTCCACTGTTCGTTCCCCCCGCTGCGTGAGCCTCCGCCAAACATTTTTCGCCCGATGTTATTATCAACATTGACAAAAATGCATCCATCAGTCACAAAAACAAATCAAAATCAGAGCAAGTACAAAAAAATCTGAAAAAATCTTATTTCTGTCAATCAAGGGAGATACGATAATGATATCCTATCTCATCGGCAACAGATCCATCACACATGTAAAGGGTAAAAGATCAGAGAAGACAACAGAGAGAGAGGGACATAAAAGAAAAATCAGGAAGGGAAAGAGAAACACAGAGACCATTCGAAACAAAAGAAAAAAACAAAGAGAGAGATTGGGGGATTCGGGAACCGAAAAAAATCCTAGAGAGTTTTCAAAAACAATAAAAGAAAAAAAAACAACACAAAAGAAAAGAAAAGAGGGATCAGAACACAACCAAAGGAAAAATAAAATACCTGGGTTCGGAGTGTGGAAGCCCGAAAGTCGTCGGTCTCCAAAATATTCGAAAGGTAAAGTGTTAGATCTGGGGTCTTAGAGAATGGTGGCCTAATTTTGGCCTTATATACCATCTACAAAACAACGTCGTTTTGCCCGAGGGGGTTTAGCGTATTTTAGGCATTAGGTTAATATCAGCCTTAGTCCATGAATTTTGCAAATCTCACCCGTGTTTTTACTTTGCTATGGGCTAATAGCATTTTAGGCCCCTGGTCGTTTTTATCAATCTATTTTGGCCATTAATCCAAGCTTTGTATTATTCCTTTTCAAGTATTTAATTTCTCACATTTACATTTAAGTCACCATCCTATGTATCATACTATTTTCGTTTATATTTGACTCTGGTTACAATATTTGTGATTATTTCATTTTAGTCATTGATTTCATGTGTTGTTTATTTTTGTTGATATGCGAATCTAACCCTATAATTTATGCATGTTTCATTTTGGTCACTATTTTAATATTTTTGTATTTAGGATTAATTGTTATTTTCCCCTTTATGTTTCTGGTTTGTTTCATTCCAGTCCTTAATGTTGTTAATGGGTTATTTTCATTTTCATTTCCAGTACCTGTATTGTTTAATATTTTCGATCTTGGCTCTAGTTTGTTTGTAATTAATGTTTAGTTCCTTCAAGTTCTTGAATGCTTATTTTGGTATTTTATTTTGGTTTGTAATGTTCGCTTGTTTTTATTTTAGTCCTTCATGTATGAATATATTTTACATATAATGTAGTGACATGTATTAAATTAAATAAATATTATTAGCTCTATTTATTGTAAATATTTTATTTCGTATATTTCCAACTGCATTTATTTTCATTGTATTTTTTATTTATTGATGAGTTATTTGAATATTATCAAGAACTGCATTTGTAGAATGGGCTTGGAAAGTATCACGTAATCGAAGTGTTGCAATCCGATATGACGTTCGAACAAAATGGGAGCTTGAAATGAATCAAAGTTATTTTTAGTGCTAATTAATCGGTTTTAATTCAAATGATGCAATGCATGTTTCTAAATGACAATTTATGTTATTTTACGCAAATGTCAATATTCTTATATATATTCGATACATATTTTTATCGGGGAGGGAATGTTCTTTACAGATAAGAAATAGACGAGATAGTTTTCCGATTGAGAATTGCTAATCTCGAGATTTCTTTTCAAGTTAAAGAATTTTCTCTGATTAATAAGTCGAAGCAAATTAATTAACTTTAATAAATGGATCATACTGTAATTATCGATGCGAATTCACAATTTCCACCATTTACGACAAAGTGTAAGCGACACAATATCAATTTTGGGCGTTGTAGGGGTAATTACCCTTCCCCACGCGTAATCAATTCTCGAACCCTTAAAAATGAATTTTTGATAAACGCAAACCGAATTTTGTCTTAAAAAACGATTTTTCTTAAAATTGTTTTAAAAGACGTTATAAGGTATTCAACCTACCTAACCCAAAGGTCGATGGCGGCTCCCTTTTCATTTAATTCAAATCAATTCATAAATCCCAAAATTTTCAAAATAGAAATCATAATTGTTTTTTAAAAATAATAATTAATTATTTTTTCAAAAAAAAAAGTTATGACAATATGAATGATGCGAAGACTTATGTCCGAAAAGCATGAATTCCTTGAAAATTCTAATGAACAAAATTGTTATCTATTTGGAGATGTTTAGAGGGATAAAGAGCTATTTGTTTTCGAAAATATCCTCTGAGGATATAACAACCCCATCAGGATGGCATCTTCACTCTCAATCCATCCTTACATTAAGATAATGATAGATAATTGAAGTTAGAAGTATTAATTGTTCATACTTAGAATCTGATCCAAGTTGACAACTATGCGGAACAGGAACTTGGAATCTCTCCATCGAGCCCAAGTTGGCAATTATGTGAAAAAGTGAAGTTTTTTTTTATTAATCTAGAACGATTATAAGTAGTGATATATATTCTTAATATTTTTAGTTATTTAACAATAAACACTCAAATACTTTGTGTAATCTTGGTGCTCAAGCCTGAGATCTATAAAAATAACAACAATTTATGAAATCACCCGTACTAATTTTAGCCCTTTATTGATTAAATGGAGAAATTAATGTTAACATTTTTTAGTATAAGAAACAAGGGGTAAAATGAACCTATATGAACATTAAACACAAATCACAGTGATGATATATATAATCCCGAGGAAGAAGAAAAAAATGCTATGTGAATAGAGTTACAACATCTCTGCGATATCCTCTTACCATCAACAGCCTCTGCACATTATCTACCAACAAATCCATGTACTCCATGTAGCAGTAGGCCGGGCGGTTGAGAGGAGGTGGGGGTAAGCTTACGAGCACCACCGCGGCCATTCTCGAATATCTCAATATCGTCGAATTCAGCTTCAGCGTCGTATACAGAAACTTTTCAACTTGTTGCTCGTCCACAACTACATTCTTTCCATCAGCAATCAATGGTGTTCCTTCTCGCTTTGCTGTGTCCTTTATTTCTGCCAAATAACTAGATACGCGCTTCCGAGCAGCATTGAATGCCTCCAATGACTCGTCTTGCTGAGATCCACCCTCCGAATCCCACGACTTAATCGTTATAACGATCACTTCGGCTTGCATCCGAAGATCGTATAGGAACTTCTTCACATCAGCCTTGAGGACCTCTGCATCGGAATCCTCCTCCGCAATGCAGAAGACCTGAATCTTACAGCTCTCAAAGCTCTCTTTTGTAAGAAGAAGTTGTGACAGAAGAAGCATGAGGCCACCATCTCTCACGATCCAATACAAATCAATGGTACCATACTGCCTTTGATACTCATTAGGCCATTCATCGAGCCCCTTGACGATGACAACTGCCTTATTCGCAACAATACAGTCATTAATTATACCAACGAATCTGGCTGGGATTTCTTTCAGGTTTTCGCGACGCCATATTTCAGGGTACCGCACAACCAAGATATTCGGCTTGAGGTTGCCAAGACCCATGGTCTGCACAATTCCACGGAAACCGTCGGTCATATTGGGAGCTATGACTATTTCTGCAACACCTTCACAGCTCTTGTAGTTAATGTAGGTTTCAAGCTGCTTGCAGGCTTCCTTGGCATCTTCAGCACGTTCCTGATAGTCTCCATCCAGTATATTTACAAACAAGGACATTCCACGGCCTTTCTTCTTCATGCAGTTGGCAAAATCGGCAAGTTTTGGATGGCAAGGTACGTTTTCTGGCAGCTTACCCCAAGGCCGGCAGAATATAAGAGGAATGGGATACCAGTTCTTTGGATGAACTTGGTTTGCTGCAATAATAATAATAATAGGTCAAATACATCAACACAAAATACAAGCAGAGCACGAATATACAAAGATATTGCAATACCTCCAAGAGATCTAAGGCTGCGAAGGGCCAGTTGAAAATATGCACTTTTGAATCCGTCGCCCCAGTCCCCAGCTTTTCCTTTAATGCTCACATAATAATATATGAGGCTGGCAAGGGCTAGAGAAACAATAGTGAATAACCAAGAGATCAAGAACATTATAACTGCAATAAACAAAAACAAATAGAACAGCTGTGAAAATCGGCTTCCAATCAAGAAATGATGCAAAAATGCATTTTTTTCAGCTAAAATGTGAAAGGAAACATACCTACACAAAGTAATGCTCCAAGGAGAGACAGGAGCCAATGGTGAAATTTCCACCTAGGACGCCAACTGGGTGCATCCAGAAGATCCAAAAGTAAGCACGACAAATTCACACCCGTATAACATAGAAGGAAAAACATAGTGACAGTTGGTGTGATAAGATCCAGATTCCCAATGATAACACATCCCATACATATAATGGCAGTAAAGAGTGTAGCCATGTTAGGCTCACTCCCATCTGCTACTCTGAAGTAGTTGAGAACAGGAAGAATATCGTCATTGGCTATTGCTGCTAGAAGGCGAGGGGCACCGGTCAAGCTTTGAAGAGCTGCACCTAAAGTTGAAAGAATAATTCCAATACGAACGATAATCGGGAGAGGCCAAGCTATTGTAGCAGTAAGTACCCTGCATCAAAATTGGTTTAGCATTAGAACAATATCGCTAAACCATAAATCCTTAATGAAAGAATGCACGGGGAAAACATTACAGGCTGAATCCATGAAGAATGTTAATGTGAGACTAGAAAAGTTCAATACCTGTCCATCAAAAGCTTTTCTCTGGTGGCAACAGCTCCAAAAAGGAAGACAGAAACTAGATACAGAACTGTAGTGACAATTGTGGCCGACAATGTCCCAAGGGGGATTGAACGCTGAGTATCTTTAAGCGAGGCTGATCTATTTGAACCTGCCATGATTCCAGTTACAGCTGGGAAAAAGAGACCGACCAATGCACTGAAGAAGTATATAAACAATGATTTAGAAACTCCATGTAAGAAAATCATTGATTTCACCAGTTTCAAGAAAAGTATGTGGTTAACATATATCAAAACTTAATAGTAGGGAACAACTTTTTCCTGGTTTTTCTTGGATGGTTAGAGAGGTGCAGGGAGACATGAACTTGTTTTATTCTTTTGGACCAGCAGTGTGGCCACTGGTTAAACTTAGGACCTGTTTTATTCTAAACCTCCATTATCAGACAAGTTTCAATACAATAAGGTGAATGTGAACTTATCTGTGCTATATCATCTTCAGGATCAACAACAGGTGTGAACAAAATCAAGAGAGAAGATTTTTATCTAAACTAGTCATTCAGGAATAGTATCATGTACAACTTCATGGCACAAGTAAATTTCTCTCCAGTAACAACAATCCTATGAGCCTTAAATATTCTTACTTGAAGTCCCAGTGCACCTTTCCGTAAGGATCAGGGATACCATCACTGTTTGTATTCTGATACTGTGGATCCCAGTTATCTTTTAAGCTTTCAATATTCAAGCCCGTAATTCCATCTGTATAAAAAAAGTAACATATTTCATACATCCATTATGACAAGAAAAACATGAACACTAAACAAGGGAGGGAAATCAGATTGATTTTGAGCAATGGTGTATGGCTCAAACCAAGCAATATGCAACTGTTATATTCATGCTTAAGGAATCAACTCCACAAGTAATTCTCTGAGGCAAAGTGTGTGTGTGTGTGTGTGAGAGAGAGAGAGAGAGAGAGAGAGAGAGAGAGAGAGAGAGAGAGGAGGGAGGACAGAAGGAATACGAAGATACTCACTTTCAGGATCATTCTTCTTCGCCTTAAAAATCCCGATGAAAATGAAAAGTACTGAGATTAAAACAGGTACAAGGAAGACAGGGGCAACTCGATTGATCATTTTCACCCCACCAAACACAATAATGCATAGGATGATAGTCACAACAAGCCCATAAATTTGCAAGTCATGTGTACTTATAGTCGTAATTGATTTTGATACGGTGCCATTCACCTTTGTAGTGGTTTCTGCAATGCAAACCAGGAGGATATTAAAAATGAGTGGAAAAAGATTCTTTTTAGCATAATAGAAGACACAAAATGTATGGGGACAAGAGCCTCACAATCCTCAAAATAAATAAATTAGAAAAAATGGGTTATAAAGATAAAATAAAATGCTATCTGCACAGTCGACAGCAATTAATCATTACCAGTAAAAAACCCAGCAGAAGGGAGAGCTTTCAGAAAGGTTTCTACAGCTCCCAACACATAACTACAACCACAATCAAAAGAACATGTAACAGAATGCTGTTAAAGACTTAATAAATTATACTATCAAGAAAGAAAGATTCATGCTGAGCACTCCCATTATATTATGTCCTTGAGTTATTTAGCAGATAATAGTATTACGGAAAGGGAAGAAAGGACCAGAAGTTAAACTTACAGAGCTCCTGCAACTGCATTTCCTAGGAAGAAACATAATCCAATGCTAACTCCAACCTCAGGACCAAGTGCACGACCAATGAGATAATATGGACCACCACCCTAACAGTAATTATTGAGAAAACCACTAAATACCAGCTCATAGTTATATAATGAAAGAAATCTCAAAAAATGGGGGTGGCAACACCCAAATTCAACTCAAAAGTAAATCATCCCCTTAAGACATCAAAATGACTATGATATTGGAGTCACATATATGTGAACTAAAAAATTATTATGAAGGATAAGTAATTATAAATTAATGTACCTTCATGGCACCATTAGTTGCAATAGCACTCAATGATAATCCTGTCAAGAAAGTACACAGACCACAAAGCGAAACCAACAGCAGTGAATCAGCAACGCCAGCCATGCCAATTATCCTGCATTTCTCATAAACGACCCTTAGCAACCAAAATTACAAAATCTACGTATTTTACTGTAAATTTTACTGTTCCATAAAGTAAGTTAGAATTAATTACTTTTTTCTTGACTGAAAGTCTAATCCAATCCTTATACCAAATATTAAAGGACCTATATGTGTACGTGTACCTGTAGCACATATACCAAATATAGTGCCACAAAGTCTTGTAAAGTACAAATTATAAAAAATGAGTTCAATTTAAAATTCAAAAAACAGCACCAACAATTAAAAACAGATCACACATTTCATTTACATTGTCCATGTACTTCTGCACTTGCTCATCAAGATAAAAGGAGGAGTTGCATAAGTTAAAAGAATTAACTTCAGAAAAAAGGACTTACCAAGAAAAGCGTATATAGTAGATAATCCCCAAAATACTTTGTAAGCATGGCACAAATACCCCCATCAGTGTACCCATTTTTTCGGGCTGCATGATGTATGCACAGAACATGGAACAGCATGAGAAGGCTGTGAAGTACAGATTCTTGTGTTTCGTTAAGAAATAATGATTTGATCGGTAACATTTACAAGAAAAAATGTTCATACTTGAACATGAATAAATTTATCAATGCTTGCCAATAGTTCAACCAAGTTTGACATAATTGACAGGCAGTACTAATTCAAGGAAATTCCAATTACCTTTTCTTCAAAATCCACATAGATTATTGTTTTCTTCTAAGTTTTTACACTAATACCATGCTAACGTAAAAAACATGGCTTACATTTGGACCCCCTTTGGAGATGGAAGCAACTCTGGTGCTAGAAGGTGACAGAACTTGCTCCTGTGTCATACTGGAAAGCAATAATTATTCATTTGTTAATTACGTTTCTGGAAACATTAATCAGCAATTACTAACATCTCATAAGTTGTAATAAGCAATAATGAGAATAAAATCACGTACCTTTGGAGACCAAGGATATTAACAAGAGAATCAAAGCCAAACAATTCCAACTGGTGTTGCCTTCCATCCATGCTCTCGTGCGTTCGAACGTTTACTCTCCTGCCAGTGCAAACATACATGATTATCGAATATGATAAAAAAAAGGATCAGCAAATGAGAATGAGGGTGGGGATTATATTACCTGTTGGAATCGTCGGAGGAAGAATCGGGATCCATGGAGGTCATTTCGAAAACAGCGCGATCCTGAGCCCCTACGGGACTGTATTTACTATTGCCTTTTGCATGATAGGCACCGTCTTCGCCTCCGTCTGAATCTACATTGTTCATTTTCGGATATATTCTTCTTCTCGTCGATCAAATTCTGTTTTATTGGGAACCAAAAATGAAAATGAAATTGCCAAAATGAAAGGAAGGAAAAGATCATAAAATTAGATTTTATTCATTCATTTAATATTAGTATTTTTTTTATTAATATGAGATAAATATAGGCTTAATATCAAAATAAGTACTCAAACTATACCATTTTTTATGAATAAGTATCTAAAGTATTTTTTGACTCATCGGATGCCTAACGTTATAAATGTTACCACTTCATGTGTCCGGACTGTCAACGATATTAATTTTTCGCGTTAAACGACACGTGCCACAATTTAGTAATTTTAAAAATTTTATTTTAATTTACAACATTATATATATATAACCCAAAACTGTTGCCCTTTGCCGTCAACAAAGCTCCACCCGACCTCACCTCCCTTGACAACCAAAACCTCTATGAAATCGTAATCGATTAATGATCGAATGACAACGAATCGAATATTATACCTGCAAACTAGGGGTGTGTAAAAATATCCGACCCGGTTGACCCGACCCGCTGACCCGCCAACCCGAACATTAAAAAATCGAATAATTTTCTAAAAAAATTGTGTTTTCCGATTAGTTTTTATTTATTTTATATATATAATACAATATAATGGATTATTAGATTTTGTATTTCGAACTTTTAAATTTTATGTTCGGATGTTAGAGTATGTAATTCGAAGTTTCAAACATTTAAATTTGTGGGTCGGGACACATGCCGAGAAATCACCGACCCGGATGTTTCGGGTACCCGGTAATCGAGTACCCGTATTTGCACACCCCTACCACAAACCCTAGGATGAAAATCATGATCTCACACGATCACGACGATCAACTGACGACAACTATAACGACGTATAACTAAGAGGATGACAGAGACTACATCGATGGTAGTGGTCAGACCAGAAAGAGTGGCGACGTTGTGTTAAAGTTAGGATTTGAAGATTTTAGGAATTTGAAGCACTTTTATAATTTAACCCGGTAATCGAGTACCCGTATTTGCACACCCCTACACACAACCCTAGATAAAATCATGATCTCACAACGATCACGACGATCACTGACGACAACTATAACGACGTATAACTAAGAGGATGACAGAGACTACATCGATGGTAGTGGTCAGACCAGAAAGAGTGGCGACGTTGTGTTAAAGTTAGGATTTGAAGATTTTAGGAATTTTGAAGCACTTTTATAATTTAAGAGAAATTAATTTTTTTTATAATAATATTTCTATTATTTTAAAAATTATATTTTAAAATCATTTGATTGTGAGATATGTCACTTAATAGAAGAAATTAATGTCATTGACGGCCTGGGTATCTAAAATAGTAATGTTTGTAATGTTAGGTACCTTGATGAGTCAAAAATACTTTAAGAACATATTCATGAAAAGCGATATAATTTGGACACTTATTTTAGTATTAAGAGATAAATATAATGTAGTGTGTTTTTAAAAATAACTCTCAACCATCTGACATTAAACGCTCACATGTTCTCAAACTCAAAACCTCAAAAAAATAACAATAATTTCTTTGTTATTCGAAATTGTTTAGTTCATGACATTTAATATTAATATTAATATTAATAGTAATAACTAAAAACGTTGACGTTTCTTTGTTTTTTCAGTTTATTGTTTCTCCAATTTATTTAATGGATTTTTTATTAGTAACATTTTTAATGCAATTTTATTAATAAAAAATTAAAACTGCCTCATATGTAGAAATATCACAAATAAACTTTTAAAAAATTTATAATTGTATTATTATTATATCACAAAGGAGACAATAACGTTCAAGTAAATTAATATTTAACAAATAATTGAAAATTTTATTTATTTTTTATAAAATAAATACATAAAAGATTTTAATATAAAATAAATATTTAAATTATACTCTTTTGTCATTTATATGATTAAGTTATTTTTTTATTAAAATAGATTTCAAATATTTCATGTTATTATTTTAAGATTTCGTTGTAACATTTATTAAAAATTTACGTAATCCAATGAAGAAAAGATACACGGTGGAGTTTTTAATATTTTTTTTATTTCATAACAGAAATATATGAAGAAAAGATGAGATTTTAATAATGCACATAAATGATATACCCAAGCGGTGTGACGCGGGCTTTGCATGAAACATGTAATGGGTAAGTTGTGCTTTCTTTTGCCTTTAGTTCAAGTCATGGTTTTTAGAATCGGATTGGTTAACGAATCGGTCATACTATCGATTTATTAGTTTAATCGATCGAATTAGTTTGATCGGTCGGAAGAATTGGACGACATCATAATTATTTAAAAAATTAAATAAAAATATCAAAAATATTTAATAAAAAATATTTTTTTATATCACAAGTCATATTTAAAGCAAGTCATAACATATATAAGTTAAAAACCATAAAATCAAGTGAAACAAAATGATTCAAATTAACTACAACATAATATTTAAGGTAAAACATATTAAATAATAAATATAATTATATAACTATAATTAAAAAATAAATTTGGGACTAAAAAATCATAACAAAATGATATTGTGTGGTTTAATTTTTTTTTTAAAACAATCTCACATGGCTAAGAAACATAGAAGAACATCCCAAAAGTCTAAAGAGTAAAAATATGAGAACAAAACAATTTCACATGACTAAGAAACATAGAAGAGCATCCCAACTAACTTCTATAAATAATAGAGGTAATTTGGTATTCAAAATCATAGAACCTTTTAGTGAGCATTGAGTGAACTATTCTTTCACTTCAATCAAACTCGAATTTTAGACTTCAATCGAGCTTCTAAATTTTTTTTGAGTTCAAACCTTTTCGAGTTGAAGTTTCAATATTATATTTCGAGTTCGAGTTGAATTTGATAATTTTTAACTCGTGAATTTGAGTTGAATTAAGCTTACTTTTAAAGTTTTCAAGTTCGAGTCGAGCTCAACAATACTCGAGTTCGATTTTTTCTGGCTGGTTCACTAGTAACGGTTCAACCGGTGTAAATTGAATCGGACTAAACAGCAATTCCCGATTAAACCGGTTGAACCGGTTAAACCGATCGGTCCGATCTAGTTTTCAAAACACTGATTCAGGTTTGATTTAATTATAAGTTGGAAGGCCTTTCCACTGTTTAGGATAAGATTTTATCGAATTGGTCCAGTGCATGACAATATCAACCATCCAATTCCAAACAAAGAATAATAAAATGTCAGAAGAGCAAAAAGCAAACACATGAACAATTCAATGCAACCTGGTTAGTTCCTCCACTTTCTTGGAAATGCCCTCCACAGAAACACCCACGGCCTTGGAAACCTCCTCCATCTTACCACGGCTCAGATCGAGGAATGATTCGATCAAATCTCCATCCAAAAGGTTTTTGGCTTCTGAGGTTCTCTTCTCATTGTTGAATGACCTCCATTGCTCATGGCTCAACCCTCCCACGCCCTTTATTACCTTTCTCAAGTTTGACTGCAACTTCTCCAAAAACACGTACTGCTCGTGCGGAAGTGAAGCAATCACCCCAATCACACCATTCACCGTGCCAAATATGACAGTTGGGATCTGCCCCACTTCTGAATCTGTAAACCTCATCACCAGGGAACCATGACGGAACCTATTCACAAATTCCCCCAAGTGGTATTCACCGACCACCTCAAGACGGCTCCGTTCCTCATCAGTGGCACCTTCACTGTTCTTCCGGACGGTTAACAGATTGAAGTTGTTTTCCGCACCTAGATAAACGTCATCATCGAGAATTTCAACTGCTGACATCCAATTTGCATTATAGTCGCGGGCTCGTTCCTCTATAGCACCTTCCTCATGCTGCAATCAAAAGAGGGAACCTTGCACCAATTAGCAAGAAGAGAAGCAGATACATAGAGAACAAGCCCAGTTTGGAATCAAAATCACAGGCTATGAAAGGATTTAAAATTGCAAGTCAAGCCTAGCTTTGTGTTTTTGGAACCTAGATTATTTACCTTGTAGATTAACAATGAAATTGATTTCATCAAATCACCTACAACAATGAAATCCCCACGAGTTTGCACATAGAGGGCAAGTATGTGGCCATGATGTCCGCATTCAGATTGTATTTCCCGGGTGCCATCCTCTCGAAGCATCCACTTATATAGCTGAATTTTTTATAGCAGCTAGTAGTTTACCATTGCACCTTAGTTGGCTCGTTTTCTTCTGGCAAAACATATTGCAGTCCCGACACAGTAATACACATTAGGATCATCAGAGAATGAACAGCTAAGAATGGAGCAACCATACTCATAAATATCAAGAGGGTAAGTTGATGTAAAATCATAGGTTTGATCATCTAACAGGCGAACAAAATGCATTTCAGATTCGTCGGCATTAGACTGATTTTTCAAACTACATATTGCAAAGGTGCGGGATTGTTCTTGATGGCAGATGCGACGTGCATGCTCTCCAAGTGGGATAGTGCGGATATGAAGCTTTTGAATATCGTCAATGGTGCCAATGGTAAGTTCACCTTCTTTTGCAATGGCGAGGCTGGTCAAAAGAAACAGTAACTGGAACTCTTAACCCAAGTTTTCATTTAAGAAGGCTAAATAGAGAAAAACTGATAGCCAGCTAAACCTTGAAAATCCTATATCTGGTCATCAGCCAGCACTAATTAGCCACTTCTGAGCATCAAATCTTCAGATTAATGGAAATATTTTAGTCTGCTAGCCTATAATATTCGCCGAAGCAAAACTTAATGTTGCATGAAAGTTTAGACTTTATGGGTTAAATGACTCGTCTGAGAATAAATTTCTTTCGAGTTAGAGAACAGTTATAAGAAAAGGAATAGGGGGCAAACCTGTCCGGAAAAGCAGCAGAGTTAAAAGGGCACATATGACTCACTTCCTTCAGATTGACATTGCTGTAGAGCAATTTCTTGTTACTGCTATAAATGACAGTTGGCCTATCTGATGCTGCAAATACATGGATGGTGTTCTTGGAGGAGAAAGTACGAAGCGTTATGGGTTGCGTTCCAAGAGAAACCTTTTTTCTATCTGTTAATTCACCACTACTCATGCTCACTTGAAAATTCAAGAGATGACCATCTCCAAGGGCACATAACAAGTAGGAGCACTGCAAAAGGGACAAAGAAAGACTTTTAGGCATGGATTTGAGAACGGTAAACAACAATGAAGGCATGATAATGGCATGAGAAACACATAAATGATAAATGCAAAATGTCATGGCTCTACATGTGCAGCAGAATCTTAATTGCAGAACCCTTGCTAGATCAGTTTGAGATGATAATCAATGCATTCTGTTGCAGCTAAACGAATATGAAAATTCTTGGAAATATTGCATGTGAAAAGAGAAGTAAAATATGTCAACATTATAATATTAAAGCATAAAAAATATAAAACAGAATCATACCCCTTCAAAGGAGCAAAGAAGAACAGATCGAGGAATAATCTCCCCTCCCAATTGCTCCTTTGCAATGAGATTCAGTTCAGGGAGTGAAAATATCCTCACACTTATAGCTGTCCACATTCCAACGGCAGCCAGATGAGTGTAGTTAGAGTTCTCACCAATGGGGTTAATGTCAAGACATGAGATTTCATACTCCAACTGTGCATGTTTTACTTCCCTTAATGTGCCATCACCAATTTCCAAATAAACCAAATGGCCACCTCCTGTTGCTAGTAAAACCTGTAATACAAACAATCAAAGACTTACACAAGAAGTACCTTTTACAAGAGGTTTGTGAAGGTTTTCAAGGCAAGGGAAGATTGACATCAAGCCTAATAACTCCAATGCAAAAACCATCTCAAAAGTGGTTCACACGCCTACCGCCTACATAGTACATACAAAATAAAATGCCAGACAAAAGACTCAAAACAATTCAGAAAGAAATTGGAAAAAGGTACCTGGGTAGCATTGCCAGTGGCAACATTGACCGAATACCCAGATGGAGCATTCCACTCATTGAGCAGCTCTCTAGATATTGAACTCACAAGCCTTACAGAGTTTGAAGTAACCTGTCATGATACATAGCCATAATTAAGTCCATATAATATGTATTTGATACAAACATATCGCCCACTCTTACCATCAATCACTGGGCAAATTACATGACCCAGTGATCCTCCCATAAAACTCCATTCACAAAACAATTAAAACTAAAATAAAAGTTAAATTATATAGATGCTGACCAGGGTTTCAAATAATGGCCGAATAGCGGTATCGCGGCCGTTATATCGCTGTCGCGGAGGTGTCCGAAACCGCTATCGCGGAAAATAACGGTATTAAGCGAGATCACACCAATAGCGGCGGATCGCGGCCAATCGCGGCAATAGCGGACTGCTATTCCGCTATTATTCCATTATTTTAATTTTTTTTAAAAAAAGGGGTTTTTTTTTTAAAAAAAAATCAGCTCCTTCGAAAAAAAATTCAGGATCGCGATATCCACAATGACCGCAATAGCATCCGTTATATCCGCAACCGTGATAAACGCGACGCGACCGAAAACGTGACCACGAACACTATTTAAAACCCTGATGCTGACATTGAATTAAAGAAAGCAGCAACACTATACAAACAAATGTTATCCATGGTAAGCTCATACTCAATTCTGCCAATTTGAAGGAAAAAACTCACCTGCACAAGCTGATTGTAAACAGCATCATGGCAGAACAAAGTCTGAACTTGAGAATTAAATCCCTCAATCTCTGTTTCTTCCAACTCATCCTCAAGATTCATTGCCAAAATGCGTGTCTCACTGATAAAACTAACAACCAGAAAGGTGTCAAATGGATCGTCTGTAGAGGATCTTAATGACCACATTCCTTTGATACCTTGAAGTTCCACTGATGCCTAAGATATACATAAATTTAACATGTGGGTTATGTGAATATAAAACAGTAAAGTTAATTTACTGTAAAAAAAAATTCTATAACGCAAAAGAGACCTGTTCATTAATTCCTATTCCATTTCGAACTACGCGAAGAGAACCATCTTTGTAAGCTCCAGAGCAAGTAACAACTTGACCCTGCCCCTGCCTCTCAAGGTCAACCACACAGAAGTCAACAATAGGCCCCAAATTGACATACCTATCCAAAACTTCTACATAATAACCTTTTGCATCTGGCTGTGGATTTAACTTTATCACCTGCAATGGTACAACCACAGAATGAAAACACATTACCACATAATATTATAATGATGTCGTGCTGAAAAACATGGTAAAACAGCCTTGTCATTGAATATTCAAATAGAAGTATATGATAATATATCCTGCTTCACTTACAGCTGAATCATACCAAGCAGGTCCAGCATAAAGTATCCAACATCATAGAAACATCCTTAGGGTCATCTAAAGTGTTCCTTCATTGAAAGGAAACACTACCGCATGGATGACGGAAAGTAGAAGAGTAGATTTTAAAGAGAGTGAAGGGTTTTCTTTTTTTTTTATATAGGAATTGAAGGCCTCATTAAAAACCCCCTTATTGATTAAGGAACTCAGATGAGTTCCTTCATCAGAGGAAGGAGGAAAAGAGTGCCTTATACTTCATTAATGAAAATACATAAGATTACAACATGAAGATAAGACCCTTACAAAACTCCTAAAACCCCAAAATAAAATACCCCTAAAACACACTGAAATTAGCCAATGGCAGATTTAGCCAACCCATCAGCCTCTATATTGGCTGTCCTAGCGACCCATCTAAGTTCATAATTTCCTCGAAATATCTAAGTTCATAATTTCCTCGAATCCATCATATTTAAGAGTAGAGTCTCCACAAAATGATCAACTTGTGATCCCTTCTTACCCCTCAAAATTTGTTTAAGTTATAGTTTATAATAAGATAAAATGTTAATAGCACATAAAGCATCAATTAGATTTCTCTGTCATACCTGTGAATCACCATAACTTGAACCAATAAAGACAACTGCATTATCAAGATAAGATATTGTAGATGCAATAGAGGTTTCTCCCAAAAGTTCGAACTTCAGTCCAGTAACTCTGCAAGATGCAGATGAAATTAACATAATCTTAAGGAAGTCCCACTAATGCACACTGCCAAGAAACCAAACTAACATTTGATCTGTTTTCTTATTATTTAAATCTCCAAATGTTTAAAACGGACATTTGAAATGAATTATGAAAGTTCACTCACTTCTCTTTTTCATGGGTAATGACAAGCAGGTGAAGAAGGCCTGCATGATTGCCAAGCAAATACCTAGATCCATCAGCATCAACTCTTCCGTATGCTTTTGTAAATGACTATAAAATCAGTAAGAAAGCGTCAAATCTACAAGTCATAACCACCAAATATCCTTACAGAAATGGTAAAAGTTCAACAGTAATTTGATAAGGGGCCTACAGGTCTTATTGGAATTGCTTTGAATGCATTGGCACTGCAATAGACAACCGTTTCTTCCCCAACAATAAGGACACCACAAAGTGGTGGAGGTACAGGTATGAGCAAATCTGCTCCATTGTCAAGATTGTTTTGGGACCATGGTCCCTCGACAAAGTCCTTCTCCTTTAAAGCCACCTCATATGTTTTAACATGACGTGCATCTTTATTATCCTATAGGCAAGAGCACAAAAAGAAAAAGAAACACAAACAATTATATCGGTGTATGTGCTGTTTGAATAAAATACATCACATAAAAAAATGACAGACAATCATTACCAACGAATACAGTTAGACAAATGACACTATCCTACTGACTGAAGCTTGGGCATGTGGAAACCTAATCAAATTTCCTATATGTCAAGTTCAAGCAGCAATTATGACTATTTCCTTTTAGAAATCTGAGCTAAGCTTAGCTTACTCCCAAAAGTATTAGCTCAAGCCTCAAGGCAAAGCCAACAAAATGACACTATCATACCAACTGGAGCTTTGGCATGCAGAATCCTTATCAAAATTTCATACATTTAAAGTTCAAGCAGCAATTATGACAATTTCCTTCCAGGAATTTGGCCTAAGCTTAGATAACTCTCAAAAGTATTAGCTCAAGCCTCACGACAATGCCAATAAAATTTACAACCAAAACTAATAAAATATTATAAAGAGAGAAAAACCACAAATCCAGAATAAAGAATGCATTAGCAAGAAAATTGAGACCTGGTATAGAACTACAATTGTAGGCTTCAAGCAACCATAGAGAAACTTGATATCCAAAACTTGAAGTTCCTCAAGCCTGAAAAACACTAACCACCATAAGGATGCAATAACAAGGACACTTAAAGCAATATCTAATACTCATTTAATTAAACATAATAACTATTTTTTATTAGTTAAAATATTGATTGCTGTCATAGGAAAATAATCTGATCGACACTGAAATATAGGCTGCAATTGAAACTAATTTCAACTGTTTTGGTAATTACCCTAGGAGAAACGATTCATTGCAACAATGTGAAGCAGCATGTGGGAAAGAGAATTAAATTTAAAGGGGTGACGGAGACATGGTTCATGCAACATCTGTTATTCACTCTCGGTTAAGATCATAACCAAACACTTCACTTACTCAAAAAGAACCACGTAATAATCAGAATGAATGGAAGAAAGAAAAAGAAAAGAAGGTGAAGAAGAATACCTTATATTAAATGCTTCTTTGAGTTGCCCTTTGCTATCAAAAGGAATAACCTAAGACGAGAACAAAATATGATGCAAAACCTTTTCCAGAAATGAGAATGGAACACAACAAAATATATAGGTTTGGAATTGGTTGCATCAAGTGCACCTACCTTAAACAACCCATCATATAGATGGAGGCCAATTAACCTACAATCAGGATCTATTATGCCAATCTGCAGAAAATGAAAAAGAGAGGGAAGGAGGCAATGAATTTTTTTTTCCAATTTAAAACAAGTTAAAAAAAATTTCATATTCTTTCCAATCAAGGGAACAGTTCAAATGCACAATAATTACCTGCCCATTGTCTGTGGGTCGACCAATACGATCTGAAACATCCCCCATCGCCCTGCAAGCAAGAGCTCATGATGTTAGCTCCAAGATTGTTTGCTCAAAGAAAATCAGGTACACATCAAACAATTTTTTAGAGCCATCATATTGGTGCAGATTTGCATCTAAAAATAAAACCTGTGCAATAAAAGCATAGGATAATCTTTTTAAACAGAAATACTAATTTAACAAGAATTACTTGGGAGAAAGATGGAATAAAGCTTCCCACTGGTTCATTCACAGTAAAAAGGTAACTAATATCTAACTTCATCAAGATAAGATGCAATTTTGCAAATGGCAGCAACAGCCGACAAGAGATATTGTGCCGAAATTCAGGGAAAATATATTAAAAGAAAATCGAGCTTCTGAAAATATTATAAAAGGATTATAACCTCTCCAGAGAGATAGTACTACATAAAAATAGAACTCATCAAACTAACAGAAGACGGTAAAATCTCAGGAAGGAGAATATCCCCTGTCAGTAAACAGATATTACAGGATATAACATCATAACAAATAAATCACTCAGGTGAAAAAAACAAGTAGATATAGATCTATTTTCATTTAGACCTTGTAATAAGCTCGGATGTCTCAGGATCCCATTGAAGGACACAGAATTTGTATCTTTCTGTTGCAATAAATAGAAAATCTTGAGCTTCACCCTGTCACAGAAATAAATAACATGTATTAAATCACAAATAAACATGTCACTGTGAAAAAAACAACTATAATAATAAGTTATTTGCTCACATGTGGACGAAAAAGTTCAAGAGTTGCAATTCTTCCGTATATCGGCACGTCTAACATAGGCTGCCACACGAAAAAAGATTAATAATCCTTTTTACCCGAACCATGAAAAAAATAAAAACAATGTTCAATTTCAAGGGGGGAAATAATAGAAAAGGCTTAATCATAATCATAACATATTTCATAATTCAATCATAAAAGGAAACCATAAATTAAGCTAGACACCTGCAATCCTTGAGAAGTAAGCAAATGGATTTCAATTCGAGTACACTTCCTGCAATTGGAGAGTGATTAAAGTAAAAAAAGACATTAAAATTCTCCATCGTTAATAAAAAAAGAAAGGAATTAGCTCCAGTCTATTAAAGACCTAGCTTTAATATTATCGTAAAATGGAGAAACAGAAACAAAACCGAAAGCTAAAGCTAAAGCTAAAAAATTAGGGCGAGGAAACAGTAATTTAAGTGGAAAAAAGGCGTACGCAACGATGAGATTGAGCTCTTGAGGGCTGGTGAAGTTGCCGACGCAGGAGTGGGTGACGTTTGTAGGCTTGTGAGCCGTAACGACGTAGTTCCACGTACTCATCGTTTTCCCTTCAGATCTATGCCTTCCAGCGAAGCCGCAATAGTGTCTCACAGCAGGTTTCGTTTTTCTCTTTTTGTAATGGAGATGTTGCCGAGCGAAGCTGAATTCACTGCTGCTGCTGCTGGCGTTGGAGCTTAAGGCTAGGCGGGGGTTTGATGAGAAGGGTGTTTAGGTAATAATACATGGCCCTGGCTTCATTTTTATATACGTTTTTATTTATTTTACCGGGAAGGGTTCAACCCTAAGTACAGTGTTAAACAGATTGAAAATGAAGCATTGGTTTTCTTAATCTATATAATTATTAAAAAATATTATTCTAGGGAAAACTACATCATTAGCTACTAACGTATCATTTATCTTCTATTCTGGTCATGAATTAATATTTTCTATCAAAAATGTCACTAACGTTATTTTTTTTATTTTAACCACCTATCATTAAAAATTTAACTATTTTAATCACCGATCAATACAAATTTAGCTATAATATGGATGTGATACTTATGTGACATATTTTATTTTAGATTTTGAATTTATATATCATTTTTCTCCCATCCTCAATAATTTATATGATTTTTTATTGAATCTATACGATAATAATATTATCAAATTAAGTAACAAAAGTGCTAATACATATGTACATGTTGCATACACAAATAATCTTATGCATTCACCTAAAATGAAAAGAAAATGATATATTTGTTTTTTAAATGTGAACAATTTAATTAAATTTATATATATATATAATTGATTTGAAATTAAATTTTCGTACATATTATTACAACAAATTAAGATTTATGTATTGATTGTACAAATTTAATTTTTTTTTAAATTTATCTTTTAAATAAATAAGGTGAAAGTAAAATCGTTAATTTTTTTTGTTTTCAAATATATACATAATTTCTGGGGTCGTTGATGATTGCTTATGAATGACTCTGGAGGATGGTAAGTGAACATTGTTGAAAGTGTGGGTAACCAAAAGTAATATCTTTCTTTTTAGTTTGATCAATTTTAATTTAAAGTTTAAACTGAAAAAATTAGATAAAAGTTGATTCGCAAAATATTTTTTAGATAAATTATTATTTTTTTAAACAAAAATTATAGGTAGGGCTCATTAAAACCTCTTATAAACCTAATAGAAGGAAAAAAATGTCCAATTACCATAAATCAAATATCAGGCACATCGTTCTAAACATCATTAGCAATTATATAAGGACAAATCGACTCAAATAACAAATAGCCACCAGTTCTAAAAGCACAATTAATTAGCTTATGAGCAACATGAATACATCACGATTAACAAACGTAATATGAAACTGGGGATGATCTTGGAAAATCACTCAAGTCTCTTGCATAAATAGATCAGAGGTTGAATCATCAACAGAATCCCTTGTGATTTTATGAACGAGCATCATCAAACCAGTATCAAACTGAATAGTCGACCACCCCATATCACACGTAAATCTCAACACCGTAAGAAAAGCATTGAACTCTGTAAAACCAACTTCAAAACAACCAACAAAGATTTGAGCCAAGCCACCACACACTTGACCACTTCGATCACGGGCTATCACACGAATGGCATCGATCCGATGAGAACCATCAAACACTCAATACGTATTTACCTTAACAACATCGTAACAGGAACATACAACCTTCACAAACTGCAACTAATCTCACTCTATTAGTCATCATCCCACATGAATGGTGATGTTTCTTCTCTCTCTCTAATACTCTCAAGTACTCTTGATGAAGAATTTTCGTATTCGTAACCAAGATCCAATGCGGTTGCATCCTATCATTATGAACAAGAGAGTTCTTGTTATTCCAAATATTACATAATAAGACCAAAAAAACAGCAAATAAATTAAGGCCAAGGATTAAGAAAGCTTCATGCATCCTGTTGACGAAAATGGGTAAAGAAAACAAAAGAACACGAGAATTTTACGAGGTTCGGCAATGTGCTTACGTTCTCGGTGCCTAGGCGGCGCTAGAAGTTTTTATTCAATGATGTTTTAGGTCTAGGTTACATCTCTATTTATAATAGAAAACCCTGGTACATAATTACAAAATTAACCCTATACCGTACCGCGGGGGCTACGCCCCCGCACCCCCAACCCACATAATTCGTAACCCCACAACGAGACTTTCTTTGTAAGGACAGTTGATGTTCGCTTCGCTCACTCCGCTCCATCTCCTGTCCTCTTTACTGGTATATTTATGAGCCATACCTAACAAATCTCCACCTTGGCGAATATCCTGCCTCTTGGAAATTTCAATGTGGGTTGGGTTACCTTGATTCTTTAACAACTCAAAACATTCAACAAGTCCAAGCAATGCTTGAACTTGTCTGTCGTAACTGGCTTAGTGAACATATCAGCAGCATTCTCATCAGTATGTACCTTCTGAAACAAAACCTCTCCAGATGCAACCAACTCTCTGATCTTGTGGAACCTTACATCAATATGTTTAGTTCTAGCACGATACACCTGATTCTTAGCCAAGTGAATAGCACTTTGATTATCACAAAGCAACTGAACTCCACCTTGTTGAACACCCAACTCCTTCACTAAACCAGTAAGCCATAAAGCTTCTTTTGCAGCTTCAGCCGCTGCCATGTACTCAGCTTCAGTTGTAGATAGTGCCACAATAGATTGAACAGTAGACTTCCAACAAATAGGCCCTCCACCAAGAGTAAATACATACCCTGTCGTAGATCTTCTATTATCCAAGTCACCTGCATAGTCTGAATCCACATATCCTACAACCAAAGGATTATCCCGCTGACTCCCAAAAACAATTCCATGTCCCACAGTACCCTTTAAGTACCGAAAGATCCACTTGACTGCTTCCCAATGTTGCTTACCAGGTTTAGACATGTACTTACAAACTTGACTAACAGCATGAGCTAAATCAGGATGAGTACATACCATCGCATACATCAAGCAGCCAACAGCATTAGAATACGGAACCTTTGCCATATCTTCAACTTCCTTATCTGTCTTGGGGCACTGTTCTGATGAGAGCTTAAAGTGATTCGCCAATGGAGTGCTAACTGGTTTTGCGCTGCTCATCGCAAACCTTTCTAGCATTTTCTCAACATAACCCCGTTGAGATAGCCGCAGTTTCCTTGAGTCTCTGTCCCTGTAAATTTCCATTCCAAGAATTTTCTTTGCAGCACCTAAATCTTTCATATCAAATTCCTGACTCAATAAAGTTTTCAAACCGATAACATCATCCATGTTCTTCGCAATAATCAACATATCATCAACATACAGTAATAGAAAAATAAAAGAACCATCATCAAGGCTCTTAACATAGACACAACAATCATACTCACATCGGTTGTAGCCAATCTTGATCATATAGGAGTCAAACCGTTTATACCACTGTCTCGGAGACTGTTTCAACCCGTACAAAGATTTCTTCAATCTGCAAACTAAATGCTCGTTTCCAGGTTGAGTGAAACCTTCAGGTTGCCGCATGTAGATCTGCTCCTCTAAATCACCATGCAAAAAAGCAGTTTTAACATCCATCTGCTCTAAATGCAAATCCCAACTAGCCACCAATGCAAGCACTGCTCGGATTGAAGTGTGCCTGACCACAGGAGAAAAGATTTCATCATAATCAACTCCTTTCTGCTGTGAAAAACCCTTCGCTACCAAACGAGCCTTAAACTTCTCCCCCTCTTTTTCTGTTACTACTGGTTTCTTCTTATACACCCATTTTCAACCAATCGCCTTCTTACCCTCAGGAAGGGGAACTAACTCCCATGTGCGATTGTGATTCAAAGACTCCATCTCCTCAACCATGGCTGCCATCCACTTGTCGTTTTCCTGACTAGTAACGGCATCATGAAAAGTAACCGGATCATCACTGCTAACAATAAGTGCAAAAATACCAAGTCTTCAAAACCCAATCTGTTCGGAGGCTTTATATTCGTCCGTCTCACCCTGTCTCTGGCGAGACTATAATCCTGCAAATCATCCGTAGTGGAACCACCAGAAGTCGGTTGAGAAGTTTCTGGTTTCTCAACTGGAAACTGCTCGAAATCCACCACTGTCGTGTCTTGCTTCTGCTGCAACATGGATTGTTCATCAAAAACGACATCTCTACTAATCACAACTTTCTTCGCAACTGGATCCCAGAACTTGAATCCTTTGACACCTTTCTTGTAACCCAGAAAAATGCACTCCTTCGATTTTGCATCAAGTTTGGATCTCTCATCAGCAGGTACATGCACATAAGCAGGACAACCAAAAATCCGTAAGTTATCAAAACTAACATCATGACCAGTCCATACCTCTTCTGCAACTTTCCCAGCCAGCGATGCCCTTGGCGATCTGTTGATAAGGTAACACGCCATGTTAACAGCCTCAGCCCAGAAGTGTTTGGGAAGCCCCGCATTCAACCGCAAACATCTGGCTCTTTCATTCAACGACCTGTTCATTCGTTCCGCAACACCATTCTGTTGTGGTGTCTTGCGCACTGTAAAATGCCTCTGAATCCCATGCTCCTTACAGAATTGTAGGAACTGTGAATCTGTGTACTCCGTACCATTGTCAGACCGCAAACACTTGATTTTTCGTCCTGTTTGGTTTTCTACCTCAGCTTTCCACAGCTTGAACTTCTCAAAAACTTCAGATTTCTGTTTCAAAAAATACACCCAAACTTTCCGTGAAAAATCATCAATAAAAGTAACATAGTACCTAGATCCACCCAAAGACGATGTCGTGGAAGGCCCCCATACATCAGAATGCACATAATCAAGAATCCCTTGAGTTGTGTGCTTCGCAGTCTTGAAACGGAATTTAGTCTGTTTACCAAGAACACAATACTTGCAAAAGTCGAGCTTACAGCTTTTGACACCATGCAACAAGTTTCTCTTGTGTAATTCTGCCATACCACATTCACTAAGATGAGCAAGGCGCATATGCCACAATTTTGTCGTATCATCACAGGACTCAACAGAGTGAACTCCACCTGCAACGGTACTCCCTAACAATCTGTAGATATTCCCTGCAGTCATCTTGCCTTTCATCACAGTCAATGCTCCTTTAAATTTCCGAATGGTTTCCCTATCCTCGTCAGCCTTAGGGATAAAACCATTCTTGTGCAAAGTGCCCAAGGAAATCAAATTCTTCTTCAAGTCTGGGATATGTCGAACACCACTCAACGTCCGAACGGAGCCATCGTGCATCTTAATTCTGACATCACCAATACCAACAATATTGCAACATCGATCAACACCCAAATAAACCGAACCAGAATTAACCGGCCTGTATGTCGAAAACCATTCCCTATTTGGCGTGATGTGATAAGAACATCCAGAATCAAGAATCCAAGCATCCGTCAATTGTGTCGTTGAAATAGAAAGCATATCACCCTCACTGCAATCAGAATTATCATCCTCGACCACGTTCACAGACTTGGATGAGCCATCACGCTTCTCATCAGTCTGCTTTTTCAACTTCGGACAGTCTCGCTTCATATGTCCCGCCTCCTTGCACTTGTAACAGTGAATCGTCTTCTTATCCCTGGATTTGGATCTGGAATTCCGCTTCCCGGACCCTGCCTTCTCTGGCTTCCGTCCACGATCTCGATTACCCTTGACATATAAGTTATCGGCTTGAGAGCTTTCCCCTGCATTCTGCTTCCGCTGGTTGTGAGCCAACAAGGCTGCAGTAATCTCCTCAACATTGATAGTCTCTTTCTCATATGTAAGAGTAGTCACCATGTGTTCGTAAGAGGGAGGCAACGAACACAACAGAATCATCGCTCTGTCTTCATCCTCAATTTTCACATCAAGCCGAGCCAGATCAGAAACGATTTGATTAAAGACATTCACGTGTTGCGCCAAATCGTGATCATCCTGCATCTTCAGCCCATACAGCCGCTGCTTCAGATACAGTTTTGTCGTTAAGGATTTGGACATAAACTGACTTTCCAACTTTCTCCAAATTTCGTCTGGAGACGATAGATGCATGACGTGATACATGACCTCGTCCGCCAAGCATAATCGTATGGTTCCTGCCGCTCGCTGCTGCAATTCTTCCCAATCTTCCTCATCCATCGACGCCGGCTTTGTAGATCGCAAAGCCTTCAAGATCCCTTGATGCGCCAATAGATCCTTCACCCTCGTTTGCCATAATCCGAAGTTACCCTGACCATCGAATTTCGCGACTTCGAATTTTGCTCCTGACATCTGATACCAATTGTTGACGAAAACGGGTAAAGAAAACAAAAGAACACGAGAATTTTACGAGGTTCGGCAATGTGCTTACGTTCTCGGTGCCTAGGCGGCGCTAGATGTTTTTATTCAATGATATTTTAGGTCTAGGTTACATCTCTATTTATAATAGAAAACCCTGGTACATAATTACAAAATTAACCCTGTACCGTACCGCGGGGGCTGCGCCCCCGCACCCCCAACCCACATAATTCGTAACCCCACAACGAGACTTTCTTTGTAAGGACAGTTGATGTTCACTCACTCTGCTCCATCTCCTGTCCTCTTTACTGGTATATTTATGAGCCATACCTAACACATCCATATCAAAGGATCGTCCATGGAGTTAAGATAGATACGAGTAGGAATGTTAGCAAGGAGAATAACCTCTTATGTCCTTAGACAACTATGAAAAGCATACACCATCATTTCCTCTAAAGATGAGCACACCATACACACTCCATCAGATAAACCATCATGCACCAGTGACTTCCCCACATGTAAGGCTTTCCTAACTACTCACCGGGAAAACACACGGATCTTCAAAAGTAACATAATCTTGGCAATAATCGACCACACCTTAAACTTGCGCTCACTATCATGGGTTCTTCGTTGCAACCACCAATATCACGATCGCACAGAGTAAATGTCGAAGTTATGGTTGCACATCCTCAACACAAAGGCACAATGGGAATATTAAACACCTGCATAGCATCCTCAAAAGTGAATATCCTGCGAATCAAAGGTTTATTCCATAAATTAGTACCAGAAAGTATAAACTCATAACAATAAATAAGAATATCATGAACATATAACTCCTAATTAAAGAGACAACTTTGTTGCCACCCCATTTATCACAATGAACATGTGTATGACTACCAACTCAAATTCTCCAAGAGAGACTCCCGCGCAACTCTTGCAAAGTACGATGCAAACCTTTCCAAGAAAAATAATTTTTATCTTTCAAAATGGAATTTAAGATGTCCCCGTTTGGAAAATATCTGGCACGAAAAACACGTGTAATCAAACTCTCTAGCTCTGATAAACCACCACAACTGTTTACCCAATAGGCTCATGTTGAAACTATGCAAATCCCAAAAACCAAAACCCCATTCACATTTAAGTTTACATATTATCTTCCATGCAACCAAAGGTCAACCTCGTTTGCAACATCTTAGTACCACCAATAATGTCTCATGGTACTGACCATATCTTAAATTAGACACTCATGCAACAAGTAGCATGGTATCATATATTGTGGGAGAGCCTATGCCACAGCTTTAAGGAATATCTCCTGACCACCATAAGAGAGATTGTGCTTTGTCTAACCATCCATTCTAGCAAGCACCTTATCTTTGAGATAACAAAATGTGTTGGTTTTATTTTTCCCAATATGTGAAGGCATACCTAGGTAATGTCCCAAATCAATCACCTCCCCATTTCCCAAGATAAATGATATCCACTGGCGATAAGATATAATTGTATTAGAACTGAAATATAACACAAACTTCTCAAGTTTACCTTATGACCAGATTAGGACTCATAAACCCTCAAAATATCTCTGATATGAGAATCTTCATGAGTAGAATTTTTAAAGAAGATAATGTTGTCATTTGCAAAAAGCCAATTAGTAACCTTTGGACCATTTTGACAACACTAATATCATGAATCTTCCTCTGACCCTGCAAATGATAATGCATAGTAAAAAGACCCTGAATGTAGAAAAAATAAAGTGGATAAATTATTCCCTTGTCTTAACCTTCTACTTAGCTGAAACTAATGGGATAATTCACCATTCACACAATCTGAGAAAGAGACAGTTTCCACACATCACATGATGAGACTAACCCAATCAGAGCATAAACCTAACTGTTAGGATTCAATGAAGCTCAAATTGATCAACCGAATAATTTGCCAAGAGGGGGTGAATTGACTTTTTGAGTTTAGGGAGTAAGGAGTATAAAGATGAAATAATTTGCACAAAGATTTATAGTGGTTCAACTTCTCAACCAAGTCTACATCCACTACCTAAGCTCCTTACTTATGATTTTCTAACAAATCCACTAATTTGTTCTTTCTTTTTCTAGGACAAAGAGATAACCTTTACAAGTCCCTAGCTTTTCAAAGGCTAAGTTATAACCAATCCCCTTTACAAAGGTTAAAAGAAAGAAAACCTCACAAAGGAAGGTGTTTACAAAATTTAAGCTCACAAGAAAAATAATTAAAAGATTTGAAATAAGCTCAAACACATATGTACAAGATAAAAGGAAAAATAAAGAGTGAAGGAGTTTTTCTCTTGATCTCTATTGCTTGGATAGGTGTTATAACCTTCTTCAAGTGTCTTCAACTTGTTTTTATATATTGGAATGAGTTTATGGTTGTTTCTAGCCGTTGGGGATATTTTGGAGCCGTTGGGGATTAATTTTCTACAAAATAAAACTGCCTAGAACAGGGAGTATGTTTTGGAGCCGTTGAGGATTAATTTTCTAAAAAATAAAACTGCCTAGAACAGGGAGTATCGGTATTCTTTTAATGAGTATCAGTATTACCTTTGTAATATTTAAATAAACTACCCGTTGATGACCGTTGGGCTTGACTAGTATCAATAACATGATTCATGGTATCGATGCCACTATGTAAAGTCGTATCGGTACCCCTTGAGTATCGGTTCCTATTTTGCATTCTGGAATTTAAGCAATTTGAAAAACAACTGGTAGTATCGATACTACCTAGAGAGTATCGATACTTCTCTTACCTTTGGTATCGGTACCACATGAACAGTATCCAGAGTTTTAATGTTGGGAACTTTGTGCTTAATTTCAAAATTAGTTAAAAGTTCAGGGATTTAAGTAAAGAATTTTAATGTTGGATTGAATAGCAAAGATGGATGAATTAAAGGGGTAAAATGGTCTTTTTATAGGAAATATTTTATCTTCCCTTTTTGAGTAATATAAAAACGTGGAAAATGTGACAAAGTATCCAGAGTTTTCTTCTTCAGCTTTCTTCTTCCTCTCCACCGTGGGTTCATAGCAAAAGGTGAGTTTGTTTACTAGTTGATTATTTATTGAACTTAAGCTTAATTTATGTTCTTTGGGTAATAATTAAGCTTAAGGAAAGCTTAAGTCATCTTAAAATCAAGGAATGAAGAAGTTAGGAGAGATTAAAGTTAAGGAGATTTTAAGTGAAATCTTGAATATGAGTTGATAAGTTAATTTTGAAACTAAATTTGACTGGTCAATGGTTGAATTAAGAGATATGAAGTGATAGAATCGAATTTAGAATATGTTAAAATTTGAGTTTAATTCTTGAATTCCATGTGGTTGATAGGATTTTGAGGTTTAAGATGTGATAAATGAGTATTAATGGGTTTAAGCATGTGTATGTGAGTTAAGAATATGATAGGGAATGAAACATGAAGTGTTTAAGTGGATTTGGAGTGATTTTTGGGTCTTAAAGTGATTTTGGGCAATAGGGTATCGGTACCCATTCATCAGGTACCGATACCTCAAGAGTACAAATTCAAAAAGACATTCAAAGGGTACAGATACCTTAAATATGGTATTAATACCACCTTGAAATGAAATTTTTTTAAATGTAATTTGGGTATCGATACCTAGGCAGTGTACCAATACCTCTATGAAGGGCTGTACCGATACCATATAGAGGTACCGATACCCTTACAAGAGAAAATTGAGATTTACTCTTTCTTATAGCTTAAGAAATTAAGGATTGAATTATAGTATTTGGAATGTTGATATGTATACATGATTATGTAGATATCGATCAAGAGCAACGTCCAACAAGTCGACAAGTAATAGTCATCGAGAAGAGATAAGAGAACGATATTGAATAGTGAGTGCATATTAGTTAGTATATGATAATAGATGGAAATTAGACTTATGATAAGTCTATTTCCTATGTTAGAATGCATGAATTTTTTTATTATAAGTATGTGAATGATATGATTTGTGTGAGTGCATGATTATATATGTTGACATGTTATTGTATGTAGTGATATGATGATAAGATATAAGATATGTGTAATACATGAAAAGGTGATATAAGTTGTGTAATAAACCATGTGAATTGATATAAATAAATAGGTGAATAAATCAAAAAGTGAGATAAAATAAGTAGTATTTACTTATAAAGTAAAATGAGATTATGTGAACAGATAGTATTGATAGGGCACATAAGACTACATGTCTATGTTTTAATGTAATAAAGTGAAATAAGTCCAAGGAAATTGAAGTATGTGAATATAGCATATGTGATATACAATATGTGACAATAAGATATGAACTATATGAAAAGATTATATGAGTTATATGAAAATATGTTTCAAAGTTATGTGATTTCATGATCACAAAAGATAAGCTATGCGATGTGAAAGATATGATAAAAGCTATGAGCATATGAGATATAACTATGTGAATATGTGAAATGATATCAAAGAGAATGCTCATGTTAAGTGTCAGGAGAGTTAGAGGTATAGTTGGCATGCCAAGAGTCGAGGGTTACCTATGTCTTTCGAGACATATGGATAGTTTACTTATATCCTTCGGGACATATAGATAGGATTACGTATGTTCTTCGGAACATATGGATAGGTCCTTCGGGACATATTTCACATGCCACTCAGTGGACCCTTATACGAGCTGTGGTGACAACATATGTGCACAACCTCAATGTACTCGCATATCTTTAGTTCTCACATGTGTACATGGGCTAATAAAGAGATAATAACAAATATATGTTTGTGATATGAAAAATGTTATAGAAATGATATGATTTTGTGTGTATAGTGATTGATTAATAACGTTAAGTATAAAAGTATGTGATTAAAAGATAAATTGTTAATGATGATTTATGTGTATGTATGTATTTCTTGATATGTGATCTGATATGATTTTATATAGTATGATCGAATGAAGTGATTTGGTATAATATGATAGAATAAAATATGCATGCATTGTTAAACATTATAAAGTGCATTATAAGTTTTATATGCCTCACTAAGTCATCGACTTAGAGTGTGAATGTTTCACACGTAGGTTGGAAAGCGAGAAGAGAAGCTAAGAGGAGCAAGACAGGTCAACATTTTCCTTACGAAGTTCGGATCAGAAAAAGTAATAATTAATATGTATTTGGTTCTTTTGAATATAGTTGTCATGTACTATTAGATTTAAATTGAATATGCTCTGATATGTTTTGTAAACCTAATTGATTATAATTAAAGTAAAGTATTCATTTTCATAAATGATGAATTTAAGATTTTGCTAAATTGTAAAGAAAAGAGTTTTGAAAAGTCAATATGGCACCTCGTACTCGGATCCAGGTCGGATACAGGTTGGGGGTGTTACATTTAATGGTATTAGAGCTAAGGTTTAGCCAATTCTAGGCTTAAACCGAAGTCAACGAGGTTTTAAAATGTGTACATGCCAACTCAAAGTGAAAATTTCTGATCTGATAGTGTAAGAAATATGATGTCTTGATAATAGAATAAGATTTGTATGATATAGTAGAAATTGATTATAAGAATTGTCGAAGTAGGTTGATAGATGATAAACCTGATGGTGGTAGTAATTCACATGCCCTGGCTAGGCAGGATGAAGAGCAGACACCTCAGGAAATGCTTTGGAAAAGCAAAGGTTGTTTTCATGAAGTTGAAAACATGTTAGAATAATGTTATACGGTCTTCACTGTTTTGAAGTGGAGAAGTTAGATGAAATAGTTTAGTTACTATGCAGAGAAATTGAAGTATAGTGAACATATATTATCACGAGAATGATAGAAGATTCAGTAATGTGATTATTAGTTTAGAAAAGTTTGAGAATAATTATTCAGTGATAAGTTTATCAGATATATGAAGTCAGAGCTCATGAATTTGACACAAGGGAAATTGTAATATGTATATATAAGAGTGCAGTTTTATAAGTTGAATTAATTGTAGTTAAGCAAATTTGAATGAGAATGATGTAGGTATTCTTTGAAAGAATTTAAGAATGGGTACATCGGTGATTAGTTTACAAGACAAAGAAAGTTGAATGTTGAGATTGAGCAAAGGAAATTGCATGGTGTATGAGAAAGGATTGTGAATTTGTTAAGTTAAGTAAATTATTGATAGGTTAATTCCGACTGGAAATAATGTATATGAATGGTTCGATGAAGATTTACTGCTTTATATTGAAAGAACCGGTGTTGACTAACAGAGTTATGAGATAGTAATGTATTAAAGTTAAAGGATTAGAAGATAATGTCAGGGTGAGCTAACTAAGTATGATGTGGATCTGGATGTGGTTGTGTACTTTGATTATATAGATATGATGTACGCAAGAAAATAAGTATAAGCGATATGAAAGAGTATGAGAGTATGGATGAAAGATATGGCTTAGTTATGTTATAAGGAGATTTTGATTATGAAAGGATAAATAAAAAGATGGAGTTTAAAGGATTAAGTATGACAAAGGTTATATGAAAATGTAGATGATAAGTTTGATATAGAAGTAAGAAATGTGTGCAAGGTGATATGAAACGATTGTTTGATTTCGTAAAGTATATGTTTAATCACATTTGAAGAAGATTTAAGGTTGTGTTCTTGGTCACATGATGATGAAATAAGAGTTTGGTTATTGTTATAAGGTAATTAGAGATGGATTTATGATGTTGAGTGATGAGAATGGATGTTATTGTCTACATGATGAGTGACATTATATGGATTTTAAAAAGGTCAAAGGAAAATGTAGAATCGAAAGAGAGAAAAGACAAAAATGGATTGGGTTCTTTGGAAATTGAAGACAAATCATTGATTATAAATTGCGAAGGGATAAAGTAGATAAAGAAATATGAGAATATTAAAAGATATGTTCTTATCGGTATGTGCAATGAAAATTCGAGGTCAAATTTTATTAAAAGGATGGGAGATTTGTAACATCCCAAAATCAGAGCTAGTGGCAAAAAATGTAAATTTTGGGAATTTTGTGCTCAATTTCGAAATAAGTTAAAAGTTCAGAGACTTAAGTAAAGAATTTTAATGTTGGATTGAATAGCAAGGATAGATGAATTAAATGGGTAAAATGGTCTTTTCATAGGAAAGATTTTATCTTCCCTTTTTTAGTAATATAAAAATGTGAAAAATGTGAGAAAGTATCCAGAGTTTTCTTCTTCAGTTTTCTTCTTCCTATCCACCGTGGGTTCATAGCAAAAGGTGAGTTTGTTTACTAGTTGATTATTTCTTGAATTTAAGCTTAATTTATGTTCTTTGGGTAATAATTAAGCTTAAGAAAAGCTTAAGTCATCTTAAAATCAAGGAATGAAGAAGTTAGAAGAGATTTAAGTTAAGGAGTTTTTAAGTGAAATCTTGAAGATGAGTTGATGAGTTAAATTTGAAACTAAATTTGACTTGTCAATTGTTGAATTAAGAGATATGAAGTAATAGAATTGAATTTAGAACATGTTAAAAATTGAGTTTAATTCTTGATTTCCATGTAGTGGATAGGATTTTGAGGTTTAAGATGTGATAAATGGGTATTAATAGGTTTAAGCACGTGTATGTGAGTTAAGAATATGATAGGGAATGAAACATGAAGTGTTTAAGTGGATTTGGAGTGATTTTCAGGTTTTAAAGTGAATTCTGGGCAAGGGGGTATCGGTACCCATTCATCAGGTACCGATACCTCAAGAGTAAAAATTCAGAAAGACATTCAAAGGGTACATATACCTTAAATATGGTATCGATACCCCCTTGAAATGAAAAATTTTCGAATGTAATTTGGGCATCATACCTAGTCAGTGTACCGATACCCAATAGAGGTACCGATACCCTTGCAAGAGAAAATTGAGATTTACTCTTACTTATAGCTTAAGAAATTAAGGATTGAATTATAGTATTTGGAATGTTGATATATATACATGATTGTGTATATATCCATCAATAGCAACGTCCGGACAAGTCGACAAATAATAGTCATCGAGAAGATAGAAGGGAACAATATTGAATAGTGAGACCAGGTGAGTGCATATTAGTTAGTATATGATGATATGTGGAAATAAGACTTTCGATAAGTCTATTTCCTATGTTAGAATGCATGAATTTTTTTTATTATAAGTATGTGAATGATATGATTTGTGTGAATGCATGATTATATGTGTTGACATGTTCTTGTATGTAATGATATGATGATAAGATATAAGATATGTGACAAGATATGTGTAATACATGAAAAGGTGATATAAGTTGTGTAATAAACCATGTGAATTGATATAAATAAGTAGTTGAATAAATCGAAAAGTGAGATAAAATAAGTAGTATTTACTTATAAGGTAAAATGAGATTATATGAACAGATAGTATTGATAGGGCACATAAGACTACATGTCTATGTTTTAATGTAATAAAGTGAAATAAGTCCAAGAATAATGAAGTTTGTGAATATAGTATATGTGATATGCAATATGTGATAATAAGATATGAAATATATGAAAGGATTATATGAGTTATATGAAAATATGATTCAAAGTTATGTGATTTCATGATCACCAAAGATAAGCTATGTGATGTGAACGATATGATAAAAGCTATGAGCATATGAGATACGACTATGTGAATATGTGAAATGATATAAAAGAGAATACCCATGTTAAGTGTCAGGAGAGCTAGAGGTATAGTTGGCATGCCAAGAGTCGAGGGTTACCTATGTCTTTCGAGACATATGTATAGTTTACTTCGGAACATATGGACAGGATTACCTATGTTCTTCGGAACATATGGATAGGTCATTCGGGACATATTTCACATGCCACTCAGTGGACCCTTATACGAGATGTGGTGACAGCATATATGCACAACCTCATTGTACTCGCATATCTTTAGTTCTCACATGTGTACTGGGCTAATAAAGAGATAATAACAAATATATGTTTGTGATATGAAAAATGTTATAGAAATGATATGATTTTGTGTGTATAGTGCTTGATTAAGAATGTTAAGTATAAAAGTATGTAATTAAAAGATAAACTATTAACGATGATTTATGTGTATGTATGTATTTCTTGATATGTGATCCGATATGATTTTATATAGTATGATCAAATGAAGTGATTTGGTATAATATGATAGAATAAAACATGCATGCATTGTTAAACGTTATAAAGTGCATTATAAGTTTTATATGCATCACTAAGTTATCGATTTAGCGTGTGAATGCTTCACACGTAGGTTGGAAAGCGAGAAGAGAAGCTAAGAAGAGCAAGACAGGTCAGCATTTTCCTTACGAAGTTCAGATCAGAAAAATAATAATTAATATGTATTTTGTTCTTTTGAATATAGTTGGCATGTACTATTAGATTTAAATTCAATATGCTCTGATATATTTTATAAACCTAATTGATTATAATTAAAGTAAAGTATTCATTTTCATAAATGATGAATTTAAGATTTTGTTGAATTGTAAAGAAAAGTGTTTTGAAAAGATCAATGTGACACCTAGTACTCGGATACGGGTTAGGGGTGTTACAGTACCGATACCCTATAGAGGAGTACTGATACTTCCTATTCTGGACAGCCTTATTTTGCAGGAAATTAATCCCCAACGACTGTATACGACTTCAAACTCATTCCAACCTATAAAAACAAGTTGAGAACACTTGAAGAAGGAAGAGAACAACTATCCAAGCAATAAAACACAAGAGAAGATTTTTTCAATCTTATTCCATCTTTCTTAATTCTTGTAAACATCTACCTTAGAGAGGTTTTCTTGTTTACATTTCCTTTCATTGTAAAGGGGTTTTGGTTCTAGCTTAGCCCATCAAAAGTTAGGGAAATATTCTAGTTTAGCCCGTGAAAAATTAGTGAGTTTGTAAAGTTTATCTCTTTGTCCTGTAAAAAGAAAGAACAAATTAGTGAATATGTTGGAAAATCCTTGGTGAGGAGCTAAGTGTTAGGTATGGCTCATAAATATACCAGTAAAGAGGACAGGAGATGGAGCGGAGTGAGCGAAGCGAACATCAACTGTCCTTACAAAGAAAGTCTCGTTGTGGGGTTACGAATTATGTGGGTTGGGGGTGTGGGGGCGCAGCCCCCGCGGTACGGTACAGGGTTGATTTTGTAATTATGTACCAGGGTTTTCTATTATAAATAGAGATGTAACCTAGACCTAAAATATTATTGAATAAAAACTTCTAGCGCCGCCTAGGCACCGAGGACGTAAGCACATTGCCGAACCTCGTAAAATTCTCGTGTTCTTTTGTTTTCTTTACCCGTTTTCGTCAACAATTGGTATCAGATGTCAGGAGCAAAATTCGAAGTCGCGAAATTCGATGGTCAGGGTAACTTTGGATTATGGCAAACGAGGGTGAAGGATCTATTGGCGCAGCAAGGGATCTTGAAGGCTTTGCGATCTACAAAGCCGGCGTCGATGGATGAGGAAGATTGGGAAGAATTGCAGCAGCGAGCGGCAGGAACCATACGATTATGCTTGGCGGACGAGGTCATGTATCACGTCATGCATCTATCGTCTCCAGACGAAATTTGGAGGAAGTTGGAAAGTCAGTTTATGTCCAAATCCTTAACGACAAAACTGTATCTGAAGCAGCGGCTGTATGGGCTGAAGATGCAGGACGATCACGATTTGGCGCAACACGTGAATGTCTTCAATCAAATCGTTTCTGATCTGGCTCGGCTTGATGTGAAAATTGAGGATGAAGATAGAGCGATGATTCTATTGTGTTCGTTGCCTCCCTCTTACGAACACATGGTGACTACTCTTACATATGGGAAAGAGACTATCAATGTTGAGGAGATTACTGCAGCCTTGTTGGCTCACAACCAGCGGAAGCAGAATGCAGGGGAAAGCTCTCAAGCCGATAGCTTATATGTCAAGGGTAATCGAGATCGTGGACGGAAGCCAGAGAAGGCAGGGTCCGGGAAGCGGAATTCCAAATCCAAATCCAGGGATAAGAAGACGATTCACTGTTACAAGTGCAAGGAGGCGGGACATATGAAGCGAGACTGTCCGAAGTTGAAAAAGCAGACAGATGAGAAGCGTGATGGCTCATCCAAGTCTGTGAACGTGGTCGAGGATGATAATTCTGATTGCAGTGAGGGTGATATGCTTTCTATTTCAACGACACAATTGACGGATGCTTGGATTCTTGATTCTGGATGTTCTTATCACATCACGCCAAATAGAGAATGGTTTTCGACATACAAGCCGGTTAATTCTGGTTCGGTTTATTTGGGTGATGATCGATGTTGCAATATTTTTGGTATTGGTGATGTCAGAATTAAGATGCACGATGGCTTCGTTCGGACGTTGAGTGGTGTTCGACATATCCCAGACTTGAAGAAGAATTTGATTTCCTTGGGCACTTTGCACAAGAATGGTTTTATCCCTAAGGCTGACGAGGATAGGGAAACCATTCGGATTGTTAAAGGAGCATTGACTGTGATGAAAGGCAAGATGACTGCAGGGAATATCTACAGATTGTTAGGGAGTACCATTGCAGGTGGAGTTCACTCTGTTGAGTCCTGTGATGATACGACAAAATTGTGGCATATGCGCCTTGCTCATCTTAGTGAACGTGGTATGGCAGAATTACACAAGAGAAACTTGTTGCATGGTGTCAAAAGCTGTAAGCTCGACTTTTGCAAGTATTGTGTTCTTGGTAAACAGACTAAAGTCCGTTTCAAGACTGCGAAGAACACAACTCAAGGGATTCTTGATTATGTGCATTCTGATGTATGGGGGCCTTCCACGACATCGTCTTTGGGTGGATCTAGGTACTATGTTACTTTTATTGATGATTTTTCACGGAAAGTTTGGGTGTATTTTTTGAAACAGAAATCTGAAGTTTTTGAGAAGTTCAAGCTGTGGAAAGCTGAGGTAGAAAACCAAACAGGACGAAAAATCAAGTGTTTGCGGTCTGACAATGGTACGGAGTACACAGATTCACAGTTCCTACAATTCTGTAAGGAGCATGGGATTCAGAGGCATTTTACAGTGCGCAAGACACCACAATAGAATGGTGTTGCGGAACGAATGAACAAGTTGTTGAATGAAAGAGCCAGATGCTTGCGGTTGAATGCGGGGCTTCCCAAACACTTCTGGGCTGAGGCTGTTAACATGGCGTGTTACCTTATCAACAGATCGCCAAGGGCATCGCTGGCTGGGAAAGTTGCAGAAGAGGTATGGACTGGTCATGATGTTAGTTTTGATAACTTACGGATTTTTGGTTGTCCTGCTTATGTGCATGTACCTGCTGATGAGAGATCCAAACTTGATGCAAAATCGAAGGAGTGCATTTTTCTGGGTTACAAGAAAGGTGTCAAAGGATTCAAGTTCTGGGATCCAGTTGCGAAGAAAGTTGTGATTAGTAGAGATGTCGTTTTTGATGAACAATCCATGTTGCAGCAGAAGCAAGACACGACAGTGGTGGATTTCGAGCAGTTTCCAGTTGAGAAACCAGAAACTTCTCAACCGACTTCTGGTGGTTCCACTACGGATGATTTGCAGGATTATAGTCTCGCCAGAGACAGGGTGAGACGGACGAATATAAAGCCTCCGAACAGATTGGGTTTTGAAGACTTGGTATTTTTTGCACTTATTGTTAGCAGTGATGATCCGGTTACTTTTCATGATGCCGTTACTAGTCAGGAAAACGACAAGTGGATGGCAGCCATGGTTGAGGAGATGGAGTCTTTGAATCACAATCGCACATGGGAGTTAGTTCCCCTTCCTGAGGGTAAGAAGGCGATTGGTTGAAAATGGGTGTATAAGAAGAAACCAGTAGTAACAGAAAAAGAGGGGGAGAAGTTTAAGGCTCGTTTGGTAGCGAAGGGTTTTTCACAGCAGAAAGGAGTTGATTATGATGAAATCTTTTCTCCTGTGGTCAGGCACACTTCAATTCGAGCAGTACTTGCATTGGTGGCTAGTTGGGATTTGCATTTAGAGCAGATGGATGTTAAAACTGCTTTTTTGCATGGTGATTTAGAGGAGCAGGTCTACATGCGGCAACCTGAAGGTTTCACTCAACCTGGAAACGAGCATTTAGTTTGCAGATTGAAGAAATCTTTGTACGGGTTGAAACAGTCTCCGAGACAGTGGTATAAACGGTTTGACTCCTATATGATCAAGATTGGCTACAACCGATGTGAGTATGATTGTTGTGTCTATGTTAAGAGCCTTGATGATGGTTCTTTTATTTTTCTATTACTGTATGTTGATGATATGCTGATTGCTGCGAAGAACATGGATGATGTTATCGGTTTGAAAACTTTATTGAGTCAGGAATTTGATATGAAAGATTTAGGTGCTGCAAAGAAAATTCTTGGAATGGAAATTTGCAGGGATAGAGACTCAAGGAAACTGCGGCTATCTCAACGGGGTTATGTTGAGAAAATGCTAGAAAGGTTTGCGATGAGCAGCGCGAAACCAGTTAGCACTCCATTGGCGAATCACTTTAAGCTCTCATCAGAACAGTGCCCCAAGACAGATAAGGAAGCTGAAGATATGGCAAAGGTTCCGTATTCTAATGCTGTTGGCTGCTTGATGTATGCGATGGTATGTACTCGTCCTGATTTAGCTCATGCTGTTAGTCAAGTTTGTAAGTACATGTCTAAACCTGGTAAGCAACATTGGGAAGCAGTCAAGTGGATCTTTCGGTACTTAAAGGGTACTGTGGGACATGGAATTGTTTTTGGGAGTCAGCGGGATAATCCTTTGGTTGTAGGATATGTGGATTCAGACTATGCAGGTGACTTGGATAATAGAAGATCTACGACAGGGTATGTCTTTACTCTTGGTGGAGGGCCTATTTGTTGGAAGTCTACTGTTCAATCTATTGTGGCTCTATCTACAACTGAAGCTGAGTACATGGCAGCGGCTGAAGCTGCAAAAGAAGCTTTATGGCTTACTGGTTTAGTGAAGGAGTTGGGTGTTCAACAAGGTGGAGTTCAGTTGCTTTGTGATAATCAAAGTGCTATTCACTTGGCTAAGAATCAGGTGTATCGTGCTAGAACTAAACATATTGATGTAAGGTTCCACAAGATCAGAGAGTTGGTTGCATCTGGAGAGGTTTTGTTTCAGAAGGTACATACTGATGAAAATGCCGCTGATATATTCACTAAGCCAGTTACGACAGACAAGTTCAAGCATTGCTTGGACTTGTTGAATGTTTCGAGTTGTTAAAGAATCAAGGTAACCCAACCCACATTGAATTTTCAAAAGGCAGGATATTCGCCAAGGTGGAGATTTGTTAGGTATGGCTCATAAATATACCAGTAAAGAGGACAGGAGATGGAGCGGAGTGAGCGAAGCGAACATCAACTGTCCTTACAAAGAAAGTCTCGTTGTGGGGTTACGAATTATGTGGGTTGGGGGTGTGGGGGCGCAGCCCCCGCGGTACGGTACAGGGTTGATTTTGTAATTATGTACCATGGTTTTCTATTATAAATAGAGATGTAACCTAGACCTAAAATATTATTGAATAAAAACTTCTAGCGCCGCCTAGGCACCGAGGACGTAAGCACATTGCCGAACCTCGTAAAATTCTCGTGTTCTTTTGTTTTCTTTACCCGTTTTCGTCAACACTAAGGTAATGGATGCAAACTTGGTTGATAAGTTGAACCACTATAAATCGATGTGCAATTTTCTATCTTTAAATCTCCTTACTCCCTAAACACAAAACCATACCCGACTCCTCTTGGCGAACACTTTCGGTTGTTGATTCGAGCTTCCGCAAATCCCAACACTTTCCATCGAAGTCCACTCTACAACAAACCACGTGTACTCCAAATGTTTCGCCAAATATACAAAGGTTGACTACCCAGTCGAGCACTAAGAAAATTCCCATGGGATAGTACTTTGCTTTGAAAATTCGACTAATCAAAGAAGCCATATTAGTTAGGAGCTGCCACCCTTGTTTAGCTAGAAGGGCTACATTAAATTTTTTAAGAGCTCAAAATCCAAGCCCTTTAGATTCCTTCAAAGTGCATAAGAATTGCCACGTACACCAATGAATTCGCCACTTTTGTTCTGATTTATGCCACCATAATCTTACCTTTATTCCTTCGAGATCCGAGCATAAGCTTTTAGGTAATAAAAAGACACTCATTGCATACAATGGAATCGCTTGAAGATTCGATTTAATGAACACCTCTTTTCCACCTTGCGATAATGTACACACAAACCAGTTATGGATCCTTGCCAAAAATTTACTTCTTAGTTGGATAAAAGCACATTTCTTATTTCTTCCTACAATCGTTTGCAACCTTAGATATCTTTCTAGATTCGAAATACTTTCAAGTTCTAGTATACGTCGAACATCCACTCTATTTTCATCAAATACATTAGAGCTGAAAAAGAGATCAGACTAATCAAAATTTATCACCTGGATAAAATTAGCCCCATAGATTTGTAATAGATCCTTGAATCTGGTGGCCATTTTAGCCAAAGCTTTCAACTGAAAAACAAATATGCGCTTAATTGGTCACCCTGTCGAAGACCTCATTGAGGAAATAACTTTTGCCCTGTCGCATCATTTACAAAATATTGAATAAGAAACTGTGTGTACACATCTTTTAATCACCTCAATCCAACTGACTTAAAAATCCATTCGCATCATGACAGCCACAAAAAAGCTCCGGGAAGTATTATCTCGCCTCTCCCTTTATACCCATTTCATTATCTATGTGGATGCTATCACTTGTCTTAAAAAATTTGACATGATTTTTTCGCTTGCATTGGAAGAAAAACGATGGAAAAACGTTGTATTATTGTCCCTATTTTTCAACCAGTTTGCTCGGGCTCTTTGTTCCTAGTATAGTTTTGTCTTGTCATACTCTAATTACTTCAACTGAAGTCTAGTATTTACTATCTTACCGAGAGTATCATATGTAGGAGTACACTCCATCAAATAATCTAATCAATTCTGAAGGTCATGTCTTGTGATACGTTTTTTTGCGACAGACTTCTTTAAACCAGTTATCTAACCCATGACAAACCCAGCTGAGTTTTGTTGGCACTGAACCTTCCACTTCTTGCTACAATCGACATACCTTCTTCTTACAAGAATCTTCATGCAACCAGGATACTTCAAATTTAAAGTGTCATCTCCAGTTAACAGTGCCCATAGAATATGTTTCTACCAACAGAGAACAATGGTCTGAGAATGAATGTTGAAGATGCGATAGAATGAAATTAGGAAACATAGTGCCCAGGCCAAATTCATCAAACCTGTATCAAGTCTTTCACGAATATTTGTCTCCGCTCGCCTTGCACGCTCCCAAGTAAACCAAACACCTTCATAATCCGTATCAGACAAGCCCAAATTATCTATAACTCTTCGTAAAGCCTCCATCTGACATTCACTTCAAATTAGACCACCCTCATTTTTAAAAGCGTAAAGAATTTCATTGAAGTCTCCAAGTACTAACCATGGCATATCTGGTTCATAATTTAAACTTTTTAGAAGATTCCAAGATTTCTGCCGAGTGATTCTTTTGGAGCTCCGTAGAAACTTGTGCACTCCATCATATATCATTGTTATCACTTTCAATAAATACATCAATATGACATTGAGAAAAATAACGCAAAATAACTTTGCAAGTAGCTCTCCAGGCCATGCATAAACCACCTCTAGAACTAACTGCATCAACATCAATATCTGCCTAAAAACCCCAACTCTTACGAATACTCTTCATCCTTGAACTTGTAGTTTTGTCTCCATCATGAAACCTACAGTGGGGTTGATGTCTCTCAGTAATTACCGAGGATGATAAACTATTTGAGGTTGCCCCCAACCCCGAACATTCTAGCTCAAGAGTTTCATGGCGACTGACAAACCTGATCTTTTAGGTCAGCCGATACATTCAAATTAACAGTAGTAGATACATTCTCCTTATTATGAGCAAATGTTGATGGAATACTTCGTTATTGTTTCACTCCATCTTGCTTGAAAATTGGCTCATTTTCCTCCATACCCACCATAATCACATTACTAGAAGAATTTTCACCAACAACATCCATAATCATTGACCTTGCTCCAACAGCCAATATGGAACCCCAATGATCGTTTGCCCCTCCCCCTCCTATCAGATTATCATTCCAACCTCCTCTTCTCGTAACCAAGGGCTTAGGGTGAAGTTTCATCATCTCTGTAGAGCTCTTAGAGATGAATCCCACCAAAAATAAAGTTCTTGGTTCACTCATACGATACGCAATGGGTAAAAGCCCTTTCATGTCCCATCTTACCACACAAAAAACAGAAAATCTTCAGTTTCTCGTATTAAAATGTTGCATAAATTTCCCATCCTGAATCACCAACTTCTTCTTCCCCATCTTCAATGGTTTATTAACATCTAGATGAATCTGAAATTTAATATTACCTCTGTACCCAAGAGATAAAACAACAGAATCATATTCTAGGTAAGTCCTCACAAAATTCCCCAACTGTTTTACAACCTGCTCTGATACAAAACCAACCATTAAGTATTCGCTAAAACCCAGAAATCAACCGATTGCATTTTCACTCCCACTACAGTAAAATTGTTCTATAACGGCGTTTTTAGCGGCGTTTTGAGAGTAAACGCACTAACTTTAAACATATAGCGGCGTTTACATCACAAACGCCGCAAAATTGTAACTTTAGCGGCGTTTTTATACAAACGCCTCAGTAGGGTTCATCTATAGTGGCGTTGTTTTAACAAACGCCGCAACATAGTAGTACTTTAGCGGCGTTTTTACACAAACGACGCAATAGGGTTCATCTATAGTGGCGTTTTATCAACAAACGCCGCAACACAGTATTACTTTAATGGCGTTTTTATAAAAACGCCGCAATAGATTCCATCTTTAGTGGCATTTTTTAATAAACGTCGTAATAAAGTAGTACTTTAGCGGCGTTTTCAAAGATAAACGCCGTAACAGAGTTTTACTTTAGCGGCGTTTTTATAAAAATGATGTAATATATTCCATCTTTAGTGGTGTTTTTAATAAACGCCGCAATAGAGTAGTAGTTTAGCAGCGTTTTCAAAGACAAACATCGCAATAGGAAAATTTAAAAGTTTTATTCCGAAAAGGAGATTTAAGTAGGAGCCAACATTCCCTACTTTCCCATTTATTTTTATTTCCCTTGTCGCATACATGTTACCAGAGTGCTTCAGCCCCTTTTTTTTTGTTCTACGATGAGGTAGAAGAAAAGCAACCCCACGATCACCGTAAATCGACGCCGATGACGAGGTAACCTCCAAAACTCTCCCTTTTTAACGCAACATAACCCCTAAACCTAGAAGCTCATATACAACCTTTACATCTAAAGGGTTTTTTTTTTAAAGAAAATGCCTTCAAATCTCAAGGCTTTGGCTTCGGTCCAAGCGGAACGATGGTGGCTTCGACGAAAGGTAGGTTCTTTTTAGGTTTTCTCCCTGATTCGTTTCTAGAACTGAATGCTCCTTTTCGAACTGATCTCCCTGCTTAAATCTCTCTGCTTAAAATTTTAAAATTTTAAGATCACTGTCTTGGATGTTCACTTCTTTGTTTTGTTTCTCATTAAATTTAAAATTTTATGAGTTTGCTTAAAACTCTTCAAAGGTGATCTTGCTTCGATACCCGTTTCCCAACTGTAAGCTTATAACTTTTTCTTATTTTTTCCTTTTACTTTTATTTGAATTTGTTTCCCCCTTTTCAATCAGATGTTAGTTTAAATTGGGTGTTTGATTTTTGGTTGATTTGATGGAAAATGAAATCTGGGTTAATTATAGCTTTTGATTATGTGCTTTCTTTTGTTGCTGCGATTCCGATTTATAAAGTAGTTTTCCTGACATGGGTCATCATTAATTTTCCATGTATTAGTTGATTATGTGTTTAATGTTTAGGGTTTTTGGTTATTTAGTTTATGATTGCTTCAATTATATGGAATTTCGTGGACTGTGATGTTGGATTTGTGCTTATCAAAGTTCTTTTAGGGAGGAATGTCATGTTGGTTTGATTTGTTGAAACCGAGTACTATTGAAATGGAATCCATCCACGACAGTGATCAGCTTGATCAGATCCTGGCTGCTGCTCAACAGCTTTCCCAACCTGTTCTTATTGACTGGTTCATTCTATCTTCTTCTAACTCTTTCGTTGACTGGTTTTTTCCAAAGTGAAAATGATGGGTTTTGTTTAATTGTTGATAGGATAGCTGCTTGGTGCCGGAAATGCATCTATTTAAAGCCAAAGTTGGAGAAATTGGCAGCTGAATTCCATACCAAGTATATATATTTCCCCTCCTTTCTCTTCATCAATATGCTTAAATTCTAATACAATATTTCTTTTACTTTCTTTGGCTTTAATAAAAGGTTACCCATTAATAGATTTGGCATGAAAGTGGAAATAAAAAAATATAAAGAAGTAAATGCGAGAAGGGGAAAAGATAGTATAGATAGATGGATGGATGGATCATGCTACATTTTTAAATTTCCAATCGGCTCCCATATGTACAAAAAAGATTTATATTCACCACTCTAATCTTTGCTTGGGATATAAAAACAAAGGACATTAGATTCTAAGTTGCTTGATATTTGTTTTGTTTGGCTTTAATTTATTTTCCACTACTATTTGATCTTTTCTTCTTTTATGGTAATCGGATGTAATGAAGGTTTTTTCATTCAAAGGCATGTGCTAATTTGCTATATTATTGAAAGCCTTGCAAAATGCTTTTTTCTGAACATAGCTGCTTTCTGGTTTGCAGAATGTTATTGACTTTCAGTGAGCAAACAAAAGGTAAAGAATTCCCAAAGAATGCATCAGATCAGGAAATGCTTGAGATTGTTATGTCAAGGTGCAACTTTCTTTCTAATATTAATGTAATTCTAATCATGTTTGCACTTAATGACTTATGATGCACGGCTTATGGGTGAAATTTGAACCTGTTCTTGTGTTTGGTATTTTACATGTATAAAAGCTTTAAGTTCAAAAATTGCTCGACCTAAATGATAAGTAATACCAGTAAATGTTATAAATGCCAATACATCTGAAATAGTCTTGCATTCTCAATTTTCATGTTGTCCTGTTCATACTTTGACATGATTCCAGAATAAATATGTTCCTTTTTTCAAGTTCATACTTCAACATAATTCCCGAATAAATATGTTCCTTTGATTGCTAATATGATATATTGCTTTAACTGAACTCCCATGCAGTGGTTTTTATTTCTTAGTGTGGAAAATTTCTTCTTCGAGTGAAACTCTAATTCATTGGGATTAATAATATAGATATGAAAAGGAACTTATCAACCCTATCCAGAATCTTCTCCATGGAGAGCTCACTCGTGCTCTGCTCATCCAGGTAATGCACGTTATTTTTACCTTGCAATTACCACATTTTATTCTGGTAGCATAGTCTCATGCCTTTTCCTTTGCAGGTTCAAAAATTGAAACTGGATATTGAGAAGTGAGTTCAACACCAGCGTTTGCTCTGTCTCTTAGTCTGATTGTAGCCGTGCGTGCATGGTTTAGACAGGTCTGAACACTTTTAAAACTATACGACATGTTATTAATTTTTTTAAGTAAATTCCATTTGTTGATCACTATAAGAAGGGACAAGATACTAGGTTAGTGATGCCACTGTTTAGATGGTTATACAAATTTATGTTGCCACACTATCTATTCAACCTTGAACTTCCAGCTTACGTGTTCCTTTCTGTCTCTTGATCTTTTAGTGGTCATGCGCTATGGCTTAGGCAGGTCTGCACACTTTAAAGCTATACAATATATTATCTAATTAATTTTCTCAAGTAAATACCATTTAGGAGGGGACAAGATGCTAGGTTAGTGATGATACTGTTCAGATGGATATTCAAATTTATAGTGCCGCTCTATCTTTTCAACCTTAGCTCATGCTACATTTTTAAATTAACAAGCCTTGTGAAGAGCATAGTATCGTATTATGTGTCTTTGGATCTTGTTTTTTGTTACCCTTATTGTTGTGTATTTTCAATGTATTGTGCATTGTTCTAACAAAAACATCCAACTAAACTGCAGAAAGCATTGTGTACAGAGCTACAATGTATTTGAATATATGAGGGACATTGTTAGTCGGGTTCCTGATTATGGTCATGGCCATTCTGAGGCTGCTGCTACTGATGATATTTTCCCATATCATTCTGCCAGAAAAGCTGCCGGAGATGATGCCAATGCTAGTGATGAAGAATCTAAGAGAAGCATAATGGTAAGATGATTTCTTACTTCAGGCTGCTTAAAACTTTGGGGGCTCGAATGAGTGCAAAGATATTCTTTAAAGCTATGAAAGTTTAGTTTGGTAGAAGTTTCCTTTACTTGGTAGAACTATAAGTAGAATGTCTGCTCAATAAATTCCATTATTTATGTTTCTAGTATATGTAACATATATGTATACATTTGTATGTATTTTTGTTATATTAATGTTTTCCACCCTTTTAATTTCAAGTGACTTGTTTTTATTTAATATATGCAATATATGCTTTGATTTGTAGAATTGATTATTATTGTGGGTGTAAAGAATGTCTTTAATGGAATTTTATGCAACTCATGTAGCTACTCCTAATAGCGTCATTTGCGGCATTTTTAGATGAAAATGCCACTAATATTGGGCTTATTTGCGGCGTTTTTAATTACAAATGCACTAAATACACAGTTAATAGCGGTGTTTATTTATAAACGCCGCTAAATACACAGTCAATAGAGGCATTTTCAAAGACAAACGCCGCTAAATACACAGTCAATAACGGCGTTTATAAAGTCAAACGACGCTAAATACACAGTCAATAGCGGCATTTTCAAAGACAAACGCCGCTAAATACACAGTCAATAGCAGCGTTTGTCTTTACAAACGCCGCTATATGTCTCGACCTATTATGACATTTTTTTAAAAACGCCGCTAACAATTGTGGCGCTTGTTATAGCGGCACTTCTTGCGGCGTTTTTGCAAGCGCCGGGAAAGTTTTTAGCAGCACTTATAAACGCCGCTATAGGGTTAAAAAAACGCCGCCAAATGCCTTTTTTGCTGTGTGAATTGAAAAACTAGGGCCATCGGATCCTCCCCTTTTAACCGATGCAAGATTAACATGTGTGAATTGAAAAACTAGGGCCATCATTTTCAATTATGTTGACATCAATTTCATGATACACCGAAACAAATATCGACTTCCCCCAATTTCGTTATTGATATGCCCCTATTAGATGCCAAAATCATTTTCATTGCTTGGAAATCTATATTCCTCGTGGTCAGTAATCGACCCACCAAGCAATTATCAAATAATACAAGAGATTCAATGTTCGTCTAATCAAACGATAAAATTTTCTCCTCTTAATCCCCTAATTTTAAATCCTCCATCTTTCACCAACAAAGCACAAAATAAATAAACTATGTCACACCCCAAATTATGGCTTTTTTTTAATTTTAATTTCAATAACTAAATTGAAATTCGATTAAATTCAGGGATCAAAATGAATTTTATTTAAAATTCAGGTCCAATTTATGAAGCAACCAAAATTGGAGACCTATGACATGATTTTGCCATTTTTTTCATTTTTGAGAGTTTAAAAACACCCTAAAGCAGTAAGTTTTTATTTCTGTAAATTTTTTCTTTCTCTTCCACATTCATTTTTTAGTATTTTCTCTCTCTGAAAACTTCAAACATTGTTTCGTAACCAACTGTAGATCTGTTTGCTACACCGACTTCACCATTGGATTCTCTGCATCATCTCGGGTCCACCGATATTGACCTCGTCGTTAAAGTCGTCGGCGTGTGGAGGGGTGAGCGATAACAAGTTTTTGACATTTTCAAATCGAGCTCTTCGTCATTCACCGTTATGAATCGAACTAGGCAAGTGTCTCAAAATCCCTTAAAATAATGTTTAAAAATTTTCTGTAATTTTTTCGTCGCCAAACATCGTCGTACGCGCCCCCATGCACCGCTATTGCGTGTTTATTGTTGACCGACGTTGACGTTGACTTTGACTGTTGATTTTTTTTCAAAAAACCTCTATTTTGACATTTTTTGACGTCCTGAGTTTGATTTTGTGGTCTATTTCACCAAATTCTAACCCTAAATCCCCTTAAACCAAAAATGTTTTGTATTTTTTTAGCATTTTTACTTATTTATCTAGGATTTGATTATAGAATTGATCTGAATTTATATTTTCATGAAGGTACTCATGAGTCCCATGATCGAGGGTCGACTAGATCCAGTGTTTCCCGCTCAATTGATCACTCCAGTTCATATTCTTTGAGAGCTACTCGTAGGTTTCTATAAATAGTTGAATTAAAGCTTATTACTTATTTTATTAGGATTATGATTTCTGTTATTTCAACTCGTATGATCTAGCACTGTCGCTGACCGTGATAGGTAGACCCGAGAGTAGGCTACCGTCCCAGACTTCTCATATCACTACATGTGTGTTCCTATTGGTGTTACAATATTGTTTTGAAATATCTATCTGAACAGTTTTAAATTTCTGATTTTATTAAACACTGTGACTGCATGATATCAGATTATTGTATTCTTCTGACATGATCTTTGCTTATCGTATTTCTGCATCTAATTCTAAAATATGGCATGTTTTAATACTTTAATAAATTAAACTACTATTTTCACTCAAATACATGCACATTTACTATTATTGGGGGAGGTATGATTGGAGGAGGTATCTCATGCTTAGTCTGTGACTTGTAAGACCTTACTGCAGACTCCTCTATTTTATGCACATGGTAAGTCCTTACCGTAGGCCCTTATACTATTAGTAGAAGGTCCTTACGGGTGTACATGTAAGTGTATGGTTTAGGGGAACCTACACATTCTGGTGTTCGGATGAGGGTAGTGTTCATTCTTCAGTTCTTTTAACTTTTCAGATACTACTCGATAGTAGGCTAACAAATTTGGCATCATGAGGATCGCATATTTTTTGTTTTGTATCACTGTATATTTCTATACACCTTTTTTGTTATATGTTGGTGACACTTGTTTTACTATCGCTTACGTATCGATATTACTGATATTTTGTATCCCGACGTCATTATCTCTATATATTTACCGCATGAACTTTTATATATGATTATTATTTTCATTATTTTACCTTTACTTAGTTCTTATTCACTAAAATGAATTTGGATTGCATTTTAAATATGAAAAGAACTACAAAATACGACATGTGATCGTCTAAATTCGATCGTAACTCCCAGGCCGATCAAACTCCCAAGGAATTCAAACCCCCAAAAACCTAAAAGATGGGTAAAAGACCTAAAGATGGGTAGAGAGAAAACCCTAAAGATTACTTTATTCGTTGAAATATGTTAAGTTTGTTTTAGTGAAATAAATTTGTGTTTAATATAGATATTTTTTCATTTGAGTTTTGGGTCTTAAAAGTTTAATGAGTCTAGTGTGGTTAAAAATAATCAAGTCTTAATTCTTAGAGAGTCTAACTTAAAACATATGTAATATGTATTTAATATTTTTGGTTTTTAATTAAATTAATTAATTGATTTTAAATCGAATTAGCATAATCAAATTTTAAAAGATTGATTAATAATTAATCTATCCAACATCTAATTGTCTGATCGATTAATAAAATTAAATATTAATTTAATTGATTAATTTGATTAAAACCCAACAATAAACACACATGGTGATTTGTGTTTTAGGAACCCTAAAAAATCAGATAATCCAAAGAAATGCAGAGAAGCGATCAAACATCAGCTCACCATGGCTGCCGAGGTGATGCTAATGAACGAGATTGAGGCGACGGCTGCACAAATGGGCATCGATATGAACATAGATTTCAGCTCCATCCAACTTCCTCCTGGTGAAAACTTTGGCATCATCAGGTGCCGCACCTAATTTCTTTCTAAATGCTTTACACTGAATTTGTGTGTGTTTTTATTTTATCTTATTTTTCTAACGTTCGCTTTGGACAGTGACGACGATGATGTTTACCATGATGAGCAATTAGAGTTAGATTCCGGATTTGGAAACGTCATTGTTGTCGATAATCTTCCTGTTGTTCCTTGTGAAAAGTTTGAGAATCTCGAAGGTGTTCTTCGAAAAATCTATAGTCGGATCGGGGTGATTAAGGAAGATGGTCTCTGGATGCCCGTAGATCCTGAGACGAAGAAAACCCTAGGTTACTGCTTTATAGAGTATAATACTCCTCAGGTTCGTTGTTTATTGCTTTGACTATTTTATGGCTTTATCTTTTGAAATCTGAGTTGTTTATCCTTTGTTCGTTATGGATTTAGGAAGCTGAGCTTGCTAGGGAGAAGACTCATGGGTACAAGTTGGATAGAGCCCATATTTTTGTTGTGAACATGTTCGATGATTTTGACAAGTACATGAAGGTTCCTGATGAATGGGCTCCACCCGAGATTAAACCCTACACACCAGGGGTAATATTCATATATATTATTAAATATTGTTTCTCTCCATTGTTTTAGTTGTTAATGCATTTAATTTATGCGTTCTTCACAATTGCTATAAACCCCCGATGGGAGTACAATTGGTTATTTGTGTTGTTCTCATATATACACTATTTTTTGGCTCAAACATTGATGACAAGCTGCTTATAATGCATGGTTATGGAGTTCGTATAAAAGGTTTTATACTTTATTTAAGCTTTTTGAATATGTAAAAGGCATTTCTCCTTTGACTGAGACCAGGGTTAGTGCTTAGTATTTAAATTTTTTTGTATATCAATTTACTTGCATTAAGATTGTAGAGAAGTTGATCACAGGTTCTTCCTTGAGTAATATTATGTAGATTTTGTTGCTATTAGACTTGTTTCTAAGGAATATTTGAATTTCCTATCACAGAGAAAACCTCAAATCTCAACTCTTCTTATGACACAAACACCGCTTTTCTATCCGTTGCTTCCTAGTGCTTTGTCTTTATTACATAAATACTTTGTTGTCTTTGCAGGAAAATCTTCAAAAATGGCTTGCTGATGAGAAGGCACGAGATCAATTTGTGATTCGTTCTGGCACAGATACTGAGGTTTTATGGAATGATGCAAGGCAGTCTAAAACTGAGCTTGTATACAAACGAACTGTAAGAGGTTTGCACTTCGTAAAACACTTCCTTTATATCTATCTGTTTTTATGCATGTTGGCTAGTTATTCATGCTGGTGTCTTTGACTGAGTGATATTGATAGATTTAGTTTAAGCAATTGCTTTTGTTGTATACATATGCTGGTTGTTGTTGTCATTATTCTATTGTTAATGCACTATATATAACGTTCTTAACTGGTTTTGTTTACAGTATTGGACTGAGAGCTTTGTTCAGTGGTATCCCATGGGTACATACTTGGCAACAGTTCACAGGCAAGGAGCAGCAGTTTGGGGAGGTTCCAATACCTTCAACCGTCTAATGCGTTATGCCCATCTGCTTAACTTCAACTCTTTTCGTTTAAATTAAGGAAGCTAATTAGATCCTTTACCAGTTTTTTTTCTTATCTAATATAAACTTCGGTAATGAAACAAATGGGTAAATGGAAAACAACTACGTCCTAAAGACATGAGAAAAAAATCATAAACTGAATCTAACAGAAGTCTGAGAGGTTCGGAAACTTCATCGATGTAGTGGTGGGGATTAAAACAGAAAGAGTATATAGAAAACCATAAATAATATAAACAAAAGAAGCACCCGGTAAATTGTGTCACATAAGTAAAAATAGGCAGGACTGCTGGAGGTGTTTTGAGCGAGAAGACACTAAGAAAGTTGTTGTCTTCGTGAAGGCGTATAGAAGATATGGGGTCTTTCTCATGCTTCCATGATCGATGCACGTCTATATTTTCCCCAACCATGTAGAAGACACCCATGACTTCATGTGTCTTTCCCGGAACATGCAGAAGATGCTCACCATTTCATGCGTCTTCATCGTGCTATTGTTGAAGTCATCCTATTTGGGAGAATAACCTCATGGGTGTAATATATTGGAAAAAGAAATCCACTGCCCTACTTAGTTGATTTTGTTAATAAAATGCATCCCTGTTTTTTTTTTAATAAATTTTAATTAAAATGTGTTATTTCGACAAGTAAAGAAAAAATTGATATATTTAAGTAAAAAAAAATGGAAGAAGGAAAAACCTCCAATGCCTCAACTGAGGAGGGAAAAGAAACGGTTTACCATTTCCTCGAAAAGCTTCTTTGCAAGAAAATCTCCCAAAACCAGAGATGAGTACCGCAGCCGATACCTGCAATTGGCTGAAACTGCCGTTGAACGTAACGGCCTCGATTCTCTCTCGGATAGGTGCAGTTGAGATCCTTAACGCCGCCCAAAAAGTGTGCTTTCAGTGGCGAAACATCTGCAAAGACCCATCAATGTGGAGATCCATTGACATGCGCAACTCGGGTGATTTATGGGACATGGACGACGACCTCGAGAAGATGTGCCTCCACGCTGTCGATCGCAGCTGCGGCCACTTGCTTGATATCAATGTTGAATATTTTTGTACCGATGAGCTTCTATCTTGTATCTCTGAAAGGTAAAGTTTCAGCCATTTCCCCCTTCTATTTTATAACTTCTAATTGTTTTTCAGGTTATTACTGATTATCAATTATCGGTGTTCGTTCTTTAATCTTAATGGATTGTTTTATAATTGTATAGGTTTGGTTTATTAATAGTCAAATTCTGAGCATTTCTTAGTTCTTCGGTTTCTTACTTCAAGCTTTAGTTTCTTACTTTAATAGTCAATTTCAGGGTACCTAGTCCAACACTCCAACTTATGTACATTTTTCAATTAAAATGATCACTTAAAGCATGAACATTCAATAGAAAGATGGTTGTATGTTTGCATTAATAATTTCATTCACCACTTATTTTTATTATGTTACAGTACCGAAATGGTTACTCGTTTGTTCGCGACTGCTGTTGTCTTTCATTGCTCTTATCTTTTTTGAAGTGATGATGCTTTTCACAGGTCCGTTCATCTTGAGCGTCTCTGACTAGTGTCGTGCCATAACATTTCGGATGAAGGGTAAAGCAAAGCAGCTTTAAAGCTTCCATTTCTGGAAGAGCTTGAAATTTCATACTGCTGCATTTAGAAAGATGCTCTGAAAACTATTGGCCGCAGTTGCCCTCTCTTGAAAACATTCAAATTCAATCTTCTGGGATGCAGACGCTTCCACTCAGAGTCTGATGACAAGGCACTAGCTATCGCACAAACTATGCCTGAATTACGCCATCTCCAACTTTTGGGAACAAGTTAATGAATGCAGGCTTGCAGGCCATTCTCAATGGTTGTCTGCACCTTGAATATCTCGACTTGAGGCAATGTTTCAATGTTATTCTGGGAGGGAACTTGGAGAAAAGTTGTGTCGAACGCATAAAAAACTTGTGGTGCCATATGATTCAATTCATTTTTACGAGTTTGATGTAGAAATTTATGATACTGGGTTGTTAGATGACGATTATCCATCTGGAATTTCAGACATCGACTTCATGTCCGATGACTATGATAGCTATTTTGTGTTCTTAGTTGGTAGTGACTTCTCGGATTATGATGAATACTGATGCCATGCAGTAGGGGGCTACTTTCCAGTGTCCAGAGGAAATCAGGTTATAAAATTGGACTGCCTTATCCCCTATGTGTTTGCACATTTTCTTTGTCAGTGTTTATTACTCATTTTTGTAGTTTTATCCTTAAAATATTTTTTCGTTTTTTAAAAAGGTTCTAGGATTTTCGTAGCCGTATTCGTGATCGATATAGTTAAACTTCAGTCTGTGTTGGTGTAGTGATGATTAATTTTGGGTGTTGTCGGTAAATAGCGTGAAGATACAATTGAGCTGCTGCATATTCAACGAGTATTGTTGCGGTTCATCGGGTTTCTCCGAGGTCGTCAAACGATGTTCTTTTGTTGCATTGCAGGTCGAGTTGTATTCATGTTGTCGTCATCGACGGTGTTGGTGATTCCTGGAGAATACATATCTTTTGATGGATCTTGGCTGTACTCTTTGTTTTTGCAAATTCTTCTATGTGCAAATATTATTACGAATGATACGATATAGAAATACAAGTTTATCAAGTTTTGTATAGTTGCTTTACTGCCCACGAGAAATGACAGCCATTTTGGTTTGGATTTCATACTATAAGAGTGTCAACAATACCTCACTTGCTTCAAGGTTATTGCATTCCTCGTCATTCTAGACATTGAGCCCTGTAACTTTTAACCATGATCATCACTTAATTACTTCAATCCTAGGGTATTTCTTCTAACTTTTGTTGGAAAAATTTACTCTTGTAAAACAAGACGTTAGCACTAATCGAAAAATATTAAATAAAATATTTAAACAAAGAACCGATTAACCGTGTCGTAGTATTAACCATTATGATGTATTAACCATTGTTTTCTCTTGAAGTGCAAATGAAATGGAAAATTAAACCTCCATTTATAGGCTTAACATAGGGGGTAAAATGGTAAAAGATCCAATAACAGTTACAAAATAATTAATTGTCATAAACATTATTCTAATGGCCATAAACTATATTAAATATTTTGTAACGACTACAAATGGTAAATTTACTTCGATAAATAATATTTTACCGAGAGGATCTTATTTAAAAAGAAACACATATGAACTGAATCGAACAACGTCTAACAGTTTATATCCAATTTGAAATTCTTTGTATAACCAACATTCCCTCACTAATACAAAACAATTCTTTTGTCAAAACACAAGAAGAACAATATCGAGATTAGTTGCTTAAGCACTAGTGAACATATCTGAAACTATTACATAGAGATGATGAGTAATTCTTCTCTTAGATAAGTGAATGAATGTTGAACTTTCTAATATAAGGGTAAACTCATAACACACAACTAACCCCTTCATTCACCAAAGTCATCGATGTGTCTACAAAATATGTATACGAATGTATATATAGCCATCTCTCCTCAGGATTCTAGTAAGTATACTAGAAAAATGACCCAACTTTTTTCATAGAAGGTGGCTAATCCTTCTCACTTACATAGGTTATTTCATCAGGTCTATCTCAACATAAACCACTCGAAACCAGACTATGAAATAATTAAGAGCTTTTATAACAGCTCAACCTCACAATAGGAATGGTGAAATTTTTCCAAGTTCATTTATAAATGAACTACTCAAACTATGAGATAAGAAATCATTAAAAATAAATATTCAACTTCATTTCGATGAATTCAACATGTCCTTCACATTAGGAACTCTCAAACTTTCGAGTTTGAATTCATTAATAGTTTTAATAAAACTCATACTTTTTAGATGTAAGTTCATCTAGTCCTCCACGATTAGGACTACCCACTTAACATTGGGTAATGAAATTATTAAGAATATATATTCAACAAAAAAATGGATAAATTCATCAATTCTTTCTCACTATGACCCCCCAAAGTCTAGGCTATGAATTTGTTAAGAGAAATTAAGCTCATCCTTTGCAATATACATTATTCTTCGTAGAGATATGGAAATAAAAATTTACACTATGAGTCTTTCCATGACTTCGTTTGACTACATTGAACTTAGATAACTAAGTTGTGTATCTACTATGAATTTCTCAACCAATGAGATTTAGACCCATCCCCTCGACGAATCAAGAACCAACTTTCGACTTTAACCTTTGGTAAGCAAATCAACTAGGTTCCTCTCTAACTTTGATCATCATTTAAGACATCCCCGCATTTCTAACATTTTTATAATATAAATAAATTTGTAAGTGTCTTGGATAACATGTAAACAAATTCTCTTAAATATTTACTTATTCATACTTAAGTAAAGTTTGTTATTAGTTTTAACCATAAAATTATACTCTAACAAACTCAAATTTTGTTTACACATTATTATATTCTCAAACGATCATGAAGTTTCTTACCTCATCAATAGTCATTCATGACTTATTTTTTTCATTCAAAAGAATTATTTTATCCTAGTTATTCGTAAGAAGTATTTAGGAATGTTATACAAATATTTATGAGGAGTTTTCAACTTTTCCTAACAACAGGAAAATTTTCTCAAGTATTTCACAAAGATATTTCAACAACTTCTTAGGATAGACAACTCCTCTATTTAAGAGTATACTCAATGCCTACAAATCAGCCTCTTAGTAGCACCAATGTCTATAACTTTTTCATTCATAATATTCAATATATTAGCATTAAAGAAATCATTACATATTTTATTTACTATGGCTAAATTTGGTATTCTACTCTACTAATTTAATATCTACTCTTTTAATTTCTGCACTAAGTTTAAAGAGAGTTTAACTTGTCATAGTATTTTATAAAATTGCAATAGTGAACATGGTAATAAACAGTGCACCATGTAGGTTTCTATGAAAGAGAGGTGGCGCATTATGCACGCTTAAATACTAGATATTCATATAACCAATCCAAGAAATACAATTTCATACTATCACACTACTTTTCAATAAATTATTTATGATTTTTCTCTTTCTTAAGGCTTCTTAAAGAATTATGCTTTATACTTTTACTCACAATAGTATCTTATTAAGCACACACATTTTGGACTCACTACTACTTTAGCCTTAACCTTAGTCTTAGTCCTTATACTAGTGGTTTATCTCAGTCTATAATATATACACTAAGTTTTATAAAGACTAACTTAAAGCGTTCATTTATCCATGTATTTATAAAACATGAATTAATATGCAACAAGTTTAATTAATCTGACCTTGTAGGTAGAATTATAACGCCCAAACAGACTTGTTCATTCTCACCATGCTTGCAACTTCAATCTTTGCATCACATCTTTAATCAGCATGACCCCAAAATCTACTGTGACAGTCACTTCATCTAAACCAATATCTCTTTGAATTTTCTAAATTAAAATGAAGATTATACATGATTAGTCATGAACATAATTTACTAAAAGTGATAAAATTAAAATAATTTACTAATTGTAAAGATTCTTATCTTTAGTAGATTGTGGAAATCAAATATGAATTTAACAATTATTCGGTTTGGAGATTCTCATTTCAACTTCATCAATTTCATACTTCTCTAAAATTACACATGTCATGTGTCTTTACATATTTTTCAAAATAAATTATTAGTACAGTAAAAAAGAATCGACAACTATTTTCACCTTAATTTTCAAGAGCTTTATAATCTTACCCCACATAAAGTAAATGATTTCATATCTCCTCATGAACCAACTATCATACCCCGAGGCATTCGGTATTAACTCACCACATTGTACGATTAATATACCAATAAATATCACTTATTAAAATGGTATTATTAGCCAGTCTACAAAATCATGCCTCCTCTAAAATAAAAAAAAATTGTTTAATTACTTTAAAAAGCTATTAAAAGCTGTAAACCCATTAGACCTTAATAAAGAAGTCATTAAAAACAAAAGCCTTTTTTGCAAATATAATATCAACGTATACTCGTTTAAATGCAAAATAGCTAATCAATCATTATAGTTATACATACATATATATGTATTTGTTCAAAAACAATAAATGTTAATCAAACGTTTAACAGAACAACAACTCAACTATTAAACGCATGCTTCAAGATATAATAATCAGCAATATATATCGACAGCAATAAAACACATTTATTCGGTTTTACTCCTATGAACCCCTCCAATGACAGTGCTATTCTTGGGTGTTCAAATACAGCATTAAAGATGCATTATTATGCATTATAATAATAAACGTATCCATTAATCCGTGCATTAAAAGTCCGCTTTCAAACATTTTAGTGAAAATGTGTTTAACCACATTTCTTAATTTCATGCATTTCTTTATATATAATAACAGAGGAATTTCAATAAGTTTAAACCTATAGTTAGAGAAAGACTATATATATAGCAAACCAAATTTAATAGAATGTATAACTCTATACCTTCGTTTCACCCTTAATAATGAAACATTGGTTAGAAAAAACAAACCCGAACTGCTATACCAAGCGTTATTAATGTTGATCATGTTTGAACAACGGTACGTGAATTCGCTTCTAAATTATTGACAAATTTTGACTGTTGTAAAATGAGAAGTTAGTTCTGACTGAAAAATATTATATAAAATATTTAAACAAAGAACCGATTAACCGTGTCGTGGCATTAACCACTGACTTAAAAGCGAATTTGCCCTGAGATATGTAATCGCTACAATGGACGTATAATCCTCCGAGATTAGCACGACTCTCTAACACCTGAAAGATGTAATGGTCTCTGGTGGTACTGCTCTTCTTCACTCAAGGCAACATTCTATAAGAGTGTTTCCAAAGCAAACAATTGCTTTTGGATGTTTTCTCTTAAAGTTCATATGAAATAAAAATCAAACATCCATTTATAGGTTCAACATAAGGGGGTGTTTGGTTCAAGGATTGTGGGATTCCCATGTTTGGTTGGCCGGGAATCTCATTCCCGGTAATATTTTATTACCAATAGTAGATTTTTTGGGGTTTATTATCGGAAATGTCATTACCTCCATTCCCTTAGGTATTGTAATATTACCGGCATTTTGGACTAAAATGCCCTTAATTTTTTATTTTTTTTTTCAAAAATATCCTTCTTCTGTCATTGAATAATAAAAATTCTACGAAGGTTAAATTACAAATTTATCCTTAAATTATTTTAGATTTACAAAAAAAAGTCTATAATTAAAATTTTATATGAAGTTCAGGGACTAAAAATTTTTTACCCTTTCATTAAACATTTTTTATATTTTTAAATTTTGTAAAAAAAATTATATAAATATTATGAATTTAATTTTTTAAAGAAAATATATAAATATTTTACAATTTGTAATATTATACAAATATATAATAAGGACAATTTGGTCAAATATACATTCCAAAAATCTTTTATTTCTTTAACCAAACACGTTAATCTTACATTCCTGCTAAACCAACCAAACACAAAATACAACATTCCCAGTAATCCTATTCCCTGGTAATCTTTTAGTCCCACTGGTAATCTTACATTCCGTGAACCAAACGCACCCTAAGAGTAAAATGGTAAAAGATTCAATAACAGATATAAAATAATTAATTGTCATAAGCGTTATTCTAATGACCATAAACTATATTAAATATTTTATAATGACTATAAACAGTAAAATTTCTCGGATAAATAATATTTTATCGAAAAAATATGATTTAAAAAGAAACATATATGAAATCTAATAACGCCAAGCAATTTATATCCAATATAAAATCCTTTGTATTACCAATAACTTTTAGATAGGACTGCGTAAATATGAAATACGATGAGAAATGATGTTTGGGTTGGGAGGCGAGGCGAGGCGAGCTAGGAGTCCCATCGACCAAACCTCTGCCCTAACTGTTGAAACAATTGAACCACACAACCTCGGCTCACATCACATCACATGTCATGCATGCACTGTTCGATTTGGCCATGTTGGCTACGGGTGTGCAAACCCGAAAATCTGGGTCAGTGATTTTTCGGCTAGGGTTCTAACCCGGATGTCTCGGGTATCCAGTTTTCGAATATCCGGATTTTGCGAGTACCCAAATACTTGGATTTTGCGGGTACCCGTATGTCGGGTACCCGAATACCTGGATTGTTTTTCTTCAAATTATTAAATAAAAAAACATACAAATTTAAATGTTCGAAACTTCGAATTACACATTCCAACATCGAAACACGAAATTTAAAATTTCGAAATACAAACATTTAACCTAAACACATACACTGAGTACAAACGTGGTGCAAAATCCATGGTGACAGCACACACTTTCACATGATCATTCCTTCTGCCTTTTTCAAATCCTTTTCTTTGATCTTAGTTTCTATTCCCAGTTTAACTAAACCCAGTTTTACATTTGCTGCTTTTTCCAGTGATTGGTTAGAATTTTGTACAGAGAGGGATGATGATGATGATGCCTTGGAGAAGAAGCTCAATGACGAGTGATGACAATTACTAAGTAGCTACCCAGCTAGCTCTTAACTATAGGGAGATGTTGTTGGTAAGGATGTAATTGTAGAGTTTAACAGAAATTTATAGTCATAAACTCATTTTAGTTTACCATTTTTATCTTCACTTTTTTTGTGTTTGCTTCTTCATGCACCTTAGTTGATATCAATGGTGATTTTAACTTCCAATTTTCAAGTTGTTGCAGAGATAAAAATGACAAATGATCTGGGAATAGCCTTTTACATCACCATTTGCTGCACAGTCTTCATCATATCGAAGATCGTTCTTATGATCCTTCTTTACAAGCGATGGAAAAGAAAGGACGCCATTTATGAGCAAGGCTTCTCAAGTGGGAAGATGGTGATGTTCATTTCAGATCCCCATTGTTGCAGTCACTAACATCTGATGTGTTCTTAAAGAGCACATTGAAATTAACCAACAACGACATCATCGGCGCCGGTGGGTACGGAACCGTTTACAGGTTAATGATAAACGAAACCATGGCCTTCGCTGTCAAAAGGCTTAACAGAGGAACTGCAGATCGTTGTCAAAACATGCGTCTGTTTTGAAACTTAACCGGGTACTCGGGTACCCGGAAAATTCATTTTTTTGACCCGGGCCCGACCCGGAAAGTGTCGGGCCGGATACCCGACCCGGCCGAGTATTTTTTTAAATAAAATTACCCGGTTTTTTATAATCTTGGTCGACGAGTCGAGTCAACCGGATCGAATAATTTTGCACAACCCTAATGTTGGCTTTTCTAATATACATCACACCTCATGCTTCTTGTTACTTTCTTCTAATTAATTACAAAACTATATATTTTACAACCCATATGTTTATCAATAACACGTGGAATGGTGGATGGGTTGTCGACATGGGAAGGACAGAAAAAGCGACCAGATATCTTCAGCACGTAGGAGCAGTGTTATTTTCAAAATCAATAATCTCAAGATAATTAGACTTCTTTAATGCGAAGGAACAATGTTGATTCCGTAGGCAAAATTATCCAAATACGACTAGAGGTCCTCAATACGAAAGAACAATATCATCCAGAGACTAGACCTCCTCAACACGAATGAGCAATGTAATCATTAGATTTGACATCGAGCAAATCACCCAAGCGACCAGATCTCTTCATCACGTAGGAGCAGTGTCGTTTCCAAAATTAAATTATCTTCAGGTAATCAGACTTTCTCAACGTGAAGGAAGAATGTTGTCTTCAGATGTAGTTTTTCAATATGAGTTATCCTCGACGCGAATGAACAATATCGTCAACAAACCCAACATTCTCAAATAAAATGTCAAATCATCAAACAACTATTAGACTTCCTTAACGTGAATGAACAAATCGCTTGTATCTTTAGAGATTGCTTCTCTTCAAGCAAAATTTAATATTGCTTATCACAATTTCCCTTGAAACACTCCTTGAAACACAAATTTTACTTCACTCGTAATTTTCTCTCAAAAGTAAATTTTTTATCTCACATGAAATAATTTTTTTGAAAACTAATTTTGTCTCACTTGAGATAGTTTCATTTGTAACCCAAATCATCGACATTGTTTCTCTTGAAACAAATTATGTCTTGCTTAAAAAAATTTCTCTTGAAAATGCAACTTCTTACATTATAAATTTCAACCTTTTTTTGAAATTATTTCCCTTGAAACATAACTTTGAAAAATCTCTCTTAAGTAGTGTTTTGAAAATCGGACCGGATCGGTCGGTTCAATCGGAAGCCGTTACCGGTCGAAACCGCTAAACCATTCAAACCGAACCGGCTGAAAACCGAAAAAAGGGAAAAAACCGCCAATTTTGTTTTAAAAAAATTAAACCAAACGACGTCGTTTGTTAAACGAGCCAAGTCGAACTCGAGTATTGTTGAGCTCGACTCGAACTTGAAAACTTTAAAAGTAAGCTCAACTCTACTCAGACTCATAAGCTAAAAATTATTAAGTTAAACTCGAACTCGGAATATAATATTGAAACTTGAACTCGAAAAGGCTTGAACTCAAAAAAAATTTAGAAGCTCGATTGAAGCCTAAAATTCGAGCTTGATTGAAGTGAAAGAATAGTTCACTCAATGCTCACCAAAAAGCTCTATGATTTTGAATGCCAAATTACTTCTATTATTTATAAAAGTTAGTTGGGATGATCTTTTATGTTTCTTAGCCATGTGAGATTGTTTTAAAAAAAATTAAACCAAACAATATCATTTTGTTATGATTTTTTTAGTCCCAAATTTATTTTTTAATTATAGTTATATAATTATATTTATTATTTAATATGTTTTACCTTAAATATCATGTTATAGTTAATTTGAATCATTTTGTTTCACTTGATTTTTATGGTTTTTAACTTATATATGTTATGACTTGCTTTAAATATGAATTATGATATAAAAAATTATGACGTCGTCCGGTTCTTTCAACCGATCGAACCGGTTCGACCGGTTGAACCAATGAACCGATAGCATGACCGATTCCCTAACCGATCCGATTCTAAAAACCATGCTCTTAAGATAATAATCATTTTCAATTTCGCTTGAGACAACATTGAATTTCAAAGCAAAATATGCGACCGAACGAAAATTATTGCCTTGTTGTCTTTATCCTATTTGTGTCTTCACACCATCGGAAAAAAGAGAAACAACTGTAGCAACCAATTTTATTCCGATCTATATTTTTATTATTATTGTTATTATTATTATGACACACTCAGTTCCATTTGCCTTTGTTTCCTGTCTTCTTCCCAAAGTTAACCAAAGAAAGTCCTAAAGGCTTCATATTTTTTTAAAAATTCAATTTTCAAAGTTCATTGCTTTCACCCATCTTTGACCGGTTCGGATTCTCAAGTGAGGGTGAGAAAACATAAAATGTTGGAATACAAACGTAACTCGGAAAGTGAGCGAGTTCAATGAGTAGTGAAAGGTGTAGCAACTTTAGTCATCTCTCTTTTGAGCTTCTCCCAACATCCAAGTCCTATCTTTCTCTCAAACCCCACCGATCTTCCGACTTCGCTTACTGCACTATCCGATCCGTTGTCAACTCCGCCGGAAAAACCGGCCTCAGTTTCCGTGATTTCCGACTGCTACGCAACATAGGTTCCGGCGACATTGGGACTGTCTACCTCTGTCGGCTGGCTAACGTGGATGAAAACTGTTTTTATGCGATGAAGGTGGTGGATAAGGAAGCGTTGGCGATGAAGAAAAAAGTGCAACGTGCTGAGATGGAGAAGAAGATCTTGAAGATGCTGGATCATCCATTTTTGCCTACTTTGTACGCTGAATTTGAAGCTTCTAATTTCTCATGTATAGTTATGGAGTATTGTTCAGGAGGTGATTTGCATTCTCTTAGACACAAACAACCTCGAAAATGCTTCTCTTTGAACTCCGCAAGGTACACTTTTTTCTCATCTTCTTCCATAAACAGGTTTTTGAAGCTCTAACGAGTAACTACATTGACTTTACCCTGATATTAGTTTCATGCTTTAATCTGGGCAGCTTTTTTTCATTAATTTCCATGCAGGCAACATTAAAAGAGTTGGCTTTGTCATTGATTTCCTTTCCCCGTGCTTGGTAGTTGAGAAAATTTAAGTTAATAATAATGTTTTTGACAGGTTTTATGCAGCTGAGGTTCTGGTAGCTCTTGAGTACCTTCACATGCTGGGTATTATTTACAGAGACCTAAAACCGGAAAACGTTTTAGTACGATCAGACGGTCACATCATGCTCTCGGATTTCGACCTTTCACTTTGCTCCGACGCTATCCCAGCCGTTGAATCACCGTCGTCTTCTCCGGACCCAATGCCGCCACGGAATCAGTCCGGCAACTGTCCCCAGCTAACCCGACTCTCCTGTCTCTTCCGTAGGATCCTGCGGTCGAAGAAGATCGAAACGCTCGCACCACCAAGCAAGCTGTTCTTCGTGGCGGAGCCTGTCGCTGCCCGATCGGAATCCTTCGTTGGGACCCACGAGTATGTCTCACCGGAGGTCGCCTCCGGTGGGTCTCACGGCAATGCGGTTGACTGGTGGGCTTTCGGTGTCTTCGTATACGAGATGATCTACGGGCTTACGCCTTTTGCGGCTCCATCGAACGAGCTTACGCTGCGGAACATCGTCGAAAGGCCTCTCGCTTTTCCAACCCAATCGCCTTCCTCCCTCCTTGAACACCACGCGCGTGACCTCATTTCCGCCTTGTTGAACAAGGACTCCAACGCTCGCTTGGGATCCAAACGCGGTGCTGCCGATATCAAAACGCACCCTTTCTTTAAATCGCTGAATTTCCCACTCATTCGGTCGGTGGCGCCGCCGGAGATACCGAGGATAAGGCGGCAATCGACATCGACGTGTAACCAGACAAATAGCGAGGAACAATCGACCGCGTTTGATTACTTCTTCTGAGAAAGCTCATCTGCAACGGCGTTGTTTGCGCCACGTATTCTGTCTGCTGCTGTCATACGTAGTTGCGTAAATATAACCAGAAAAGCAATGAATTACAGTTATTAGGGGTTGAAGAGTCAACTTTTTCCCTTTTATTAATTCAAAGTCTGAGCAAATCCTATATTAATTACTTTGACTTCTTTACTTGGACGACAATAAGATGACCAACAAGTAGTCGTAAAATAAATATTTCTATTACGAACGCATTAGTTCAGTAATATAAACATGTTTTAGGTTCTAGGTTTAAGTTTTATGTACATAGAAATTTTTTGTTGAGGAAATTTGTTCACTAAAATTAAATGTGCGATTTGAGTTAGTTTACGAATTAAGGTAAAACCTTGATTAGTGGTAGAAGGCAAGAGGGGTTAGTGGGGTCATGACCCCCTCAAAATTTGAAAAATTATAATATAATCCTTTAAAATTTTAAAAAAATTTAATTTGGCCCTCTCAAATTTTTTAAAATTTCATATTGAACTTTAACATTTTTTTATTAAACTCCTTCCCATAACTTTTAAAAAATCTCATTAAACCTATCAAAATTTTAAAAATTTTAGTTAGACAATAATATTTTTGGAAAAATGTAAAATAAAATCATAAAAATTTTAATTTAAACCTCTGAATTTTTTAAAATTTTAAATTAACCTTCTCAAACTCTGTCACTAAGTTCTGCTACTAACCTTGATTGTGACACCCTTATACCGATATTGGTGACTCGATTCGATCTAAGGTGTTACATTAGGGCCACCTGAGCGACCCATAATAAAAATCTAGAAAAAATTATTTTTTTGATAAAACATGTAAAATCATAAGACAATTTATAAATAAAATAAAAATTCACGAAGTCATTCATATAATACAATTATAATTAAAATCATACAAGTTTCAGACTCAATATAAAAAGCAAATGTGATCTACATGCCCCTGACTACGCTTGTACCATACTCTGCAAGTCAAGCTAAATGAACTCCCATTACTGAAGTCCATAACTGCACTAGATCGATTCTTTTTACCTGAAATAGTAAGTAAAAGAATGAGCTTTGGGGAGCTCAGTAATACAGAACTACCAGGTGATGATGAAAGACATGCAGATAAATGACAAGCATAAAATTTCCTTATTGATTCACGCATCTACAAGTTTTCTTGATGAGTTGGGGTTCCACTTATATTTCTTCAGGTAACAGATAGGAGGCTTATAGTTCATAGGGAACGTTGAGAGGACTAGGCTCAAGAGATTGAAAATAGACGTCTAGTGTGTTCCCTCAAAACCATAATAAAATGAAATCATAGTTTAAAAATAGTAGTAATTTATTTTAGTAAAACAGATTTTTAAAATGAGAAAATAACCTCAGTGACCGAAAATTCCTTATAATATACGATTTTGACCAACTTTTTTTCGATTTGCCAAAATGACCAACAAAATCGCAATGCGATCTCTAAATCGCAACACGATCTCCAGTATCGCAAATCAGTTTCCAGATTCGCAACGCGATTTTGACTATCGCAATACGAATATGTAAATCGCAACGCGATTCTGACTATCGCAAAGCGATAATACATAATCGCAATGCGATTTTCAAAGCGCCATTAGTATCGCAACGCGTATTTTATTTTCAAATTTCAAGCACGAATATTAATATATCCCGTAATCGCAACTCTTAACCTAAAACCCTAAATCACAACTCAGTCACATCTCCATCTCTCACTCTCTACGACGACATCCGTCCACATCTCCGACGAAATCCGTCCCCATCTCCGGTGAAATCCGTCTATCTCCATCTCTCAGAGCCACCCTCACAATCATTCACGATCAGAAATGGAAAATCAACCAAATCAACCACCGAGGGTTAGTTTTTTTAATTATTTTTATTTTGAAATTTTTGCATTATTATTAGGTTTTTCATATTGAAATTGATGATAAGTTTACTGGTAATTTCAATAATAGATTAACTATTTCACTTAGATTGCTTATTAAATTCATTCGATTGCTGCCAATACTGCTAAATTGTTTAGTCTTTAACCCTGTAAAGTTAGTATTTGTCTGTTTTTTATCTTTTGGTTGAAGTAATGCAATTCATTCAAGTTTCAATTTTAGACAACGACTATTTGAAACCGAGGATCGCAACGCGAAATGAAAATCGCAACGCGATTTTAGTTTCGCATTGCGATTTTCTCATTGCGATTTTCATTTCGCGTTGCGATTATCACGTTGCGATAGTCAAATTCGCGTTGTGATAGTTATTTTCGTGTTGCGATTTTAAGTTTCAGAAACTATTATTCTTCTGCAAATTGAAACTTGAATGAATTGCATTACTTCAACCAAAAAACAAAGACAAATACGAAATTCACAGTGTTGCAAATTTAAGTTTGAAGAATAAACTACTACTACTCTTTATTTTTATTATTGTTTTTGGTATATCTTCACAGTGTAGTTTTTGGTATATCTAACTTGGTATGTTTATTGTTTTTGTAGAACTTTTTTTTCGGCTCAATTGACCTTAAGGAATAAAATAAGCCTAGTCACTACAATTGCGTCGAAGCTTTCACCTGTACAAAGAAAATTGTTAGAGGATACTTGCTTCGGGCCATGGCTGAAAGTACAACATCCGGGTGGAGATGCTATGTTGACCCATTTGTGGCTTCAGACTATGACTAGCGATCTACCCGAGAGTATAAAACGTAGTAATGAAGAGATATGGTTTCATTTTCCACCGGCGTATACGTGTTTTGGGTTGGAGGAGTTTTGCTTAATCACTGGTCTACGCTTCGGACACGATGATGTAGGTCGATACACTAGTCATATTACCCGTCCATCATGGTTATCCCGGGTTTTTCCTGAGCTGTCAATAGAGAAGCCGAATTTACATGTCGACGACTTGACAAGATTATTGAATAAGAAAGATGGTTTTACTCAGATGGATGACGTCGTTGTTGTCCGAGTATGCCTTTTAGTACTTTTGCATTCCGGCTTTTTAGGCAGAGAGGCCAGACAACCTATTCCTAAGGACCTAATATTATTGGTAGAGGACCTAAATGCATGAAACCTGTTTCCGTGGGGTTCGTATCTATGGAAAGCTACCTGGAATAAGTTGTCGTCTGCCTTAGATGACCGCAAAAGTTTGCGTGGTGATGGTTCCAAATACACTTTGTCAGGCTTTATTTGGGCCTTTAAGGTAAGAATTTCTATTTAATGTTTCCAAAATTATAATTAATTATTTAACAATTACTAATGTTTGTGTATTATATTGTTTGTAGATTTAGATAATTGAGGCTTTTCCCGACATGTAGACATATGCATTAAAAACTTCAAATGATATTCCTAGAGCTATTTCCTGGAAGAGGAAACGGCGGCTGTTGATTTGGGAAGAGTTACTACGGTATACGACAATAAATGATGTAAGTTAACACAAATACTACCATATATAAACAAGTTATTACTAGTACACGTTTAACTTTGTTTGAGCTTTTATATTGTTAGGAGGCCAACACTCCATTACAGAGGCTGACACCTACGGAGGCTGAGCTTGCCACTGATTGGTGGCAAGCTAGTAAGCATTTTTTTGATGGCACGGATGATGAGCAGCCTCCACTTTGAGAGCCATCACCTCACCAGAACCATCACCTGATCGACCACACTATAAACCTCTACAACGAGAGCCATCACCTATTCCGTCACATCATCCAGCCTCTTCTCCACCATCACCTCATGATAGGCGATCGACAAAGATGCCACGACATTTATCTCCACATTTATCTCCATGTTCTCCACCTCCACCTCTACGGGATGAGTTAGGGGAGTTACGTGATGAGGTCAATGCCTTGCGTGAGGAGGTCGGTACTTTACGCGATAACAATGGTGCATGGCGTGATGAGGTATCTACTTTACGTGGTGAGGTAGCGGCTCTACGTGAGATGGTAGCATCATTGCAGAATGAGGTTCATACTCTACGCAACGAGGTAAGTTTAAGATTTTTCATATTTAACTTGATTTACTCGTAATTTCACTTAGATTTCGTAGTAAATTCATTCGGTTGCTACCAATACTGCTAAACAATTCTAAAATAACCCTGTGAAGTTAGTATTTGTCTTTGTTTTGTCTTTTGGTTGAAGTAATGCAATTCATTCAAGTTTCAATTTGTAGAAGAAGAATAATCGCAACACGAAACTTAAAATCGCAACGCGAAAATGACTATCGCAACAGGATAATCGCATTGCGAATTAAAAATCGCAATGAGAAAATTACAACGCGAAACCAAAATCTTAACGCGAAACTAAATTCGCGTTGCGATTTTTATTTTGTATTGTGATTATCATGTTGCGATAGTCATTTCCGCGTTGCGATAGTCATTTTCGCGTTACGATTTTAAGTTTCATGTTGCGATTTTAAGTTTCAGAAACTATTCTTCTTCTGCAAATTGAAACTTGAATGGATTGCATTACTTCAACCAAAAGACAAAGACAAATACTAACTTTACAGTGTTGCAAATTTAAGTTTCAAGAATAAACTACTACTCTTTATGTTGTCCTTGAACATGCACTAAACCTATATGTTGTCCTTTTAAATGTTTATATAAATGCTTACTTCTGGAATGTTATCTGATGCATTTTATGAACTATGATAGAATAATAACTTGGGTGAATACCGTGCAAGTTTGAAACATATTTGTCTTTGTTTTCACTGTTTAATATCATGTCTTTTTATTTACTGATTTATGTATTAATTTATTTTTAGCGGCCCGATAAGGTGGATGCTTTACGTCGGGTTTTTCTTGCACGACGGGGTTCACGCATCAGACGGCGTGCACGTACCATTACGTCTCCGTTCACCCCAATAGTGTGAAGACTCCGTAAGAAGAAGCCCGACTCACCTGTCATCGTTTAAGAGGCCTCTCCTATCATTCAAGAGGCCCCTATCATCCCTCAAGAGTCCCCTCCCATCGTTCAAGAGGCCCCTGTCATCGTTGAAGAGGTCCCTCCCACCATTCAAGAGCTCGATTCACACGGCGTAATATGTCGAATTATTAAGAAACCCTCTCACATGCCGGACATGATGGATGACTGTTGGCTTTCGTATGAGTTACCAGCCAGTACCATTCGGGCAGATGAAGTGGAGAGGAGAAAACTACCGGAAATAATTCTGGATAATACCCTTTGGGCTAAGACCGCAGTTGATTTTTATCTACATGAGCGGAGCCAGGGGTGTTACGCTGACATATACAAACTCAACGATGATATACATTTGTTGATTGATCGGTCTTGGTGGGGTGTGTTATTAGGGGTTGAAGACAAAGGCTATTTCGATGGGGGGTAAGTCTTATATTTTTCTTATATTTCATTTTGATTAATTTTTTTAAATTTATGTAATTCACTAATATATGTCTTTTTTTGTAAAACAGCATATTGATGCATGGGTATCACGTCTTCTAATGATAAGGAAAATCAGGAAAAATAAAAAAATACGCGATATACAATTATGCCGACGTCTTTTCACGTAGTTGACTTGAAGAATCAACGACAGGAATCATATGTGTTGGCTAATGGACAAGCTAAACTTTATCCTGCATGGTGGGAGGTCGATAAGGTTAGTATTTATTTTTTAAATATTTTAAAGGTGTTCATAAATAAGTGCGCAATTGAATTATTACTTATGATTGCAGGTATTTATCCCTGTTTTGGAACGTACTCATTGGCTTCTCATCGAGCTTCAGCTCCCATCCCTGAAGACAATAGTATATGACAACATCATAAATTACATATCATTGTCTGATTTGAGAGATATTATTAAGGGATGAGCCCTCATTTGGCTAAATTCTTGGATGCGATTAATTATTGGACTTATTCTGGAAACAAGAAGCAAAAGAAGTTCAATGTTACATTTATCAGAGACGAGACCGCGCCACAACGAACGAAGGAAGCCAGAGGGGATTGTGGTCCTCTCGTATGTATGTGCTTGGAGTGTTTGACGACAGGAAGTACACAGTTTCTACCTCTCACCGATAGAGATAGAGGTACAATAGCTTGTGGTTTCGGTATTTTATGGCTAGAGCGATATATGCGAGACACTGCCTACCTGCATCCGCGTTATGAAAGTGTCCATAAACAATTTATAAGTCAAATGCAAGTGTTGTTAAGTACCTAGAATTCAATAATAATTTGTTGTTTGTTAGTTTTAGATGTGTAGAAAGTGTTGTTTGAGCAAATGTTTGGTTTCTGCAGGTTAATCCTGAAGTGAGCTGTGTGAAATTGATGTATGGGTGCATAAACAACTGTCTGGGGTACACTTTTTTTGATTGTTTAATTGATTTGTAAAAGTTGATTTGTTTAATTAATGTATAAATAATTCTTATTTGTGCTTGTTTAATTGATTGAAATGTAAAAGTTGATTTGTTGATTTCAATCTGCATCATATTGAAGGCAAAAGACCTGTTGAAGGTACAATTTCGCAACGCTAAACTCAAAATCGCAATGCGAAAGTCAAAATCGCAATGCGAAAGCCAAAATCGCAACGCGAAAGTCAATTCGCGTTGCGATAGTCTAATACGCTTTGCGATTTTCTCGTTGCAATAGTCAAATTCCCGTTGCGATAATCAAATTCACATTGCGATAGTCAAATTCGCGTTGCGATAGTCAAATTCACGTTGCGATAGTCAAATTCGCGTTGCGATTTTTGCGTTGTGATAGTCATATTCGCGTTGTGATAGTCAAATTCGTGTTGCGATAGTCAAATTCGTGTTGCTATAGTCAAATTCGCGTTGCGATTTTTGAGTTGCGATAGTCAAATTCGCGGTTCGATAGTCAAATTCGCGTTGCTATATTCAAATGAATGTGTAATAAGTGATAACAACTGAACAGATCATAGCAATGTTCAAACTCAAGTTACTAATACATGCCCAACTGAAAATGTTAAAAGTTTACACATAAAATACACATAATAATCAAATTCGCGTTGCGATATTCAAATGAATGTGTAATAAGTGATAAAAACTGAACAGATCATAGTAAAGTTCAAACTCAAGTTACTAATACATGTCTAACTGAAAATGTTAAAAGTTTACACATAAAATACACATAATAGTCAAATTCGCGTTGCGATATTCAAATGAATGTGTAATAAGTGATAACAACTGAACAAATCATAGTAATGTTCAAACTCAAGTTACTAATACATGCCTAACTGAAAATGTTAAAAGTTTACACATAAAATACACATAATAGTCAAATTCGCGTTGCGATATTCAAATGAATGTGTAATAAGTGATAACAACTGAACATATCATAGCAATGTTCAAACTCAAGTTACTAATACATGCCTAACTGAAAATGTTAAAAGTTTACACATAAAATACACATAATACAACGTTTGCATTTAAAAATCACCTAAGTTAATAGTCCCAAAAGGTGAAGCCGGTTGTGATTGGGATTTTGATTTTGATTGCGATTTTGATTGCCTTTTTCTTGACAGCATATGAGCTTTGGATTTTGATGAGGATCCATATTTTGGTAGAGAAAAAGATGATTGTGATGGCACTGGTGATCCACATGTCAACCTTGTATGACCACTTTCCTTTCACCGACTACATGTCGATCTCTTCTTCTCTTCACCCTTGGACGGTATACGATCGTGACTTTTTGGTCGGCCAAGTAGCATTATGTCCATGGCTGGTAGCAAAATTGTTTGTAACTCATCTGGTATGTCCCACTCAGAAGGATGTGGAATAGGGTAGATAATCGCAGCATAAGTCTGCCGATATACTTCTGTAGTGTAGCAATCCATAGCTTATGCGCTTGAATCATCTTGGTTTAGATAAAGAGCAACTTTTATAACATGGCCACACGGATAACCAGATGTTTGCCATTTCATACAACTACACGTCTTTGCATTTAGATCGACAAGCTCATTTAAGTTATTATCCAGTACTTCAAACAAAGTGTTTGAACATGGTTTAACTTTCCATGACATTGACTTCACAACACGTTTCGTTATCTTTTTTTCAGTCCATGGTGTAACACGATGTTCCAATGTTCCTGTAAATTTAAATAAATAATACTTAGTAAAATATATGATAAGTTACGAATTTAAAGAAATAATACATGCATGATTTCTTTTCTTGTAGTACCACTGTTGAATAGAGGCTCGAAAAAACTCCATTAACATAGTAATGGGTAATTTACGGGAATGACGACTTAGAGCGTTGATTGATTCTGCACTATTAGACATCATGAAACCATATCTTGCTCCAAGTTGATATACTCTTGACCATCTTTCAAACCCGACATCTTCTAGTGTTTGAGCACACTAAGGCAAAACACATCTTAAACAATTTATATGCTTATTAAAATCCACTTCCCGATAAGCTTTTACAACCTTCCAGTATGTCCATTTGTGATTTTTTATACCAGCAGACCTTGATTTTAGATTTCTATACAAATGAACACCACAAAGTCCATGAAAAGCATATTGAAAACACCTTCTAACAACATTGTCAATTGAGTTTGCCCTATCGGATATGATTTTCATATTGCTAATAGGACCTATACAATCCCTAAGATACCCCATAAACCATGTCTATGAATCAGAGGTTTCAGATTTGCCAACCCCGTAAGCTATTGGCAGTATCCCATTGTTAGCATCCATGGCTACTGCTAATAAGTTTACTCCAAGGTATCGACCTTTTAAATGTGCTCTGTCAACTATAATAAATGGGTGCATGCAAGTAATAAACGAACGAATCTACAAAATCATATACACAAGAAATATAATCATTTAAATGTGAAATGCATGTAACTAACAAAAATGAGTCAACAAAATTATATTGATGTACTAACCGCAGCACCAATGGCGATAAACAGCAACTCAAATCGTCCATCTCTATCTGTTTTGATATGAGTTACCGACCCAGGATTTTTCAGCTTTAAATTGTGACAATAAGCCGGCAGTTGGGCAAACGATGCTTCTGCCGACCCCCTTAACAATTCCAAGGCATAAAATTTGGCTCTCCAAGCTTGAGAATATGAGATACTAATCTTGAACCGAGCATTCATTTCAGTCATAATTTCATATCCCCGATATACCCTACCATTCAAAAACATTAACTCAGCCAGAAAACCACCCAACACCTTTTTGTTTGCCTGTCTATGGTGAGGAAAAACTTGGGTTCTTGAACATGTATGTTTATCAATAAAAGTCTTAACTTGAAACATTTCGCAATCTTTTATCCTCTTTGCAATCATACGCCACGTACAGTTTTTGTCAATCATACGCCACGTACAGTTTTTGTCAATCATACACCTTGTTTTGAAACGATCTTTGCTTGATTTGCTAACTTTTAGTTGATAGCCATCTTCCACACATTTCGTATACAAAGCTATCTTCAAGTCTTCCTTTGTATCAAAACAATCATCTTTCTTGATACGAATAATTTTTGTGTAACAATCAACTGCTATCTTTACCAACTCTTCTTCCGGTATCTGCAGTAATTATGGCATATTCCAGTTATACTCCCGTGGTATTTTCTTCGGGGACTTTTTTTCGGGGATTTATTCTTATTCTTTTTCTTCTTCAGGGTTATATGAATTACAGAATGGATGTTCAACATGTTCATTTAAAGTCGTAACTTCCTCCTCATTATCATCAACAACATCTTCCTCGGTAGCGGCTGTTTCATCATCAAAATTCGGGTATTGACCAATATCAAAATTATTACACGCAGGGTCTATTTGTTCTTCTGAAACATCATCAAAATCCAAGTATTGACCAAGATCAAAGTCCGGGTATTGACCAAGATCAAATTTCGAATACTGACTAGTACTCACAATTTTTTCTGTTGGCTCATCATCGTCTAACTGGTCAATATGAAAACCGGAATTTGGTGCTGAAAGTTGATTGAGATTTAGATTAGAGAAATGTTGTGGGTTTTGTGATTGTGTTTGATATTGAAAATGTGGTGAAACAAAATTTGCTCGGTGATGATATTGCGGTGGAACCATTAAATTTTGAGCACCATAAACTGGGGTTGAAAAACTTAGTTGATTACTATCCGCTACTGACCCAACTTCACTACTTCTAGGTCCAACAACATACAATGTAACATCATCTTACGAAACACTAATGTAAGCAATGAATCGTTCAACATCTTCATTGTCGGTTAACAAATAAACTTTACCTTTTCTCTGATAAGATAACCTAAATCCACTTAAGGGCTCTAAATTCAATTTATTTACAACACGCAACATTAGAGTTTCATAAGTTAACTTTTTTAATGACAGTTTTAGTTGAAGATTCATGGGTAAAGGCATATATTGTAAAACACCATGAACATTCTCCCATGACCCTCCAAAACACAAATCTATCCAAACATGATCAACATTAGATGATTTCATTATTGTAAATTAATTTACTAAACAAACGAGCTGCGAAACTAAAACCTGTTACCGGATGGGGAAGGATGTCATTGGATATAGGAACGGATGTCGCCGGAGAGAGTGATAGATGGAGATGGAATGAGTTGCAATTTAGGGATTTAGGTTATGAGTTACTGCTGCTGCGTAGTTATATACCCAAAACATTTGTGTTGTGAAACTAAAACCTGTTGCGAATTTGAAATTCAGCGTTGCGACAGTCAGAATCGCGTTGCGTTAGTCAGAATCGCGTTGCGATAGTCAGAATTGAGTTGCGATAGTCAGAATCGCGTTGCGATTATGTATTATCACGTTGCGATAGTCAGAATCGCGTTGCGAATCTGGAAACTGATTTGTGATACTGGAGATCGCGTTGCGATTTAGAGATTACATTGCGATTTTGTTGGTCATTTTGGCAAATTGAAAAAAAGTTGGTCAAAATCGTATATTATAAGGAATTTTCGGTCACTGAGGTTATTTTCTCTTAAAGACTCTTAGGATATAGGAGTCTAATATGAATGATTAGAACAAAAAGTATTTACCAGCTATCTGAACCTCAAAGACTCCATAATCTTACTCAATTAATACCCCAATAAAACAGTTTCAGATAGAACCAATAATATCATAAAATAGAAATCAGAACTTGGATTTTTATTTAAAATACAGAGTTTCCCTTCAACCTTACACCAAATGCAGTACCCTAGAACAGACATCCATAAGGACTTACCCTAGACCCATAGGATATAGGAGTCCAATATGAATGATCAGAATATAAAGGATTTACCGGCTAGTTGAACCTCAGAGTCTTCAGACACCTACCCATACAGTACCCCAATAAAACATATCAGGTAGTAGACAGTAATATAATAAATCAGGAGCTAATTGTAACTCGTTTCAGAAATCATAAACCAAATATTAGAAATCGTATTTTATATAAACTAGAGAAAACATTTTTGTCAATAGGGAACACACTAGAGATCCATATATTTTTTAAGGCTCTTGGAAATTATCAGGAATAACAAATATGAACTTACCTAAAATTGATTGGATTTCAAGATCGAGGTCCCTATTAAAAGGGTTTAATTGCTAATAGATCTAAAAAGACATTCAGAGTTTGATACTTCAAGACCATTTAGGATTTCAGGTGTATCAGAAAGGTATTCGTGAACCTTACATCATAATAATTTAATATTCAAATATAACCAGAGTGATTCTATTATTCAGGCAATCAGGGGAATTTCAGATATTTTGATTCTTGTAGAATTCTTTTTAAGTTAACCTAATAAGGGTTAGGCGATGATTTGTAGTATTTAAGATTATCTCAAATTATCAGACTTAAGTCAAGTTGAATTAGTTAGATTCCAACACTGCGATACTTGTCAATCATTTGGGTCGAGATACTTCACAGATATTCACTCCTTAGGACTGATTGCACTAGTTGAACAAACCTTCTTTATAATTGACATCGAACAAATCTTCACAAGACGAACATATATTTAAGTGGTGTTTAATTTATTTATGTATTGTACAATATCCAGAATGACCGACGTATATGGGTCGTGCTTCACCTTAAATGGCTATACAACACTTAGGTTTATTGGTGTTTTCGAAATCTACCAAAGATATCCATTTATTTTAAGTCGTTAAGATATTAGGCCACCTCAACACTCGATGTTACTTCGGTTATCATAGAGTTCAATGTATTCCGGTTCTTTTAAGGTTTATGGGTATTTTGGTCATTTGAATACTGAAGATTATTTTAGTTATTTTGCAGCTCGGGGGCATTTCGATAATTTTGTTCAATCCAAACACATTGACATTTTCTGGTAATTTGGTCAGGTATGTCATTTCAAAGTTATTTTTCACTTTCAAGGGCAATCTTGGTCTTTTCAGAGTACAAGGGCATTTCCACAATTTTACTCCATAGGACTATTTTTGTAATTTTTTATCCAAGCATTCCTAACATTTAACCTTTAAAGAATATAATCAAAATTTTATGGATCCTGAGATTAATTTATTTACTAATTAATTACTGAACTTAGAATGATTTTTTATCGGTCTTCTAATTTCTTATACGAGTCATCTGGGTCTTATACAATGTTATGCTTTTATATCAACTTCAGTTCGAGTCCAACAATAATTAAATACACCTAATTGACCAATCATTTTCATTCATTCATTCACTAATTATCAATGAGTTCTGAAAAGCATACAATAGGCAGTAGTGTATTACCTCAGTTTTTGAGCTACACCAATCGATCATTTAGTCTCCAATCGATCACCCTTAACCTTGAATTCAATGTCCCACAATACATCAGAGTCATAGCGAAAGAAATTATGTTAGAAACAAAACTTAATCAAAAAATCAGATTTAATATTAAGATGAAACACCAAAAAACAACTTACCAAGTTTGAATTTGATGAAACGAACTTCGGATTCGAACCCAGGACGTCGAAAAACATAAAATATAACTTTTTTTAAAAAAAAAGTTGACTTTTTAGTCAAAGTCAAAGGTTAACGGTAAACGGTCAATTGGTTGACTTGGTCAAAGTTAACTCGATCAACTCAGTTTGAGTTGACTCAGATTTTGGAAGAATCAGTTGGAGAACGAAGCCCAAGCGCGCCACTAGTGTGTGGAGGCGCGCGTTATGGAAAAATGTACGAGGCAAGGTGGTCAATCACTCTGGAGGTAAACAAACACCATAATCAATCGAAAACAACACAAAAAATAGCCAAAATACGATTAAATAAATGAAAAGGGAAATCAGAGGTTACTCACGATGAACGAAGTATGTGAGACGGTGAGGTAACAAACCCAACTAGGTTTTGGTCAGAACAGAGCGAGGAACTTAATGACAGTGGCAGTGAGGTAATGCTCCTCGGGATCGGTAGAAACTGTGCAAAAAATATAGTCGGGTTTTAAAACTTTCGACTAGTCTTTCAAACGTTTTCTACGATGAAAAATGGCGAGGCTCGAAAATCAATCACCGGGGTTTTGATCAGGAAAAGATGGCGCAGCGACTGGTGTCGACGGTGACATTTACCGATGAACGGTAGTCGAGATCGGAAAATGGGTTTCAAAAGTTTTTTTTTGGTTATTTTACGATAAGCAGTGATGGGTTTAAAGGATTGGTGGTCGGTTCGGGGTCACAAATGGTCGTCGGAGCAATGGGTAGTGGCGGTGCACACCACTATTGGTCGAAGGCAGTTGAACGGCGAATGGGGCAATGGTTTGGGTCCAACTCTCAAGAAACTTTTTATTCATGAGGGTGGGGGAAAAGGCTCATCAGATCTAATAAGTTAAAATAATATTTTTTTTACAACCAATGAAGGGGTAAATCTCAAGTTAGGTCCCTGAACTTTCAGGTTTTTCAAAAATAGGCCTTAAGTTTCTAAAACTTGTAAAATAGTCCTAAAATTAATTAAAATTAAATTCAAATCAACTCTAATGAAAATTGGGTTGTGACAACTCTCATCTTTTTAAAAGAATTTTTTCCTCGAGAAACGAAAACTAAACTTCATACAATCCTTATTGTCCCAATCTTATGTAAGATTATGATTCCCTCACAGAACTTTAACAATCGAAAGTCATTTACTTCACAAACCTTCTCATCTTATTCTATAATATGATACTTCTCTAACAGGGGTAGTCAAACCTATATCAGAGACAAAAGGCAGATTTATCGGGGTCGTAGAATCCTGAGGAGTATAAAGATTTGTTAAAGGTGGGAAATTTGTATACGTATCATCTAATGGGTCAGCATTCTCGAATAAATAACTTTCATGGCGCTATATAAAATCTGGGTGAATATTGATGATATTCTTTCATGCTCAGGTCAAGCCCTACCGGACATAATACTTATGTTAGCTTAATTCAGAGAGGGGATTCAACCTTAGAGTTCTAGCTTAGAGAAGTACAATTATAATCTAAGGGCATGTACTAACCAGACATCCTATGACTGTCGACCGGTCGATCTACCTAGAAGACTTGACTCAACCTAAACTCTCACACCACTAAATGTGACACCCTCATATCGATACAGGTGAACCGATCTGAACTAATGAGTCACATTAGGGCCACTAGAACAACCCACAGTAAAAATTCAGGAAAAAATAATTTTTCTGTTAAAACATGTAAAATCATAAGACAATTTATAAATAAAATACAAGATCATAAAACCATTCATATATTACAAACAGAATTAAAATCATACAAGTTGCAGGCTAAATATAAAAATCAAATGTGGCCTACATGCCCCTAATTATGCTTGTATTGTACTCTGCAATCCAAACTAAATGAACTCCCACTACTGAAGTTGATAGTTATATTAAATTGATTCTTTAACCTAATATGGTGAGTAAAAAAGTGAGCTTTGGGGAGCTCAGTAATACAGTACTACCAGGTGATGCTGAAGGACATGCAGATAAATGACAAGCATATAATTTCCTTATTGATTCACGCATCAAGAGTTTTCATGATGAGTTGGGGTTCTACTTACATTTCTTCAGGTAACAGGTATGAGGCTAATAGTTCAGAGGGAACGTTCAGATGACCAAGTTTACAAGATTGAAAATAGACGTGTAGTGTATTCCCTCAAAATCATAATAAATAGAAATCATAGTTTAAAAACAATATTAATTTATTTATTAGTAAAATAGGTTTTTAAAATCACTATAGTACCCTCCATCCAAATACTCCATGTGAAATTTCCCGGGACATCATCCATAAGGACTTACCTTAGACACATAGGATCTAGGAGTCCAATATGAATGATTAGAGGAGAAAGGATTTACCAGCTAGCTAAACCTCAGAGACACCATGATTCTACCCAATCAATACCCCAATAAATAGTTTCAGATAGAACTAGTAATATCAGAAAAAAGAAATCAAAAGTTGGGTTTTATTTAAAATACAGAGTTTTCCTCCAACTGTACGCCAAATGCATTACCCCAACACAGTAACCTATAAGGACTTACCCTAGACCCTAGGATCTAGGAGTCCATTATGAATGATCAGAACATAAATGATTTACCAGCTAACTGAACCTCAGAGTCTCCAAAGACCTACCCAGATAGTATCCCAATAAAACAAATCAGATAACAGACAATAATATCATAAATCAATAGCTAATTGTACCTCATGCCAGAAATCAGAAACTAGATATTAGAAATTGTACTTTATATAAATCAGAGAAAAAAAATTTGTCAATAGGGAACACACTAGAGAATCCAAATATTTTTCGAAGGCGCTTAGAAATGATCAAGAATAGAAACAATGAACTTACACAAAATTGATCGGATTTCAGGATTAAGGTCTCTATTAAAAAGGTTTAATTTTTAACGGACAGATAGTCAGAGTTTGATACTTCAGGATCATTTAGGATTTCAAGTGTATCAGAAATATATTCATGAACCTTATGTCAGAATAATTTAAGATTTTGATTCCATTATTCAGGCAATCAGGGGCATTTCAGACATTTTGATTCTTGGAGAATTCTTATTAAGTTAACCTAATAAGGGTTAGGTGATGATTTATTGTATTTAATATTATCTCAAATTATCATACTTGAGTCAAATCAAACTAGTTAGATTTCAATATTGTGACACTTGCCAATCATTTGGGTCGAGATACTTCACAGATATTCACTCCTTAGTACTGATTGCACTAGCTGAATGAACCTCTTTTATAATCAACATTGAATAGATTTTCACAAGACGAACAAATATTTCAGTGATGTTTAATTTTTTTATGTATTGCAATAATATCCAGAATAATCGACGTACTTGGGTTGTGCTTCACCTTAAATGGCTATACAACACTTAGGTTTATTGGTGTTTCCAAAATCTACCAAAGATATCCACTTATTTTAATTCGTTAGGATATTAGGCCACCTCATCACTCGAGGTTACTTCGACCATCTTAGAGTTTAATGTGTTCCATTCCCTTTAAGGTTTATGGGTATTTTGGTCATTTGAATACTGAAGGTTATTTTAGTTATTTCGCAGCTCGGGGAAATTTTGGTAATTCTGTTTAATCGAAACACGTGTACATTTTTTTGGTAATTTGGTCAAATATGTCCTTTCAGTGTTATTTTTCACTTTCATGGGCAATCTTGGTCTTTTTATAATACAAGGGTATTTTCATAATTTTACTCCATAAGACTATTTTTGTAATTTCTTATCCAAGCATTTCACACATTTAACCTTTAAAGAATTTAATCAAAATTTTATGGATCCTGAGGTCAATTTATTTACTAATTAATTACTACAATTAGAATGGTTTCTGATTGGTCTTCTAATTTCTTATACGAGCCATCTGGGTCTTATACATTGTTATGCTTTTATACTGAATTTAGTAAGAGTCCAACAATATTAAATACATCTAATCGGCCAATCATTTTCATTCATGCATTAACTAATTATCAATGAGTTTCGAAAGCATACAATAAGTAGTAGTGTATTACCTTAGTTTTGTAGCTACATCGATCGATAATTTAATCTCCATTCGATCTCCATTAACCTTGAATTTAACGTCCCACAATACCTCAGAGTTATAGCGAAAGAAATAACGTCAAAAATGAAACTTAATCAAAAAATTAAATTGAATCTAAAGATGAAACACCGAAAAACAACTTATCGGGTTTGAATTTGACGAAATAGACTTCAAATTCAGACTCAGGACATCGAAAAACATAAAATATGACTTTTTTGAAAAAAATTAACTTTTTGGTCAAAGTTAACACAATCAAAGTCAAATGTCAACGGTCAACGGTCCAAGTCAATGGTCAATGAGTTGACTTGGTCTAAGTCAACTCAGTCAACTCAGTTTGAGTTGACTCAATCAATTCGATCTCAGTTGACTCATCTTCTGCAAGAATGAGCTGGAAAAAGAAGCCTAAGCGCGTCATAGGCGCGTGGAGGCGCGTGTGACGCAGAAATGGACGAGGCAAGGCGTCCGATCACTCAGGAGGTAAACAAACACCATAATCAACCCAAAACAACACAAAAATATTAGCCAAAATATGATTAAATACGGTGAAGTGACAAACCCGACTGGGTTTTGGTCAAACAGAGCAAGGAATCAGATGACGGTGGTTGTGAGGCGAACGATCGTCAGGATAGGCAGAAATCATTCAAAAATAGAGTCAGGTTTTAAAACTTCCGATAAAGCTTTCAAACGTTTCTAAGGTAGACAGCGGCGAGGCTCAAAAATCAATCATCGGGGTTTTGATATGGAAGAGATGGCGCATCGACTGGTGCCGACGGTGACACTTACTGACGAACAATAGCCGAGATCGAAAAATGGGTTTCAAAAGTTCTTTTGTTATTTCACGATAAATTGCGATGAGTTTAGGAGATTGGCGGTCGGTTCGAGGTCATAAAGGGTCACCGGAGTAGTGGGTGGTGGCGGTGCACACCACTGTTGGTCGGAGGCGGCTGAACGGTGAAGGGGGCGGTGGCTTGGTTCCAGCTCTCAGGAAATTTATTATTCATGGGGTGGGGAAAAAGGCTCATTAGATCTAATAAGTTAAAATAAGTTTTTTTTACAACCAAGGAAGGGGTAAGTCCCACATTGGGTTCCTAAACTTTTAGGTTTTTCGAAAATGGACCTTAATTTTCTAAAAAAAATTCAAGATAGTCCCAAAATTAATTAAAATTAAATTCAAATCAACTCCAATGAAAATCGGGTTGTGACATTGATAACCGAGAGGTCAACTAAAAGAAAATAATAATTCTATCTTGTGGTGAATGATTATCAAAATTATTATATTTTTAGAGAAGATAACGAGTTGGATTATTTTAATTTTTTGCCTATTTGATTTAAGAGTTCTAAATTGAATTTATTTAAGTTTAGAGGAGTTTCATTTAAAATAAATTAACTCAAATTATTTTTCATACGAAATAACTCAATCTTGACTAAATATATATTTTTATTCGATAAAATAAGAACCTAATTGAAAAATATAGAAAAAAAATAGAATTATATCAATTATCTTTAAATATAAAAATATATTTTAATCTCGAGTAAAATAATCACCGTAAACTCAAACTCGTCTCTATCTAATTTAATCTTATTTTTTAAAAAAAAAAATTTGACTTAATCTAATTTTTCTTAGAACAATATTTTTATTAGATATCATATTAAAACTTATCAAATTCAAGTTAAATGGGCATGCCTACATGTAATTCACATTTGACGTAATGATTATGATAACTACAAAAGGTAGAAAAAGACCAAGTATATATTGATTAAGATAATTTCCATTCTTTCTCGAAACAAGACTTCCATGAAACGTGGGAATAATTTGGCATGATAAGGACTGTTTAAGTTATTAATTAGAGGTTTAATTGGATGATTGTTTGCAAATTACAAGGTGGTTTGAGGATATTCAACGACGAATCTTTTACCACTAGGCCGGTGGAGTAGGGTCATAAAGTGAGTGGGTAATAATCTTCCAATAATTCACCACGACTTGACAAAACAAGTAACGGAGAGTTTTAAATACCAGTCGCTGTCTTGGGACGTCGACAAGTTCAGCGTTTTAATTTCGTATTTGTGTTAATATGTATGGAAGACATGTATAGTGCATAATAAATTAATCTATTTGAGTATTTAAATGTATGTGTGATGAATTCGAAAGAGCTTCTTAGAATTTTGTATCTTTCTTTAGGATACCTTATGTTTATACAAAATAGACTATTTTCTTAGTCTATTGACAATATATATATATATTATGATGATATGATTATTTGAACTTAAAATTTCTAAGAAAAATATTTTTTTTTATCATTGAGATATCATGTAGCACATAAAGATTTTCTCTATGACCCGACCCAACTATGATGAATGAATAAAATAAGCCTAACAAGCACAATCCTTTTTCTTTTTTAAAATCAGTTGTGATTTAAATTTTCTTTTATGTTTTCATTAAATATAGAAAAAATCATGGGATAATAATAGCATAGTTGAAACTTGAGACCCATAGCCAAAAAGTGTGTTTTGGGAGAATGGAGTTATTTATTTTTGCAAAAGCCGATGTTGTAGAAAATGGATTCTCAAACATTCTGTTCCCACGCGCCTCTCGTCTTCTGCATTTTCTTTCATGTTTATCTGTTTGTTTTGTGTGAGAGATCGCTATCATTCTCGAACGCATTTTAAGTTACCCGAGTATTGATGTTGAGAGGTGATATATAATATCATTTAATAAGATAGGAGTGCATCTCTCGTGACATTTTAACTTAATTGATTAACATAGATTACTGCATGTGATGATGGTGAGAAATTATAGTTTAGATATTATAAAGTACTAAATTAATATAGTATAAAGTTTAAAGATTAAATTAGAATTTTTTTTAATAACGTACCATAATATTATCAATGTAACTAAAGTTTATGTTTTAGTAATGGATTTAATAGTAATCGATAATGTAATTGATAAAGATGACAATTAAAAGTTTAGTTAAATTAGTGTGAAGTAACAATAGTCGGGAGGAGGCTTTTACCAGCACTGCAACACATGGGGTGTGTCCATGCCCACGAGGCAGGCAGCTCACCGGCTGGCTGAAAAGCCTTGTCTCCGCCTTTGTCTGTGAACATCATGCCCCACGTGGCATCTTCCTCGTCAGACACTGTGTAGCACCTGTTATTGTAATACTCTGCTTGCTGATTGGTTTAGCATCAGACACTGTGTAGCCCCCCCTCTCTCATTACTCGTCCCCTGACCCATCGGTTTTAAAAAAGGACTTTGAAAAGCATTGAAAATGAAATAATGTAACGAAAACGAGGACGACACTACATGAGAAAAATCATAAAATATGGGGAGAGGGATGTTGTGGCTACATTAATATTTCTGTTACGTGGCACCATGGGAATGGTATCGAGAGTGTCATAGTGAATAAATTAAAGCACAAACACGAACATGAGCCGGCATACACACAAGACGGCTTCCTCGCGACATTGAAAAAAAAAATTCAAATAGGGTTCTAACTAAATTATTTCTTGAACGGGGTGTTTGCTACAGTTACCTTATTAGTCGTCAAGTTTTCTATAGGCTCATTGCGACAAAGCCTTTTCTGTTACAGCAACTATTCTCTCTTCCCTCGCTGTTGCAACTCCATAGGTCGACGTGTGCTCCTGGAGATCTATAGAGGTCGCTGTATGCTCCTGGAGACCTATGGAGGTCGGCGTATGCTCCTGGAGACCTATGGAGGTCGTCGTGTGTTCCTGGAGACTTATGGAGGTCGTCGTGTGCTACTTAGCAATCACCCTACTTAAGCAAATAATTGTTCGATTGCATTATGTGACGATTGCATTATTCAACCACTTTTGTCCACATAAGACACATCCTACGATAAATACTTTTTATGTAATAATTTATGTCACGGAGAAAATATCAATCTAAAAAATAATTTAAGATAAGTATTTTATCGTATTTAATTTTTTTGGTGTATTAAAGTTTAAGTCAGGATCATGGTATACCTAAAATGTAATTAATATTTGTACAGAAATTTATAGATTACTCACCAAGAGTGACGATGGTAGGATTCGAACTTGACCTTATAAACTCAAAATTTTAAATCTCAATAACTTATAACAACGTTTTTTGACTTCGTTTTAAATCTTTTAATGATATTCGAGTGAAAAGAACCACCATTTCTTGTAAAACCTTTTCCCTTTTATTAATGGGTCAGTTGCAACCACCAGTCTTCTAGGGTTACCTAACTTGGTTAATTAAATAGAACAGTTTTCCGAAAGAAAGCTTTATAAAATCACTAAAACCCGATTTAATCCCGCAGGGTTTCACCTACTGAATCCATAGCTCATAAGCTTAGAACAGAGACCAACGGGTGGATCTTGGAAGAAGAGAGGGTGTCGTAGCATTTACCATTTGGTATAGCCTGATATGTGTACAATTACTAACAACACCTTAACTTAAGGCTAATGAATGACAAGAATATATATAATTTTTCATAATATTTTAGGTTTAATATTTTAGGTTACACCCCAAACCGAAAATATTGTGTTTTTTTCTAACATTTTTGGTTACTTTTTTTCAGTCTTAAATTATTATTTTAAATTAGTTTTTTTAATATTTTAATATTATTATTAAGCTACGTCTCTCATTCAAAATCAATCTTTATACTTTTAAATATTTTAATTTCATGTTCAAACTATGACATTCATCTCAAACTTTTGAATATTTCAATTTCATCCTAAATGATGGGTATATGCTAATCAAATCCCTGTAAATAAAATTATTAGACCAAATTATATTATTATATGTTTGTAAAAAATAAATTTTAGGTTAAAATATGACTAAAACTAATTACATATTGGATGGATTTAAAGATGAAAATGGAAGATTAAAATAAGTTTAGAGATTAAAATAAGTTTAAAGACTAAATTAAAATGAGAGTAATTGTTTAAGGATAAAACTAAAATATTTAAAATTTTAAGGATCAAAATAAAATAATATTTTTAATCTAAATATATATCATACAATTAATTTTTTCTAGTATAATTGGATTACTTTTAATCTATAATTTAAATTTTTTTAAATAAGATGATAGTGTTAGCAAATGTATCGTTTATAAATGGGTTTGGACAACAGTTGTGACCCATCTCCATGGACTCATATGAAGCCTTGTAGGTGATAGAGTCGCAGCCCCATCGGCTTCTAGGTTTAGCTACGCAGGACGAAAACTCCTACTCTCTTGTCAGTTTGAGAGAATCGACGACAAAGAGGAAAAGAAAATGGGAGGGAAATTGTTTGCTCTTCGCCAGGCCTTCAGTTTCCGATCGATTTACTCTTCTTCCTCAATTCTCAGCACGCGACCCACAATCTTCTCCCAAATTTCAAGAACCTTATGTTCCTCATCATCAGGTATTATTAATTCTCATGGATTCCACCAGCGTTTTCTGTTAGTTCTTATTTTTTATGTCATTAAGAAAATGGAGAAATTTGATTTCAGCTTCATCGTATACGAGACTGCCATCTGTTGCGAGGCTTCCGTTTGTGGATGCATTCCTGGGAAAGATGAAAAATAATAGAACTATTTTAGCCAACAGGAAAATTTATTCACGTAGATCTACCATTTTGCCTGAGTTCGTGGATCAAACCGTCCGGATTTACAATGGAAAAAATTTTGTTCGATGCAAGATCACTGAAGGCAAAGTTGGTCATAAGTTTGGTGAGTTTGCTTTGACTCGGAAAAGAAAATTTTTGAGGAACAAGGCTGAACCTGCAAAAAAGAAGGGCAAGAAATAAGCATTTTCCACCCAAAAGCCCATCTCAGTTTGGTAAGAATCTACCTCGTTTTCTATTTTTTAACTCTCTGCTCAGTAGGCATATTGAATGAAGGTTGTTGCGTTTGGCTATGGAATTAGGATGATAACAAGAGTGCAAATTGGCATATTTTGTTTAGAAATGGGAGACATTACATCTACCAAGTTTCTCCTTTATGACATTAGACTGTCATGGTGGGAGCTTGGGTGTTGAAAGTTAGTGCTAATTATCTCTAAATCGTTCGTTCAATTTCCTTTATCAATTGAACATAAATTTTTTTTCTTACTTGTTTATTTAACTTAAGAAACGAATGATATACGACAGTTCATCAAACCTTTATGTTCTTTACACTCCAATGATTCATGAAATTGCCTATGTGATCAACAAAGGTATCCATATCTATACTTGCCAAACTCCGTCTTTTAAGGTATTAGATTGATAACATGTTGATCACATAGATAAGCAGCTTAATTTAAGCAAGTTATTTCCTTGTCTTTAACAGCTAACCAATATGATGATTTTAATTACTCGGTATCTTTTTTTCCACAAAGAGGAGTGATTCCGGAGAAATATGGGAAAGAAGGAAAGCAATCAAAGGAGGAGGAAAATGGATTTAAGGTTTATTTTCTCGTGTTAATTGACTGTAAGATTCTCTTTGGCCAATTGTTGAGCTGCACTGTTATGGAAAACTATGTTTTTAATTATTTCTTGCATACGGTATACTGATCAGAACTCGGAAGTATAATTTGAAAATCAACGGTTGGTTGGGGTTGATTTTGCAATAAAACTGTTAAATTGAGAATAATGTATGACATTATTAGTATAATGATCAGATCCTAAACATGAAAATTGGACCAAAATATATATCAAAATAGGAATTTGTTAAGTTACATTCACGAGGTGCCAAAGAATGGTGGCTTCAATCTTCTAATTGAAGCACAACATAAGATTAGGAACAACTTCAACATATATATTTATATATGTGTGTGTGTGTGTGTGTGTGTAATTTCTAAAATGTACAAATAAAATTACAAATAAAACTATACCCCAAAACCTCAAATCTACTCCACAACAATGTATGCAAGAAAGCCTTTCCACAAAGGCAAATTTCAGTACCTCTGGCAGTGGAAGGCATCCTCATTCTACCATATAACTTATTCCTCAAATCTACCTGCAAGGCTCCGCAGCGAATCTTCTGAGTCGGATTTTGCTAGGACACATTTGACAGGTGAAATGAACTTTAAGGATCAGCAAAACATGATGTTATCACAAGGAGCTTATAATTCCGGTCCAGTTCGAACAAAGACAAGAGCAATCAGGTTCACTCAACTCCCTCTTAATGACCCGTTTGTCACGATTAATCATAAGTTTGATCAGGGACAGCTTTTGTGAGACTTGTCGCCATATGTCATTAACCGTTCCATTTGGATGAGTATAATCGTAGTACTGCCTCACCTGAATCAACAAAATTTAATTCAGAATGGAGCTCAGTCGACAGATGTTTAGAGTGAATAGTTTATGGCTACTTGCAACAAATTAATAATGATGAATGAGAACAAATGGTAAAAGAACCAATCAAGAATTGTACTACAACACACCACCAGTGTCTTATCTTCTCGCCTTAAACCGGCGTGTATAAACATAACCCCTTTCCTCTAGAACTGCTCCCAGAGCTTTACAACTAGAACACATCTCACGGTTTTGTGGTTGATCATGGAGGGGGAAAAAAAGCTACATCGCAATACTCCTAAGTTTTACCGAAATTCTGATACCCAAAAAGCACAGGAACAGAAACAAAAGTGATAATTCTTAACAAGGAAAATTGCTTAAAAAACCAAAAATCATTGGCAAATCAGAACAGAGTCATATAATTTACATATGCAACCAAGTGAAAGAAACACAAGATCAAAGTTTTAAAAGCAAAACCATATCATTACCAAGAAATTTAACCGGAGATATTTTTCTAAAAAAATGCAAGATATTAATGAATTCATAATTTACATGGAACAGATGTGATTGGATCAATTTATTACTTCTCAGTAATGGAGTAAATAACGAATAAGAAAAAAAATGGAAAGTGAACATAGTGCAAACCTCTTTCATTGCTTTCTGATATTCAATTATAAGCTCTTCAGGTACTTTTCTCAGCAGTGAAACAAGATACCCTGCTTTTAGGGCAGTTGTAGTTTCAACAAATACAGAAAACTTTCTGTAGTCTATAATATCTTCAAAGGGCAACTCGATGCTATCACTGATTATCACAGGGACACACAAGCTAACTATGGAATCGAAGAGTCTGCAAGCTGATGGAGTATCTCCGGCAGGATTCAAACAGAACTTTGATGTGTGCATCCCACGTGATGCTGCTCTTCTATTCTCTCTGGATTGAGTTCCATGTTTAATTACAACATCTTCCTCGTTTTCGAGTATTTGGAAAAACAAATCACGAATTTTTCCTCCCTGCAAAATAATAGGCATTATAATTGTATCCTTATATATCATGGTATCCAAGCCATTTAAGCTTTAGTACAATTGTTAAAATTCATGCTATGCTAAAAAAGATCTTATCTCTCCATGATCTACAATGTCAACAAAAAAATAGGCATTATAATAGGACCAACAAACAAAAAATCAAACGAGGAACATTAAGTCCACCTAAAATGATTATGTTTGCTAATCATTCATGTGAGATCTTCCTTAATATGGGATGTGATTTCAAACTACCATCTGCATCTACAGGAGCTTTACTACCATTCTTAATAAGGAGGTCAAGGGCAGGCATTTAATCTAAGAGAACAGGCAAAGTTTTGCAATTATCAGTGCAGCTTAATATGGGATACAAAAAAAATCAGGGGAAAAGCAGAAACTGTTGAGTAAGGCGACCAAGGAAATCATGGCAGATGAAATAGCACGATGAGCTTGAAGTTATCATGTATTTGCAAGGTCAATGTAGAGTCCAGATGTTGACTTTTATGTTATGCTTAAGCTATGATTTGCGGATGGTGGAGAAAACAGTCATCGATGATGAGCGTTGATAAAATTTTAGGGCAATGCCTTAATTTACAATATCCTGCATAAACTATACCAGAGCATAATCAAAGCACATGTTAGTAATTACTTCAAAAACCAGTGTTTGACTCTTTTCCTAGATTTCTTAATCTAAATCCTGAATTGAGCCGAGCTCACATCTTAACCCTATAATATCCATGACATAGTACTAAATTGCGATCACAACCCATTATAACCGCTGCATGGTAACGGTTTTCAAGGTCAACTCAACACCACAACCGCAATTTAAAAACGTAGTTATTTTTAATAAACAAATCACACCGTAATGCCACAAAATCTGCAACGGCGACCCGGCCGTGTGAACCACAATTTAGTACTATGATCCATGCTCTGTAGACTAAAGAAGATAAAAACTTTCAATTCCATTACAATCTAGATAACAGTGAAATTCAACAAAGCACCATAATATGCTAAACACAAAAAAACATAACTTAGTATTGAACAATTGATTACCTCTTTTCTGTACCGATTTCCCATGAAAAATAGCAAGGTCTTCCTGTCTTTCACTCCCAAATCTCCTGTATAAGCACTGATCCGATGCGAATAAGGAATTATGACATCCTTCGCCAATGACCCTTGATCTGGCCCCAAAATCCGAAACCAACAACACAGCGTTCTTGACATGATCCACGCCCCGATAAAGCGCATTGGGATCCCCGGCAATAATTACGTGATCCCACCCGTTATTCCTCTTCCAATACTCCTGCCCCTTGAGCCAATCCACCAGCTGGTTCTGCATTTCCTCGTCGCTGTAATCCGACCCAGAACCGGGAGGGCGACCCGCGTTAACAATCAAGCTCAAGGAAGAAAATACGGGAACGTACAAAAGGTCGGCTTCCTCCGGGTCCGTGACTTTAATAACGGGGGATCCGAGGTGGTCGGATCCGGGTTTGGAGAGGTCGGAGAAGAGGAACCACTCGTGCATGTGCTGGTGACTGGGGTATTCTATAAAAATTTAATATTCTAAAGGACTAAACGTATAATTATAAATTAATTAAAAATTAAAAGTAAATTAGATAAAATAAAATATTTATTATATTAATTTTCATAATCTTTTTGGGTAAAATATATCAGTGATCACTTAATTATTCTCACTTTTTATTTTGACCATTATTTTTTAAATTTTATCAATTTAAGTCATTAATGCGTTCAATCAAACCACTTTCCGTTAATAATTAACGGAATTGCTGACGTGACAGTTAATAAAATTTTTATAATTACACGTTTAATCCTTATTACTTACGCTACCTATCAAATTGATCATAATTTTAAATTAATTCAGTATATTTTATCCTCAAATCATATAATTTCAAAATCTTTTATATTATAATATTAACAAATGATACACAAAGAATAATAATTTGATGAATTTATCATGTCAATTGTCTAATGACTAATTAGATTTTAAAAAATATATTTTGTATTCGAATAATATCAATTAACTGTTAGAAGTCCATCAATGATAAAAACAATGATATTTTACTTATTTTTTAATGAAAATTTTAAAATATATCTTAATAAACATCAAAATTGTAACTCAATCTATACGAGATGTATAGATATAGATATAAAACAATATTAAATAAAAATATCAAATTAATAGAAAATATTATAAGTATTGTTACTAAAAACAAATACCACGTGAAACTTGGTCTATTGTATACATATCGATATCAACAACTACAAAATCATCTAAAACATGTTCCGTTGTCGATCCATCGATTTTTTTTATTTTCCTTATTTATTTTAAATCATCAAATTATAATTCAAAATGTGAAGTTTTATGATTAGAGGATAATTTTATGTGTATCGTTTGTTAATATTTCAATATAAAAGATTTGAAGCTATATGATTGGATGATAAAATATATTGAATTAATTTCAAAATATGACCAATTTGATAGATTGTGTAAGTAATAATGACTAAATGTGTAATCATACAAATTTTATTAGCTACCACGCCAACACTTCTGTTAATTGTTAACGACAAGTGGCTTGATTGAATGCATTTAAATAGTTTGACTAGACTGACAAAATTTCAAAAATGATGGTCAAAATGAAAAGAAAAAAATAATAGTTAGGTGATCACCGTTATAGATTATGCAAAAAAGATAATGAAAAATAATATAATAAATATTCTATTTTAACTAATTTACCTTTAAATTTTTAACTAATTTATAATTATACGTTGAGTCCTTAGAATTTTAAATTTTTATAAATTAAATTTTGGTGGGCCTTTTTACTTAAATAAGTACAATTTAATTTTTTGTTGGGCCTTTTAATTTTGATGCACGCCTAAATTTATATGGATTTTGGATCTTAATTTACGGCCCGTGAAAAATGTATATATATAGTTTTTCTTGAAGAATAATAGTAAATTTCAGTGAAGGCAATTTGCATTAGAAATGGGTAGCATCGTTTTGCCTGAGAGACATCAGACCGTACTGATGCTAGAAGGAGGGCCTAAACCTCGGATCTTGGGGTTAACAATCAACACGACCTTTATAATCGCTACAAAAATGCAGTCCGATCACTTTTTACGGTTGTTGTCTATCTCACCAATCAATATGCTTTCCGTAAACAATTCCATCCGAACCGCAAACCCCATGTGACATCGTATTCGATCTTCTTCTATGGTTCGATTAAATCGGCTCATAATGTGCGACATCATCACTGCACAGGCACCATTCTTTAGCAAGGCTTGTGAACGGAGTGTGCAAAGAAATAGGAAGGGATGATGGTCTCTATGACTATGCATGGTTTAGAGCAGGGTTGGTGCACCATTAGTTCAGCAATTGGACGGTTGGTGTGTCCCCATTATACTCCAAAGTATCTCATACTAATCCAGACCGGCTTTGGATATGTCGGCCAACCCAATTACCTTCGTCATTACTTCATTTATTGTTTGATTCTCTATTTTCCTTCAAAATCTAAAATGAATAATTATGATAATAGGCTTTAATTCTTTTCAATTGGATCTGTTTTTATTGTATTTTCGGTCTGTTTTTCTACATTCATACACGTTTTAGGACTGTCAACATTTCTCCAGTTGGATAATTTTAAAAACTAAATTCATAATTCATTTAAAATTAATAATTTTTTTAGTAGTATATGATGATCATAATTCACAATCTATTAAATGTTTAGAAACTTTCTAGTTATTAAGAAAATAAGAATGCACATATATCTTAGAGACGTAACTGCTCAAAACTTCTAAAAAAAATAACAATCTCTTTTACCGTGAAAACTACCGTGTAGATTCAAAAAAATTAAATAAATTCAATTAAATTAATAGAATATTGATGTTCAAAAGTAAAATTAGAAAAATTAAGATAATGAAAACTAATTTAAAATAAATAAATAAAATAACATCATCCTGATAAACAAAATCACTGACACTGACAGTTGTCTTCGTAGTTTAATATTTTTATTATTTTATTATCTTCGCATAAAAATGAAGCAGAAAATGTGATTGTATTATATCCCATGTGTGTGTATCAAAAAACACAATATATCCCATGTGTAAAACCTTAAATGTTTTATGTTTATGAAATTCTTATGCTGCTCTAGATTAACGATTATATTATTGGGCTTTTTAAGTTCGACGTTCGAATGTTTTCGTTCGTAGATTAGTAGCTGATCCTTTCGAGGAATACCATTGCAGTAGGATTTCCAACATATTTCCCAGAATACTATATTGTAGTTTTAGTAGACATGTGTATTCATAAGATCTTACTTATGTTTTTGGATTATCAATCTCGATTTGTATTATTTGATTTAAATTGTATGATGGAGCTTCAATTTATAAAAGTATTTTATAAACGTCATGTAGGTTTATTGATACAATGTAGTATGTTTTTGATTAAACACATTTTAAAAGAATTTTTTTGGGTTAACTAATTTGGTGATATCATGTAGTGCTTTAGTCCATCAATCTTTAGGCCAGATCGGATTAGAGTATTACACCATGTACCATGATTTTTTAATAATTATAACTAAAATTATAGGAATGAAATTTTATACATTGGTTTTTTTTCTTTTCATCATTCTAATATCATGTTAAATTGTTACTGAGTCAAAATTAGCATGCATGACAAAAAAATATTTACTTTATTTAAATTTTATAAAGAATAATATGTAATAAAATAATAATTATATATTATTAAAGAATGGAATATGTTCATTTTCCATTAAAAATATTTGATTATATACAAATGTTTTGAAAGTTAATAAATCAAATGATGAGTTAAAAATAATGGTAAATTACAAATTTTCATCACTCAAGTTTGTTTTCACGTCTACTATGGTCATCAAAGTTAAAATTTTTCACTTTATTAATTAAATTTGTGATTTGTTTCTATTATGGTCATCAAAGTTAATTTTTTTTGATCAAATGAAAATTTTGTTAATATCTTGAGTTGTGGAAGAAGATGTCAAAGAATGATAATTATAATGTTGACGTGACACAATGATGAAACTACAAAATTTTCATCTTTTAAGGAAAAATATAAAAGCAAAATGTAAATTGCATTAGTGACCTACAGATTCCATGTCAACATAAAAACAAATAATAATCCACACCAACACATATGACTATCATATCATCATTCAATTTATGATTTAACACCCGACTAACAAAAATAGGATTTAATTGATTTTTTTTTAAATTTAGTAACCAAAATATGAGTAAGAACAAAGTTAAGTTTACCCTAGAAATAATTTCATTTTACGGTAAATTATAAATTCGGTAACTGAACTTTGCTTTCTATCCTATTCCACTCACCATACTTTAAATCTTTTCAATTTCTTCACTAAACTTAATACATTGATTTTTTGGTCACTCAGTCGTTTCCTCACTAACGACGTTATGACATGGCTTCTTTGTTGTTAAGAAAGGAGTGAAAAAAATCTAATGCATAAAATTCAGTAATTAGATTAAAATAATTAGAAATATAGTGAGTGAAATAAGAAAGGAAATAAAGTTCACTGATTAAATTTTAATTTACTCATTAAAAAATAAAATAAAAAAACTATGTCATGACTTTAGTGAGGAAACAACTAAATGTCAAATAAAAAAATTGAAAAAATTAATATATAATGAGCAGAATAAAAGAGAAAAGAGAAAGGTCAGTTATAAAATTTGTACTTTACCCTTAATTCATACAAGATTAGCCTTTATTAAAGCATGTTTAATTTGGTATAGTTAACTTAATAATTAGAGAAGAAGCGGGGCGTTGTAATTTAAAGGTCAAAGTAAGTACATTTTCGTCATCAGATGTAAAATATTAAATACCAAAAGGCACGTGTACGTGATAGAATCACGTGAATTAGTAAGACAAAAATATAAAAAGTGCAGGAAATCCCCGTAGTAACCTCGTATTAATTAATACGGGGTCTTTCTTCTCTACAAAGGCTGTACACATTTTCTTCAAAAACCAAATCTGCAACACTTTCATCTTCCAGATCCCTGAATTATTGCAATCCCTTTTGCAAATAAACAACATGGATCTAGCGCCGGAGGAGCTTCAGTTCCTGTCCATATCAGATATATTTCGAGAGTCCGTTTCGATTCCCAAAAGATCCCCAAAAACCTTCTATCTCATAACCTTAGCTCTCATTTTCCCTCTCTCCTTCGCCATTCTGGCTCACTCGCTTTTCACTCACCCAATCTTGAATCAACTCGAATCCCATCCTTCAGCTGATCCGACTCAGACCCGTCACGAGTGGACTATCCTCTTAACCTTCCAGTTCTGTTACCTGATTTTCCTCTTTGCCTTCTCTCTTTTGTCCACGGCTGCAGTTGTCTTCACTGTTGCGTCTCTCTACACGTCGAAGCCGGTCTATTTCTCTTCCACGATCGCTGCCATACCCAAGGTTTTTAAGCGCCTCTTTATTACCTTCACATGGGTTTCTCTCTTGATGTTTGCTTACAACGCCCTATTGATTGGTTTCTTGGTCTTGTTTGTCATTGCCGTTGATTCCCGGAATACTTTTTTGTCATTCCTGTCGTTTTTGGTGGTGTTGGTGCTCTTCTTGGGCGTTCACGTTTACATCACGGCGCTTTGGCATTTGGCCAGTGTGGTGTCGGTGCTTGAGCCTATTTACGGCCTTGCAGCTATGAAGAAGAGTTACGAGCTGTTGAAAGGGAGGGCGAGGATGGCTTTCATTTTGGTTTTTGGATATTTAGCGATCTGTGGTGTCATCGGAGGTATTTTCGGAAGCGTGGTGGTGCACGGAGGAGAAAAGTATGGGGTTCTTTGGAGAATTATTGTGGGGGGATTCTTGGTTGGAGTTTTGGTGATTGTGAATCTGGTGGGCTTGTTGGTTCAGAGTGTATTCTACTATGTTTGCAAGAGTTATCATCATCAGGGAATCGACAAGATTGCGTTGCATGATCATCTTGGTGGGTATCTTGGGGAGTATGTGCCTCTCAAAAGCAGCGTTCAGATGGAGAGCTTGGATGCTTGATTCCACCCATCAAAAAAAAATTGTATCTTGTGAAATGTTGTAGGCACCAAGTGTATTCAAATGGGCATGTGAGATACTAAACTACTCTGTTATATTTATTTCTCCCAAACCTTTATTTGTTGCAATAAGAGTTTAAGTATGTAACTGTTCATTTGATTCTGTGATATGTTCTTTTAACTGTTTCGCATGAGTAATTGAATGATGAGCTTGTATATTGTACTGCAAAACCTATGTTGGTCCCTGTTGTTTCTTTTGCTTGGTTGTGTTATTGGGAAATGAGGTTTACAGTTCATGCTTAGTGTTGGATTGGCTATCTTCTTAAAATTGTTTGTCTGTTCTAGGGGATTCTTGGATCACGATGGCCAGTCCTCAGGGTCATGTAATGAACAGTTCCTTGCTAATTTCCGCTCTGTAGTTTGTTTATGCAAATAGGGAACAATTGATGTTAGGAAACAGGTTATGCACTGTGAACCATATACGTCTTTCGTGATTAGCTTTTGTTGATGTGATCAAATGTGTTGTGACGGCGGTAGACGGTTCATTTTCTCTGATTTGGGCGGAAAACCACAACTGGTGATGGATCAGCTGTTGGGCAGTGTCAAAATGCTCTGTGTCGATAAGGAGGTAGAATAGAGTCAAATAAGGGTGAGATGGTTTAATCATTTCTCGCTCGCAATCTTGGTCGAGAGTTTTTATAGTGACCCTTAATGCGAGTGTCAGTTGTAGGGTCATCATTACTACTCGTAGGCTACCATATTAGATGGATATGATCAAGTAACAATAGATTTGGTTCTGGTAAGTTTTGTGGGTCTATCAGAGGTTATATCAATAGGTCACAATTGACATAGGTCAATTTTTCGAGGGAATTTAGCTATTTAAGGTCCTTTTTTGGGAGAAGTTCTCATTATGTTTCCGGAATTTCTTAAGTGTCTAATATTTGGAGATGCTTCAAGGTGAGACTATAAGACACAAGAAGTGTGAGGAAAACCTATGGCGGGGATACAACAGCTTCCAATGGCAGAAAGGCATTAGGAATTTCCATAGTCACGGGTCTTCTTGTAGCCATTTCAGCTGAAGTTTTTTAGTTTGATTGAAATGTGTCCATTTAGCCCAGAACAGCAAACTATTGAAATGACCCACAAGTTTTTCATTTAGTAGTTGGTGGCGCCCTGATTAGATGTAGTGATTGAGGCATCTTTTTAAGAGGAATAGTTGGAGTATCATCCAATGGGAGGACGAGAATGGATTTGATGAATGTTGTATGGTCTGGGTACGGCTATGTTGTACATCCTAGATCTGCCAAAAGGATGAGACTAACCAAATAGCTGAATCATTCTGTTGAATTGCCCTTGTTAAAATTGCTGGCTATCTTGTTCATACTGTCAAAAGCATTTGGTGGTATCGCAGACAAATACCAATCTTCACTCGTATCTGTATTTATACGACCAATCTCCTTTGTTATGTGGGAAAATGAAAGTCGAGACAACAACCAAGCAAAACTAGAGACACCAGCTTGTCACCCAGTTTGTAATATTGTTTGAACTTTGCTGGTGGTGGGTCGCGAATCAAGGTTTGTTGGAATCCATGCAAACATAGACATCTGAATCTGAACCATGCAAACATAGACATCTGAATCCGAACCATGCAAACATAGGCATCCGAACAAGTCTTGAGCAATGCGTCGAAACTAAAAAGCTCTTGAGCAATGTATCATTACCAAATAGCCCTCCAAAATCTAATTGTTCTTGTTACCCTCCAAAAGATCCACATTATTTAATCGGACTAGTGTTCAAGAATAAACTATAGACTTTGAGTTTATTAAATGTTGGAAATGAATACTGCAAAATCACACTGTTAGCACTGATAGGACAAATTTAAAATATAATTTGCAAAAGATTATCCGAAACTTTGTCGTCGTGAAAATCATCGCATTAGAAACAAATTCACCCGACGAGTATAATCAATACGATAGGCGGATCGTCTCCCAAGGTTAACACGGTCGCTCCGAGAATTTGTATACCCAAAATTGGAGTGGAATGATGGTAGTACTGCTCTTGCAACACCATAATCCGATACGACACACAGTCGACCGATTAGAACGTCACACGGGACCATTAGAGCGACAACCAAAAAATTTTCTTTTAAAACACCAATAATATAATGATTAACAACCATTTAGAAACCATGAAACCATACGGAATAATATAAGTTTACAGTACTAGGGAGCTCCCAAAAAATATATTAAAAGTAAAATCGAGTATTTAAAATTAGTTACGCTTAAGTACAAGAAGGTTTATAAATTATACATGCGCTTTAATAAAAATATACGCAAGACGTATTGTAACTTCTCGTTTGTCTGGAATATCTACAAAGCGACCGGCTCCTCGAGTGCTCCACCTAAAGACCTACGAACGAAAACACAATTTTGAACGCTAAGCTAACTAGCCAGTGCCATACTAACAATAATGTCATACTAAAAGTGTTCACAAATGCTCATGCTAACATACATATAACTAAAGTATGTAGCATACTCACACTACTCTAGGGTAGACATCATGGTACAATTGAGGGATTACTGCATCTCGGAGCTCATGTATCCCTTTAGTATACTAGGGGTGCAAATCCGAAATTACTACTTCAGATTCGACACCCAACTAACCCACCCCTCACGACTGTTGAGGCCTTGTGCCATGGTTAGTCTTAAGTGTCTTGCGCACTACCTAAGGATATCCTGACAATTTATACTTCGTAGCTATCGTCAATCGCTAAAGTAACTCAAGTGTCCTGGTCGTTTTCCCGAGTGTCAAACAAGGCTAATATTATGTCATCATATTTGGATTTGTTTCTAGTTGTACTTGAATCATAATTAGTGGTTCTCACTTGGAGTTTTATTCGAGTATATCATAGCGTTCTTGGGTCCCTCAACTTGGCTCATAATTCATTTAGGCTTCTTGCTCGAAAATGTACTCGGGTATTGGTACTCACACTTAAGTATTGATACTTCTAGGTTAAAATAGGTAGAATTTCAAGGCAAGTATCGACACTGTTGGACCATTATCGATACCGGGATCGATACTTCACCGAGTATCAGTGCTAAAATTGGCTATTGGAATTTGCTAAGTTTGCATGGCATCGATACCATCCTGCGAGTATCGATACCAGATCATAAGTATCGATACCATATAAATGGGTATCGATACTTTCCTTCCCAAAAACCACTTTGTTCTTGTATCTAAAGAACAATATTGGTATTATTCCTCTAGTACCGATACTCAGTCTTAGAAATGTTTATTTAGGCACAAAAATGGCCCTTTAAACTACTCTAACAACCCTATTGAGGTTCTCAAGTGTTATTAAAATCCAAAGTGAGTTCTAAGGGTCATAAGGAAGGCTTAAAACATGCTAAAAACATCAAACATGGAATCTACCATGAATGTTTATATAAGCTTTAATACTTAACTCCACAACAGAAATGCATTCCTAATGACTCACAAATGGTATGAAAGAGTTGTAAAAGTGTTGCCTTAGCTTCCTAACAGTTGGAGACTCCTTCAAATCACCCAAGGTGCAACTTTTCCTTCCATTTGACCTTAGAGCATTCTCCCACCTCTTGCACTAAACAAATAAAAGGTAAATGAGTTACTAACTCATTTAAAATCTTACAAAGAATTCAAAATGTTTCTTATAATTGAAATCTCTCCAAAAACCAGGCTAAAATTCCCCAAAACCTTAAATACCCACTAAACCCACTTTTGGTTATAAAAGCCCAAACCTTGTGTTTGGGGGCTTAATTTGAAGCTCTTGAAATGGTGGTTTAAATTTTACCTTAGAACTCTTGGACCATGCTTGAAGAACTAAAAGCTTCCACCTTTGTTCAAGTCTTGGAGAGGAAAGGAAATTGAGATAAGGAATGAAAAGACAAGGGAATATGGTGAAAATGAGGAAGGGAAATCTAACGTGAATCATCAAACTATTAAGGGAATTCAACTTTTATTTCAAACTTGGGTCTAATTACTCTTTTAGTGATACCATTTCTCTGTTAAGATTAAAAACACCCTTGTTATCTCATATTGGACTTAAACCAAGCCCAAAACCACTTAAATTTGGGCTAAGGTCTCCTATAAGATAAATTATTTATTCTAAGTCCCTAATGGTTAAGCCCAAAATTCCTAACCTGGGATTTGAGGCGTTACCGCTCTTTTGATACTATAAGAAAAAACATGGTAAAAAACCTTTGAATGTCTAGAGAGGATTTTAAGTGTTGAGTGAGTTGAGAAACTAACATTGCTTCTCTATTTATAGTCTGAGTTTAGGGACAAAATATCCAAGAAAAAAATAAGATATAAATATGATTTAATTTTTGAATTTAATCTATATGGAAACTACTAACATAAACCAATGAGTTTGGAACCAAAGCAATCCAAGTTCGTGATATAATTTCAAACTGTTTTGTAATTACTCTTGTAACCCTATTGTAATTACTATTATAACTCTTGTAACTAACACAATAAACAATTGAATAAGTTGAAATATTGTCTAGATACATCTAACGTTTCCCTTTTGATGCTAATTGATTGGTTCTACGTCTAAGTCAACCTTAGACCAAGCCTTGTGAGCAAGCAAACTCAACAAAGGTCAGAACCAAGCCCTCAAGGCTTCGATGGATGCGAAAGCTTTAGAACAATGAGGCCACTCAAGCCACCAAAGTTGAACACTCGTATGGAAGTGTAAACACCACGGGGGCTACTTTTAGCCACCTAGAGAAAAAGCAAACACAAAGAGAACTTAAGAACTTAAAACAACTGAAAGGAACAAGAGAACTTAGAGTAAATGCCTCAGAGCTTTATTACTCTCTCCAAAGAGAATGAATGTAATGAGATGATATAAATGAGGATGAGAGACTCTCTGTTTATAATTGAGCTCCCTCACAATTAATGGCCTATATCTATTTACATCAATAGCTATGATGGACCCAATTTATTCCAAATCCCCCAATATAAGGAAAGTCAATCCCACCACTATATCAATTAGTCTCATTCTTTTCTTAGATAGGTGTTCACACTTGATACGATAAGAATACTCCATAATCTTCTATGATTTGTTATCTTTTTCCATATCTATCAAGCTCTTGTGATCATCATTCGATATGATGCCACTTTCCATATTTGCACTTGTAGTGTGAACAAGCTCTCTAGTATTCTCCAAGTGATGGGCCAAGTCTGGTGGTCTTGTCAAGCCCAATACTCCAAATTGAACCTCTTTGACTCTTGCACCAATGTCCCGAGCTCAATCTCACGGTACATGACACCCTCTACTATCGAACTTAGCGACGCCCTCGTCGCTGCACTCGAATGATCCTGGGCTCCTCCACCTTGGTTGCTTTCCGTTGCCTTAACTCGATGCAGTTCCCCCATAAGAACCACTTGTCTTGGTTCATGCCATAATATAACTCCACAACCCTCTTTTCATTCCCCATTTTAAATAAAATACGTTTAGATACATTTTTCTTGTAGGAGTATTCTTCTATCAACTTCGACTCGCCGTGGCTCAGAGCCTCTCGATCCTTCTACAAAGACTTGGATATCTTGTCCAATCCTTTGGCATCTCTACCCAGATGGTTAGGTCTTTCTCCATTTATACTCATCAATGACGGCAAATCAACTTTACAAACACTAGAATTGTGTTTGAGATGTACCTTCTTCTTGGTTGCTCTAACATTTGCTCTAAAATATGTCAACCCTTCTTTCTCTATGAAGTCTAGCACCTTATACATCAAACTTTCTTCATTGAAGTTCTTTGCTCCATTTTGTATCGACATTTCTCCCTTGAAGTCGGGTACCTCTCACTGCATCCACCCTTATAACTCAAAGTTTGGTGCTCTTTTATTGTATTGGTTCTTCCTATTTGAAGTCTATTACTTTCTCTTGCATCGACACTCCCTCCTCAAAGTTATTCGCTTCATTCCCACCTCTCTCATTGGTGGTTCCACGGCTGCCTTGTCCCTCCTTGGCTTAGCTCTCTTCGACCCTTCTATAATTGTGGTCTTTGAAGCCATGTTCTCTACTTGAACATGCTCGGTAAACTCCCTAGCCACCCCGGACATGGCTTTCACTTTCTACGCTTTGCTTATATCTTCCTTGATAGAACTCATCACCATCGCACCAAGTCTCACGTGCTCATTATTCTCGGCCTTGTCCTTCCTCTTGGACTGCTTGGTTCAATTTGGACACCATCGCAACTTGTGAGGCCCCTTATAATGGTAGCACCTAAGTTGCTCCATGTTTACCCTCAATTTGAAGGCTTTCTCATCCTTTCTCTCATCGTTCCTTTTCTCATCCTTAGATGCTTTGACCCTTGTAATTGTGCCAAGTCTTACTACTTCCCCTTCTGACTCGTCTATCTCCTTGACGATGATAAAAAAGTGTCTCTTCTTGGGACATCCCTTTATCATATGAGGACCATCACAGAAGTAACACTTGATCTCCTTTTTTTCTCCTCATTCTTCCCAACAAACTCAGCCTTGGCATTCTTCTTTGATGGTTTCACTTGGCTACAATTAGTCGGTGGCCCTCCCTGACCACTCGAAGAGTTTTCTTCACCATCTTCCCACTTCACCTTTATTTAGGCTCTCTCACCATTGTCTCATTCCCTCGGCTTGGGTTCGAACATCTTCATGCTAGTTGGATTGGCCCTTCTAAGCTCGGTTAGCTTTTCACCATGGCTTCGTAAAGTCTATAAGCGTCTTGCTCCTCTGCGAGCTTCACCCCTGGTCTATATCCTTCCAAGAAGGTCTTAAGTACACCCAATTCCCTCATTGCATTCTTACATATGAGCAACTCCTTGAGCTCATCCATCTCAATCCATTGAAGCCTTGAGAGCATGGTTCCGACCTTTGTTGAGTTTGCTTGCTCATAAGGCTTGGTTTAAGGCTGACTTAGGCACATAACTGATCAAGTAGCATCAAAAGGTGTCTAAGGAAATCTCCAAAGAAATTGACTGTTATGATTCTAATTTAACAGAAATCAAACAACATCTAATTAATCAACTGTGATGATTCAAATTTTCTAAAAACGATAGTATTTGTGCGGACGTGTCGAATATATGTATTGCCACGAGTCATGAGCCACAAGCCGAGCCAGTGGCATGCGAGATAGTCCCTTGTTCTTTATCACTCAACAGAGGAATGAATAATAAACACTATAAATACCCAATCCAAAGCTATTTCCCACTCAGTGTGGGATATTGTTTTAAGCATTACCAACATTCCCCTACTAATACGGAAGAATTCTTCTGAAACTCGAAACATATTTTTTTCAGAAGAGCAATAGCGGAATTAGTTGCTTAAGTACTAGTGAACGTATCTTGAACTAGTACATATTGATGATGAGCAATCATTCTCTTAGATAAGTGAAACTAGTCTTGAAGTTTTTAAGATAGGGGTAAACTCATAACACACAACTAACCCCTTCATCCACCAAAGTCCTCGATGTGTAAGATATACATACACAAGTGCATATTTAGTCATCTTACCTCAGGATTTTAGTAAGTGTACTAATCACCTCACTTACATAAGTTATTTCATCATGTTTATCTCAACATAAACCATTTTAAAACCAGGCTATGAAATAATTAAGAGCCTTTTACAACAGCTCAACCTCTCAAAGGTTATGGTGATTTTCTTCAAGTTTATTATAAATGAACTACCCAAGCACTGAGATATGAAATTATGAAAATAAATATTCAACCTTATTAATCGATGAATTCAGTATGTCCTTCTCAGTATGACCATCCAAATTTTTAGATTTGAATTCATTAAGAGTTTTCATAAAACTCAACATTTCTAGCGATAAGTTCACTTTGTTCTTTTCAATTAGAACTACCAACTCAACTTTGGGTTATGAACTTATTTAGAATAAATATTCAGCCAAAGTCGGTAAATTCATCAAGTCTTTCTCACCAAGACCACCTATAGATAACTAAGTTGGGTATCCACCATGAATTCCTCAACCGTCTCAGCGGCACGAGATGATCCCTTATTCTCTATCACTCAACAATGAAAGGAAGAATGAACACCATAAATACCCAATCCAGTGGTACACGTATTGTCACGACCACGACCATGTCCACGTCCACGAGCAGAAACGGACGACGACACGCGAGATGGTTCATTGTTCTCTATCACTCAACAAGGGAAGGGAGAATGAACACTATAAATACCCAATATGGTGGTATTTCCCACTCAATGTGGATAGTGTTTTAAGCATTACCAACATTAAACAAAAATTTACTTTGAAGACAATGACAATTGGATTTCATTAATAAAAATAATGCAAGAAATCAAATTATAACACTTTCTAAAAGAAAATTGAACACAATAGTCACTAAGAAACTCATACATAAAAAATATTAAATCCAAAGATAAAAAAATTGAAACTTTTGATTGAGAATGACGTCCAACATCAATAGAACACAGTAACATTCATAAAACTCATTGTCTCTGTCGAACGAATGATTTACGAAGTGATAAAAAAGTGATGAGCAAATCAAACAATTTAACAAACAACGTCGTTACATAATTTTGATTATATTGGTAAACAACCTTTTACTAAAGAAGGGATGTGACAATACATGACTACCGACAACCCAATAAAAAAATAAATGACGTAAGGATCTTTGTACAAGCTCCAACACGATTGTAGTAATATGCGAAAACTTATCAAAATCCATAAGGAACGTCCCACAAGAACAGAGAAAAACGTGTCACAAAGACGGAAATTCTTATTTAAAATTAAAAAAACTCAATAAAAAAAGAAAAACAAATGACATAGTATTAAAAAGAACAAAAACAATAATAATCACTAACAGTAAACAACCAATATTAAGATTAGTATTGGCGTCTAAACAAAAAACAAAGAAAAAGAGGAAGACGACACAAAAATATTGAGAGAAAATTTAGGTTTTATAGATATACTTTTTAATCATAGTGGATGGAGTAAATGATGTTTATGTTTGATTCGAATACCATCGATTGAAAAACTTAGTATAAATAGAAATTCTTCCTATTTTAATTGTCATGTTTTATTTAAAGAGTAAATAAGATAAATATGTATATTCGATTCAAGCCTATCTTGTTTTATTTTTATCTTAAGCTTTCTCTTATTCATTCAAATTGAATAAACACACAATTATGTTTTTAATTTCAGTTCTAGCCTCGTAACATTAGTAGGTGGTTATATGTATTGGAAAAGTAAATGCAAAAATAAAAGAGGTTAATAAGTTCCAAATGAAAGGGAAAAACAGTTTAGATAAATAGAGATGATGTTCTTTTATCACATTAAAAACAATTTTAAATATCATGACATATGTTCATGAACATGTTGATTTAATTTAATTATATATTTGATTTTAGACGAATATAAATCGAAAATGAATGAAGTAAAAATAACAAAATAAATGGAATAGGAGTAAACTAAAAACAAGAAATTAACATGAAGAAATGGGTATTTGCTGAAGTTGGAGTTTAAAGTTGCATTGAGAAGAGAAAAAACAAAAAACAAACACAAGATACCAAGTATTAGCAAACGCAGTGCTAAAGTATATTTAGTACTTGATAGACTTGGATGGAATTGGAATTGGAATTGGAAGCGGCGGAGCATAGTTAGTTTATCCTCGCCATGCCAACCGTCACCTTTCCTCCTCTCTTCCTACAATTTCTCTGTATGAATGTAAAATCAAGTTAGAAATATCACAATGCTCTTCATTAAAATGTACTTTCTGCAGGGATAGATCCGGCGAGACGGCGGCTCCTAAAATTTTAAATTCTTTTTTTTTTAATATTTTCTATCTTTTCTCAAATTTTATAAATTTATCTGTTGGCATAAAATCATGGTTTATCCCTGCTTCAATGAATGTTATGGTAATATTATGAGTTGATTAAGAGTATGGATTTAGTGGGCACCGATGATGGTATCAAAATGCGGAGGATGGTGAAATTGAACGATCAGCTAACAATACATGAGATTTTAGGGTTCATGATATGAGAAAATGTTGAACTAGTAATTACGAAACTGACCGGAGCATTTGAGTGAGTTTGGTAGCGGAATCTTGGTCGCCATTTTCCCTTGCTTTCAAAATGCGGAACATGAGAGCAATTTTAACCTGGGTTCTGGCACTCTGCTGGATTATGAATCTAGTTTCTCTCTTCAATTCCTCGCACTCCGACTCAATTCCTTGGATTTTTTCTTTCACTTGGTTTTGAACTTGCCTGATATCCTTGTGTTCCTCGCTTCTTGCCTCCATCTCCGTCTTCAACCTCTTCACCCTTTTCTGCATTCGTTTCTCCCTTGATTTCAAACCTTTCCTGCTAAGCGCAGCAACACGAGGACGACCGAGCCACGAGAATGGGGCCATCGTTTCAGAGATCAAGTAGTTTCTTTTCTCTTCGTTCTAATGTCGTTTATATAGGGAAATAAATCATACTGCAATTAGGTATCAATTCAAGCGGCGGAAGTTGCAAAACTGACTACTTTATCTCTCTCGATATTGGTCGATAAAGTAGAGCAGCCGCGCAAGCCCAATGGACAAAACGCGCGTTATTATTATTTTTTGAAAAAAATAGGTCAATTACTTCACGAATGATCCGTTGGCGCACCATTCGAGACCTGGCGACATCGCGCGATCCAAACAAGAAGTCGGTCTACAAGCCAACGTTGCCTACTTTAATTGTGCCGTTATCCACGCGATAAAGTTTACAAATCATCCAACTACTGAAAATTGTAAAACAATGTTTAATTATAGAATATTATTTTATCAATTCTCTTAAATGAAAAAAATATCATTCGATTATGAATATATTTTAAACTCATTATTTTTTATTAAAAATTTAACTACCGCCTAAACTGGATATTAATATGTTAACTTGAGTATAATAAAATTATATTTTAATGATGTCTACTAATATCATCATTGCTTGCAAGTACTGACTAAATGACATAATGTTTTAAACACTAGCTCAAATATATAATATAAACAGAAAGTTAATCCACAAAATACAACTCAAATGATTCAACGATAAGGTTTTATTATATCACAATCAAAATATTTACGTCTAACTCAAACAACATATAAGTTTTTTACGGAAATGACGGGTAAAACATATGAATAGTCAAATATTAACCATGTGTTGTGTAACTGCCAGCCGAATGAGGAACGCGTTCGTCGCCACCTCGCTATCAGTGAGGATATTAACTATGTGTTGCGTAACTGCCCAGCCGCGCTTCAAGTTTCCAACTAAACTTGATTCTTTCTTGGCATTAGATATCCAGGAGTGGATTGCAGCAAACTTGCAGGGGACTCGCATGTTTGCCAAAAATGCTGCTAACTGGGATCTTATGTTTGCAACAAGCCTCTGGAACATTTGGCTTAACCGTAATGCCATGATTTTCGACAACCCCATGCCAGGTAATGGATCTGTTATTGAGCGTAGTAGGCATATAGCGAGTATAACCCTCCAAAGCATCATGTGTCATGTAGCTACAGTGTGATGGCCTGTGGCCCCCCTCGCTAGATTAAACCGCCCCTACATTGGATAAAAATCAATACGGATGCCTCATGGAGAAAGGAAGATGGCTGTGCTCGGTGTGGTGTAGTAGCTCGGGATAGTTGCGGTATGTGGAAATTTGGTTTCTCATAGGAATTTGTCCGATTATCGATGCAGAGATTTGGGATGCGTATATTGGTCTGCATGGTATGGGAAGCGAGTTATCTTCAAGTGGTCCTTGAATTTGACAGTTTGGAGGATTTGAAGATTCTTAGAGTTGATTATAGTGGGACTCACCTGCTATGTAACCCATTTACGTGCACAGTCCAAAACAGAATTTATGTCCCATGTTCTAAAATATTTAAATATATTAAATACTATCTAATAAAATATTAATAAAATATAAAATAAAAAATCCAAAAAAAGTCATATTGTAAAATTAATGAAATCTGAATAAAGTCGACCTCCAAGTACCGATTCTCTTAACTCGAGTATCTGAAAGAGTGAAACTAATGGGTGTAAGCTATTAAGCTTAATATGTCTCTAAAGTGCAACAAACACAAGTCAGAGCATAATCTGAAATAAATAGTAATATTTATACGCCAAATTATCAACGATAATCACAATGTAAATGATATGCAAATGCTCATACACCAGCCTGTGCTCCTGTCACACCCAGAATAGTGGGTTCCCCAAAACCACACTATTTCCAACTCACACACTATATGAGAGGGTCTGCCACAAAGATAGATGCCACTGAATCAAAAAAAGTGACATTTATTCCATCAAGTGAATGTATTGAGCTTCCCCTATCAATAATTGTCCCAATATGATATGCAAATGACACACATATATGATATCCGACCTGATCCGAATAACATATATCCGAATAAAATATACTCAAATATCATATATCTTAATTCTGATCCGATCCGAATATAATAATTATATATACAAATAATCCGAATGCAACTCATAAATTTTCAGTCCAATATATATCAACATATTTCACTTGGTATACATTTATGAATTATATCAAATACAACAATATCATGCTCGAAACTAACTTCCAAACATGTTTAACCAAATTATTTTTAAAGCAACAATACATGTAATAGTGATGCTCACAATCAATTTTAAACAATCAATCAACACGAAATAAATATAATGTCATATAGAGACACACCTTACATATAGCTAACGACAATAATAGTATTTCTCACGATTGGCCTGAATCGTGGATCGATTCGAATTACTTCGTTCAACACAAGCAATACGATTTGGTTCGAAGTTCGCGGGAAACGGCAAAGGAGGCGATAATTTCGATTCCGAGTAAAAGTTCCGTGCAAAAATCACGATGTCTGATTTAATATCTCATTTCAATGATTTTCAGATTAATGAAGCAATTTAACGACAATTAAAAATAATTCTCGATTAGAATTAGGAACCGGGCAGTAGGGTTTTCAGTTCGAATATGGGGCTGTCAGTTCGAACGAAAGGCTCACCAGTGACGAAACTATACTGATAACAGACCATAAGACCAGCGATAGTGACCACTAAGGCAGCGGTGAGGGAACGGCAGCAGTGACTTTCCACGGCCATTCGAGGCTGTTCACACACGAAACCAGGTTGGTTCGACTAACACCCACACAACCCCGACCTTACTATGGCCACGAACGGCCGGATTAAACCACGGCGACGCCAAAAATAAAACAACGCTCACGGTTCAATCTAACGAGGAGAAGAACCGACGATGCCCAAACGCCACGACGAGAAGGAGAACGATGGGTTGCGGTCGGATAACTCACCGGCGACCTGAGTTCGACAGGAACGGTGGCACAGCGATGAAAAATGAGTGACGACATTGAGATGGGAGAAGCGTGCTTAACAGAAGAAAAAGAGTGGTGTGGCTGCGATGGATCTGTGAAGTGAAACAGTGTTAAAATTGTGATTCAAAGAAAAGAGGGTAAATCACAAATTTGATCCTCCAACTCCTTAGGATTTCTGAATATGGAATCAACTCTTTATTTATTTACGATTTTGGTCACTAAATAAAATTAGGAATTTAAGGAAAATTTTCTAAATTTGAGGGTTTTTATATTTGGGGGAAATTTTAGAGTGTTACAAGCTAAGATGGCACTTAAATGATTTAAGAGGGAAAAATTGATACGTTAGAGTTTAACATGTAATGCGAAGCGGAAATAAAATTGTTGAAGCCCTGGCAAAGAATGTGTCGTTAAATACCTTGGAGACTACTGTCCTTCATTCCCCACCCGAATTGATCAGTACTCTCTTGCAGGTTGACTGTCTGATTGAGTTGGCTGATGGTTAAACCAATGGGTTGGCTTGGATTTGTTGGTTGGATATTTGTTCAGGTATTAACATACGTACTCTTTTCCTCCGTTTAAGTTTAGGAATGTTTTTAATGAGACATATGTTAATATTCTCTGTATGATTTTAACGTTAATGAAATCATACCATTCAGGGAAAAAAAGTTTTGTACCTTTAATATATTCGTCCGTGAATTACGTTAAAGATTTTCCTTGAAATAACATATATTTGTTTTTGAATTAATTTTTGAAATTTATAATTAAATTATTAGGTCAAACTGTATAGTAGGTGAGTTAAAGGATGTGATTTTATTTTTAGTTAAATGGAGTTTGTAATGAGGAGAAAAAGCATCAAAACTGAGATCTAACAGAAACTGTGCATCAAACTTTCATGTAGAAAAAAATTGCATTCATCATCAGATTTTGGATAGAGGGTGACTTTCACTACTGATACCCTAACCCATTTAGTCCCTGCATTTTAGGGTATTTTTTAAGATTAGTCATTAAGCTTCAACTATAAATACCCTTACACATTTAGCTTCAAAATCATCTCAAATCATTTCTTTCTCCCAATACTAGAGAGCTTTCTTGTGAGTTGTGAGTATTTTGTAAACACCTGTAAATTTTCTCTCTTTAGTAAAAGATCTGCAGCAGTCCGGAGACGTAGGCATAATTGGCTGAACTATGTTATCAATTTCGAGTATTATTTTTTCGCTTTTATTTCACATTCTCACTGATCTGGATATAGAGAAATTACTCGTTTATTTCCCAACAAATGGTATCAAGAGCTTTTGGTGGTGAATTTTTTCAATTTTTATGCGAGGTTACTATTCATGTGAACAATGAATTTCGTGAATAGTAAAATTTGGTCAAACGATACGAATTTGTCGACGAATGTGTTCTAATACACAGTGGTTCGTAAGAATTGTCAGAAGCGATCCAAAAGAAGCTAGATTTGAGTGGGAGCGATGACTGCAGACGAAGGGAATGTGAAAATTGAGAAGTTCGATGATGCGAAATTTGGCTTTTGGAAGATGCAAATTGAAGATTTTGTGTATCAGAAAAATCTGTATCAACCTCTCTCAGGAAAGCAACCAGAGGGTATGAAGAATGAAGACTGGGTTCTTCTCGACAAACAAGCCCTCGAAGTTATCCGACTGACGTTATCCCACAATGTTGCTTTCTACATAGCAAAGGAAAAGACCACGGTGGGTCTTATGGCGGCTCTCTCCAATATATATGAGAAGCCATCGGCCTCAAACAAAGTTCACTTGATTAGGTGATTATTCAATTTGCGGATGGTGGAAGGGGCATCAGTGGCTCAACACCTAAATGAACTCAACATAATCACAAGCCAGTTGAGTTCCGTGAAAATTGAATTCGATGATGAAGTTCAAGCTTTAATTCTCTTATCATCTCTACCAGATAGTTAGAATTCTACAGTTACAACAGTCAACAGCTGGTCGGGAAACAGTAAATTAAAATTTGATGATGTTCGGGATATGGTATTGAGTGAATAAAATTCGACGGAGAGAATCGGGTAAAGCATCAACCTCCTCAGCCTTGCACACGGAGTCTAGAGGGAGAACTTCAGAAAGAAATTCAAATCGTGGCAGATTAAAATTCAGAACGGGAAAGAAAGATTTTAACTGTTATAATTTTGACAAGAATGATCACTTTAAAAGATATTGCCAAGCACCGAAGAAAGATATCGGCACACAAGAATCTGCTAATATGATAGAGGAGACAGTTGATGCCATGATTCTAAGCATTAACAGTCCGATTGAATCATGGATCTTGGATTCAGGGGCATCTTTCCACTCCACCCCATGCCAAGAAATCATAGAGAACTATGTCAGTGGTGATTTTGGGAAGGTTCATCTAGCTGATGATGAAACCTTGAAGATTGTCAGAAAAGGAGACATCCGATTAAAGTTATCAAACCAGACCAACTGGAAGCTGAAAGGAGTAAGACATATTCCTGGCCTCAAAAGAAATTTGATTTTTGTAGGATAGCTTGATGGAGAAGGATATAGTATAACCTTTTCAGGCTGTGAATGGAAAATTACTCATGGTAAGAAGACTGATACTCTCTATGTAACCTTAAATTTGGAGAATATCATTGCAGTAGCATATGCTAATGGGAAATCACACTTATGACACCAAAGTCTTGGCCATATGAGCGAGAAAGGGATGAAGACACTTTTGTCGAAAGGGAATCTATCAGATCTAAAGAATATAGATGTCAGACTATGTGAGGATTGCATCTTTGGAAAACAAAAGAAAGTCAGTTTTGTAAAGATTGGCAAGACACACAAGGCTGAAAAGTTAGAGTTGGTTCATACTGATGTATGGGGACCATCTCCAGTTTCATCTCTTGCAAGCTCACTATATTATGTCACCTTCATCGATGATTCTACAAAGAAGGTGTGAATTTATTTTCTGAAGAAGAAATCAGAAGTCTTTGATACATTCAGAAAATGGAAGGCCATGGTGGAAAATGAGACTGGTTTGAAAGTCAAGTGGTTGAGGTGTGATAATGGAGGAGAATACAAAAATAGTAGATTTAGAGAATTTTACGCAAACAATGGGATCACGATGGAGATAACAGTCCCATGACACCAAAACAGAATGGTGTAGCAGAGCGCATGAACAAAACTCTGAATGAACGTGCCAGAAGCATGCTGATACATGCTGAATTGCCCAAATTACTATGGGCTGAAGTTATCAACACTGCATCTTACCTGATCACCATGGGCCCTCAGTTCCATTTGATGGTGGAATACCAGAGGAAGTTTGGAGCATGAAAGAAATAAACCTTTCACACTTAAGATTGTTTGGTTGTATTTCTTATATACACATAAATTGTGCTGAAAGAAGTAAACTTGATGCCAAGTCCAACAAATGTGTCTTTGTTGGTTATGGTGGTGATGAGTTCGGTTACCGGTTTTGAGACTACGAAAATCGAAAGATCATCAGAAGAAGAGATGTCATTTTCAATGAGAATGTGATGTACAAAGCCTGGTCGACCATAGAATCAAGAAGCTCCAAAACCGAAGCTGAAACAAAGGAATTTGTTGAGTTTGAGGAGATTTCTGGAAATGATGTTCAGATCAGTCCTGAAGCAGTTCAAGAAGAACCAGGCACACCAAAAGTGAGACGCTCCTCTAGAATTCCTAAACCAACCCAGCGTTATTCTCCTTCTTTGCACTTCTTGTTACTGACTGACAATGGTGAACCATAGTGCTATGATGAAGAAATGCAGGTGGAGGATTCAGTCAAGTGGAAGTCTTCCATGAAAAATGAGATGGACTCAATTATTTCAAATCAGACGTGGGAATTAGCTGAATTACCACCAGGCAAGAAAGCGCTCCATAACAAGTGGGTTTACAGGATCAAAGAAGAGCACGATGGGAGAAAACGCTACAATGAAAGATTGGTTGTCAAAGGTTTTCAGCAAAAAGAAGGTATTGACTACAATGAAATTTTCTCTCCAGTCGTGAAGCTGTCTACAATCAGATTGGTGTTGAAAAGTGTAGCTGCAGAGAATCTACATCTTGAGCAGTTAGATGTGAAGACAACTTTCCTTCATGGTGATTTGGAGGAAGAAATCTATATGAGGTAGCCAGAAGGCTTCTTAAATGAAGACAAGAAAAATCTGGTATGCAAGTTGAAGAAGAGCTTGTATGGTTTAAAACAAGCTCCTAGACAGTGGTACAAGAACTTCGATAATTTCATGAGTAGTAGTAGTTTTACCATATGCCAAGCAGATCATTGTAATCAAGAAGTTCAACAACAGCTTCCTTATTTTATTGTTGAACGTTGATGATATGCTCGTTACATGCTCAGACATGCAAGAGATTATAAACTTGAAACAAAAATTGTCAAAGCAATTTGCAATGAAAGATCTAGGCACTGCAAAATAGATTCTTAGGATGAGGATTAAGAGAGACACAAAGTCGATGACTTTGATGTTATCATATGCTGAGTACATCAACAAAGTACTCTCCATTTTCAACATGCAAGATGCTAAACCAGTAAGTACACCTTTAGGTGTTCAGTTTAGACTCTCCAAAGAACAGTCACCAAAGACGGAAGAATAACGTGCACACATGGTGAAGGTGTCGTATGCCTCAACAATTGGAAGTCTGATGTATGCCATGGTTTGTACTAGACTAGATATTGCTCATGCAATGGGAGCTGTTAGCAGGTACATGAATAATCCGGGAAAGGTACACTGGGAAGCAGTCAAATGGATCCTCAGATATCTGTGGGGTACTATAAACAAAACACTTTATTTCAAAGGTAGAGATACGATACTGACAGACTATGTAGATACTGACTTAGCCGGAAATGTTGACATCAAAAGAAGCATTACAGGGTATGTCTATACTCTATGAGGTACCGCAGTGAGTTGGGTTTCTCAACTACAGAAGATAATTGCTCTCTCCACAACTGAAGCAGAACATGTCGTTATTACGGAAGCCAACAAAGAGATGGTTTGACTCCAAAGTTTTTTTTGAAAGAGTTAGGCAAGAAACAAGAAAACAACGTCTTGTATTACGACAGTCAAAGTACTATCCATCTAGAAAAGAATTCATTTTTTTATTCCAGGACGAAGCACATACAATTGCGATGTCATTTTATCTTGTCTCTTCTGGAAGATGAAATTTGAAATTTGAAAAGATTAGTGGAGCTTAAAATCCGAAAGACATGTTAACAAAGACGGTGATTACGGAAAAACTGAAGTTGTGTTCAACTTCAGTTGTCATGCTAGAATAACAAAACCAGAAATGCTGATGCATTGATCAAAGTGTGAAGACATATTAAAATCAGTCTTCAAGTGAGAGATTGTTGTAAAGTCAAAGAAAAGGGCTAGCAGCCGGCGGTTAAAGGTGTCTAAGGTGGCTACCTAATTTTTTAAAAAAATAGCTTGGGAATATTGCACTTTAGTCCCTACACTTTAGGGTATTTTTAAAGATTAGTCCTTAAGCTTCAACTATGAATATATCCATTTAGCTTCAAAATCATCCCAAATCATTTCTTTCTCCCAATACTAGAGCTTTCTTGTGAGTTGTGAGTGTTTTGGAGCTTGTATGGTTTAAAACAAGCTCCTATACAGTGGTACAAGAAATTCGATAGTTTCATGAGTAGTAGTGGTTTTACCAGATGTCAAGCAGATCATTGTTGCTACATCAAGAAGTTTGACAACAACTTCATTATTTTACTGTTGTACATTGATGAAATACTCGTTGTAGGCTCAGACATGCAAGATATTATAAACGTGAAGCAAAAATTGTCGAAGCAGTTTGTAATGAAAGATTTGGGCGCTGCAAAACAGATTCTTGGGATGAGGATTAAGAGAGACACAAAGTCGGGGACTTTGATTTTATCACAGGCTGAGTACATCAACAAAGTACTCTCCAGGTTCAACATGCAAGATGTTAAACCAGTAAGTACACCTTTTGGTGTTCATTTTAGACTCTCCAAAGAACAGTCTCTAAAGACGGAGGAAGAACGTGCACACATGGTGAAGGTGTTGTATGCCTCAGTAATTGGAAGTCTGATATATGTCGTAGTTTGTACTAGACCATATATTGCTCATGCAGAGGGTGTTGTTAGCATATATATGAATAATTTGGGCAAAGTACACTGGGAAGTAGTCAAATGGATCCCAGATATCTGTGGGGTACTATAAACAAAGCAATTTGTTTCAAAAGTGGAGATACAATACTGACAGGCTATGTAGATACTGACTTAGCAGGAAATGTTGACATTAGAAGAAGCATGACATGGTATGTCTATACTCTAGGAGGTACCGCAGTGAGTTGGGTTTCTCAACTACAAAAGATAGTTGCTCTCTCCACAACTGAAGCAGAATATGTCGTTGTTATGGAAGCCAACAAGGAGATGGTTTGACTCCAAAGTTTTTTGAAAGAGTTAGGCAAGAAACAAGAAAACAACGTCTTGTATTACGAAAGTCAAAGTACTATCCATCTAGCAAAATATTCGTTTTTTCATTCCAGGACAAAGCACATACAATTGCAATATCATTTTATCCAATCTCTTCTGGAAGATGGAATTTTGAAACTTGAAAAGATTAGTGGAGCTCAAAATCCGACAGACATGTTAACAAAGACGGTGATTACGGAAAAACTGAAGTTGTGTTCAGCTTCAGTTGACATGCTAGAATAACAAGACCAGAAATGCTACTGCATTGATCAAAGTGTGAAGACATATTAAAATCAGTCTTCAAGTGGAGATTGTTGTAAAGTCAAAGAAAAGGGCTAGCAACCGGCGGCTAAAGGTGTCTAAGGTGGCTGCTTAATTTTTTTTAAAATAGCTTGGGAATATTGCACTTTAGTCCCTATACTTTAGGGTATTTTCAAAGATTAGTCCTTAAGCTTCAACTATAAATATCCTTACTCATTTACCTTCAAAATCATCTTAAATCATTTCTTTCTCTCAATACTGGAGAGCTTTCTTGTGAGTTGTGAGTGTTTTGTAAATACCTGTAAATTTTCTCTCTTTAGTAAAAGATCTGCAGCAGTTCGGAGACGTATGCATAATTGGCTAAACTCCGTTATCAATTTCGGGTATTATTTTTCCGCTTTTATTTCGCATTTTTACTAATCTAATTATAGGGAAATTACTCGTTTATTTCCCAACAAAAAAAATTGCATTCATCATCAGATTTTGGATAGAGGGTGACTTTCACTACTGATACAAACACAATTTACTACAAGTAATAGGGATGGCAAAAAAACCCGAACCCGACGGGGAAAATCGAAAACCGAATTAAACGGGTCGGGTTCGGGGATGATAAACGGGGACGGGGACGGGGAAAATCTATTTATTTTAAACGAGGACGGGGACGGGGACAGGTTTGGTAATCCCCGCCCCGATTACCCGATTACCCGCCCCGATTACCCGACCCGATACCTGACCCGATAAATATTAAAAATAATTATTTATATATATATATATAATATTAATAAATTTAATTTAAATAAAAAATATATATTTATATATTTAATTTAAATATATATATATACCCGGCCCGATTCCTGGCCCAATACCCGACCCAATACCCGACCCAATACCCGTTTAAATAATCGTTTATGCTAAACAGGGATACCCGTTTCCCCGCGGTTTTCCCCGATTACCCGACGTGGATCCCCGTTTAAATCCCCGCGGTTTTTTAAACGGGGATGGGTACATGTTTTTTAAACGGGGACGGGGACGGGGGGACCAATACCCGGCCCGAACCCGGCCCGTTGCCATCCCTAACAAGTAAGCCTCTTGTTTTGAGATTTTTTCATCCATTTTTATTTATTTTTTCTATATTTTTTGTCTTAAACATGTGATTGTAAAGGGGGGAAATGCCAATTATTCATTCTTCTTTGTCAGGAATTCAAGAATGTATGTGTTCTGTTCAAGGGAATATCTTTGGAACCGTTCGTACAAGGGATGTAATTACTACCTTAATAACAACATGTTCTTGCAATGATTCTATGGTGTCCAAATACAACCTTGGTAAACCTTTTGTGTTAACTACACGCAACATGCATGAGAGCTGTGCTTTCGGGTTTATTCTTGGTTAGGGACAAACGAATGATTTTATGTTAGTGATAGCAACTCTAGGGATGGATTCGATCGATGAAGAAGACGATAACAACAAGGGAAGGATGTGGGACCTGGATCAGAAGTTTGATAAGCCAATGGATGAGAAGGCTGGGAAGCTTAGAAACATGGATATGGAGAAGGTAACTGCAACCTTCCATTTTAAGTTGTTCCCTGTTAATGTCTTTCTTTACTAGTTACAACATTTACTTCTTTTGACATTCGGATCGGTTGTAGTTTTCGACGGGGAAGAACTCAATATTTTATGCTAGGGGAAGAAGTTATAAAATTCTAGTTCTTGACATGAATTCGTTTCCTGTAGAACACCTCTGCATTATTGCTTCTGCGGCTTGCATTCCAGAGTTTTGGAGTGGTATATGGTGACTTGGGCACCTCTCCCTTGTATGTTTTCTACAATACATTTCCTGATAAAATCGAGGATCCAGAGGATGTTGTTGGAGCTCTGTCATTGATCATATACTCGCTAACGCTTATCGCACTCAACAAGTACGTCTTTGTCGTGTGTAACGGGAACGACAACGGTCAAGGTGAGTTGACATCGGCAAACGAGGATACATTGATTTGTTAAACGGAATGTGTTTTAATGCAAAATCATATAGCTTGAGCTCTTTTGATTTACCGTGCAGGCGGAACGTAAAGGTAATACCTAATCAACACAGGACTGATGAGGAGTTGACAACTTATAGTCGTTCTACATTTCATGAGAAATCATTTGCTGTCAAACAAAGAGATGGTTGGAGAAAGATGTGTACAAGAAGCATGTTCTTCGAGTTCTTGTACTGATCGGTACGTGCAATGTCATTGGTGACGGAATACTCACTCCTGCATTATCAGGTATTTTGCTGATATGTTCCGGCTTTCATTAGGTCGGATCAAAATGATGTCTGCTATCTTTGGCAGTTCTTTCAGCATCTGGGGGAATCAATGTAGAGCATCCAAGCATAAGCAATGGTACCTCCCTGCCCTTCCTTACAAGTTTGGTCATCTCTTTACAAAGTCTGTTATTAGTTTTCTTTTCTGTTTGCAGCTGTTGTTTCAGGTGTCGCCGTGGTGATATTAGTCGGTTTATTCAGCATGCAACACTATGGTACTGATAGAGTTAGCTGGCTCTTTGCCCCGATTGTGCTCCTCTGGTTTCTAGTCATTGGAGGCATTGGCACATATAATATTTGCACATATGACAGCAGTGTTTTGAAAGCGTTTTCGCCTATATACATATGCCAATATTTCAAGAGGAGACGGAAAGATGGATGGATCTCCCTCGGCGAAATTATGCTTAGTATAACAGGTAATTTTACTAATATAATTGCAGTGACACTGGCGACATGATGTTGATGATCCACGAATTGTTAAAGGTTATGTTGCATTGATACGGATACGGGGACAGGAAACGGTAATTTTTAAAATTACAGGTACGGGAACGGCAAGGGTACGGCATATAAAATAATTTTAAAATTATAAATATATATAAAAAATCATAAATAAAGTGAAATATTAAGACTCAAAAAACAATATTAAGTTTAGAACAATAAAATCTATAAACAAGCCACAATATTAAAATGTCAAATTTCAAGATTCAAACCATAATATTAAATCTAGAAAAATATTAATCCCAAATCAAGTATTGTTAACATCTTCCGAGATTAACTGATTCTCTCGTATCAATGAATTATCCAGTGCTCATACGCAACGAAAGAACACAAGTTGAAATCAAATCAGCAAGCCGTAAAATCGGACATAAGTGCAGGATTCCATTAAGAGCGGCAAAGTGCAGTCTAAATCTCCTACATAAGTCTGCCATATCCTTTGGCTATTATACAATCATATAATTCAAACCACCACTATGTACATACAACATACGTATATGCATGAGACCAACAAAGGTAAAGAAGTGAAAACAGAACATGAAGAAGTATTGACCAGGTCGCAAGAAAAATGAAATCACATTTAAAAGAATTATAAATCGGATGACAAAAAAAAATCTGAAATTTGGCATTCACTAGAAATCAAATACAAAACATCTGGAACGTATAGTTTAATGAATGTAAGACATCGAGAAAGAAAAAATAACCCAGAAAGGAAAAACAAGTCAGAATAAAATAATCATCCAAATACAACAGAAAAAGAAGAAAACCCATATCAGCAATTATCAAGGAAAGAAAAGTACATGAAAAATAACATAAAAGAAAAGAGAAACTAACACGTATGGAGACACAGGGAAATAGTTGTAGCTTCCTTTAAAAGCTTACAGTCCTGCTCGATGAAAGGATTATGCTCAAGACAGTTTTATGGTTTGATTCATTAAGAGCAAGCAGAATTCCATTCGTGAAACACTTGAGCATGTTTTTTATCATCAATTTCAGATAGAAACAAGATGAGAGAAGCACAAAGAGAGAAAAAAAATTGGATAACTTACCTAGCCAACTGAAACTTTGAAACCTGGAAGTTTCACTTCAGCAGCACAAATTGAGTGTTGAGAGTTGAGAGACGATGAGAATCAAAGAAAGAGGGAATTAAATAGCTGTGAAATTAGGTTATGCGATTGGAATTTTTTTTAAATGTAAAATGACAAAAAGAACCTGGGGACGCATGTGAAAGTCTCCAGCCGTCCCCGAAACGTCCCCAGCTCTCGGTAAAACGTCTCCGACGCCGTTCAACCGTACCCTGCCACCGTGGCACGTCCCCGGTACGTACCCCAGCCGTCCTCGTGTCGTCCCCGTGCCGGGGATGTATCGGGTACTTGAAACGGCACACCAATGACGTCCCCGTGCTTCCTAGGTTAAAGGTACCGAAACACTTTTTGAAGATCTAGTCTATTTTCCGGTTGCAGCTGTGCAGCTTGCTTTTACTGGAGTTGTATTTCCTTGCCTGCTCCTAGCTAATTCTGGACAAGCTGCCTACCTCAGTCAGAACAGGGACGATGTCGGTCAAGCATTTTATCGCTCTATACCTGGTTAGTGGTTATATCTATGCAAGTGCAAGCGTCTCCTTGACCTCTTCTCTGTCTTTTCGATCGAATGCACTTGGTACTTAGTTGTTTCGTTCGATGTTGTTATCATGCAGATAGCATATATTGGCCTGTTTTCGGTATTGCTATTGCTGCTGCTATAGTTGCAAGTCAGGCTACCATATCAGCAACTTTTTCAATCATCAAGCAAGCCCTTGCACATGGTTGTTTTCCGCGAGTGAAGGTGGTACATACATCGAAGAAGTTCCACGGCCAGATATATATTCCAGGGTATTAATTGGCTCCTCATGGTCCTTTGCATTGCTGTTATTGCTGGATTCAGGAACCAATGCCAAATCGCCAATGCTTATGTATGAATTTCGAAGTGCATTTTGAATATATGTATGAATTTCATGTTGCTGCAGGCACAGCTGTGGTGTTCGTGATGTTTGTAACGACACTGCTTATGACTTTAATCATGATATTGGTGTGGCGCAGTCATTGGATATTCGTCGTCCTCTTCACTAGCTTGTCCCTGGTTGTAGAGTGCACATTCATCTCGGCTGTGCTGTTCAAGATTGATCTAGGTGGGTGGATTCCCCTTGTTATTGCAGGAGCCTTTCTGGTAATCATGAATGTTTGGCATTATGGAAGGATGAAGCGATACGAGTTCGAGATGCATGATGAGGTGTCTATGGCATGGCTTCTGGGGCTCGGACCTAGTTTGGGACTAGTACGGGTTCCCGGAATGGTACTGGTGTACACCGAGCTATCAAGTGGCGTACCCCATATATTTTCCCACTTCATTACTAACCTACCCGCCATCCATTCCGTTGTTGTTTTCGTGTGTGTCAAGTATCGTCCTGTCTACACAGTTCCAGAAGAAGAGAGGTTCCTTGTGAAGCGGATTGGACCGAACAAATTTCCACCTGTTCCGTTGTGTTGCTAGGTATGGCTACAAAGACCTTCATAGGAAAGACGACGATTTCGAGAAAAAGGTGTTCGATAGCCTCTTCTCATTTGTGCGGCTCGAGTCGATGATGGAAGGGTGTTCGGAATCAGATGAATGTAGTTGGCATGAGCAGCAAACAGAGGTGACAGAAGATGGTGTGTTCAATAGCGAGGACAACAACTTGGTGACCTCAAATACAGATACGGTGGTGTCGTCGTTTGTGCATCCGGGAGTGACTTCGATGGAAGACATGGATGAATTAGAATTCCTGAACAAGTGTAGGGAGGCAGAGGTGGTGCACATTCTAAGAAATACGGAGGTGAGGGCAAGAAGGGTTGCCGGATTTTACAAGGAAAAAACGATCGATTATATATATGCATTTCTTAGGAAGATATGTAGGGAGAACAGTGTGATTTTTAATGTTCCTCGTGAGAGTCTATTGAGCGTAGGTCAGATTGTTTATGTATAACTTTCTTTATTTATTTATTTCTTGTGTCTGGGTGGGTGGGGGGGGGGGGTTTATCTTGACTTAATCATGTTACGATATAGAACATAAATAAACAGATCCAGTTATGCAAGAGGGAACCAACCATCCTCTCTATCTCTCTTGTCAATGATTACAAAATATGCATGCATTGCTTCTCAGATAACTGCAACCCTGCTGCCAAATGAATGTCACTCGATCCATTGTAATCAGTTTATTCGTTTAAACTAAAGATTATTAATTCACACTCCATTGAAAGATAATATATTATCCCCCAACCCAAAAAAAAAAACATAGAGAAAAACTTCCTTCCACCAACAATCAATTGATCTAGTTGGACGAGACACTAGATTCTTTAAGTAAGATTCGAGATTCAAATTTTAATGATAGTGAATGAAACAAATTGGGTTGAAAATGTCGTCACATAATAAGCCTTTGCAAAATCTGATATGAATCTATAAATTAAACATAGATGGTTAATTCAAGAAAAAAAACTGTTGGCTTCCATCATACTAATACACACACGTTTTGTAGTTTTTGAAGGATGTCTCACTCCATTGCTGTCTTATTTTAATGCGGCTAAAACTTCAGGTTTAAATGGTGCTTAAATGACGTTGATATTTTCTTTTAAATTTTAGTGACGCCCCTATACAAATTGAGAGAGGGTGATAGGAGCGGTCATCCTCTAAAAAATTTAAATTCTCACATAATTTAGATTTATTCTTTATATTTTCGTTAATAATCTATTTTCAACTCCTAAAATTTTATAAATTTGTCCTCTAAAATGGTACGAGAGTCATTGCCGAGCATCAGAAATGATGATGCTGTCGGCTTTTGTAACAAATATTGAGTTCCATTGTTTTAAACAAATGTGAGACACTTTAGGCATTGATACTTGAGCTCCAAAGTCCAAGGAAGATGTACATTTTTTGTGTTCCTGTACCTTGGAGCTAAGAAGTCCACCAAGTTTGAAGCTGATTTGCAGTTTTGTACCGGATAATTATTGCTGTTCTTTGACTACATAATGGCGCGCTGGCATAGTTATCGGAATTGGATCCTATAGTTCCATTCATCAAATCAAAATATTCTAACAATCAAAAGAATTTACTATATGGTTCATAATCTTGGAGAGCCATTAGTGCCATGCATGAACATTTCAAACAAATATACACGACAATGTAAGAAAAACATACAACCATGGGAAGAGGGTGCAAACATATAACCATGGGAAGAAAGTACATATATTGATTTATGTTCAGTATCGGAAATGAGGTCGTTAACTTAACTGCCTATTTATCCTTATCTCAACGGGAGAAACAAAGCAGGGACAACTCAAATCACATAGGGAAAACAGCATTCAATTACAAGGTGATACCTAGCTTCTAATCTTCCTCCCTGGCCCTCAACAGAGCTCTTAAACCAAATCAAAGCTTCACAATTTCAAAGCTATAAGCGTTTCCTTTCTAGCCAATCATTAACAATAGAAGTGAAATTTACCAGATAGAAGAACAGATCCATTAGTAAAAAGGTGAGAGAAACTTGGACTACAATAGAAGAATGGTGGAATGGATAACATCTAGTCTCATTAGAGCGTGAATCAGAGCAATTCAATTGAATTATTGTAATAAAAATAGTGTAAACAACATTATCAAAAGGATGAAGTGAATTCCGATTCCCACTTGATATGATCAAAACATCAACAGAGTTAAGATTCAAGCAATCCCAAGTTCAAACTTAAGCCGGTAAGAATCTGCAAGCATGCAAAGTAGTAGTAGTCTCCATTTCGAATCAACAAGTAGATATCCATGAAAACCAAAAGTACCTCTACTGCTCATTCCATTACAACTTTGGCACCAAGAGCCTTCATCTTCTCAATTATCTGTTCACCTTCTTCCTTGGAGACACCCTTCTTCAAGACGGAGGGAGTCTTCTCAATCAAGTCTTTAGCTTCCTTGAGACCCAAATCAGTAAAACTCCTAACCTCCTTTATTACTTTAATCTTTGAAGCAGCATCATACGACTCCAATTTCAATTCAAAAACAGTCTTATCTGGCTTTTTCTCCTCCTTAGAAGCCGCCGCGCCGCCACCACCAGCCGCCTTCATTGTCAACCCAGCAGCGGCAGCAGCCTTCATGACCCCCACAGTGGGCGGCTCAGTTATTCCGCGTTTCTTCATTATAATAGAGCCTAACTCGGCGATTTCAGACAGAGTGAGGGCGGAGATTTCATCAACGAGTCTCCAAACACGCTCAGTTGGAGGACTACGATGCTCGGTAGGATCGAAATTAGAAGGATCATAGTCAGCCGGAAGTCTTCTTTGATCAATCTCAACCTCTTCTTCCTCGTCATCTTGTTCTAGCTTTGCAGGCTGGCTAAATTTTCGGGATAATCTGATTGAACCGGAGGTATCGAGAGTGACAATCCGAGGCCTACATTGAAACCCATTAGGCAAACGATGCCTTAATCTTAAGAACAAGCTCATTTCTTTCGGCAGCTGAAGGAATAAAACCCTAGACAGAGATAGAGAGAGGGGTTTTGCGCTTCTTTTAATTCCAGGCTTATAAAACGATTGCAGTAGTTATAGAAAATAGGGTAAATTACATGTTTAGTAACCCAACAATTTCTTTTGTTCCGTTTTAATTATTTAGTTATTATTATTTTCAAAATCATACCTATCGTGACATTTTTGGTTTCATTTTAGTTATTATTCTTTTCATTTTTAAAAGAAAATTCAATGATTATGTGACGTTATTTTATGATAACACATTAATATCATCGTTAATTTTCTAATTATAAATGACCAAAAAGAAACTAAAACATAGCGTTATATGATTATTAAACAAAAAGTAGCTAGGTAAATAAATCGAAAACAATTGATAGTTGTGATATTACATTGCATGTGTAATTTATCCTTAAAATAGCAAGTATTTGTGCACTCTCATTCGATTAGAAAAAATTCTAAACATATACTACCTTATAATCACATTAAACTAATTAAAAGAATTTCTATCATTTTCATAGTCGAGACAATTGTCACCAGCGACACCTAAGAGCCCAAAATCAGTACACACATAGACGTCTAAAGAGTTTCTGACAATGCAATTTATCTACAATCCAATATTTTCCATTTAATATATAATGCTACATTCTTCTTGTTTTACTAACCTCAATTATTTTCCATCAATTCATCCTCTAACAATAATCGATCCATCATATTACATCTTTTTCCTATAAATTAAATTATAATCTCTAAATTTAAATTTATTAATAGAAAAAATTGCAAACTAGAGTTTCACGAACATATCTCTATGTTTTTCAAATTGCGATTTCAATTCTATTATTCAGTATTGATGTCTATTGCTCAGATGGAAAACAGATCCTAAAGATGAAAATCCCTTCTTCTCTTTTTTTATTATAGCCTTTACCTTCCTAAACCGGCCATGTTATCTATAAATACTCAATATTTTCCCTATGTATCGAAATATGTGGAAATGTTTGAAACTTTTAAAGTCTTCTCATTTTCCTTCTTTTTTAAAAAAATACAAAAATATTGATAATTAGGGAAAAATATCAATATAATCGGTTTACAACACAAAATGTTCTATGTAGAAACCAGAAAAGTTATCTATTTATATGATAATATTGGTTAAAATTTAAAATGTTACCCTTCTAACAGTCACAAAATAATTTATAAACCATCAATGTTATTAATATAATTAATATTTTAGGTTTTGCCTTAAAATATTATCAGATTTTAAGCTGACGTAACCTTATTCATACACACGACAACAAAATAAATTAGTTGTATCTAAAGAGTAGGTTGCGACATGAAATGTTATAAATTTCAAAAATATCGATATTCTTTAAAAAGTATTGATACTTACAGGCAACATAAGTTACTCGGTTAAGCTATTTTAAATTATTTTAAAATACTTATAACTTAATATTTTCAATAGCGCTAAACCTATTTTATTAAATTTATTTTCAAAATTTTAATTACGTTGTTTTTTAATCTTATATTAGTCTATCATTACTTAGAGTTTTCTATGCAATAAATACAAGAGTTAGCTCATATTTATTGTCTGCAAGACGGTCTAATTTAAGAAATTCAAATCATTAAGTAAATAGTAATTTAATAGGATTAAAAGATAAAACTCATTAAGTACATGAAAACTTAATCATGCTATAACTTATCAATAAGAGATAAATTTTGTATTATTAGAGGCTTAGTAATAAACCAACGAATTCCATGTAAACTCGTAACCCATGAAGGTCCCCAAATATCGCTATAAATTAAGAAAAAAAGGTTTAGGTTAGCGAGACGGAGAAGGATGATAAGAACTCCGAATGTGTTTTGCAAGAGAGCAAATGTCACAAGAAAATTATGCTGGATTTTTATTAATAAATAATTTGGGAAACAATTTTGCAATATAAGAAAAACTTGGGTGACCTAACCTAAAATGCTATAACACAATGTCGGCAGTCACATCTGTGGGAGAAAATGAAACAAAAGAAGAGATAAATAGTGCAGGTGAGTGGTTAGGAACAAGAGTATAAGGAGGAGCGTCAAGGATGTAGAGTCCACCACAACGCCTAACATTGCCAATCATCATCCTTGAGGTCAAATCTTGAAATTTACAATAATCACGAGTAAAATGAGAAGTACAACCCAAATCGGTAGATAATTTGCTAATCGAAAGAAGATTACAAGTCAAACTTGGAACAAATAGAACATTAGATAGAGTGATATGGCTATTAATGCGAACTGAGTCACTGCCCTTAACCGGTGATAGGGAGCCATCAGCAGTACAAACACTGTATGAGATACCATTTTTGTGAAATGTGGAAAATAAACTGAAGTTGCCTGTCATATGATCACTTACTCTAGAATCAACAATCTAAAAGACATACCCTGGTGAAGGGGATAAGAAGGTAAAAGGAGAACTACATTCACTAACAATGCAGGCATACTTAGAGTCAATAGCAGGAGGAATCTGTAAATGACCAAACATCTATCGTAGATCGTCCAACTATTGACAAGAAAAGGAACCACCCTCCAATGTCGTTACAACAGAGTTATTATGAGATGGACACGATGAGGATTTGGATGGAGTCCAATTGGCTGGACGGACATGGAGCTTCCAATATTTATCACGAACATGACCAGGTTTTCCACAGTGATCGCACCAGGGACGACCTTTCTTGACATGGGTGTCACCGGATGAATGAGTATTTCAGGCAGAATTTTCAACGGGTGGAGCAAGCATCAGAGAGCAGCGACTTTCTTCGTGACAAACTTCAGAGAACACCTCGGGAAGAGACAGAAGAAGTATGATGCCTAGAATTCAGCCACATGCATTATCAAGAGAGATGAACAGTCCCGATATGAATTAAAAAATACATCGTTTTTCAAGAGAGCTTGTGATATGTCGCGAACTAGCAGGGAGCACTGTTATAAGTGACAATTGGAAATCTGAGGATATCGACTCTAGGATGAGCATCGAATGGGTTGTGCGACGAGGAGACAGTGATGGCTTGACAGATACCAATAGTGACAGAACAGGTACCAAACAGTGAAATAGGAAGGCTACCGTTGTGATGAGGGTAGCGCTGGACCAACGGTGAGACAAGAGATATACGGCAAGGAGAGCAGCGCTACGACAGAAGTGACACTGATATGGTTGTGCAACAAGGAAGACGGCGCTACGAATGGGCGGTGCTACGAAGAATTTCATAGTTGAATGACTGCAGTGCATAGAAGGTACACTGCTGGTCGGAAGGATAACAAATGACGATGTCAGTAAGGTTGGAATCGACGCCGACAAATGATACCATGTAGAAACAGAGTTTTCTAACTCAAGTAAACAGAGTTTTCTGATTTTGGAAAATAAAATTTTCTACTTCTGGTAAACAAGGTTTTTGATTATGAAATTTTTTTTATTCAAAGAACAATTGCATATTACACAATAGGATATATGAGATTTTTATATACATGAATTAGAGACCTAGATAAGATAGGAGACATCTTTTCTACAAATTAGGAGATAATTTTTTTAGATAAGTTAGGATTTAGAGTTTAACTTAAACACTACTTACACATAGTTCGAACCATTCACATTTTTCATTGGTGCAAACTCTTCCTTACGTAATACCTACATATTTAGAAACATAAAGAGTTAGATGAAGGGAAAAAATATCACTAAAGAATCACCCATCCAAAAAAAAAGTATTAATTGGTGCAAGAAAATGGTGATATCATTACCTCAAACAAAGCCGTTGAAGGAGCATAGGAAAATGCATTAAATATGAACTTATTTAGTTTCAAACCCATTTTATAACCATGAACAGATTGAAGGAGGCAACAAGAAATATAAGAATCCTATGAGCTCAGCATCTTTTCTTCTCAATGATGTTGGGGAATCCCATCATTTCAATAAAAAATTAGGTATATAATAATAGCTTTCATGTTGAAAGGATAGTTAGCAGTAAACAGAAGGCACTTCACTATCGAGTTTGTTTTCAGTTCAATGAAAGGGGAAAAGAGAAGAATGCATCGATCATACATCACGCAGATCAACATTTTTAACAAGTTCTTATTAATTTGTCAGAGATTAGCTTCCTAAATTAGGAAGATTATGTAGGATCTCTGTAAATATATTCTACTAGTTAGGATCCCTAACTTTAAAGGACGAGAATTACTCCTAGAATCAATTACTTATCTAGCTTAGCAGTTTCCAAGTTAATGCAACAGTGTGTATATTTAAATAGTGTATTTTTCTACATAAAGTGATATAATCGAAAGAGAGATAAACCAGTTTTGACATGGTGTCAGAGCCTCTCCAGCTCTTCTTTTCGAGTCCAATCATCCTCACTTAAACAAACTACTTAGCCTTTAAACTCCCTTCAAAGAACCAAGTATATGCCCAACAAAAATATTGGTGATGAGGCTAATTCCTATAGAGCTGAAACCATTCAAGGAGGCACAATGAGTGAAGGAAGTCACCCCAATCCTATTAGTGACTTACAAAATATACAAGCAACCTATAGATTGAATGGTAAGAACTATATTAAGTGGTCCTTAATGGTTCGAACGTTCCTAAAAGGAAGAGGTAAACTCAATCATCTCCTAGGAACTGACCCTAAAGAATGAAACCCTAGGTTTAAAGAGATGAGCAAGACTCATTAGTTATGTCTTGGCTGTAGAATTCAATGGTGCCTAAGATTAGTAACACCTGTATGTTTCTTAGGACAACCAAGAAGATATGGAAGACTGTGAAACAAACTTATTCAAAGGTTCGAGATGCTGCCCAGATATATGAAATCAAGATCAAGGTTTCATATACTAAACAGAGAAGCAAGTTAATTACAGAATATTCTAACTTGCTGCAAAATCTTTGGTAGGAAATCGATCATTATCAATGCATTCAAATAAAATGCATTAAAGATGCTGCAATCTTAAAAAGGTTTGTTGAGAAAGAAAGGATTTATGATTTTCTTGTTGGATTAAACATTGAGTTTGATGTAATGAGAGTTTAGATCCTAGGAAAAAAGATTTGCCTTCATTGAATGAGACCATTGTTATCATTCGAGCTGAAGAATGAAGAAGGGGGTGATGATAGTTGAAAATAGCCAAATAGAGAGTTCAACCTTGGTCACTATGGCTGTAACTGAGGAACCAACATGCCTGAAACAGAAAATTTGTAAAGGTAGACTAGAAGAAACAAGGACGGTTAACAAAGACTCCTTATAGTGTACTTACTGAAGAAGCCACACCACACTAAAGATAAATGTTTGAGGTTACATGGAAAACCTCAACCAACAAGAATTTTACTGAAAGAAGGGGTTCATCAAGAGGACAAAGCATAGCTTATACAACTAAACAAGTTATTAAGGAGGCTAAAGAACAATCTGTTGAGTTCAACAAGGAAGAAGTTGAAAAATTAAAGAGTCTAATGCAATCCTCGGAGAAACCTTCCTCTATAGGTACATGCAATTTGTTCTTCTCAGGTATATCCTCTTCCCTTTCTCATGATTATAATGTCTTGAAACTATCCACCCACATACCTACCCAAAATTCCTAGATAATTGACTCAGGAGCCACATACTATATGACTAATTCCTCCATCAAATTCCTTACCTACACACCCTGTCATAATAGTAAGAAAATAACAATTGCAGATGGCATTATCATAACAATTGCTAGTCAAGAAAATATTACCATAAGTGAAACCCTTATTCTTAAAAATGTCCTACATATACCAAAACTATTTATCAGTCTCATATCTATCTAGAAACTTATCAAAGATAGTAATTGCAATGTTTTGTTTTATTCTACACAATGTATTTTTTAGGAGCAAGAAACGAAGAAGATGATTGGGCGTGCTAAGGAAGTAAACGGTCTATACTACTTTGAATAACCCAGTGGACCAGTTGGAGTCTTGGATACCCAACCTCTATCACTCTTATCAAAATCTATAACCAATAAAGACCAAATGTGGTTAAACCTTTTTCTCTTTGGTCATCCACCTTTTAGAGTTTTAAAAACTATGTTTCCTTCTTTGTTTAATTCCTTAAGTACTGAAGAATTTCATTGTGAAGTGTGTGAACTTGCAAAACATAAACGTACCTCTTTGTTGAATTATGTTTTATAATATTTTGATATAACAAATTAAGCAAAAATATTTTTGGACTTGATTAAATTTGTTCAAAGTTTTCAAAAATAATTCAAAGTTCACTAAACTAGAATTTGAGCAAAAAATAATTTTTTGGGTACGTAGTACCGATACTGTTCTTACAGTATCGATACTACATGAACAGTACTGATATTGTACATGTGGTATTGATACCAAAGGTAAAAGAAGTATCTAGGTAGTATCGATACTACCTGTTGTTTTCTAAATTGCTCAAATTTCATAATGCAAAATAGGTATTGATATTCAAGGGGTACCGATACTACTTTGCACAGTAGTATCGATACCATGAAACATAGTATCGATAGTGGTCAAGCCCAACGATCTTCAACGTGTGGTTTATTTAAATATTACAAAGGTGTACCGATACTCATTAAAAAAGTATTGATACTCCATGTCCTATGCAATTTTATTTTGCAGAAAATTAATCTCCAACGGCTAGAAACGACCACAAACTCATTCCATCATATAAAAACAGGTTGAGGAAACTTGAAGGAGGTTACAATAACTATCCAAGAAAAAACGATCAAGAGAAAAGCTCTTTCATTCTTTATCTTTCCTTCTCTTATACAAAAGTGTGTTTGAGGATATTGTAAATCTTTTAATTGTTTTCTTGTGAGCTTAATTTTTAGTGAACATCTTCCTTTGAGATGTTTTCTTGTTTACATCTTTTATTCCTTTTGTAAATGTGATTGGTTCTAGTTTAACCTTTGAAAAGCTAAGGAGTTGTAAAGGTAATCTCTTTGTCCGAGAAAAATAAAGAACAAATTAGTGGGTTTATTAGAAAATCCTAAGTGAGGAGCTTAGGTAGTGGATGTAGACTTGGTTGAGAAGTCCAACCACTATAAATATTTATGCAAATTATTTTATCTTTACTCCTTACTCCCTGAACTCAAAAAGACAATTCACCATCTCTTGGCAAATTATTTGGTTGATCAATTTGAGTTTCATCGAATCCCAACAATTGGTATCAGAACTTGACTCATTATAAGGTTTAACAACCTTGAGACTGTCCTTGAAGAAGCTCTATCCATTTCTGACACAACCGAGAAGATTGCTTCCACCTACGACTCGTTCTACATGGAAGGTCCCAACCGATCGACAAGCCTTCATACTTTAATGGAATCAACTACCATCATTGGAAGAAATTAATGAAGTTATTCATCCAATCTAATGATCTTGATGCATTGGATATGATCGAGAACAGCTACTATTCTCCAAAAAAAGAATACGAATAAGTGTAGTGCCCAAGAACGGAAGAAAACTCAACAAAATGCTAAGGCCATGGACATGTTGTTTTGTGCATTTGGTCCCGATGTCTATGAAGAAGTTTCTTCTTGTTCAAATGCCAATGAGCTTTGGAATAAGCTCGAAGAGATCCATGGAAACAAGAAATAATAACCAACAAAGGTGGTGTGCTTAATGGCTCTTGAAGAGTCCAAGATATCTTCTAACTCTAATGAATCCGATTCATATTTTTTGATGAGTTACACAATGTATATGATGAATTATTTTTGGAGTTTGAGACCATGAACTCTAAATACAAGAAAATGATTTCAAAACTTAAAGTTGAAAACGATTTTCTTGTGAAAGCAAAAATTGATTTTGAAAAACAAAATGAAATTTTGAAAAATGATTTAGAGCTTTCAAAAATGAAAATTGAAAATTTTGAAAAAGAAAGTTTTGATTTAAAGGTTAACCTTGAATGCTTAACAAAAGAAAATGAAATCATTTTGAATAATTTATCTAATTTCATAATGACAATGCTCACATTGTAATTATCATGATCACAATGAACATACTTGTCCATTAAAGAAAGTAAAACATTTTAAAATTAAATAAATATAGATTCCTAAGGGAACAAGGGAATTGAAACTAACGTTCATGGATCCAAAGCAATTTGGATACCAAAATTCACATAAATGTCTCTTGTAGGTGTGTGGGAGCAATAGTGATGAAAGTAAAGATATTCAAATGCTCTAGCCACACTTGATATGGAATGAGTAACCTCTAAGCTTATTTTAATTATATGGCATAATTGGTTGCTCATTTAGTTTAAACATGCATGAGTTTTGATTTTAAATAATTTTATGATTTCTATCTCATGTATGTTAAAAAGTGTTTGATGAACATTTTCTAAAGTTTTAATGATTTTTCATAAATGTTTTATTCATTATAATGAATTTTGGTCAAAATTGATTTTAATACTTTGTTTTTACAAATTTTAATTTTTGACCTTAATTTAAATGTTTATGCATGTGATTTGTTGCAACTGATATCTCTCAAACAATTGATATCAGCATAACATTTTTAATAGCTTTATGTACATGCACTTTAACACAAAAATTGGTATTGCATAAAGTATATTAGACTTTGATAGATTGAATTTAATGTGCTACTAACATGTTTGTTAATATTGGTTGAAATTCAATGTATTTTAAGTGTCAAGCTTTTAAAGTCAAATTTTTGTTTGTAATGCATTGAGGGAGAGTTTTGATTTTTCAAATGATTTTATGCTAAAATTTACCACTGACTCTCCATTGTTATTTTTGAACTTTAAAGTTGAATTATTTTTTATATAACAAAAAGGGTGAAAAGTATGAGTTTGAAAAATTCAATTTCAAGAATGAAAAAGAGGAAGCTTTAATATTTTCCAAATTTTTATCTTTCTCATGAAATATTTTATTAAGGGGAGTTTTACCAAAACAATTTTTTAAATGTTTTGTTATATCAAAAAGGGGAGAGATTGTTGAACTATGTTTTATAATATTTTGATATAACAAATTAAGGCAAAATGTTTTTGGACTTGATTGAATTTGTTCAAAATTTTTAAAAATAATTCAAAGTCTATTAAACTAGAATTTAAGCACAAAATAGTTTTCTGGGTACGTAGTATCGATATTGTTCTTACAGTATCGATATTACATGAACAATATCGATAATGTTCATGTGGTACTGATACCAAAGGTAAGAGAAATATTTATATTCTCTAGGTAGTATCGGTACTACCAGTTGTTTTCGAAATTGCTTAAATTCCAGAATGCAAAATAGGTACCAATACTACTTTACACAATTGTATCGATACCATGAAGCATAGTATCGATACTGGTCAAGCTCAACGATCTTCAACGGCTAGTTTATTTAAATATTACAAAGGTAGTACTGATACTCATTAAAAGAGTATTGATACTCCCTGTCTTGGGCAGTTTTATTTTGCAGAAAATTAATCTCCAACGGCTCCAAAACATCCCTAACGGCTAAAAACAACCACAAACTCATTTCATCATATAAAACCAGGTTGAAGACACTTGAAGAAGGTTACAACACCTATCCAAGAAAAAGAGATCAAGAGAAAAACTCTTTTATTCTTTATCTTTCCTTTTCTCTTATACATAAGTGTGTTTGAGCTTATTGCAAATCTTTTAATTGTTTTCTTGTGAGCTTAATTTTTAGTAAACACCTTCCTTTAAGAGGTTTTCTTGTTTACATCTTTTATTCCTTTTGTAAAGGGGATTGGTTCTAGCTTAGCCTTTAAAAAGCTAGAGAGTTATAAAATTTATCTCTTTGTCTGGAAAAAGAAATAACGAATTAGTGGATTTGTTAAAAACTCCTAAGTGAGGAGCTGAGGTAGTGGATGTATATTTGGTTGAAAAGTCAAATCACTATAAATCCTTGTGCAAATTGTTTCATCTTTATACTACTTACTCCCTAAACTCAAAAAGCCAATTCACCCTTATTGGCAAATTATTTACTTGAACAATTTGAGCTTTATCGAATCCCAACACTATTTCCCAGCAAGCAATAGAAAGACTACCAGCCATTTACTCTTATTCATAGCAATGTTTGGGGGTGTTCCACTATTCTTAACAAAACTAGGGCTAAATGGATTTTTCATTCACAGATGATTATACTTGAGTTACTTGGATCTTTTTGCTAAAACAAAAGTCAGATGTTACCCTTACTTTTTAAACCTTTTACACCATGATTAAAACCTAATTTGGGACTGAAATAAAAAGATTCAGATCAAACATTGTCAAAGATATCATCCATGAATCATCTTGTGTTAACACTCCACAACAAAATAGTGGGTACATCCTTGCCACTACAAGAGCTCTTCTATTTCAAAACAAAGTCCTTAAACATTACTGGAGAGAGGTTGTGTTAAATGCCACCTACATGATAAATAAACTACCCATTAAAATCCTTCAATCCCAAAGTCCTCTTCAAGTCCTCACAAAATTCTATACTAATTTTACTCCATTTCTTAACCTAAAACCTAGAATATTTGGGTGTGTTGCTTTTGTTCATATACATTATTAGGGAAAGGAAAAACTTGATCCAAGGGCCCTAAAATCTATTTTTATTGGCCACTTCTCCATTCAAAAAGGCTACAACTGCTATCACAAACCTACAAGAAAACACTACACCTCTGTTGATGTTACCTTTGTTGAAAAAGAGTTATTTTATTGTTCCTTATTGATTTCCCAACACCTATACAGTCTGACAAAATACAACAAACACAGTATGCTCAGCCTACTACTACACCAACTTCTCCACAACCAGAACCCAATACACCACAACTAGCTATCCATGACACTACTCGTCCTCTACTGGTCTATTCAAGGAAGAATGCACATATGCATATTCAATCATCCTCTTATCTTGCTCCTATACAATATGAGGTACACTTTGAAACTCTTCCTGATCAAACTACTTAAAATGTTATGTATAATTCTGATTTTAAATTTCCCATTGCTATTAGAAAAGGAAAAATAACATGTACCACTAAATATCCTACCTACTTGTTCACGACTTACAAAAACCTATCCCTTAGTCACAAAGCTTTCCTTACCAACAAAGCTTTCCTTACCATCCTAAACACCATTATTATTTATAAGACTATTTTCGAGGTAGTAGAGAATGAGAACTAGAAAAAGGCTATGAAAGACGAAATGTAAGCACTAAAAAATAATAAAACCTAGTACTTATGGAAACTACCAAAAGGGAAGAAAACTGTGGGATGTAGATCTGTGTTTATAGTTAAGTATAAATCAGATGGCTCCTTAGAAAGGTACAAAGCAAGGTTCGTAAAGGGATATTCTCAACCCTATGAAATATATCACCTTGAAACTTTTGCCCCTGTTGCAAAGATGAATACAGTAAGAGTTATATTGTCCTTAGCAGCTAATCAAGGATGGAATTTGTAGCAATTTGACATTAAGAATGCCTTCTTACATGAAGATCTTGAAAATGAAGTGTACATACCATCTAGATTTAGACCAAGTACTGGACATATAATTTGCAAGTTGAAAAAGGCTATATATGGACTAAATAAGTCTCCTAGAGCTTGGTTTGGAAGGTTTGCTAAGAATCTAAACAGAACGAAGGTGACCATACTTTATTTGTGAAACACTCTTCTTTAGGGGGAGTGACTGCACTATTGGTGTATGTAGATGACATAATTCTCACGGGAAATGATCTTGAAGGAATTGGTAGTTTAAAGAAGTGTCTGATAAAAGAGTATGAAGTTAAGGAACTTGGAACATTAAAATATTTCCTTGGAATTGAAGTGACACATTCACAGCGGGGGATTTTTATATCTTAACAAAAGTATACTCTGGACTTGTTGAAGGAGACTGGAACACTAATGTGTAAGCCAACAGAAACACTAATAGAGGTCAATCATAAGCTTCGAGATTCAAAAAAATGATGATGCAACAGTTGATAGAAGTTCATTTCAGAGACTTGTGGGAAGGCTTATTTATTTGTCACACACTAGACCAGACATAGCATATGATGTTGGACTTGTTAGCCAATTCATGAACAATCCTAAGGAATCACATCCAAGTGTTGTGACTCAAATTTTGCAGTACTTAAAAGGGACACCAGACAAATGAATTATGTTTAGAAGAAAGGGAAATTTATTTCTAGAAACATACATTGATGTAGACTATGTTGGATCCATAATTGATAGAAGATCAACCTCTGGGTACTATACTTTCTTTAGAGGAAATTTAGTTACTTAGAAGAGTAAAAAGCATAACATTGTGGCTAGACCAAGTGCAGAAGCTAAGTTTCGAGCTATGGATTTGGGAATTTGTGAGTTACTATGGTTGAAGATCATTCTAGAATATTTGAAGGTAAAATGGGACATACCAATGAAATTATATTGTGATAAGAAGTTAACAATTAATATTGCTCACAATCTAGTTCAACATGATAGAACAAAACATGTTGAAGTGGACAAGCATTTTATAAAGGAGAAACTTGATAGCGGCCTAATATATACCCCTTATGTGACCACTGGAGATCAAGTTGCATATATACTTACCAAGGCCCTACCTGGTAAGTATTTTCAAAAGTTGACAGACAAATTGAGGATGGAAGACATCCATGCCCCAACTTGAGGGGGAGTGTCAGAGATTAGCTTCCTAAATTAGGAAGATTATGTAAGGTCTTTGTAAATATATTCTACTAGTTAGGATCCCTAACTTTAAGGGATTAGAATTAATCCTAGAATTAATTACCTACACTTACCTAGCTTAGCAATTTCCTAACATAAAGCGATATAATCGAAGGTGAGATAAACTAGTTTTAACATAATTAAACAACATTAGTTGAAAGATCAATTCCCAGGGCATGCCAAATCAAAATATGTATTCTGAATGTCAGGAATAAGACACTAACATGTTGTCTTTCTCAAGGCCATTTGCCACTTGGTTTAGAAAATCCAAAGTGAATATGTGTAAACGCACCTGAAAACAAAAAGTTAATAGCACAAGGCATATAATCACACATTCAAATTATTTGATATATTATTGCAAGTGAATAACATATTCTAGACATTTATATCACACTTTTCTGATATCGTGACATCCTAATTGAAACAATCAAAGAACAAACTTATTCTCAGAAATTTGAATATCGCATAGCATTTATCTCTTTAGCAGTGGTTAACAATTTTTTAAAAATCTACATCTAAATGTAAGGAAATAAACAGTAAACCAATGCCGTTCAAGTTTGAAAGCAAAGCCTTATAAAAAAAATAAGTTTGAAAGAAAATAAGTGCATAACAAATTACATGAATTCACAAACTATTTTGTTATGATTTAGGATAGGATGATAGAAGAATTTTTAGGGATTTAAGAAAATAGAGAGAATAGGTTACAGAAAATGTTCATTTCATTCATAAGATAATCCCTAAAGGGTTTTGGTACAATTATATATAAACAGGTACCACCAGCTGTCAGTTCAGCAAATCTAACAAATTAACTACCTCCAATGCTGACTCACCCAATCCATCCCTCTGTTTGGATTCGTACAGACCCAACCCACACTTATAAGCCTCCTGATTTCTTAATTGGGTCTAATTAAACTTGAGCCCAATTACCCCATTGACCCATACCCATTACCGTGAAACCCATATCTCGTTATGACTTCAGCCCCTTTCCCTTCAGGTAACAATTCAATCCCTAATCCCCCTTCGATCCCTAATTCCTTTCTCTCCTCTCCAAATTTTTGTTGTTGTCTCCCCAATTTCCTTCTTCGAGATTTCCCCAAATTAAGACCTTCAAACCCTAGCTCCCCTTCCATCATGACAATACCCCCTCCATCATCTTTGTCCCCAAGGATCGAAATCGAGAAATTGGTTCTGCAACACCGAAGCATCTTCCCAAGTTGCATCATTTGGCCCCATGTTCGTCCACTGAATCAACAGTTGAGGAATGTTTTGATTCTATAGTTTCACCACTCGTCGCGTCAACACAGTTGCTGGGTAGATTTTCAATTGACCATATTAAGACGTTTCTGGAGGATTCAGCGAGATAAGTCCTTATTTCCCGATTCTCTTCTTCAATAAGCTAACATGAAACACTGGATGTAAATTAGAATCCCGCGGCAATTCCAATTGATACGCAACTTGACCAATTTTTTTCTATATTTGTAGGGACCGAAATATCGAGCAGCAAGCTTTAGGTTTCTCCTTAAAGCAAGTGATGTCTATAAGGCTAAAGTTTCAGGTAAACTTCCTCTCCAACCTGAAAATCCCTTTCTGTACGATACTTATCCACAATCTGTTTCATTCTGTTACTGGTATTAATGAGTTGTTCACGTAGTAAAGCATTAAATTGCTCTTTGTCTTGCATCATAGTTTGTACTACATCCACTCTAGAGTCCCCTGACCAACTCAGAATAGGTGCCTTATAACCATATAAGGCTTCGAATGGGGTCATTTTTATAGCAGAGTGGTAATTAGTGTTATACCACCACTCTGCTTGGGCTAACCACTTTGACCAAGATGTAGGTTTTAAAAAACACATACATCTGAGATACTGTTCTAAACATTGGTTAAGTCTCTTAGTTTGCCCATCTGTCTCTGGATGATAGGCAGTACTGAATAGTGTAGTTGTCCCCAATTGTTTAAGTAGCTCTTACCAGAATAGACTAATAAAAGACTTGTCTCGATCAGAAATAGCTACCTTAGGAGGACCATGAAGCTTATAAATTTGATCCAGATATACCTTAGCAACTTGCACCATTGTGTAGGGATGTGAACAAGTTCACTCCTTCTTTGGCCCACTTAGGTATCACAAAACTATGTGTGCTTCCACTATCAATTAGCACATTAAGTGGTTTTCCTATGATAAAACCCTGAATTCTCAATGTAGTGTGCCCTATATTAATAGCATTGATAGAAATTTCCAGGGCTTCTTTAGCTACATCATTCATTTCTTTATTTTCTTCTTCTGTCAATTATTAATCAGCAGAATCTTCTTCCTCTTTCATACTGTTCAACTGTCTAACTTTGCATTGATGTCCAGGAGCAAATTTTCCCCCACATTTGAAACACAAATTATTTGCTTTTCTATATTCCAGTAAACTTTGCCTTGTATTTGAATTAGGAAGAGTTGTCTTAGGCTGCAAACCTTTAGTCCTACTGTTCTGTTGACCACTTAAAGGAGTATAAGGAAATTTTTTTTGAGAATATTTATACTTCTTTCCTTCCATCTCATTAGTCAACTCATAAAGTTTGGCCTGCCTGTAAGCTTCAGACAAATTTCTGGGCTCCAACACTTTCACCTTATGTTTTAATTCCTCCATGAGACTACTAATGAAGCTGGAAATAAAATAATCATCCCCTAAATGCATATGATATTGTAATAAATAGGGTCTTAACTCCTCAAACTTTTCTTGATACTCTTCTACACTACCCTTCTGCATTAACTTATTAAATTCTTCAATGATATCTGAATAGTTTCTGTCACAATATCTATGACACAAATCAGACTCAAATTTATGCCAAGTCACTCTATGCTTCTGCATAATATAACCATCAAACCAGGTCTCAGCCTTCCCCATCAAATACATTGCATCCACATCCAATTTCTGTTCCTCAGGAACACCCAAAAGATTAAAATATTTTTGGCATTTTCTAACCATCCTCTGGGATTACTACCATCAAACATCTATAGTTCTAATTTAGGTCGAGGAAAAATAGGCCCTAAACTCCCAAATAAACCCTTATTATCTACTTTAATCTCACTAGAACTGCCCATAATATTTTCTTCTTGCAATTTTTGATTAAAAGGTAGAGGACCAGTAAACCCCACAGGTTTAGCAGCTAATATCCCCGGTTCATTAGGTTAAAAAGTATACTTCCCATGCTCACTCAGAACCGTAACTAAGCAAGGTTGCTTACCTTCACCTTTGTTTTGCTTTTCAGCTGTTGGTGGTTGACTCCTTGCTGACTGAGGTGATTTTTTTTCCTCAGCTGTCTGATTAACCAGCTGTAGGATTCTCTGCAAATAGCCCCTGTTCTCAGTCATTCCTTCCTCTAAGGTTTGTATCATTCCCTCCAACTATGCTTTCTGCTCCACCCACTAAGATGGTAAGGTCTCTTCCTTCACTTCTACTTCTTGTTCTGGTACCTCAATGGTTCCAGTTTTTTGCATCTTTCTTGTTTTTCCCAACGTGAAAAATGGTTTTGGATCACAGAACTCATCTCTGATTACCAATTTGTTATGATTTAGGATAGGATGATAGAAGAATTTTTAGGGATTTAAGAAAATAGAGAGAATAGGTTACAGAAAAAGTTCATTTCATTCATAAGATAATCCCTAACGGGTTTTGGTACAATCATATATAAACAGGTACCACCAGTTGTCAGTACCACAAATCTAACAAATTAACTACCTCCAATGTTGACTCACCCAATCCATCCCTCTGTTTGGATTCGTACAGACCCAACCCACACTTATAAGCCTCTTGATTTCTTAATTGGGTCTAATTAAACTTGAGCCCAATTACCCCATTGACCCATACCCATTACCGTGAAACCCATCTCTCGTTATGACTTCAGCCCCTCTCCCTTCAGGTAACAATTCAATCCCTAATCCCCCTTCGATCCCTAATTCTTTTCTCACCTCTCCCAATTTCTGTTGTTGTCTACCCAATTTCCTTCTTCGAGATTTCCCCAAATTAAAACCTTCAATCCCTAGCTCCCATTCCATCGTGACATGTTTGTCTTCATCTCTGACTACCCCTACAAACTAAACTTCCAACAATCTCACATATAAAAGCCTCAAAAAAGCCAAAGATATGGAAGATTTTAATTTAAAAAAAAAGGCCCTAGATTTTGTCTAAATGAAGCAACACTTCATTAACACAGTTAAAGATTACTATACATTACTCCAGCAAAAACGAAGATGTCCAGTTTGTTGATTAACTGCAGAAGCCAATGATTGATCTAATTCAAAGTATTCAACTACAGTGAGTGGTCCACCTTTACCTCACCTTACAAAAACACCAACCTTTTCCTTGGGATAAGCCTGTAAACCAAATTACTAGAAACTAAGACATCATAAAATCTTAAAAATATAAAAGTTTGCAGTATTATCAACTTCCACAAGCTTACACAATAAAAATATCAAGCATTGGCATGCCATCATGAAACCAACATTCTTATTTTACATGACACGAGGAGTAACATATATTACAACAAGATAAATGCAACACATGTTACTAAAAAATAAATATATGCAAAGCATACCCATTGCTACAGATTTAAAAGAGAAAGTAGAGCTCAATAAATGAAACTTTCAACATTAGTCTCATGCTTATAATTTGCTAGCAATGAAATACCATCAAATACAAATCAGATGGATCCCTCTCCCTTGTTTTATGTTCTCTTGCCTTTTTCCCCTCATCTTTATTTGTGTTAGAAACACCCGTGTGGTAGTAGAAATCCTATTTTGTTTAGAGTCTTTTAGGACAAGAAGGATAAGTATTTGGAGTATTCATAATCAAGATATAAGTTTATATTTATTAGAAAATCACTATTAGAAGTAGCCAATTCAATCCATTTAAATTCTTGTAATCTCCTACTTCAATTGTCATATTTTTTGTTCTTACATTAACTCTTTATTGTTTCCTTCTCTCTCAATCTATTCTCTTAGATTTAAACAGTATCAGAACTCAAGTATTTAATGTAGAAACAGAGTTTTTCGGTTCTAGTAAATAGAGTTTTTTGGTTCTTGTAAACAGGGTTTTTGATTATGAAATTATTTTTATCTAAAGAACAAATGCATATTACACAAGAGGATACATGGGATTTTTATATACATGAATTAGAGACCTAGATAAGATAGGAGTTATCTTTTCTACAAATTAGGAGATAGTTTTAAGAGATAAGTTATGATTTAGAGTTTAACTTAAACACTACTTACACTCCCCCTCAAGCTGGGAAGTAAATATTGTGAAGACCCAACTTGGATGTAATTTCGTCAAAGGTAATCCTAGGAAGTGCCTTGATCAATACATCTGCTAGCTGGTTTTGTGAAGGGACGTAGTTTAGTTTCACAATTCTGCTATTTACTTTTTCTGCAATAAAGTATATGTCAATCTCCACATGTTTTGTTCTGTTGTGATGTACTGGATTCTTTGCAATGTTTATCGCAGATTTGTTGTCACTCTGAAGTTCAAAATTGTTATTGTCACACATCTCTAGTTCAGTTAATAGTCTTTGTAGCCAAATTCCTTCACACATTTTGAGTGTTATCGCCCTATATTCTGCTTCTACACTGCTTCTGGAGACTACTGATTGTTTCTTGCTTCTCCATATCACTGGGTTCCCCCACACAAATGAGCAATATCCCATGGTTGACCTTCTATCTATTAATTCTCCATCCCATCTTGAATATGAGAAGATTTTAACTATTATGTCTTCATGTTTTATGAAAATCAACCCATGTCCTGGTGTCATCTTTAGATATCTTAAGATTCGATTAACTACCTCCAGATGTTCTTCTTTTGGATCATTCATGTATTGACTAACAATGCTAATAAGAAAAGCAATATCAAGTCTAGTTAGAGATAGGTAAATAAGTTTACCAACTAGCCTATGATAATGTTCCTTGTTTACCGGGTTTCCATCTTTACTCAATTTCAAAGTTAACTTCCATAGGAGTCTCCGAGGGCTTACAATTAGTCATTCCAATTTCAGAAAGTAAGTCTAGAATATAATTTCTTTGATTTATGACAATTCCTTCTCGTGATCTAGCTACCTCCATGCCTATGAAATATCTCAGAGTTCCCAAATCTTTGGTTTCAAACTCTTTTGCTAGTAATGTCTTCAACTTCTCGATTTCTACCAAGTCATCACCCGTGATAATGATATCATCAACGTAGACAAACAAGATTGACTTCTTCTTATCAGGAGCAGATTTTACAAACAGAGTGTGATCGGATTGACACTGTTTGTAGTTCTCTTGTAACATTACCTTCGTGAATCTTTCAAACCAAGCTCGAGGTTATTGTTTTAGACCATATAAGGATTTCAGTAATTTACATACCCAGTTATTTCCATAATGAATTTCTGGTGGAACTTGTATATAGACCTCTTCTTCAAGATTGCCATTGAGAAATGCATTTTTTACGTCTAGTTGGTGAAGTATTCAATCCTTGTTCATTGCCAAGGATAGTAGAACTCGAACAGTGTTAAGTTTTGCAAATGGAGCAAAGGTCTCCTGATAGTCAACTCCATAAGTCTGAGCGAACACTTTTGCCACAAGTCTAGCCTTAAATCTCTCAATTTTTCCATCTGCCCTGAATTTCACAGTAAAGACCCATTTGCAGCCGACTAGTTTCTTGTCCTTAGGTAGATCAACAATGACCCAGGTTTTGTTATTTTCTAAAGCTGAAATTTCTTCTTTAACCGCCTTCTTCCACTCATGACCTTTTAATGCCTCCTCATGGTCTATGGAATGTGAATATGATCAACCTGAGCTGTGAAAGTCTTAAAACCATATATTAGTTTCCCATAAGAAACAAATTTACTAATAGGATGAGTTGTACATCGTCTAACTCCGTTTCTTTAAGTAATTGGTAACTCACTAGTATCAATTACCACATTCAACTTACTTTTGGTCACTATCTCCTTTGTCTGTCGATGGATTTAAACCCGGTTCTGGCTCTTGACAATGTATTAGCTGCGGTGTGGAAGGTAGTGCTTATTTGGTTCGTCTTTTGTAGATGAGAATATCGGTAGATGGTCTAGGTGTTTCATGAGAGTCGATGAGATTAATGGATTGGTTTTTATTATCAGATGTGGTGGTGTTAGGAGGTTGTGGAGTGGAATTTTTTAAGTAGAATATGGACTTATGGGTAACTCAGTAATAATCGATAAAAATTGAAACTCAGACTCACTCTCCCCTTAGATTTTGATTTTTGAGAAGAATGGTTTATGTTCTTGAAAAATAACATCCATAGATATGAAAAACCATTTTGTAGAAGGAGAGTAGCAACGATAATCTTTTTGATGGGATTAATAACCAACAAAGACACACTTAATTGCTCGAGGATCAAGTTTAGATTTATGACGATTGTGCTCATGGACAAAGGCAGTACAACCAAAGACACAAAAGGAACAGAATAGGAAAAAGGTTTGAAATGAGAGAATTTAGTGGAAAGGATATCCCGTGAACACTTAAAGGAAAGAATCTTATTAGGCAAACGATTGATTAGAAAAGTAATTGTTAAGAGAGCCTCACCCCAAAGGTATTTCGGAACATTAGAAGAAGAAAAAGAGTGCTCAGGTTACCTCAAGAAGATGATAGTTTTTACGTTCAACGACCCCATTTTATTGTGGAGTGTCGACACAGGAAGTGAGGTAGACTACTCTGTTTTCATGGAAGAAGGATCCCAACGACTGAGAGAGGTATTCCCCACCATTATCAGATTTAAGGATGTCAATGTAACTTTGAAATTGTGTTTCAACCATTTTGTGGAATCGTTTGAAGATGATACAAGACTCATATTTGTCCTTCATAAGAAAGGTCCAAGTGATACGAGAGTGGTCGTCAATAAAAGTAATAAACCAATGAATTCCATGTAAACATGTAACCCGGGAAGGTCCCCAAATATCACTATGAATTAAAGAAAAAGGTTTAAGCGAGCGAGAGGGAGGAGGATAAGAACTCCGAATGTGTCTTGCAAGAGAGCAAATGTCACAAAAAATGATGCGGGATTTTTATTAATAAATAATTTGGGGAACAATTTTGCAAGATAAGAAAACTTGGGTGACCTAACCTAAAATGTCACAACACAATGTCGGCAGTCGCATTTAAGGGAGAAACTGAAACAAAAGAAGAGATAAACAGTGCAGGTGAGTGGTTGGGAACGAGAGTATAAGGAGGAGTGTCAAGGATGTAAAGTCCACCACAATGCCTAGCATTGTCAATCACCATCCCCGAGGTCAAATCCTGAAATTCACAATAATCACGAGTAAAATAAGAAGTACAACCCAAATCGGTAGATAATTTGCTAATCGAACGAAGATTGCAAGTCAAACTTAGAACAAAGAGAACATTAGACAAAGTAATATAGCTATTAATACGAACTGAGCCACTGTCCTTAACCAGTGATAGGTAGCCATCAATAGTATGAACATTGCATGAGATACCATTTTTTTTGAAATGTGGAAAATAAAGTGAAGTTGCCCGTCATATGATCACTTGCCTCAGAATCAACAATCCAAGAGACACACCCTGGTGAAGGAGATAAGAAGGTAAAATGAGAACTACCTTCACTAACAGTACATGCAGACTTGGACTCAATAGCATGAGGAATCTGTAAATGACCAAACATCTGTCGTAGATAGTCCAGTTGTTGACTAGAAAATGAACCACTCTCCACTGTCGTTACAACAGAGTTACAGTGAGATGGATGCGAGGAGGATTTGGATGGAGTCCAACTGGCTGGACGGCCATGGAGCTTCCAGCATTTATCACGAACATGACCAGGTTTTCGATAGTGATCACACCAGGGATGGCCTTTCTTAACACGAGTGTCACCGGATGAATGTGTATTTAAGGCAAAACTTTCAACGATTAGAGGAAGCAACAGAGAGCGGCGGATTTCTTCGCATCGACCTTCAGAGAACACCTCGCGAAGAGACAGAAGAGGCTTGGTGCCCAGAATCCGGCTACAGACATCAAGAGAGACGGACAGTCCCGATAGGAATTGAAAAATACGTCTTTTTTCAAGTAGCCCTTTGTAAAGTTTGGCATCTGCACCGATTTTCCAATCGGGAAACTCAAACAGATCAATTTGTTTCCATAAGCGAGACAACTGAGTGAAGTATTGGGTAACAGTGAGATCGCCCTGCTTCAAGTCGTTGATTCGACATTCAATGGAAAACAGTGCGGACGAGTTTTCCTGATTGGAGTAGGTCTCCTTGACAGTGTTCCAAATTTCGTGTAGAGCATGAAATTCGTGCTAATGTTAGGCAGCATAGAGTTGAGGAGCCAGGACATAATCGTGGTGTTCTCGGTGAGCCAAGAGTCGTATTGGGGGTTAGAGGGATCAGAGACTGGTATATTGTTAGAGAGATATTGTTGTTTTCGGTGACTGGCGATGAACAGACGCACGGATTGAGACCAGACAATGTAATTCTCACTATTTAGACGATGACAAATAATGGATAAGGAAACCAAGTCGGAAGGAGATGACTGAACAATGGAAGTTTCAGCCTCTGATGGCAGATTAGACGAAGAAGGATATGCCATGACTGTTGAGGAATTGAGAGCTTGGGATATGTCGCAAACTAGCAGGGAACACTGCTATAGGTGACAATCGGAGAATTGAGGAGATCGGCGCTAGGATGAGTATCGAATGGGTTGTGCGACAAAAAGACAATTACCAACAACAGCGGAACAGGTACCAAAGAGTAGCAGAACAGGTACCAAACAACAAAACGGGAAGGGTTACCGCTGTGAAGAGGGCAGCGTTGGACCGACGGCGCGACAAGAGTAGTATGGCGATGAGAGCAGCGCTACGACAGAAGCAGCACTGCTATGGTTCCGTAACAAGGAAGATGGCGCTGCGAAGGGGTTGTGCTACAAAGAGGGTGATGCTGCTACAAAGAGGGTGATGCTGCGATGAGGATGGTGCTGCAAAGGGTGCGGCGATGGGAGAAGAACGCTGTGATGGGTGGTGTGTTGACAGGATTTCACAATTGAAAGGGCGGTAGTGCACAGCAGACACACTGTTGGTCGGAAGGATGACGAATGGCTGCGGCAACAAGGCTGGGATCGATGCCGACGACTGATACCATGTAGAAATAGAGTTTTTTCTTTCTGATAAATAGGGTTTTTGATTCTGAAATTATTTTTCTTCAAAGAACAATTGCATATTACACAAGATGGATTTTTATATACATGAATTAGAGACCTAGATAAGATATGAGTCATATTTTCTACAAATTATGAGATAGTTTTATATATAAGTTAGAATTAAGAGTTTAACTTAAACACTACTTACATTTAATACATACTTTAGAAAACATGAGAGATACAAATATGATTTCAACTATTGCAATCCAGATTACCTTTCTCAAATATAAATAATATAGAAAAAATAAAAGAGAGGGGGATGAAAAAAAAAGATTGGTGCAACAGAAATTCACTTATAGACATGAACATTGAGGAAATTAGTTACCTTTCGGGCCACTTTAGCAGCGGTAGCTACACCTTTATCAATGAAATATCCCAGGAAAGTTGGATCAGCCACACGGACCTGCACTCTAGACCCTTATCACTGTCCCTTTAAATAAAAAAATATCAATGAAAATTTTAACAAAACAAAGACAAACTCACCAATATATTATCAACACCATAACAATCAACATATTTAATCCCTCTTGAGGCCATATCCTCTAACAATCTCGAAGATTTCATAACTGAATAAAAAATTAGGAATACAATATTCATATATGATATAAAAGAAGAAAACATGAGACTTTAGTAGCTAGTTTGCACCTATTTGTACAAAACAATATATTATCAACACCATAACAATCAACATATTTAATCCCTCTTGAGGCCATATCCTCTAACAATCTCGAAGATTTCAGAACTGAATAAAAAATTAGGAATACAAGATTCATATATGATATAAAAGAAGAAAACATGAGACTTTAGTAGCTAGTTTGCACCTATTTGTACATTAGTTTCAAAATACCTGAATATACTCCTCCATTCCCATCTGGAGACTTAGCTACCTGGCTTAGAAAAAAGGCACTCATGTGACCACCACAATTGAAACAGTATGCTACTTAGAACAAGAAGCAGATTGTGAAATAAAAGAATATTATTGTCAGCCAAATGAAAATCCTTCAAGTATTAAAGCTTCTATGAGAATAGTGTAGCAGGAATGCTGTTGCTTTATGCAACAGAATCAGAAGTAACTTTTCCATCCTAAAACTTGCAGACAGGTAGGTTTACATCATTTCAGAAATCATCATTACTTTACAAGAATTCTCAACCCTATAGTGCAGTTGCAATGTTAGTGCAGAAACATGTGACACAGATCATTTGTATTTTAAGGGCCAGTTCTCCATTGTTGTTGGAGTTTGACAATCGCTTTTAAAAAGTGTTCTTGAAAATGTGTTATGAAACTTCCAGGCAAATATATTCAGATGACGTTTTAACCAAAGTTTTTTGTTTATTTACTAGCACATTTAGTGAAAGAAACCATACCTTGTATGAAGTGTCCATTATATATTGACCATTCTTTGAGATACAAGGTATGGTGCCTTGCTGGAAGAAAGTAACCTGCACAATGTCCAGACTTAAAAGTCAGCAAAATTAACAAGGATAGAGCATAAAGAAATCAGATAATCAGAAACATCTTACTTAATCTGCTTCAAGACCAAAATATTTATGACCCTCAAAGAATTTGCGTGTTGCATCATCAGTAAACGGGCTAGTCATTATGTAACAGTGTATTGCCACCAAACCAGCTGAACCTGCAGATACCTAATCATCAGTATAACCAACAAACAGATAGAATCATAGTAGTAGATAAGAAGTTTACCCTCATTCATAGCTTGTGTAGCTAGCCTTTGAATACACAAAATCCGCTCAGCCTGGAGTTTAAAAAGTGACTTCACAGAAGGTAGTTCAATGTCTAAAATGAAAAACAAAAAAAATTATAAACAATAAATTTGAAGTAAAAACATACATACTTTTTTAGGGTTGTATATGAACTTGGCATAAAGAATACACCTCAGTTCTGTTTGTCTGTTTATCTTTGAGTTTGTATTTGTTAAAATTTCAAAATTGTACATGTGTTTGTTGCCCAAAGTTTTGTTTGAGTTCTTTCCCTTTAATTGAATGAACTTGTTTAAAAACATTAAACTAACATATTCATGAACACATAACCAAATATGATTTGCAACACAATTTTTTCATGAATAATAAACAAACAAATCTAAATAAATTTAAGCAAACAAGCAAATAAAAATGTTTATTATTTTTGGATACAAAATAAAAATATAGCATAAATACTAATAATTATACTATACATAGATAAAATAAAACACAAATAATAAAATATTATTTGCACTATAATTGAACAATAGGAAAGTTTCAAACGACTTCGTAAACAATCTTTACACAATTCATAAACGAACTTGTTCATTAATATAAATGCAATGAATACACTTCATTAGAATTTATTTCATTTATCAGATGTGCCTAAAATTCTTGTAGATGATCATTTATATTCAGCAAATGCGTTGCTCATTTACAGAGCTAGGCTTCTTAAACAAAGAAACAAAAGATATATGCAGACTTTACTAAAGAAAATATAATATAAAGCTAATCAGATTTAAATATTTAATAAAGCGTTTCCGATATAATTTACTATCCAAGAAGTTCATTAGTTAAATTTTTTTCCCTCCTCAATTGTTTTCTATTTATCGAACATGTTTCCTTCTAAATCTTTCTGATTAATGCACTTTTCCAGAACCTTACCATCCATCTATAGCCCAGAATTATACAGTAATTTTATAACTCAGAGAGTTCTGCAACCAAGAAGAGTGAGAATAGAAAAGGATTAAACATGTGTTAACTCCTTTAATTTTCAGAAAGGACATTCATTCCCTGAACATTTCCCGTTCAGAGCACAAAATAGCTTGATGACCATCATCCAAAGAAACTTGAATGTAGCATAAGATTTTCAAAATCATGTCAGTAATGTGGAAAAGGTACTCATTGAAACATCCCTTCGGATCTGAACTTCCGAGCCGAGTACCCTGTAATACATTTCAATCAATCATACAAAGATAAAACAAAAGCTGGAAAAGGGTTAGGTAAACATGGACAATTAGATTCTTTCAGTAATGGAAAAGTAGAGAATCCTGTAAAGCTATGTTTTAACGAAACAACAATTATTGCAGAAACAGATTGAAGCATCCACTTTGTAGGTTAAGACATGTTATCACTAATTATCATTATCAGACATTCAATAAAGCAACATCATACCAACCATTAGTGATTATCCACTTAAATCTTACTGGGGTCTGCTTTTTGCATTAAAAAAGAACACATTGGTGACAAAAATGTCATGTCTAAGGTGGGAACCACTCTAAGGAAAATCATTCCACAATTATGGTCAGAGGTAGATAAACTCATCAACCAAGAACCCCTAACAATAACACCATGTATTAGGTAGAAGGGAAAGAAGGTGCAAAGAAAAATTACTCTTTCCATCCTTTCCTTTCTGGAAGATAAAAATAGTGTATATGTAACTTTCACTCCCCATTTTTTACCATTCTCTCCATTATCCTTCCTGTATGTTACCAGGTGATGCATGGAATATAAATCAAATAGGAATCAATACCTGTCCACCAGACAGGAGCAAAACAGCCAATTTGCCTTCCGAGATAGCCTTCAATCCCATCTTTCCCGCCCCTCCATCGTTCTCTCCTCCACCGATGACACGCAGCTCTCCGGAACCGACTCTATTGCTACCACCGGCAGTCCTAAAAGCCATAAAAAAGACAATCATATTGAAGAATAAACCAAAATAGAGAGGAAGTAAAGATTTCTATACATGTATGTACGTACCATGGGATCGCAGCGAGCAGCGAATGATCGATCTATTCTGGAAAGATCCAAACTCTGAAGAATGGAAGCAAAATCGAATTACTCCTTAAGTAAGAACAAAGTTAAGCTGCATGCTTTTAAGTGGAACTTGTTTGGAATTGAAATTTTTCAATCAAGCTTTAGAATCGAAATTGAATAATTGGATTGTGACCTGGATATCGTTGAGAAGGAGGTGTCGTTCTTGAGGGGAGAGCTCGTCGCAGAGGGAAAAAACGTGTTCCTGGCCGTAATCTTTGAGCCTCTCCATCAATTGCTGAGGAGGTGCGGTAGGTGCAGCACCGGTGTCGTTGTCTATTCCCATCGCCACCGTCGGCTCCCTCATTTTTGTTGTTACCAAACAAAACAAATTGTTTAGGTTTTCCTTCACTTCGCAGGGTGAGATCCCTGTGTTGATTTTATTTAGCCTGCGAATGTAATAGAGGAGACGGGTGAGGCAAAGACAAATGACAGAGTAACGGACAGAAGCACTGTGGCATCCAAATAGATGAAATCCCCGTTATGCCCTCTCTCCATTGCAAATTACTTGCATTTTCCTTTTCAAACAAACAAGGCAGTAATGAATCAATCAGGTGTTCTGTCTTGATTTGATTCGGATGTCAACTTTAGGGTTGTTAACTCTCCGGCTCTATTTTGAAAATCGGACTTGGTCGGTTGGTTCAACCTGTTTAACCGGAAATCGTTGCTTAGTCTGGTTCAATCTAAATCGGTTGAATCGTTATTAGTGAACCGGTCAGAACTGCTGAACTGTTCGAATCGGATCGGCTGAAATCAGGAAAAAACCGAGAAAAATCGGGATTTTTTTTTTAAATTAAGCCAAACAATGTCATTTGTTAAACGAGCCAAGTCGAACTTGAGTATTGCTGAGCTCGACTCGAACTTGAAAACTTTAAAAGTAAGCTCAACTCAACTCAAACTCACAAGCTAAAAATTATCAAGTTCAACTCAAACTCGAAATATAATATTAAAACTTGAACTCAAAAAAAAATAGAAGCTCGATTGAAGCCTAAAATTCGAGCTTGATTGAAGTGAAAGAATAGTTCACTCAATGCTCACCAAAAGGCTCCATGATTTTGAATGTCAAATTACCTCTATTATTTATAGAAGTTAGTTGTGATGCGCTTCTATGTTTCTTAGCAATGTGAGATTGTTTTGTTCTCATATTTTTACTCTTTAGACTTTTGGGATGTTCTTCTATGTTTCTTAGCATTGTGGGATTGTTTTTAAAAAAAATTAAATCAAACAATATCATTTTGTTATGATTTTTTTAACCCCAAATTTATTTTTAATTATAGTTATATAATTATATTTATTATTTAATATGTTTTACCTTAAATATTATGTTGTAGTTAATTTGAATATTTTATTTCACTTGTTTTTATGGTTTTTAACTTATATATGTTATGACTTGTTTTGAATATTAGTTGTGATATAAAAAATTATTTTTTATTAAATATTTTTGGTATTTTTATTTAATTTTTTAAATAATTATAACGTCGTCCGGTTCTTCTGACCGGTCGGACCGATTCGACCGGTTGAATCAATAAACCGATAGCATGACCGGTTCACTAACCAATCTGCTAACCGATCCGATTCTGAAAACCATGCTCTCTGGGGCCGTAATAAATCTATGCTCATCCTCCAACTCCAAATTCTTTCTTTTAAATGTAAATTCTCTAAATTATTAAGCATGATATTAAAATTCAAGTTTGATAATTTTCTATTTTTTAAATACTTTAATATTTAATATTTTATTTTAAAATAAAATAATTCTAATTAATAATCATTGATGTGACAATCATTTGTGTCTAAAATATTAATTTGAGATCGTTATGTATACATAAATGATGATACACTAATATTATGTTATAACTTTAAAGGTATGTTATACATCACATCATCGCTTATGCATATATAATAATGTTTTTTTATTCCTTATAATCATATAATAGGGTTATATTATTACTTTAGATGCTTAAAACATATCATGTTACCCGTTAATATGCATATCACTTTGAATATATTAAACTTATCACATCATTATTTATGTATATGCGACAGTATCATATCATGAATTTAGACATGACATATGTATTTTGTCATTATTTTAGGCCTACATAATTTATCGCATCATTAATTTAGATATGTGGTATGTGTCACATCATCGTTTAAATACATAATGGTGTGACATGATCATTTTAGATATGCAATATATATCACATTATCGTTTTTGATACGTGGTTTGCATCAAATCATCATTCTGAACATGTGATATATGTCAAATAATTACTTATGTACATGTGACATATACAATTTTATAATTTTGAACATATATAACCGATCATATCAACAACAAACGCTACCATTAGTGAATTAATCATTTTTATTTAATCACTCTCGAAATAAAAAATATTGAGTATCAAATGAATAATAAAAAGAGGACAAAGATGTTAGGTTGATTTTTTATTTTTTTTTTGCATTATGCCAAATTAATAAATCCACCGGTCGTAATTACTATTTATTATATCATCGTGGCAATAAAGCAGAATGGATTGTGGGGATAGCCGACAAACGTGTTCAAAGAAAGGAATTGAATCTTCGACTATATATTCGTAGGCATGGATATTGGGCAAGTGAAGTGGCCCATAATTGAAGAACGTAGGACCACATTAACAATAGGCTTCGAGTTGTTAGTTAAGAGCCCAAGACATAAAACATATATAAATATAAGCTTCAACCTGTGTGTAAATTTGCTGATCAAACGGTCTGTGGCAAGAGACGCAGTGTCTTTATGCAAACAATGCTTTTGCTTTAACTTTTGCTTTGCTTTTCTTTTCTTTTGATAAAGCAAAATGCCACACTGGCCTAAAGAGAAAGAGGGCCTTGGATGCTGTTAACGCGCAACTTTGCCTTTAGATTAGTTTCAAAGCTGCTCGCTTTCTCGCTCGCGACCATCCGTCTATTATTATTATAAATTGTGACTGAAACTAAGCCCCCATTGAACCACCTGGTCCACCCAGTATGCTCATCTGAACTAACACTCATGGTTTCAGATATGAAGTTTCTCTTCCTCTTTTCTCTCATCTTCTTCTTCTTCCTCTCTTCTTCTAATGGAGTTTCTGCACGTAATTCGTATGTCAAGAAGCAAGCATCGATCCTGGTTTCTGTAAAGCAACAGCTTGAATCCTCCAGTTCTACTGCTCTAGCTGATTGGAATGTCTCCAACTACTTGTCTCTTTGCTCTTGGACCGGCATCCAATGTGATGGGTTGAATACGTCGGTCGTTTCTCTTGATATAGCGAATTTTAACATCTCTGGTTCTCTCTCTCCGGTCATCGTCCAACTTCAAGGCCTTGTTAATCTCTCGGTGTCTGGTAACAGCTTCTCCGGTGAGTTTCCGCAAGATATACACAAGCTAAAGAGGCTCAAGTTTCTGAATATATCGAGAAATATGTTCACCGGAGAGCTGAACTGGGATTTCTCTCAGATGAAAGAGCTGGTGTCGCTAGATGTTTACGATAATAATTTCAATGGCTCACTCCCAGTAGGCGTCACTGAGCTTCCTAATCTCACGCACTTGAACTTTGGGGGCAATTACTTTAGCGGAGAAATTCCCGCAGTCTACGGTGGTTTGGAGGGGCTGGAATATCTTTCTCTTGCCGGAAATGATTTAAGCGGTCGTATTCCGGCTGAGCTGGGAAATCTAACGAATCTCAAGCAGCTTTTCCTGGGTTACTACAATGTGTTCGACGGCGGAATTCCAGCAGCGTTTGGGAAATTGGTCAATCTTGTACGATTGGACCTAGCAAACTGTAGCCTGGACGGTCCGATTCCTTCCCAAGTCGGACACTTGAGGCAACTGGATACTCTCTTCTTGCAAACGAATGAGATCAGCGGTGAAATTCCTCCTCAACTAGGCAATCTGAGTAACTTGAAATCTCTTGACCTTTCGAACAATATGCTAACAGGGGAGATTCCACTCGAGTTATCTACTCTTCGTCGACTCATCCTCCTCAACTTATTTGTCAACAGGTTCCATGGCGAGATCCCTGATTTCATTGCCGAGTTACCCGAGTTGGAAGTCCTGAAGCTGTGGCACAATAATTTGACAGGTTCAATTCCTTCAAAGCTGGGAGAGAATGGTAGATTGGTGGAGCTTGATTTGTCAACTAATAAGCTCACTGGTTTAATCCCAAAATCTCTTTGCTTGGGAAGGAAGCTGCAGATCTTGATTCTGTTCGACAATTTCTTGTTCGGCACTCTACCGGAGGATCTTAGTGAATGTGATACATTATCAAGAGTTCGGATGGGACACAATTATCTTACAGGATCGATACCGAACGGATTGCTTTTCTTACCGGAGCTATCGCTTCTGGAGTTGCACGACAATGACCTAACCGGAAGAATCCCACAGGATACAGGGAGGATACCGACGAAACTAGGCCAGCTGAATCTTTCAAACAACAAGTTATCAGGTTCACTTCCGACTTCGATCGGAAATTTCTCTGGCTTGCAGCTTCTGCTACTTGGTTCCAACAGATTCACTGGACAAATTCCATCCGAAATTGGCCGACTGAAAGCTGTGCTGAAGTTGGATATGAGTAGAAATAACTTGTCAGGTACAATACCATCCGAGTTAGGCGATTGTCCCCTACTAACATACATTGATTTGAGCCAGAACCAACTAACTGGTCCAATCCCTGTTCAAATCGCTCAAATTCACATACTCAATTACCTCAATGTGTCTTGGAACAACTTAAACGAAAGCCTTCCAAAGGAAATTGGTTCCATAAAAAGCCTAACGAGTGCAGATTTTTCTCACAACAACTTGTCCGGATCAATACCGCAGTTCGGACAGTACTCATTTTTCAACTTGACATCCTTCGTAGGAAACCCTCAGCTTTGTGGATCATACTCGAACACTTGTGAGTATTCTTCGTTGGACCATCACCAGGGTGGCACCAAGTCTCAAGTGCCTGCAAAATACAAGTTCCTTTTCGCATTGGGACTCCTGGCTTGTTCATTGATATTTGCAGCTTTTACAATCATCAAAACCCGAAAAGGTCGAAGAAGTTCACATCAATGGAAGCTGACGGCTTTCCAGAAGCTCGAATTCAGAAGCCAAGACATACTGGAATGCATAAAAGAGAACAATGTGATAGGGAGAGGTGGAGCAGGCATTGTGTACAGAGGAATCATGCCAAACGGAGAACAAGTAGCAGTGAAGAAGCTATTAACCATAAGCAAAGGTTGTTCCCATGATAATGGCCTCTCAGCAGAAATACAGACTTTGGGTAAGATTCGACACAGGAACATCGTGCGCCTGCTGGGATTCTGTTCCAATAAAGACACCAATCTTCTAGTCTACGAATACATGCCAAATGGAAGCTTGGGCGAGGTCCTTCACGGAAAGGACGGTGGCTATCTCAGGTTAACGGTCGCCCTGAAAATTTTAATTTCACATATAATTTAACATAAATTCATGCTTTCATCTCTGACTCAGGTGGGATACGAGGCTGAAAATAGCCATGGAGGCTGCAAAAGGCCTGTGTTACCTGCATCATGATTGTTCACCACTCATACTCCATAGGGATGTCAAGTCCAACAACATTTTACTAAACTCGGATTTCGAGGCTCATGTTGCAGATTTCGGGCTTGCTAAGTTCTTGCAAGGCACTGAAACTTCGGAGTGCATGTCAGCCATTGCTGGTTCATACGGTTATATTGCTCCAGGTACATCCACTTGATTCTACATCTGTTTTGATCCTGTTTAGTATGTAAACCGTTGCACCGTTTGATTGAGAACCATATTGACCCCATCTTTACAGCAAATAGATTTGATAATCATCTGTCTAACACAGATGAGTTGGGTGTTGCATGTCCTGCAAATTATAAATGTTTGCACCAATCACTCGCAAACTTTTTTTTGACTGAAAACCTAGCAAGATTGCTTAGTAGAATAACACATTAATGCATTGGAATCCAAAGCCTACCCTCCGGCCCCTCTCCTTAAGATCTTGATTGGGATTAGGAATTGGCATTTGACTAAATATGAACGGATCAAGGTTTTTTTTTAAAAGATGTGATCAGTTGGGTCGGATTCAGTTTAGAGTGAAAAAATAAAGATCCGAGATAATATTATAAAATATATATATATTTAGAGATAATTATAATAATATATATTTATATTATTTTTTCAATTGTCTTTGTTCTATCTAATAAAAATAAAGGTAAATTATACCGTTCCTCATTGAACTATACTCTCTCTCCTATTTTTTTCACCCAACTTTCAATTTGGTCAATTTGCTCACTGAACTTTATCATTTTGCTCACTCGACCATTTTCTCTATATAGGCTGATGATGTGACATTTTTATTATTATTTTAATTTTAAAAATAAAATAAAAATAGAAGGTGGTCAGATTCCACTACCGACCACCGTCAACCGCTATAGATAGTGGTCGTTCGATCCTAAAATGGAATGGGTCTCTTCACCTCGACAACTTGAGTCCAAATTCGACCTCTATTTTGTAAGATTTTACTCCGAAATCCACGAATTTGAGATTGAAAGTGAGGAAACCGAAACATTTCAGTCCAAATTCACGGATCTTATGACATTTTTCGGTGAAACAACCGCCAGATTCGAACTCAGGGTGTCGAAACAAACATACCCATGAAATTTGGGACTGAACAAACACCATCTACGGCGGTCGACGGTGGCCTGAATGAAAATAACATGGTGGCTGGAGAAAAAATGAAGAAGAGAAGGAAAAAGGATAAATTACACCATGAGTTATTGAACTTTACTCTGTCTTCTATTTTACTCACTAAAACGTCGTTTTGGAGTATATTTGAGTTTTTTAAAATGACGCCGTTTTGATGTCTGTGACACGTCATAATGTTGTTAAATAGTTAACAGTAGAGTGAGCAAAATGATTTAATTTGTAAAATTCAGTGAGTAAATTGATCAAATTGAAAGTTGGGTGAAAAAGTTAGGAGAGAGAGTAAAGTTCAGTGAGGAACGATGTAATTTACCCTAAAAATAAATGATATATATATGAGCACAAATTTTAACCTAAAAATGGATTTTTAATTCAGGTAAAACATTCTAAATTCGGATTAGATGAAATACAAGAGGAGAAATCTAATTTTTAAATTAGATTCGAATTAATTAAAAGCCCGACTTGAGCAACCCTAATTGGGATCTATCTCTAAGCCTCCCCTAAGTCCTAAAAAGAGAAAGACGTGTAATGTATGCAGAAAGAATAGACAAATAAATGAAAGAAGAACTCCACCCACTTTTTCTTTTACCTCTCCGGTAGACTCTGCTTGGGGAAGAGAGCTAAGCTTTATTTCTTTTTGTGTATCTACGTCAATGTATGCAGAAATAATAGATAAATAAATGAAAGAAAGAAGCAAGGTAAGATCATGTTGTGTTAACTTTGATTATGACAGAGTATGCATACACTCTAAAAGTGGACGAGAAGAGCGACGTGTACAGCTTCGGAGTGGTGCTTTTGGAGCTGATAACGGGGCGGAGGCCGGTGGGTGAGTTCGGAGAAGAGGGGCTGGACATCGTGCAGTGGAGCAAGAGGGAGACTAAGATGAGAAAGGAAGGGGTGTTGAAGATATTGGACCAGAGAGTTTGGGATACGGTGCCGGAGGAGGAAGCCATGCAGGTTTTCTTTGTGGCCGTGTTGTGCGTGGAGGAGCACAGCGTGGAGCGACCCACCATGAGAGAAGTTGTTCAAATGCTTGCTCAGGCCAAGCACCCTAACACTTTTCACATGCAATGACTCTTTGTCTCTATTTATGTAATACACACCTTGTTTTTGGTTGATACCTTAATGGACATGTTAGTTTGTACTCGGAAACGCGTGCCAATTGAGATTTTTAAATATATGATATATTGTTACGTATCCATTTTACTAAAATTTAACTCAGAGTTAAAAAAAAAAATTCAGAGTCAAATGTCTGTTGTTATCTCTAAATATACAGATTAACGAATGGAACATATAAACCCTGCGGAGACTTTTTTTTTTACCGAGTGTTACTAATAAACAATGAATCAAATAACCAAATTTCACCACATTGTTTTCTCTATATGCATCTGGCAACGCACCACATTTCCTAAATCTCAGTTTAAAATCAAAATGCAAGACACATGCCGAGGATTAACAAGAAAAGAAAGTCTTCGATAATTTAATGTAAAATATTTTCAAATCAAGCCAGAAAGAAACCTATTTAAACACCAATACAATACATAATTAAATGTAAAATACTGCAACCACCAGACACTGGGTGAAACAAAGAAAGGCCTACATTACATTCACATTTTTTAGGCCATACCAATCTTTCCAAACATGCAAGCACAGCCCATAATTCATTCTTGTGAAGAGATTCCAGTCAACATTAATCCATGGCATAATTGGGAGCTACAGCTAAAATCCTGCTATCTCTAGCTGATCGTGCTGCTGCACCTTCACCCTCTTCTTGCCTGCCATCATCTATCACAATCAAGTGCCCTTCCCTCTTAATCAATCTCTGCATTACCCCAAGATATATTATCTCTTACATAAAACTAATCACCACCCTTGGTGGAAATACAAATATAGTCTAGTTGCTTTACCTCAATAAGTGATCTAATTCGTTTAATTTCTGTTTCTACTTCTGCAGTTGAGCTGTAATTGTTTTTTTCATTCTGCTGATTCACATACCACTGGATTAAATCTCCTTGACTCATTCCAGCCAAGCCACTCTCTGCACAACATAAAATTGCCTCATTTTAGGTTAAGTTGAATAAGAACACTTGAACACAAATATTCATTCAATGTTCCAGCAAGAAATCTATGCCGCTGATCATGAAGACATGTAAGGTTTACCTTGTTGCCTTACAGCTTCTTCATGCTGCCTAAGGCGCATGACAAGGGCCTGAGTAACCCTCTGAAAATAGTCCTCCTTTACCATGAATTCCTCCTTTTGTTGATTGGTAGTACCTACTTTTTCAGAAAGATAATAGTTCATTATAAAACCTCAAACCAGTATATGACGGAAGAAAAGATACAAATACACAGCTTGCATAGTCCTACCAGTACTTTCAGAAGCTTGTTGAGCATCACCTTCGCCAGAATTATTGGTTCTATCATCAGAACCATCAGTATTTACTTCTTGAAATTCTGACAAATCAATCTCGGTGGACTCCACACTGCATGATTAAGAAGAAATTATAAAAAAAAAACTTAAAAAGGAGAAGGGAAGGATGGAAGGGGGATTCATGGTTCTACAATGGTCATGTTATTAGACTTGCCTAATTATAGATGTTTTCAGTAATCTCACTGCTACACGAACATGCCTAGGGTGCACCTGCAAAAGAACAGTTTTCTAACTCCAGGGTGCAAGATAATGAAAGAATATGTTCTGTGGTAGATAAAGAACCTGAGTTTCCAAATAACTCCGAGCAATGGCCTCAGACAACCTGACTAAGGCCTCCAACTGCCTAACTGTCATCCGGTATGCAACTCTGCTTCCAGGAGTTGTATCACCTCGTCTGAGAGCAACATAAGACTCAACCAAGAGTTTTCTTGCTTCAGAGGTTAGCTGCATTACACTAACACCATTTAGCTATGCCAATGCAATGGAAAGTAATCATATCCTAAGCAGTGAAGGGTTATGGCAGAAACCTTTGGTTTTGAAGTTTTTGCATATGTAATGTATCGTTTCAGTTGTGCAGTGGTGAAAGCAGGATGAAGTGCTTCTTCACGCTTCTGGTGAACTCTCACAATATGATGAGCAATATGGTAATCAGTTTGATCATCCGGATCATCAATCATGACATATACCAGATCAAACCTAGAAAGGATAGCTGGAGGGAGAGCAACATTATACTGAAGAGGAAGAACCATAACCAAGCCATCAGTTTACAGGCGATTATACCAAAACTTAATCAGCATCAAATACTAAAAATTGGGGCCAATTCGAATCAGCCTTAATACCTTGAGGGTTTAGACTTATCATAGCGCCCTCCAGTAGGATTAGCTGCAGCTAGAATTGATGTACGGGCATTTAGTGTTGCCTGTATTCCGGCTTTAGTAATGCTTATGGTCTGTTGCTCCATGGCTTCATGAATCGCAACCTTAATACAAAATTGCTTATCAGACACCAAATGATTCTGAATGTACAAAACTGTTCTCTGGTAAGACAATATGAACCTTACCTGATCCCTGACATCCATCTTGTCAAATTCATCAATGCAACATATGCCATTGTCTGCCAGCATCAGAGCACCTGCCTGGAAATAGAGCAGATGTAATTTTTCAGACTTAAAAGCAGGGGTTTGATTAATCTGTTTTCTTTTTGGCAAGATTGATTAATTGAAAAATGGGTTAACAGTAGAGAATAAACGTAGTTTCTACAAATTTACAATTTGCAAGTCAGATCTCTAATTTAATAATCATATTCGTTGGATTAGGCTGCACCATAATGAAAAAAAGTGAGGAAGGACACAAAAACCAGGAACTCTTAATTTGCTGTGTTTAGGAACATGTAATCAGGAGAGTGAATTTGGAAATTTGTTCTCATATAAAATGTGAACAGGGGAAGCAAACATGATGAAAAATTGAAAATGATTCAGCATACTCATGTTTGACAAAATATTTAAATACATTATGTTACATAGGTATTCCAAATTTACAAGGTGAAGATCCAATAAAAACCATAAAACCTGATTGTCATCAAAGAAACTGTACTTTTATGGGTTCTACTGTACAATTTATGTTATATTTCCATATTGATCATTGTCAATAATTTAATAATGATTGCTTCTACTTATATTCAAGCATCATATCAAAGGCATTCCATTTAGCTTAGCTGTCAGTGTTAATTGAGCACAAATAGCTACTTTTCATGGTAAACAAAGCCAAATACAAGGCCTGACATTAAGAAGATAAACAAAATATGAATACTACCTCAATACAAAATTCACCAGTTTCTGGTTCTTTGGCCACAGTCGCTGTCAATCCAGCAGCAGAAGAGGACTTGCCAGATGTATAGACCGATCTGGGAACAATACCTGATGTGTATCTGCAACAATAAAGACCTCCGTATTTTTAAGTTCTACAAGTGTGTAGCCACAATGTCTGCATGGTAAAATACTTACTTGAGAAACTGGGACTTTGCACAGCTGGGATCCCCAACTATACAAACATTTATATCTCCTCTGAGATTGATGCCTTCATGAGTAAGCTTGTGGACGCCACCCAAAAGCATGAGCAAGATTGCTCGCTTGATATCTTGGTGACCAAAACTGTTGGTGCAATGCTATCAACAAGCTTATTGAAGAATCAGGAGTATCTCTCATTCGTTGAATCTCTGTAAGCTCCTCCGACTACAAGTTGGATAAAGAAATGGAATAAAAAGCTATCAGATACTTTAGTTCTTTTATGGCATAAAGCCTAGTATTAGAACTAAACTAAAATCTAGATCAATTGGGGAGTCATGCAAACATGCAAATCACAAGAGATAGTCATGAAAATAAGATCATCAATTTAAATATGCAAGTCAACAGTGCCTTTCAGTAGATCAATTACTTGCATATTTAAATATGAACAATTTAGATGTAGAAAGATTTTGCAAAATCTTCAAAGATAAGATGTAGAAACGGCATAACATGAACAATTTAGACTAGAAAAATTGGTTAACGGAGCATGAAAGCAATGTAGAGAATATAAGAAATGCAAGGTGCAGCAAGAACTAACTGTGAACTGTTGGTCATCTTCATCACCGGCTTTTTTCCTATTTCTGATGTCAACATCCTTTCTGCCGTCAGAACCTAAGAAGAATCTTTGTCAGTAATCTGTGTAGGATGCTGCAATAAGCCATTAAAGCAAATAGTCACAATAAGCCAATTAATGACAGACCTGAACTGAATTAGCAATGAAGGCTAAACGATAAGATAAGTCTCTGACTCCCAATGCACGAAGACCTCTCACACCTTCTTGTCCAGCAGTTGAACCCTTGCGCTGAGAAGCTTCTCGGCGGCATTCTGCTCTTTCACCGGGGGAAGCCAGTGCCAATATGTCCGGTATCACAACCACCGTACCAGTGAACAAGACACTATCACCATATATAAATGCAAATTAAAGAAAATAGGGGAAACAAAGAGAAAGAGGAACAAAAAAGCAAAACAAGGAACAAGATTAGCGTTGGATGTAATCTTACGCATCGCCTGCTCTAGCCAATTCCACAATCTCATGGCGAAGAATAACATCCAATGATCTAGGTAAGGAGCCAGCAGGAATCTCCTTAGAAGTCTCCTGCATTCTTACCCTCTGCCAATCTGCAAACTTGCTGTCTTGTCGAAGCAATGCCCATCTTGTTCTATTTAGACATGTTGCACTCACGCATGTTGTTGGCTGTTCGACAATAAGAATTGTAGGAAAACAATGAAAAACACAACAATTAAGAGAATAAAAAGAAGGTAGATGAGAAAGATGGCAGACCTCAGTGTACTTGAATTGCTGTTCGATATTCTTGACAACGCTTCCGCAGTCCAAGCATTTGAATGTTCCTTGGAGAAGCTCGGGTCTGACTTCGCTTGTTCGTGTGACTACTCCCGTGACTGATACTAGCTTCCCAATTTCGGCAGTGGTTAATTCTCTCAAGCTGAAGAGATGCAACAACAAAACATATATATTCTGTCGTATTACTTGATCTGGAACAATAAATCTAGATTGATGCTATACTATGAGTAGATGAGATGAAAAGGAGTACCGCTTGGTGAAGGGAATGTTAAAGAAGGCGACATTAATGTCCTTGTTTGGGTTATCATCTGCCTCAGCAATAAGCGTGGGCTTCTGCTCCATCACGAACCTCTTGCACGCATTCTTCAAGTACGGCTCGAATCTGTAGTAGTAGTAGTAGTAGCAGCAGTCAAGATTGAATCTCAATTTCTAAAATCATAATAATTCGAGCAGCTTACCTCAAATACTCATCAGCGATTGCCTTCTGGAGAACGTCATTGTAGAGCATGACGTGCGAGAAATCGATGTACATGGTGCTAGACCCGTTCGCTTCCATCGCCTGTATCTCCGCCTCGTAATACGACTCCGCCATTCGCGGATCCAACCTGAAGCTGTTCTTATTTCAAAAAAAAAAATGAGATTCGGATCACAAATGATGAATAATAACTGTAAATGCAACCAAAATTAAACCTCTTGAGGAAATCGAGGAATATGTTCTCCACTCTAATAGCCTTCTCGTCTACATAGCATCCACTGAACGCCTCCATTTTCTTCAACGAACACGAATCGAAAACCCTTCCTTTTCTTGATTTCCCTAAACCTGGAACTGGGTAGAACAAGAAGAACAACGACAACAACTTAAGTCCCTCCCTTGGCGGGAATTTTCTGTGGGACCTATGCTTTTTCCCGCCTAACAGCCCTTATGGGCTTTCAATTAGCCTATACCCCTTTCTGGGCTTTTCAACAGATGGTCCGTTTTCTTAGCCTGGATCAGACCATAGAGCCTATGGGTCAAGGCTCAAAAGCTGATAGCTTGTTACCATCGTGCTAGAATTATAAAATGGCTTAAATATACAAAAAAGTTTTTAATCTATGTTCGTTTTTCTAGTTTAGTATTGTAGTCACTCATTTTAGTCCATAATTTATTTAGTATATATATAATAATATAATGTAGTTTTTGAAAATATATTTTTAAAACATATAATATATAGTTTTTAGAAAACGTTTTGAAAACATATAATACATAGTTTTAAAAATCGATTTTTGAAAATATATAATATAATTTTGAAAATATTTTTTTAAAAACATATATTATATAGTTTTGAAAACATAGTTTAAAAAAAACAATTTTTGAAAATGTATAATATAATGTTTGAAAACATATTTTTGAAAATATAGTATTATATAGTTTTTATTATTATATTCATTATATATTATTATTATTTATATTATAATATTTTTTTCATTTTTTTCATTTTTTTCATTTTTTTCAGGTCCAAGAAGTCCAGCAAGGGTCCAACAAGGAGCCCAACTGGATAGCTTGACTCAGAAATCCGGTTAGGGGGCTTAACCCAACCCAAAATTAAATTAGGATTTCGTGTTTAACCAGGGCGCCGCAAGAGAGGAAGCAGACAACGCGCGTGGAGGCCACGTGCCAGTAAATAGGTCCAGATTTTCGACCGAGCGCCCGGGACTGAACCATCCCGAGATTCCTGGCCACACTAACAACCAACGACGCTGAACGGGACTAAACCATCACAGAAAAATCAAAAACCCCCAAAATATTAGATACCACAACGACCGGTTACAAGGCTATAAAAACCTCTGGTCATGCAATGATTGACACAACAACACCAAAAAAAAACAGCAATCACTGGAACAAAAACCATCAACAAACTAAAACATCATCGGAGTAAACTCAAAAGTCGCCAAAAGAACACAGAGAACACCACAAGCAACACAACATATATAAGTAAAACCAAAGCAAGTTAAAGCGAGGAAATAACATCTAAAGCAGCGAAAGAAAAACTTTAAAAGCCAAGGTTAGCGTCGACACAGTCAAAGGGAGCCAAAGGTCGCCAGAAAGACGAAAAGCCACACCAGAAAAAGGTAAACTCGAGATCTATTTTTCTAGATCTATACTTGAAAGGTGATTTAAAGGCATTTTTGGTCTCGGTTTTGCACTCACGGGAACAAGAAGAGCGTTTTGGGTAAGTATTGTTTTTTCCAGTCGCTAAAGCGGCGGAGCAGTGACGTTCGGCCACCAGACGATGGCCAGCCATTGGCCGGATGGAGGGGAGAATGTTTTTGAAAGGTTTTTGGTTTTTTTTTTTGTTAAGTTGGGTTTAAAATGATTTTTTTTGGTTTGGGTATTTATAAACGGGGGACCTATGTGTAATTAACAAAATTTTAAATTATTCCGCAGTCCCTCAAAGTTTGATGCGTAATTCATTTTGGTCACTTGTTGCTTGAATTTTAAATTAATTCGAATTAACCCCTGTTTATATTTTTTATATTTTGTGAATTTACTTCCCAACTTTTATTTTTTCCTTGCAGTTTTTAATTAACGTCAATTTGTCCCTAATTTTAAATTCTTTCCAATTTAATCCTTTTTAATGATTATTTTCTGTTAATTTAATAAGCTTTTTATTTTGTTTTATTTAACATTAATTTAACCTTTTTAGGGTAATTTTAACTTCGTCACAGGTTAGTAATTCGGAATGAATTTTAATTTTTAATTTAACTTTTTAATTTTCGCAATTAAGACAACCGTGAAATTAAATTGGTACTGAAAGAGTAGTACAAGGGTGCTAATCCTTCTTTTACTGTAATTGACTCCCGAATCCGATATATTTATGGTAAAATGTAGATCAAGTAAATTGCTCAATTAAGGTATCTGATCAACCTAATTTTAAATGATCGGTGGTGGCTCTAACACATTTATTTAAGTCGAAGCCCAATTTCAAGCCCACCTGAAGGACGGTTACGACAAGTGCCTAATATTTTTCTTTATAGTTTGATGCCTAACGTTTCATTCTGTTACTCAAAATGGGTAAAGCCGTGACGGATTTCATTTGTTACTCAAAATGGGTAAAGATGTGACGGACCGTTAAGTTTAGCCATTAACCCATTAAAAATACCAGCTGTTATATTTTTTAGGGTAAAATATATAAACAATCCCCAAAATTTTAGGGCATTACATTTTGGTCAACCTAGAAATTAAATATAAAGTAATTGGAGCTTACCCCGATGGCAGATAGAGGAAACGACAATGGGAGAGAATGATATAGTTTGGGTTTTGGTCAGAACAAAGCGGGGAACCAGGTGGCGATGGTGGTGAGGCAAACAGAGCTCAAGATTGGCGTGAAAATTGTGAAAATAGTGACGGTGGTTTAGTGTTTTTCGACGGAGCTTTAAGTCATTCTCCATGGAGAAAGACGATGATTCACAGTGCAATGCTGGTTGGGTTTTGGTCGCGGGTGGACGTCGGTCACATTGGTGGCGATAGTGTGACCTACGGACGCCTATGATGGTCGGAATCATGAAGAATATCAACGGTGGGTTTTTAAGTTTTCGACAGAGCTTCAAAGGGCCACCCATGATGAACAACGATGATTTACGATGAATAACCATAGGAGTTTTGGTCGGGGGACAGTGGGGAATATTTTGGTAGTGGCGGTTGCATGCCACCGTCAGGAAACGACGGAAGAAAAGAAGAAGAAGAAGAGAGAATGAGTTTAACGGGGTAACAAAATGTAACGCCTTAAAAGTTTGGAGATTATTTATATATTTTACCCTAAAAGAAATATGTCAGCTGGCATTTTAATAGGTTAACGACCAAACTTAACGGCCCTTCACGGCTGGACCCATTTTAAGTAACGAAATAAAACGTTAGGCACCAAACTGAAACAAAAAAATGTTAGGCACTAAACTGAAAAAAGGGCATAAGTTGGACACCTTTTATACATTTAAGCCTTATAAAATCAAATAAAAATAAAGCAAATAGAATTAGAACAACTTGATGGATATCCAATCGACTCGGTTTTATAAGATTGAGATTTAAAAAAAAAAAATTTAGTTGAAATTAAATTTAAAATAAAAAATTCTCAAATTCAAGATAATCATAAAATTATTTCTTAAATATTTAAGATTAATTAACATTTATCTCTACTTTTTTAATTATATATAGTTATATCATATCATATATTTTTGTTGGTACACTGAATGAAAACATAGCCGACTACTATCTCAACTCTCCTGCGCCATTTTTGTCAGCTCCCAACATCCCAAGGAGTTCAATTGGAGGCTCCTGCAGAATTGAAATTTCTTCTTTTTGGATCAGTGCAAGATTTGCCAGCTTATCAGTACATTTATTTCCTTCTCTCCAGATATGTCTGATTCTACTACCCAACCTTCCTCCAGAATATTTATGCAGTCCTTAACCAGTTCGTTGTCCGATATTTCTTTCGTCATTTCGCCTTTCAAATAATCCACCACCCATTTTGCATCCATCTCAAGGATCACATTCCTTAATCCCAGACTTTTAGCTAACATAAGGCCCTGTTGAGCTCCCTAAATTTTGGCGATCGAGCTATTTGCATTCCCCAAACGCATAATAATCCACTCTTCCATTCGCCGTTACTATCCCGGATCAGTCCACCTGTAGCAGCCAAACCTGTATTAGATTTATACACTCCATCTATATTTAAAATCCATCTTCCCTCAGGCAATTTTTCCCATTTAACCCAGCATGGATCATTTGACATCCTTCCCTGAGAGGTAGTCAGGTTTTTTCCATATCTTTGATGTATTGTTTAGCATAACTTATCACTTTAAAAGGATCGATTCTCTCTTCTTTGAACACTCTTTCATTTCTGTTTTTCCACAGTCCCCAAATTACTGCTAAAAATAAAGGACCCCATTTCAGACCATCAATCCCAATTCTATTTGAAATGCAGTTTCTTTCATCCACTCTTTAAATTCCATCGACTCGAATTGGTTGTCCTGTTCCCTTGCTTTTATCTCTTCCCAGACCCTTCTTGCTATAGGACACCTTCAAAGAATATGATTTATATATTCTACTCATTTCGACATTCCTTGCAAATTACATCATGTGTCATGTTTTCTTGCTTCTAACTTCATTTGTATTGAGCTTGTCCATATAAGGTAACCAAACAAAGAACCTAATTCTCTCACTGGTTCTTGTCTTCCATATCCACTTTAAATTTTCACCATTTTACTCACCCATCTGCATGTTAGACACTGCTTGATAAGCTGAAGTTACCGTAAACAGTCCGTTTTTTGAGAAACCCCAAATAATTTTATCCATTTCCTGGTAGTCAGTCAAGATTAGGACCGAAATTTAGAATCTCCTTTCTAGTTTCTTCAGATATCAGATGTTGAATTCCTTGGATATTCCACAATCTATTCTCATTAATGTATCTTGCAACCTCTTCGTTTCTTCTAGGATTATCAATAAGCGGGTATATATTCTTTAAAGGTTCTTTTCTGACCCACCAGTCCTGCCAGAACTTTACATGTGTGCCTGATTTGATTTACCACTTACATCCTTTCTTGAGCAATTTTCTCGTGCTTAGCAGACCCCTCCAAGTTGAAGAGTTATTTCCTCTTGATTCTATCTCTAGGAACTCCCTCTCCTTAAGATATTTTCTTGTGAATACTTTGCACCAAAGGTTCTCTTGCCTACTGAGTAATTTCCAACTATTTTTTCCATAAGAGCATTGTTCATGGCTCTAGTTTTTCGCAGACCCAGTCCTCTCATCTGCTTTGCTCGGCAAAATTTTTCCCAGCTAACTAGATGATTATGTGCATATTCAGTATCTCCTCCCTACAAGAAATTAGTATTTAATCTATCCAGCTTCCTACAAACAGACACTGGAAGCATGGTTGTTTGCATATTATGAATTGGGATTGCATTTGAGACGTCTTGGATGAGTGTTCTTCTACTCGCCATGGATAATACTCGTCCTTCCTAGCCCGCTAGTTTCCTCATGACCTTATCAATAACAGGAGCATAAGTTCCTGTATTGACCCTCTTATGGATTATTGGAACTCACAGATAGGTTCCCAAATCATCCGTAAGGGGAATACCATGCACATTGCTTAAGTCTAGCCATGTTGAGTTAATATTTGGGGAGATGAAAATTTTTTATTTCTGTAAGTTTACCTCAACTCCAGCTGCTCGGCTGAACTCATGTAGATAGCTTTGAATATTATTCATTTGATTTGATTTAGCTTCTGCAAACAATAAGAGATCGTCAGCAAAAAACAAGTGACTTAATTTAATTCATCCTCTAAAGCACTTAAAGGATTTCCATAAACCCCTTTCTTCCTTCTCCAATATCATATAAGAAAGTCTTTCCATGACAAGAATAAATAGATACAGCGAAGTGGTCACCCTGGCGGAGGCCCTGCTTTGGATTCAACTCTCAGTGATTTCCCGTTCCACAACGACTTAATGCAGAACATTAGATCTCTATAAGTTTTTTCAGGAAAATTAAAGTTCTGAAGGGTTTTCTTAAGGAATTCCCAACTGACATTATTGTAGGCCTTCTGGAGGTCTAGCTTAGCTATAATTGCATCATTCCTTCCTTTAAATTCATCATGGAATGGACTGTTTCTTGAACACCAAAATATTATCCGTCATGCTTCTTCCTTTAAGGAAGTTATTTGATAAGGGTCGATTAACCTTTGCAGTAGAGGATGCAAGCAATGAACATGACCTTGGAAAAGATTTGTAGGACGTGTTCAATAAACTTATAGGCTAAAAACTTATAGGGCTAAACTGTAATGTTGTCAGCAGCAACCTTCTTAGGATAGCTCCAGGAAAGTTTTCAATATTTTTGTATCCATCCTTCCTAGGTCCATGGTCGTATTAACAAAGTCTCGTAAAGTTTCATCGTGTCCCAATTCTGTTTATAAAAGATGGGTTGAACGCCATCGGGCCCTATTTTATATTATCTCCGTCACCATTGTGGTAAGATGGAAAAACTTAGTGTTCCTTTCCCTTTTCAAAATCCAGTCCAATCTAGTTTTCTGAAACCAAAGAATTTCCTCTTGATTTAACACATGCTGATATTCAGCATCAAGTGTTATTTCCAGTTCTTGAAGATAGAAAGAATGAAAATAATTTGGAGTTCTTCGAATTTCTTGAATACGTTTCATCAAGGCTTTCTTGCGTTTAAAGATGTTACCAAACTTAGAATCCTTCGATTTAATAATGGCCTTCTTCGTTTCTTCCACCGCATTGACGAGTGAATCCTTTTTCTTATCCCAGACTGAATTGAAAACCTCATTAAACTCTTCATGAGTAAGCCAAGCTGCTTCAAATCTGAATGGACGTTTTTCTTTGTCAATAGGAATTCCTAATTTTGTGTTAACAAGGATCGGGTTATGGTCTGAATAGACTCTAGTTAGAGTAACCACTCTGAGGTTTCGAAAAAGTTCTACCATATCAGTATTCTGGAGCACTCGATCAAGCCTTTCCTGAAGCATAACTCTCCCATAGAGATGTCTAGTCCAGCTAAATTTACTGCCCACATACCCATCATCCATAAGATTACACATATTCCAATGTTCTTGAAACTTTAAGATGCATTCCATGCAGTCATAGTTACTACCAACACGTTCCTCAATTGTAACGAAATCATTGAAATCTCCTGCCAACATCCAAGGTTGATTTACATTCATAGAATAATTGCAAATATTCTCCCAAAACTCATCTTTTTTATTCAAATGAGATTGAACATAGACAGTGGAGAATAACCACCTCTTATCATTCTCTTGGATTTCGGCATGAATAACTTGATCAGTATGTTACCTAATCATAATCTCATGGTGACTTGTGTTCCACAAAAGAATCAACCCTCCTCAGAGGCCTTGAGTAGGGACCTCAAAATGAATATCGAATTTCAGTTTTTTCTCTAACACTGAACCAATACCTGCCTTAGCTTTAGTTTCCAGTAGACAAATGATGGATGGGTTTACATCCTGAATCAATTCCTTACAGTTTCTAATAAAATCATTGTTCCCAACACCTCGACAATTCCATGAGATAAGCTTCATTTAGAATTATTGTTGTTGTTGTTTACCTCTATGGCCATTGGCTTATTTAACGTAGCTATTTGTTCCTGACCAACTGGTTCGGCTTCCATTTCCAACACATTTTGTCTGTCTGTTTGATTTAGCACTTTTTCTATTTCCATTGAGGACTGCCCCTGTTTTCCGATAGTCTTCTCTTTTTCCGTAATTTTCCCCATTCTAGCATCTTGGTTACCCTCCCATCTAAACTTGCTTCCTTGTGTCTTGCCCTGATCATCTTTTTTCCTAACATGAACTTTGGGAGACTAGGGTTTTTCATTATTTATCTTTATATTTTCTTCACTTAAGCAACCTGCTAAATTGCTCCCTTCGAATCTATTAATGCTTTCTTCACGTTGTAAGGACTTCAAATTTTTTGTTGATCCTCCAGATACGTTGTTGTTAACGTTAATATCCTGATTTTTATTGTTTTCCTCCTTTCCCTTGTCCAAGTCATCTTCACTAGTGTTCTCCAGATTTGTAAATCTGTTATTTCTACTTGGTTCTTGGTTTCTATTTCTTTGATTCTTAGGATTAAATTTTGTTGAGTTAATCGATCGACGGAATCGGCCAAGAGGGGGGTGAATTGGCAATTAAAAATTTCGTGGAAGCTTTTGCAGAAAATTGAAAGTAATTGCACAACGATTTACAGTGGTTCGACTTTCTCAAACAAAGTTTACGTCCACTACCTTAGCTATCCACACTAAGGATTTTCCAACAAATTCACTAATTTGTTATTTCTTTTGAGGCCAAAGAGATAACCTTACAAAATCCCTCAAGAGTATACCCCAAATCTTGAGAACACTCTTTTCCCCAAAGAGAAGATTACAAATTTGCAAACTTACAAGAAAACCTCACAAGGTAAGATGTTTGCACAATTCTAGAACAAAGAAAAGAACACTCAAAGATAAATACAATTGAGTACAAAAGTGTTCTTGAAAGCAAATGAATATTGGATGAAAAATAGGCTTGAAATGCTCAAACTTGAGGTTTGATGCTTTCTCTTTGATTCTCTCTTGATTCTAGTTGCTTGATGTTTCTTATTGTTTCTTCTTGTTGATCAATGGCTTCAAAACTTGTTTAAATACTCCTTGAATCAATTCTGAACGTTGGTGATAATTAGTGGAGTCAATAGAGCCGTTTAAGTGTGAAAACAATTAATTTTTCTAGGTGGAGCGTCTCATGCATCGATGCATGATCAAGGATGCATCGGTGCATTCGTGTAAAATTCAAATATTTTGACCGTTGGAACACTTGATGCATCGGTGCACCAAGTGTGCATCGATGCATGAAATGCATTCGATGTTTGAAAAATAGCCTGGTGCATCGATGTATGGCTTGTGCATCGATGCATCAAATGCATTCGATGTTTTGAAAATATTCAGAGTGCATCGATGCATGGAGAGTGCATCGGTGCATGGAATGCATTCGATGTTCAATTAATTCATCGATGCATCGATGCATGGACTGATGCATCGGTGCATGCCTTTGAATAATTGATTTAAGGCTTGTTTTTGGTTCAAAATACTTTGTGAAAATTGTTTCAAAAATAGTTTAAGTACAAATCACAATTTTACACATTTAGTAAGGATTAAAATTGATCTTGAAAAACTTGGAGTGATAATTTGATATTCGGTTAATTGAATCGAATATAAATTTGTAAAATCATTTGTAAAATCTTAAAATTCATTTAACTTAATTTGTTATATCGAAATATCAAAAATGTTTTCAACAATCTCCCCCTTTTTGATATAACAAAACATTTGAGTAATTTTAAGATTTGTTTAAGAAATTATTTTTGAAATCGATTTTGAAAAACTTACTCCCCCTTACTATAGCACATCTTAAATTTTCTCCCCCTTTTTGTTAAATCAAAAAGACTCAATAAAAACATTTTAAACAAGAATTTTGAAAAACATTAGCCAATTGATTTATTAATAATAGGCTGCTAAGATCACAATCAAAAGAGAGATTAGCCATTAGTTTTCATAAACAGTATTCATAATAAAATGTGAAATGGCATAATTTGGTCATAAATTTCTAATCATGCAAAATTAATAAACAGAAAGCGTTAAAATATTAAACCAAATATAAGTTCAAGCATCCTCAAACAAACATCCAACAACTAAGAAAATCCAAGTTTTAAGAACAAGAAAGCATGGCAAGTAAGTCTACTCCATCGGAGGATCGGGAGGAGGAGGATAATGAGCTCGAACTTCAAGATTCAGAGCATCCATACGATCACGCATCTCCCTCTGAAACTCAGAAATCGTAGACTCAATGGAGGCAAAACGTAGATCAAACGACTCTAGAAAAGATCAGAAATAAGGTGGCGTTTGATCATCTTGCCGAGCTGGTACTTCCTCGTCAATATCTCTCATAAGCCTTTGAAGCTCTGGACCATCATCAGCGTCAGGAGCTGGAGGAGGAGGAGGAGCACGAGAAGAACTAGGAGCAGCTCGTGAAGAACTAGCTCCCGGGGTTTGCTTACCGGGTCGAAAAGACCATAGTCCGGTGTTCTCATCCAATTTCCAATCCGATTTCTTTAAGGATGTGATATTGATTGGGTTTTGGAGTGGGATAGGATTGTCAAGGGAGACATCTAGGCCGAGTTTGATAAACAAATTGCTTAGTAGACAACCATAAGGTAGGGTTTCTACATGCTTTGAGGGAATGATGTTTATGATATCGAAAAGCGCGCTAAAGATAATATGTGAAAAATTATTTTCTTTTTGTTCTTTATACAGTGCATCCACCATAAGTCTGTAGTACGTAGTGTGGAGTACCGACCTGCGGATGGTCTAAACCACCAAGAGATCATTAAGTGAAGAAATCGATCATGGTGAGACCTAACGGTACTGACACTAGCATTAGGGAGATATGGATATTCCACATCTTCCTTCTCATTAAATAAACCCTCGTCATCTAAACCAAAACGAGATGCGATAGATTCAGAAGTAATAGTGATATATTATCCTAAAAGATAGGATCTAATCGCTATAGTACCGCACTGAGTTGTGTTCTGAATACATACCGCATTGGAATAAAAGATGCGGACAAGTTGGTGAAAGACGATGGGTTGAAGAGAAAAGAGTTTATCAAACTTCCATCGGTGAAGAATTGAGAGGTATTCAAATTCAAGTTTTATCATAGCTTGTAGAGAAGGAATACGCTCTTCCCTAATACAATAGGATTGGAAGGAGTTCATGTACCTAGAGTACAATTCATCCCTACGGTTTTCAGGCATGTTAAAACAAGTACTAATGAGGGATAAATGAATATTGGATGGATTTTGAGGTCTAGGAGCGGGAGGACGATTTTGGTGAGACCGACTCGAGGATGACCTAGGGCGTTTGGGATTAGACATGGTTAGGGAAATCGGAAAAGAAATATCACCTGCAATTTTAAAACACATGTATGCACAACAATTAATCCCAAAACTCAAATGAGTCCTCAATAATTCAAGGTTCTCTAACAAAGTCCTAATGGGCAAAGTTTTGAAAACTATTTAAAATTAATGTCATAATACGCATAGTTTTCATGAAAACAACACAATTGAATCAATAATTTTCGAATTTTTTTTTAAATTCGAAATTTCAAAAACAATTTTGAAAGATTATGCGTTTTTGATGAAATTCATTGTAGAAACTAGTTTAGAATCATCATATAGCCAATGCCCGATAATTATTTCAAACTAGAACTAATCTAAACTAGTCCTAAGTTCAAAAATTTAATGAAATAGAGTTTTTGTGAAAATACCTTGAAAAATTCGAATTGAGGGGAATGAGGAGATGTTTTGCGCGATTTAATGAGTGTAGCAGGTTTGTAGGATGAAAATCTTGAAGAATTCGATGTTTTCCCGAAGATTATGAGCAAAAATAGAGATTTTGGAGAGAGAGGGGTCGAATGGCCGTATGTTTTAGTGTTTAGGGTTTGAGAAAAATGAAGAAGATGAGGATTTTAAACCTAAAACCCGACGGATGCATCGGTGCATGGTATTATGCATTGATGCATATTCAAAGGGATGCATCGATGCATTGTTAAATGCATCGGTGCATAAAGCACAAAAATGTCAAAAATCCGTTTTAAACACTTAAAATGCTAAATAAATAGGCTCTAGTGGTGTTGGCAACTCATATATCAAAAATTAATTATGTTCAATCAATTAAATTAATCTTTAAATATTATTTGAACATAAAATTAATTTTCACTAAGAATCATAAACTCCCCCTAACTAATAGCAAGAATGCAATCAAAAACTATTATTATAAGCATTTTTCAGTATTTATTAAAAGTGCTAAATTATTTTAAACACTAAGTGAAGATAGGTCAGTTAAACCTAATTCTCTTCTAAGTGTCCAAAACATTTCCTTGTCTAAGGGTTTTGTAAAGATATCCGCTAATTGATGCAAAGTATCAACATATTCTAGAACTACATCTTCCTTAGTGACATGGTCTCTAATGAAGTGATGTCTTATTTCAATGTGCTTAGTTCTAGAGTGTTGGATGGGATTTTTAGTGAGACAAATAGCACTAGTATTGTCACACTTGATAGGAATGGTACCTACTTCAATTCCATAATCAAAAGTTGTTGTTTCATCCATAAAACTTGTGCACAACAACTACCGGCTGAAATGTATTCCGCTTCAGTGGTAGATAATGCAACACATTTTGTTTCTTTGAAAACCAAGAAATCAGCATATTTCCAAGGAATTGGCAAGTACCGGAGGTGCTTTTCCTATCTAATTTGCATCCTCCATAATCCGCATCAGAAAAGGCATGCAAGCTAAAGCTAGAGTCTCTAGGATACCAAAGTCCTAAACTAGGAGTGTCCTTAAGGTATCTAAAGATTCTCTTAACAGCTAGTAAATGTGATTCCTTAGGACATGATTGAAACCTAGCACACAAGCAAACACTAAACATATATCCAGTCTACTTGCGATTAGATAAAGCAATGAGCCAATCATGGATCTATATAATTTAACATCCACACATTTACCTCCTTCATCTAAGTCAAGCTTTGTATAAGAGCTCATTGGAGTGTCATGAGGTTTCCCATTTCCAGTCCAAACTTCTTGAGCATATCTTTGACGTACTTAGCTTGATTAATGAAGATGTCATCTTTTCTTTGCTTGATTTGGAGTCCCAAGAAAAATGAGAGCTCCCCCATCATGCTCATCTCAAACTCACTTTGCATTAGCTTAGAAATTCTTGGCAAAGAACATCATTAGTAGAACCAAATATTATATCATCAACATAAATTTGAACTACTAATAAATCTTTACCTTTATGCTTTAAAAACAATGTAGTGTCAACCTTTCCTTTTGAAAAACCTTTTCAATTAAAAAATTTGACAATCTTTCATACCAAGCTCTAGGAGCTTGTTTTAAACCATAAAGAGCTTTTGTCAATTTAAGAACATGATCTGGAAATTTTGAATCTTCAAAACCTGGAGGTTGTTCCACATACACTTCTTCTTTTATAAAACCATTTAAAAATGCACTTTTAACATCCATTTGATATAATTTAAATTCATGAAAACATGCAAATGCTAATAGCATTCTAATTGCTTCCATCCTAGCTACGGGAGCGTATGTTTCATCATAGTCTATGCCTCTTCTTGAGTATACCCTTGAGCAACAAGTCTAGCCTTGTTTCTCACTATATTACCACTCTCATCAAGCTTATTCCTAAATACACATCTAGTACCTACAGTAGATTTATTACTAGGCCTTTCAACTAATGTCCATACTCTACTTCTCTCAAATTGATTTAACTCTTCTTGCATAGCCATAATCCAATGTTCATCATTTAATGCTTCTTTAATATTCTTAGGCTCTATGCATGAGATAAATGCAACATAATTACAAATATTTCTAAGAGAAGATCGAGTTGTTACCCCTTTTGATGGATCACCTATAATTTCACCATCCTTGACATAGTTGTACTCTCTTGGATAAGATACTTCCCTTTCTTCAATGGTTGGATTCTCAAGAGGATCATGAGTTTCCTCATTTTTTCGTTTCTTCCTTTGATGATGGTTCTCCAACTTCATGTCTAAAGTCATTTGTATTTATAACACCTACATCATCATTCACACAAGAATCCTTCCTCGGAAGGGGATTATCATCGAAAACAACATGTATAGACTCTTCTACAACTAAAGTTCTTTTATTAAATACACGATAGGCTTTAGAATTTAAGGAATAACCCAGAAAAATTCCTTCATCACTTTTAGCATCAAATTTGCCAAGGTTTTCTTTACCGTTGTTTAAAACAAAACATTTACATCCAAAAGGATGAAAATAACTAATGTTAGGCTTTTTATTTTTTGAAAATTTCATAAGGAGTTTTCTTTAAAATTGGCCTAATCATTACTCAATTTACAACATAACAAGCGGTATTTGTGGCTTCCGCCCAAAAATATTTTGGCAAATTATTTTCACAAAGCATGGTTCTAGCCATTTCTTCTAAAGTTCGATTTTTCCTCTCAACAACTCCATTTTGTTGAGGGGTTCTAGGTGCTGAAAAATTATGACTAGTACCATTAGAATTACAAAATTTAATAAATCCAAGATTTTCAAATTCAGTGCCATGATCACTCCTAACACTAGTTATAGAGTAACCCTTTTCATTTTGGATTATTTTTGAAAATGTGATGAACTGTTCTAATGCTTCATCTTTAGTACTTAAAAAATAGAACCCAAGTATATCTAGAATAGTCATCTACCAAGACAAATGCATACTGTTTTCCACCCAAGCTAGTAGTCCTAGTTGGCCCAAAAAGATCTACATGGATCAATTGTAATACTCTACTAGTTGATACGTCATTAATGGATTTAAAAGAAACACGCTTTTGTTTTCCTTTAGCACAAGCATCACAGATTTTATCATTATCAAATTTAAGATTAGGCAACCCTCGAACTAAATCACCTTGAATTAGCCGTTGCAAAACACTCATACTAGCATGTCCTAGTCTCTTATGCCATAACCAACTATCATGTTCATCTTTAGCAACTAGGCATAAATTAGTCATATCAATAGAGTCTAAATGCACCATGTAAATGTTTCCTATTTTATGACCAACAAGCATAATCCGATTAGATGCAATGTCAATGACTTTACAACCATTAATTTCAAACAAGACATTGAATCCCTTATCGCATAATTGACTAATACTCAATAGATTATGCTTTAATCCATTCACATATAAAACATTATGCAATGTTGATTATCAAAATTAAGAGCATATGCATAAAGTTTTACAAAGATGTTATGCATTAAAGATTGATATCGATTTAGAGAGATATCATTAAAACTTTGAAATTACTTGCATAAACATTAGAACAAAATTTAAGGTCAAAAATCAAATTGTTTGAAAATTGATATCAATGGTTTAAAATGAATATCAATTACGTTAAAATTTTGACCAAGTTTTATTATGATGAACTAAAATTATAAAAAAAATAAGTATAACTTTAAAATGTTCATCATAACCATATTTTCAACATACATGAGAATAAAACAATTATGCAAAATAAAAAATTATTCAACATTTAAAACCTCATGTATGCACAAACTAAATGAGCAACCAAATAAAATAATAACATTAAGTTTAGAGGTTACCCATTCCTTTTTCATGTGTGGCTAGAGCATCTTGAATATCATCATCTTCATCACCATTGCTCCCACACATCTACAAGAGACATTTAAGTGTATTTGGTATCCAAATTGCTTTGGATCCTTGAACATTAGTTTCAATGCCTCTTGTTCCTTTTGGAACCCATACTTGTCTAATTTTGAATCGTTTTCCTTTCTTTAAAGGACAGTAGTTCCTTATGACCATGATAATGACAATGTGAGCATATTGTCATTATTGAACTAGATGAATTATTTAAAATGATCTCTTTTTCTTTTGTTAAACATTCAAGATTAACTTCTAAATCGAAAATTTCTTTTTCCATACTTTCAAATTTTATCTTTGAAAGCTCTAAATTCTTCTTCGAAATTTCATTTTGTTTTTCAAAATCCATTTAGTTTCTAGAAGAAGTTTGTTTAATTTGAAAATTTCTTTTTCAAAGTTTTCCGATTTTATTTTTGAAAGCTCTAACTCCTTTTTCAACATTTCATTTTTATTTTCCAGTCCTTTTTAGCTTTCAAAATAAGATCATTTTTAGTAATAATTTAGAAATCAATTTATTGTATTTGGAGTTCATGGTCTCAAACTCCGAAAATAATTCATCATAGCATCTTGTAACTCACTAAAAGATTTTGAATTTAATCTATTTGAGTTAAAAGATACCTTTGGCTCTGTGAGAGCTAATAGAGACATCACTTTTATTGGTTCTTCTTTGTCTCCATAGATCTCCTCAAGCTTATCCCACATTTCCTTGGCACTTGAACAAGAAGAAACTCCTTTATATACATTAGGATCAATTGCACAACACAACATATGCATAGCCTTTGTGTTTTGTTGAGCTTCCTTCCGTTCTTGATTACTCCACTTCTTTACCTTCTTCGTAGGAAAAGAATATCCGTTCTTGATTATCATCCAAGCTTCCATATCATGTGCTTGAATAAACATCATCATGAACCTCTTCCAACGACGAATTTGTTCCATTGAAGTGTGGAGGCACGCCAATTGGTCTGGATTCTTCCATGGAGAATGAACCGGAAGTGGACGCCATCTTTATCGATTTAACTCTTCCCGGATCTACTCAAGAGGTGATTAAACCTTCAAATGAGTGAGGCTCTGATACCAATTTTTTAGTTAATCGATCGACGGAATCGGCCAAGAGGGGGGTGAATTGGCAATTAAAAATTTCATGGAAGCTTTTGCAGAAAATTGAAAGTAATTGCACAGCGATTTACAGTGGTTCGACTTTCTCAAACAAAGTCTACGTCCACTACCTTAGCTATCCACACTAAGGATTTTCCAACAAATTCACTAATTTGTTCTTTCTTTTGAGGCCAAAGAGATAACCTTACAAAATCCCTCAAGAGTATACCCCAAATCTTGAGAACACTCTTTTTCCCAAAGAGAAGATTACAAATTTGCAAACTTACAAGAAAACCTCACAAGGTAAGATGTTTGCACAATTCTAGAACAAAGAAAAGAACACTCAAAGATAAATACAATTGAGTACAAAAGTGTTCTTGAAAGCAATGAATATTGGATGAAAAATAGGCTTGAAATGCTCAAACTTGAGGTTTGATGCTTTCTCTTTGATTCTCTCTTGATTCTAGTTGCTTGATGTTCTTATTGTTTCTTCTTGTTGATCAATGGCTTCAAAACTTGTTTAAATACTCCTTGAATCAATTCTGAACGTTGGTGATAATTAGTGGAGTTAATAGAGCCGTTTAAGTGTGAAAACAATTAATTTTTCTAGGTGGAGCGTCTCATGCATCGATGCATGATCAAGGATGCATCGGTGCATTCGTGTAAAATTCAAATATTTTGACCGTTGGAACACTTGATGCATCGGTGCACCAAGTGTGCATCGATGCATGAAATGCATTCGATGTTTGAAAAATAGCTGGTGCATCGATGTATGGCTTGTGCATCGATGCATCAAATGCATTCGATGTTTTGAAATATTCAGAGTGCATCGATGCATGGAGAGTGCATCGGTGCATGGAATGCATTCGATGTTCAATTAATTCATCGATGCATCGATGCATGGACTGATGCATCGGTGCATGCCTTTGAATAATTGATTTAAGGCTTGTTTTTGGTTCAAAATACTTTGTGAAAATTGTTTCAAAAATAGTTTAAGTACAAATCACAATTTTACACATTTAGTAAGGATTAAAATTGATCTTGAAAAACTTGGAGTGATAATTTGATATTCGGTTAATTGAATCGAATATAAATTTGTAAAATCATTTGTAAAATCTTAAAATTCATTTAACTTAATTTGTTATATCGAAATATCAAAAATGTTTTCAACAAATTTTGATCCATGTTGTCTTCTTTGAACAAGCATCTACTGACCATATCTATCTTTAATCTCATCTTTTTCTTCCTGATGAAATTCCTTGTTTCTCACATCTTCTTGCCTTTCTTATTGATCTTGATTCTATGATTCACTATTGATTTCCCTATCAACAGGAGACTCCTTTTGATTTTCCAGACAGTCCGTAGCTCTATGACCTACAACACCACATTTGAAGCAAATATAGTGCAATCCTTCGTATTTGATGTTATAAACCTTCTTTCCTATACGCAATTTTGACAGAAGGAGAGCATTAAGGTCAATTTCCACACATATTCTTGCAAAACACCCTCTTGTTGACCAAGTTGTATGAAAATGAATTTTCAGGGGCTTTCCAATCAGACTCCCAATATTGCACAGAACACTTTCTTCAAAATACTCAATTGGGAGTCCATGGATATGAATCCAGACCATCGTGGATAGAATACTTTCGTTTGTTGCCACAAATTAGGGTGCCATCTTTGTACCGTGATATAGTGGTCTAATATCTTCCATAAGGACCTTTGCTCTATCAACCATGTTCTGGAATTTAATAGCATAGAAACCATATCCAAGATCAATGCATTCGAACTCACCTTCCAATTTCCATAGATTTGTCACTCTGCTAATAAGGGTTTTGTACGCCACAGTTTTGCCCAATATCTTAATAATAAGCGTCTTTCTCCAAGGTTTCCTCAGTTTTTCTTTTAACTCTTGGGGGATCTTGATAGTCGGAATATCATCCCCTTCACATTCTTCCTCTTCGTCCGAATCATCGACTTCAACTTCCATCGAGATGTTAAAGTTTTCCGGGAGATTGGACGAGCTTAATATTGTATCTCTCCATGACCTTTTCGAAACCTCCTCTTCCTAATCTCTATCGCATTCGGTTGGCCAGAATCTTTTATGCTTTCGCTCCACCTTACCCTCTCCTTCCACCGCCTGGGTCACCCCGGTGACTGGCGGAGTCACTTCCTGCATGGTAACAAAACTGCGCACCGTAAAAGAGCTTTTCTTGCGAGAGAATAATTTTCCATATATCATATCATATATGAATATAAATTTTATCTTAAAAATCAAATTGAATTTTAAGTATAATAATTTTTTCTAAATCCAAATAAGATGGATGAAGAAGTATAATACTCGAGTGAATTTAGATGATTCAAAGATCAAGTAAAGTCTAAAAAACAACAAATCTAATTTAGGGATAAAAGAACAAAAAAAAAATAGACCCAACAAAAACAATTAATTCAACCAAAAATATTTATAAAAAAAACTTCACTCCCCTAAAACTATCAACTAAAACTATTACGTGTTTGCCTTGCACAGCCTTTTCAGAACCAACGGCAAAATATTGTCAGCGCCTGACAAGTGCCAATTTTGAGGCTAGAAAATTAACGACTGGCAGTGATAAATGGGGACTTTGCAAGCGTTCCAAATGCCATTGGCATCTTCTTCATCTTCAATTTCATCTCCTCCTGCACCTAAAGCCCTATCCACATGCAAATCATTGTCTGTAAATCTCAGGTTGAACAAAATCTGCAGTTTGACAAGTCTCCGGAGGCGGAGGATCGGTTGTGGAGTTCTGCTCGTTGTTGGTGTAGGTAAGGGTGAGGAAGCTACACGACAAGTGCTAATTGATGAAGATGAAGATGGTGATGGCCAACCGGAAGATGATGAGGACTTCCAAAGCGTTCGCCAAGTTCAAAGAGTAAGAGCATTCCTTTACTTCGATTAAGATCCGTAATGTTTTCCATTATTACCAACGAATATACTTGTAGTAGCCCACTACACCCTGTTAATGGAATCTGCTTATTGTTTACTAGGTTTTAGAACTGCTAAAAAAGAACCGAGACATGTTATTCAATGAGGTATGTAATGCTACAGCTACTAGTAGTAGTAGTTTAATAATTTGTTTATTTCTTTCCTTCTGTTTTACTTTTGTTTGTATATGCAGGTTAAACTTACGGTAATGATCGAGGACCCTAGAGAAGTTGAGAGAAGGAGATTGCTCGGCATTGAAGATCCCGATGCCCCTACCAGGGATGATCTTGTGGAAGCTCTGGAACAAGTGAGCTCCCTTTCCCTGCCTCCCTTATAGTATTAAATTGTGGTCGCAATCGATGTGAACTTTTTCTTAAAAATAACTATGTTTCTAAATTGTAATTACAATTGCCTTCTCGCAAAAACCTTGAAAATCGTTATGATAACACCGTTACACTGCATTGTGGCTGCAATTTAATAGTATGGCCCTACCTTCAATTTGTATATGTGCCGTTTGTTTATATTTTACCAGGTCAATGAAGGGAAGATCCCCACAAATCGTGTTGCTCTCAGGATGCTAGCTGAGGAAATGATCAACTGGCCTAATGTCGAAGTATGTTTTTGTTTATTTTAGACTGTGCCCTTACTCTTTAGTTTCTGCTTCTAGCTGAGGATTATGCTTTGGGATTATGTTCACTAGGTTTGCTTCTTTTCATTAACCAATTTGGTTTCATCTGTACCTGTTCTTTTAGCCATCTTCAAATTTCCCTATCCGTTGACAAGTGATTTTTTTTTCACCGTTGTACATATGTCTCATCATGTAGCTTCTAAGCAACATGGATTTGGTAATTTCTTTATGTATATCCGGCGCATTAACTTTCGAGAAGATGATTACAGGTAGTAGTTTGAAGTAGTTCCCTTTTCCATATCAGAAAATGGGAAAGTTTAGAAACCGATGGAGAAAATTCATATCATGATGAGAATTCAAGTGACTTGTAGACGTTTTTGGGAAGATGGTTATAGGTAGTAGTTTGAAGTAATTCCTTCCATATCAGAAAAATGAGAAACTTTAGAAACCAATGGAGGAATTCTTTTCATGATGAATTTCAGATGACTAGTAGACTGAATAGCTATTGAAGTCTAGTAGGTTTAGTCCTATTCTGTGAGTATTTAGTCACTGAGTCACGTATCTTTCCCAGTGAATATGTTATCTCTTTGTGAATCATTTTAACTCATTCTAGGAAGCTACCGACGTAGTCACATGTGAATGGAATTACTTGACCTTGGTCAAAGCTAGTTAAACTACGATCAACGTCGATGACACATTTGTAAATCTGTTTGTTTTGTGTATTGTGTATTTAGGTTATTATGAATTTTGAAAGTTAGCTTTTCTTATCTTTGGCCTAACATATACATGGAATCTTCTTGTCATCTACCCACTTTGTAGAATCTCCCATGGATGTAGAAAGCTTGAATTTCAAAAATGTAACTTTGGTTCCACCGAAAGGAAAATAACTGAACACTTTCAACAATCCAAAAACTGTAATGCTACTCGTCCCCATTCCATGTCTTCAACTTCCATCAACTCTATAGTTGTGTCATCATTCTAAGCTTCTTCCGAGTTCAACTTGCTTTGCTTTGCTTTGTGTATTTTCCTCTGCTTCTCCATAAGTGATTAGTCCCAATGAGATCCTATTATTGCTATATAAACAATTGATCAGGGTGTATTCATTTTTAGATGGTAATTCGAGAATGTTTGATGTCTTTAATAAGCAGGTGGAAGCACCGAAGCAGAAACGTAGCAAATCCCTTTATGCAAGGGCAACAGACACTGGAATTGATCCTAGAGAAGCTGCTATGAGACTAAATATCGATTGGGATTCTGCTGCTGAAATTGAAGATGTTGAAACTAGTAATGAAACAGAAGTCCCCCCCTGCAGTGGTTTGTTTTCTTATCCCAGATTTTTAAGATTCCAACAACTAGTTTCTTTACTAGTAATTTTGTTATCATTTTCTGCATCTATTTTGTTCTGAAAGGTTATCTATTTTCAACGAGGATTCTGATAAATGCTTGGAAGAATGTCATATATTGGGGGCATGCTTTGTTATAAGGGATGAGAATGCCATATTCGAGAATTAGAATCACTCATCTGGAAATTAAAAAAAAATGAATCTGTTGGGCATGCTCTTCCACTCCCAAAGTTGTAACTCTCCATCAAAAATATATCTAATCATGAAAATGTGTTGCCAACCCTATTGGGGCTTATAAATGCTTCATTTATCATTGATTTTTTTACATTCAATTCTCTTCGAAACCATTTCTATTCTTTCACTCTTCTTTTGTTCAGGGGTCACGTGTGTTTTAAGAGCTAAAAGTGCAATTATCTGAAATCTTTTGACAGTTGATTTTCATCTTACATTTTATAACATGAGTATTATTTTGTTCTTGGTGTTTAGTTTTTTTCCCTTTTCTTATTTGTTCTTACAACCTACCATTTGTGTGTGCAGGGTTATGGGGCACTGTACTTGGTCACTGCTTTTCCAGTTATCATTGGTATATCTGTAGTGTTAATATTATTTTATAATTCTCTTCAGTAGAAAGTTTGGGCATACACTTTTCCTTTTTACTTGAACGCATAACCTCTGTTCATTTAACTACAGTTTCCATTGTATTATCTTTCTCTCATCCCATGACATGTTCACAACAAGTTTCAAGAAGCAAATCCTTATCACATGCCTTCTAAATCTTAATAGAGATGCATTTGGTCCGATTTAAGTTTTTAATACAGAATGAATCGAATTGTACAATATAACATTTTAAAAATAAAATCAAAATCGAATAATATAAACCAAAATTATTAGATCGGTTTGATTTTATAATTTGCAACAGTTAATCGTATTATAAACTCAACATTAAAATAGAATACAAATACACAAGTTATAAAAACTAATATTTTTAATTTCAAAATTTTATTTAATTGTATCATAATTTGAATTTTATTTGTTTTATTTAAACAAATAAATTTTATATGAAAAAAATCAGAACTAAACTAAATTGTAAAATTAAATCTCTAAACAAAATAAAAAACCTAAACTTGAATAATTTTTTTGAATTTTCTCGATCTCATTGATCGGCCCTACTTTTTAGTATTGTTTTTAATCCCCGCACGAGTCCATACATGCATGGCATGCAATGGGGAATGGAGAAGAGAACCCAAAATTCCTAACGTAATCACGTTGAACATTGATACTTACTTTACAAAATACAATTAGAACCCTCTCCCCCCAAAACTACAATCATCAAAGCTGGCCTCTAGGATCTTGCACCACCGGAAACCAGAGAGATATCCACCCCGGCGAGTTCAAAGCGTCAAGTCTCACTCACAAGCATCCATGGTTTCTAACTCAGGACCACTTCATGTGGAATAGCCCTTCTTCCGATCCAAGCCATGCCCCACAGTTATGGTTTTCTCTAATTTCACCTTCCTTTCCCACGCTTCCTGTAGGTATTTTATAAACGCAGTGTACAAGAACAAGTCAAATTACTATATAACCCCGCTCCATCACAGCAAGGGTCAAAGAAAAAGGAGGGAAGGACTCGAATTTACTTTGAGCTCTTTTCCAGCAAATCATTGTCGGAATAGAATCGGAAATTTTCTCCTCGAATAACATCTTACCAGACTTGATACTCCACAATCGTAAATAGCAGTCCTCGCCGCCTGAAGATCAAAATGTTGTTGGGACTTGGTTCTTAAATCAGCTAAACAGTGTATGACCATTCATACCGTCATCGTCGAACGTTACCTGACATAACTTTTTTTTCAATATAACCTTACCTGACATAACAAATCTCTCATATTGGTCAACTGCAAGCTGTATACGAGTGTGGGAATTCACATGCCCTCCATATGATTGTACAGCCCCTCTCTTAGTTAGTCGGTGATCGTAAAGCTTCATCTATCAAGTTGTTAACACGAAAAATAGTATCCATAAGAGACTTCATCCACATAAACATAGGACAATTAGGTACCGAGGCAATAAATCAGCAAAGCAAAATCTAGCATAAGAGCTAACTGGACAAAAGGAACTAACCCAACCATCCATCGAGCTTGCCAAGAAGTATTGATCATAGGATTGAAGTGATACCAAACTTGAGGTAAGAAAACATAGAAGTTAATAAACTCGAAGCAAATGAACAAGACTATAAAGCAGGTTTAGAAAAACATCATAACTCACCAACCTAGAAATAGATGATGGCATATAGATCGTCTGAGAAGGAGATACAAATCCTCTGATCTGTAAAACATGATCATATAAATTGTATGAGAAGGTGATATGAGTCCTCTGATCTGTAAAACATGACAACCAGAAACATAAATCTCTGATGCAACAAAAAAGAACTTCCTAGTTGAATATTCAACATGTTTCCCAGATACGAGATGGAATGAAGCATGAATTAAAGTACATTGTGTTATATATGCAAAAACTAAAAAGCACAATAAACAACTGCGGTATCCATGATTTGCAATCGTAGAACCTCATCAGGTTGTGAAAGAAAATAAAGATGGTGATATGTATGATATGTCTACTGCTAAGACCACAACCCAGTTTCAGAATAATCAATCATCTTCATCTTCATCACACGCAGATATAAAACAGCGATTTGATCTCTATATAGAACTTGATACCTCAAACCATTTTCTCCGATTACTTCTTCCTGATGAAGAGTAAGGTGTTTGAAGCTTAGTAAGTCTAGAAACTATGCGCTCCTGGTTCTCACGAACATCCAAAGTGACAATTGCTCCATTTCTGAGTCCACAAAGAACAATATTTCCCTGAAATAAGTTACATTGAGGATTAACTTCAAGGTATATGTATGCAGCAAGATTCAATGCTTCCTTTCCAGACTTGGAGCATACATCATACATGCATTATCACAAGACATATTATGCCACTAGTTAAGATGAATAAAATACAATAAATAGCTTCAAACCTGACCAAAAAAGGACCGGAACATCAAAATCCTTTAGGTAACGGGAGAAACAAAACTAAGCACCATTGAATTCTAATAATAATGAAACTGTTTTCCCCTTACAAACGGATATATCATCAAAGAGGACTTTAACATAACTGGCCAAAACCTTGAAGGGTATAATACTTACTGTCTGATCAAATTGTAGTGCAAAACATCACTTTTACTACGACACACCCATTTTGATGTTCGTCTTTCGACATCAACCAAGGCAGCTCCAGCATTGGTTCCTATAACAAAAGAAAAAAGGGCATATATAAGTGTCTAGTCATTACAGGCAGAAAGATAACAGCAACTAAAAGTCACTCACCACTTTATTTTTCTATACTGCCAGGAAAGGACAATTGTTCAAATAAGATACAGAAAGAGGAATGCTACATCAACATAATTATCACGAGAATTCCCCAATTAATTGCAACCCAAAGGGGAATTGTTTACTTCAAAATCTCTAGACTAGACTGAGGAAGACATGGCTGGAGATGATAGCAAAGGACCTTGCGTTACTGATCAAACTAAAGACTAGGAAGAAAGGTCAATGATTCCATCTAGAGGACAATGACATATTATAGGAATAGATATAAATTTTGGAAAGCTATATAATCCCATGCTGCAAATACAAAACAAGCATAACTTAACAAGATCAAAAGCTTAAAAGCAAATGAGAGAGAAACAAGAAACTTGCCAATTACTGCTTGAGCTTTATAAGAATTATAATCAGCAGTCCAAATGGTATGGTCAAAAGAAGCAACTGTGAGCAGCCTTTGATCCAATCGCGAAGTAAAATCCACCGGTTCCAAGAGATTTAGGATATAAATAAATCCACCAGAATTCTCAGATCCCAGTGTAGTTATCCTGTTTTCTATGTTAAGATATTACAGGTGAAAAAACAAATCTGTTAATGTATAAGAGAAGTTGAGGAATTTATGACTGGAGTGCAGACTGCTGCATATTAAATCATATAACCCATGAATTATGTCCATTAGGTAAAGTGACATTCCATGCTCCATAAACCACTGAACTATAGGCCACCCAGATCATAGAGAAGATTAGAATATTTCAGGAATTAATATCTTCAGCTAAGAAGAAAAAGACCATTCATATATTGACTAAGAAGTTTGGACCAGAGCCTTTCTTGAACAGTAAATCTAGAGGACCACGACAGTTGTCAACATATCAGAGAGATATGAATCTGATCAAAAATTATTTTTCCTATCCAGTGGATTTAAATGATATAACTTAGTGTCTTCAGCTCAAGGAACATTTAAGTGTTGGCATCATATAAATTAAATAAATGATTATAAGAGAAGACAAATTTTAAAGAGTTTGTCAAGATAAGCAATCGCTGAAGGATACAATGCACATTGGACTTTGGAATCATTGTTTGCAAAAAAAGAGCGCTTTTCACACAATCTCATAGAAGATATTCTTGATGGCAAACGGAGTGGAGCAGCTGTAGGCCTCCAGACATAAGGAGGTGTTTTGCCATTCTCTGCCTCCCCTTTGGTGGAAGGCCAAACATGATCAGGAATGTACCTAACCCCATAGTCAAAATGGTGTTGACTTCCAACCTTTAAGAGACTGCACAAAAAACAAACATCAAACGCAATAGCTAAAACACAATCCAAATGTTTAAAAAGTACCTCAACTCTGATAGAAGATTTCAAAGAAAATGGATGATATATAAGTTCCTTTGCAATGCCATTGAATGAAGCTACACCTATGTCACAATAACATCCAGAAGAAAATAGCAAATCAATGTGACAAATGCTTATAAATACAATGTAATATAGAGCTTAATTGAAAATTGGAAGTGAGAAAGAACAAGTGCATGTTGTTAGATGATTCAAACAAAAAAAGTGGAAATCCTCCTATTTTAAATAAGATTTTAATTTTAAATTAACTAGATATTTGGGGCAATTGAGATTTTGTGATAACTGACTCATCATACTTACTGATTTACTCCTGGTCTCTCCTTATAAATACCAAGTTACAATTCGTTATTTGACACACCAAAAATTATTTGCTTCTCTGTCTTTTTCTCTTTGAAAAGAGCAATTCCAAGAGAGTTCCACGTCCTTATTTCAGGTATACAAAGTTTGGAAGACTGTGTTAACCTTGGGGTTGGGGGTGAACGTCCACTTTGGGATTACACCAATCCGAGCGTCCACTTTGGGATTACACCAATCTTGGTGAAATTACTTCTAAGGCAGTGGTTTACACGAAATTTTATTCCGTTATTTTCATTCATTCATTATCGTTTGTACTAGTCAATGCTAACGTCTTCATTTTATAGCAGTATTTTTCTAACACATGTAAGTTGCAGTAGTAGGAGAATGATCGTGCAACACATGTAAAAGCTCCAACACAACGATTGTAAGAGATATATAATGTTAGATGGTAACGTGAGAGGAACACTAGATCATTGTGAGGAAGAAAAGATGAGAAAGATATGTAGCAATTCCAATGTTGCAACAAAATTGAGAAAAAGACCTAATTTAGATGGTATAGCCAACATGAAGACTCCTATTTATATCACACTTCATTGCGAGTTGCAAGAAGGATGGCCTGCCTAGGTCACCCAACTGTCCAGTCCTTCAGGGATGTATTATTACTGGAAGGACAATTATTCTAAATAAGAGGTCATTACTCTAAGCAGAGTAATCAATGACACACTTTGGCAAATTGTATTTTGATGCCCGTGAATGTAACAGGAGCAAAAAATGCTAACAGCTTATGCATCGTGTGTTAATAGATTATAGGTCCATCTAAAGTTGTAAAATTTATACAACATAAAATATTTTGGAGACATCTTGTACATGGAAGAGGATGTAGATACATCTATATGTCTATTTCCAACTCTATATAATACCTCAAGGAGCCATCTATACTGCCCGCTAGCAGAACTTCTGATACCATTTGACCCTCCGGTGTCTGTACATCAATTTGAGTATGTTCCAAAGCACTATAACGTACATTGAATCCTGTTAAATTTGTGTCAGTCCCACCATATCTCCAAACCTGAAATAATTCTAGAATATTGTAAAACATGGTAATGAAGACTAAGTGATTATCAGTACGAAGTTTAGGGAACAAAATTCTGATTAATCCTCTAGAATGCTAAAGGATGACTAATGTACTAGTGTACTAACATGAATAATTTGTAAATTTTTGGATAATTGGAAATTGAAAAAGGCAACTTGTAGATTACCTCAGGTTTAGAAGCATGTAACTTGTAAAATTCCTCCTGAAAGCTATGCCTCCCTCGATCATAACAAAAACAACTGCCGTTCAACTCTCTGAGATTAAGAAGCCTAGATGTAGGAGCACCGCTTTGTGGACATAACTTGATTGCCTGCAACAAGAAAGGCGTAAAACAATAACCTATAAGTATGCATATAGTAAAGTTAAAAGTTAAAAAAGAAACAGTTAGCGGAGAAAAACCGCGAGAATTAAATATCGTAAATATAATGGTTATGATTAGATGAAAAGTGTTTCAAATGAAAAAAACTCGAAAGGTCTCAAATACAGAAGCAGAAGCAAAACAAATTCAATAGAACCTACATGAATTACTGAAAGAATCATTTGATTCGAGCATAAAGAAAAAAGAAGCAAGAATCGGGCGCAATTGAAGAAGAATCCGAGGGAGTTCACCTGAACGGAGCTAGAAAGAGGCTTGTTTTGGGAGGGTTGAACGGAAGAAGATCCATGTATCCGTGGTTTAATCGGAAAAATACCTGTTCTTCTCGGCATCGTAGTAAAGCCCAGGGAGTTCTGCATTTGCATCAAACTCAAATACCATTAACTCATCTCTTATTTATCGATATTACACACTGACTCGAAACAGAAGAATGGGAAAAAATATAACAACCTTGTGGCATGTTTTTGGCAGAGAAACAAAACCGAGCAGCAATTTTAGCTTGGGTTTGGCGGAAGTTTAAATAAGATGCCGTGGCCGCGGCGGCGCACTTATGAAATAATAGCCCAACTCCCCTTCGTTATCGATCAGTTCCCTATAATACAGAGGACTCCCACGAACTCCCTCACCGGTTTTTTTAGGCCCAATTGGGAAAATATTTTTAATTAATACGTTAGAGTTGTTTTGAGATATACAATATTTGTTATAGCGTTCTTAAAATTCATCATCTCGAGGTAACGAGTTTTAATAGAAATTATTTTTATTAATATTTAATTATTTTATTTGAAATTTATCATATCGACGAATTTCGTTAAAATAATATTTTTAACTTCGAGTGTTTTGTTTTTTATAAAAAAAAATAAAAATCGTCATGTTGAGATGATGAGTTTTATTAAAATAATATTTATTTTAAAATTAGTAGTCGTTTATAGTCGTTAGTACACCAACAACATGATTTTTTTTTAATTGATGAAACTTGTCACGTCGGTCATTTTCACAAAATTTTCATTATAAATAGGAGTGAGTGAATTGATAGAGTGTATATGATATTGAAATCATGCATTTGTGGGAAGAATATTACAAAAAAAATTGAATGGTATATTTGAGTTTGATTACTCAAACATCAATAATTCAGATTCGAGCTCGTATTCAGATGAGGAGTGGGTAAATGAGGTTATGAATTCGAAACTTAATCAACATAAAGAGAGAAGGAAACTTAAAGAAGAGAATAAGGAGATGAAAATCGAGGAGGAGGAGGAGGATGAGAAAAAGAAGAAGTATAAAGAGTTCCCGATTCGACGTAGCAAACGACTTATAGAGAATAATGAAGAAAAATAATTGTGTAGAAATTGAGAAGAAGAATGAGATAAAAAGTTGTTTTGAATATTGATTTTTATGTTGAAGAAATGTTTTAAATATATGTATGAATTTATGTTTAGTTAAAAGTTATTTATGAGTAGTTTGTAATTATGTATGGAAAATTAAAAGTGTAGATGGATAATGATGTTTATAAATTATCCAACGATTGATACAAAAAATAACATGAGAATAGAATTACAAAGGTTTTATCGGCTCACTCGATATTTAGGAAGATGTGGACAATGCTTCCTGTTGTGGTCATAAAGCTTTGACAAACCTTGCTCTCGTTCAGGATCATCCATATCAGTATGAACTTGACTAGATTCAGGTTGACTCTTCAACTTCCTTCGTAATTGTGGATTTGACAAACATTCTTCAGAAATTGTTGGTGGTCAATAAGCATCGTTTGAGAGATACTTAAACTCACAGTTGTATATGTTGCGTATAATATGCATGCTATAAAATCATCAACATACGAGTATGAGTCAACATTAACATGCATGCATGCATCAATAGTGTTACACCCTAATCCAGTCCGACCCGAAGATCCATGGATTACGATGTCACACGGGACCACCAAAATGGCTAACCCAAAAATTTCTTTACAATGTCTGTTAGACTTTACGTAAAATATACCTCAAGTAAAATAAAATAAAACGTCATAGTGTGAGTTTACAAAATATGGGGAGCTCTCAAATCATCCATACTAAATATATTGTGTTAAAAAACAAAATAGAGTTACATTTGAATACAAATGGGTCTACAATAATACATATCCTCTATAATAATAATCAAGATGTACTATGAAGTCTCTGCTGAGCAAGACTGCTGGCAACGATAATAATCCTCAACCTGTACATGGAAACACATTATGAACGTTGAGCTTACAAGCTCAATGCCTCACTAATAATTGTATTATACTACATTCGTTCACTAAATATGAATGCTAGTGGCACATGTATAAAGACATGGAATTACTCATCTAACATGCTGATGTAGGCGTCATGGTGCGGCTGAGGGTTCTGTATCTCGGAGCTCACACACCCATCTAGTCTTCCTATATACCCTTGGGTATCTAGGGTGAGATTCGAAACTGCATCAGAAACGTACACCTGGCCAACTTACTCCGTCAAGTCTTGGGGCATCTACGTCTAACTCGCAGCTAAGTGCCTTAGCACTGATTGGGATATCCAACTGTACGATCGTATCTGCTAAAGTAACTCGAGTGTCCTAATTGTGTCCCGAGCGTCAAACAAGGCCAGTTTTATGTCATCCTAACTATTATTGTTTCTAAATGTTCTGAGTTTATTACTGTTCACGCTTGTAGTTTTATTTCATGATGTTTTGGTGTTATTGGGTCCCTCACTTCTAACCCTTAAAGCCCTTAGGTTTCTTACCCAAAAATGTTCGTGGGTACCAATACTAAGCTCTTCAGTATCGATAATAGCCTCTATGTATCAATATTGTTAACTTACTAAATGTTGATAACAAAAAGTTGGCATCGATACTCCTTCTTGAGTATTGATACTTTTGGTTTGTGGTATCGATATTTTCCTAATTACCGATACCAATTTTAGCTTCGATGTTTTAAAAAATACCTAAGTATCGATACCCCTATTGGAGAGTATCAGAACTCTACCCTTGGTATTGATACTTTCATGAATATCAATACGAATTTGGCTACTAGAATCTGCTAAGTGAACTCAGTATCGATACACCCATGCGAGTGTCGATACCTCACATATAATATCGATACCCATTGCATGAGTATCAATACTTTTAGCCCAAACCCTTTAGTTATTAACACCTGAAGAACAATATCAGTATTGTTCTTCTAGTATCGATACTTATGCCCAGAAATATCCTATTTTTGGCACAAAAATGTCTCCCCAACACTCTCAAACACTCTGTCGAGGTCCTCAAATATTATTAAAGAGTTATGTATGAATGTAGGGGTCATAAAGAGTCCATAAACATAATGGAAAACACTGATTTCTGAATCCTACCATGAACATGTTTCATAACTCATGCAACCTACCAAAACACATCTAATGACCTGCATGTGGTATAGTTGAGTTAGAAGTGAGTTACTTGGGATTCCTAAGCTACTGGAAACACCCAAAGTTCAACCAAGAGTGAGATTCTCCTTTCTCCTATCTTTGGAGCTTTCTCTAACTTCTCTAACTAGACAAGAATCAAGCATAAGTGTTACTAACGTTTTTGGGAAACTTAGAAAGGAGTTTAGAACCTTTCTCGAGACTTAGAAAGCAGTCTAAACCCCTACTAAAACCCATATTTTTTATACCATGAAGAAATAAGGAGAGTGAAGGCTTGAATCGAAGCTTTAAAGATGAAGATTATGATTCTTACCTTAAAAAATGTCGATAACTCAAACATGAAACAAAAGTTCTAAGTTTTCTTTTAATTTTCTGCTTCATGTGGCGATAAGATACATCTACTAAAAATATCATGTTTATGGGCCTCTTTGACTTAAACACAACACCATCACCAATTTGTAAACTTTGGTCATTTGAATGGACAATTGAGAAAATTTTGTTAGCCATTGCTTGAGAAAAGTTTCTGGTACTTCAATGAAGTTATATAAAGTAGAAGTTTTGTACAGATTCTCATAACATAAGCAAATTTAAAAGAAAAGAGAGCTATCATCAATGACCATTCAATTCAGTGACAGAATTTTTTTTAGTGATATATCATTATTTTTAGTCATATATCATTTCATTTTAGAAACTTTTAAAAAAACGAGCTATCATCAATGACTATTTAATATGTTATTTTCTCGTATACCATTTAATACACAAAGACAATAACTTTTCAATGGTCAATTACTTCACATCAGACACTTTTCATTGATATATCACTTCATTTCAAAAAACGTTATTTTCTCATACACCAATTAATACACAATGACAACAAATTTTCAGTGCTCAGTCACTTCATTACAGAAACTTTTCAGTGATATATCACTTCATTTCACTATTACATCAGACAATGACAGATATATAATGTAGTTTTTCATAAACATATGTTGTTGTTATATCAGTTCGTCCCGAGGGCCTATAAATATGTGTGAGGTGAAACAAAAAACATGTTAGCAGAATTGAGTCTTTCACTTCCAAAACTTGACTTTTTTCCCTAACATGACTACTTTTCTTGCAATTGTTTTTTATGATTGTAAATTTTTAACCATGTCTTTCAAAAAAACATTCAACTAAACGAGTTGAAGTTCAAAATAGAAAGAAGTGTTCAACTCGGAAGCAATAGAATAATATCTTCATTATATTATAAATTTTTACTATAATGCACAAGGTTTCACCTAAGTGATGATGTCGATCTTGCTAGTATGATTTCGACATACTATTATCATTCTATGTCTAATGTCGATTTGTTTGTAGAGTTCGTTGATGTTGACCTTTCTCATATGGTTAAGGATGCTGCTTCCAGCTCGAATATTCCACCAACTAAGAATAATGATGAAGAAACAGAGGTAGATGATGGAGACCCCTAAGCATGGTTCCAACTTGTACATGAACGCCAACACGAAAAATCATGGAGAATTGAAGAACTTAATTTACTTCTATCGAGTCTACTGATTATTAGGATTAAAACATCATAAAGAATAGTCGTATGTTTATAATTTTATTTTATTGTTTAAGGTGTGTGCAATATTTGTTGTATTTATGTCCTTAACATAATGTGTTAATTTTGTTGTTTTTATCTTCTTAATGTAATGTTCTTTTTATCTATTTCAGTGCCCAATCACATCATTTAATACTTCAAACTAAATAAAACCTCAAAGCATTTAATACTTTGAACTAAATAAAACATCAGTACGAGTTTCATTTTTTTACTTTTTTTAAAAATCTTTATAACAAAAAAAATATTATTTTAATAAAATTCGTCACATCGACATAATGAGTTTTAAGAAAAATAATTAAATATTGATATGTCGATTAAAAAATAATTTTTATTGGAACTCGTCACTTCGATGTGACGAGTTCTAAGAACATTGTAGCAAATGTTGTAGATCCCAAAATAAACTTCAACACGCTCTATTAAACTAATTAATTAAAAATATTTTTCCTATTTGGCCAAAAATGCCCTCACTCTGCTCTAATTGGGCTTCGCTTCAGTTGATCCTTGGACAGAGTTCTTTAAATCCAATGCTATTTATAATAAGGGTGGTTATAGATTGGTTCGGGTTTTTAGTTAATTCAAATTTAATTAAAGTACAATATAGCTCTACTTGTCACCTCATCTGGATTTGGAAAAGATTCATCCGACTCAAGTTTCAACTCGATTTTTAAGATAGAAATTCATACCCGACTCAACCAGACACACACATATAATTTCCATTTTTACTAAGTAAAATAAATACCTAATTAAAAATATAAAGAAATGGATATTATAGCAATTATTATATAAAAATATATAAAAATTAATTATACTATTATTTTCAAGTCGGATTTAATATTTTTTTACTTTAAACTCAAACTCTTCCCTATCTATAATACATGGGCTCCAAATTTGTGTTTCCCAGTTTGGGCCAGACAGTTTTCTTTTAATCCAAAGCTATTTTTTTTATTAATCTAAGAGGTTCACAAGTTGTAATTATTTGATAAAAGACGCTTAAATATTTTGCGGTCTTTAGTGTTCGAATTTGAAACATCTATGAATAATAATCATTTATTTAATCACTGAAATAACTTAGTTCGTGCAATCCAATGCTATTTATAATTTCATTAACATTACTTGCTACTGCCAGTACATCACGAGGAAATTGTTGAAACAGATAACGAAGAAAGGAACAGCGTCTTGTCTTCTATGATCCGCCAAAAAGAACAATGTTGCTAATGATTCAGAACCAAAATATAACACTACTTAGCAGCAAATTTCAAGACGTTCATACTGTCTGTGAAAACAGGCCATGTGAAAAATACCATCTGGTAAGGTAACCGGCAAGTAGTAGTATGTCATATTTATTAACTAGATGATTAAAACAAAGCGATTTACAGATGACAGACAGCATTTCCTTAAAAAGTTGAAGCTGGCTTCTCTGAAGAAAGCAATTCCCGCACCGCCTCCAAGTCAGGAAGAACAATAGCACCCGATTTTCTCCACTCCTCGGCATCGGGAGTTTTGAACCTATCCAATAACAAGGCATTCATCCCCACACTCCTTGCTGGGACATAGTCTTTGCGCAAACTGTCACCGACGTGCAGAGTCTCTTCTGCTGCAATATTTCCAGCCCTCTCAAGCGCAATCTCGTAAATCCGCGGGTTTGGTTTCTCTACACCTTCAAGACCAGAGAACACACCAAAGTCCCACTCCGATCCCTAAAACACCATGCAGACGTGAGTTTCAATTACAAACATCAGATTAAATTATCAAACCAAAATCAACAAACGAAAAAATATCATCAGCATTATGTTGCAGCGGAACAAGCAAACTATCCCATATTTTTTAAGTACACATAGAGATTTGCAGCGTCATACTACTTCCAAGATTTACAAATGCACGCTTACCTAACCAACCGTTTCAACCATGAAAACAAATAAGTCAACAAGGTTTCAAACCCATGAACGATCAAACTAATTTCCTCATAAACTAGATAAAAAAAATACATAAGCATAATAAGAATTGCAGTCCAAGAATATGCTATCAATCCAACTTTACCTGGTTCAAACCCAAGGCTGGAAGAATCACATCTTGATATCGATATTCAGCGTTGCTTATGATCCCCACTTTAAGACCCTTCTCACGAGCCCATCTCAGGAAGGGTTGGGAGTCTGGAAATACCGTATATGGTGCAGATGAGCCGAAGGAAGCATAGATGCGTCTAAATATCTTCTCAAATGTCTCCTCATCATACTCATATCCTGCCTGTTAGCGAAATAAGACTAATGTCATAACAAGTGATCTCTCTCTCTTCACTCTGTATAGGTACATATGCAATGGCAGTATGAAATAACTCCTTCGATAGCATTATCTTACCCTGACAAATGAATCCCTAACACAAGTTTTCCACCATACAATGTTCGGCATTTTTGCTGCAAACCCAAAACATGGATACTTCTTTGCCATCTCTGTGTATGCAAGCTTGAAACCTTCATGCACTCGTTTATAGTCAGGGCATGGCATTCCAGCAGATTTTGCTGCCATGCAGTAGTAATCACCAAGCTGCCCTTTATAAGCTATGAGGGTCCCAGTGACATCCACAGTGATACATCGTAGTCTGGATAAAAGGGACATTGCAAAAGCAATTGTGCACAAGGTTTTCAGAATTGACCAAAGCCAATAATGCAAATAAAGAAGGTATTGGTACTTAAAGGATCTTTAAGTAATTTTTGATGTAACAGATTGGCCCAATCCTCAATCAATCTTCACAACTGCATAATTCAACAAAATGTGGTTATCATTAGCAGCAAAAGTTTGAAATCATAATGCAACACGAACAATAAAACATTGAAATATGATCACAATCCCATAATCAACCATAGTTTAATAAAACTGTGAAACAGTTGGCAAGAAAAAATTACACAAAGAATGAGTTATATTCTTTACTTCGCTTATGATGATTTTCGCAATAGGATAATCTCACATGAAGTTTGACATAATGAACTGTTGAGAACAAAGAAGACCTAGTGCAAAAGGTTTTCGAGTAGGGAAACAATTGAATCGACAATTAAAGTCCAAACAAGACTTGAAATGACAATTGCAGATCACTGACAACTATCACTGATCTCCAGAGATTTATTGCAGGAACAATTTATCTATTAGACTTCTTCAATAGCAGGGAGAACACTATGCAATGTAATATTCAAACGATTCAATTGTTTACATAGGTATGAATAATGGGTGGTAATTGATCAATTACATAGGTATGAAATGCCTAAAATGTGCAAACAAAAATTATTGGCAAATGACATTAATCTCAACCATAGTCCAAAGATTAAGAAGCTCTCTTCAATTTAGTCTCTAGCATCCGAGTAACTTTGAAAGACCTTGTGAAAAACTAGAACTATCTACACTAGTCCTTGGCATAATAAAAGTGATACATTAAGAGACCAGAATCCTACCATAAAGAAAACACTGCTAGCTCTAAAATTTAAACAGTGGTGATCTTTTTATGGCAAGAATATCGTAAAGAAATCTCGAATAATTTATTTTAGGCTACAAATATGAACATGATTACATTATTTGCTATACTCTTAAAAGATTAATCCACTTCCTCTATCCAATGACCTGGAATTGCAAAGGGTTAGTTGAATCAGCATCGAGCAAAAAATAAAGATCAACTCTTAACATGTAAAATCAATATACTCAGCAAAACAGAAAATGTGGGGGGAAATCCAATCAATAACTTAAATAGAGCAAATAAAGACCTTTTTTAATAGAGCAAATAAAGACTTATGTCCGCCATAAGGGAACAATCATGAGAAATATTGGAACCAACATAAGCAACTCTGACCCTTGAACAACAATGCAAATACCCAAATCTTCAGCAAGATTTGATTCCCCCCCCCCCGACAAAAAATTATTATGCCATAAGAAAAGAATACCGTTTGATCCGAAGATGGAAAAGGGGGAAATTCCAACAGCATGCGTTTGGTGAGTAAAAGATTAATAGCAACAGAAATGGGTTTAGATTCAAAAAAAATGAAGCGTTGAAAAAAGAAAACGCAATCTCAATGGGGAATTACAGAAAAAAAATAAAAGAGGTTTAGATACCCATAAGGAGACATGAAGCAGAATCTGGATGTATAATAGAAAACAGGGCTGAAATCGGCAATCGCCAGTGTCTTGTTGTGGTATCAGCTTCTCCTCAACTAAATTTCATCACTAATCGCATGGCGCAAAAAAGAGCATGCGCCTTTTCCAAGTTCTTACGTTTTATTAATGTCGAGAATTTATTTATTATTTTATTGTTTCGGAAATTGTTTAACTAATTTTATGACACTAATTTTCGTATGGAGTTATTTTATTTATATATATATACATATATATATATATATGTATATAGTAATATAGTTTGTGAAAATATTTTTAAAAAAAATATAATATATAATTTTCAGAAAATAATTTTTAAAAATTTATATATTATATAGTTTTTAAAAATATTTTTAAAATATATAATTTTGAAAATATTTTGAAAACATTTATATATTGTATAATTTAAAACATTTTGAAAATTTATATAGTATATAAATTTTAAAAAAATTTGAAAAATTATATAATATATAGCTTTAAAAACTGAAAAATTATATAATTTATTGTTTTAAAAAAAATTGGAAAAATTATATAATATATAATTTTAAATTTTAAAAACATTTTTGAAAAATTATATAATATATAATTTTAAAAAACATTTTTTCTGAAAACTTATATAATATTTTAAAATAAATTTTGAAAACTATATAATATATAGTTTTGGAAATTTTTTAATATAATATATAATTTACAAAAAGTTTTTGAAATATATATATTATAAAATTTAGGATATATTATTATTTATTATTATTATTTATTATTATCATCATTATTTATTTTTATTTTTTGTTTTTTTCCGTTTCAGGTCCAAATGGGTCTGTTGGGTCCAATCACAGTCCAAAGGGTCTTAGGACCTGAACCAATCCAACAGCAAGGTTAGGTTTGGGGTTTAAAAACCCTAAATGATATCAATCAACACAGCACCGCACAAGCCAAGGAAACCAGGCGGTCAAACGGTGCACCGGTCGGCCGGGAAAACCGGGACTGCACCATCCCAATAATCCTGACCATGTGAACATTGAGGGGAACAGTCCCATTATCATCAGAAACGACCTTCACTGAGGGGTTATAAATACCCCGGTGAGGCCATGCAAAAGGGAACGATCATCGATCACAGAACCGGAAAACGAACATACCAACACATCTACACACAGAGAAACACCAAACAGAAACCACTGTACCAACATGGCCACAGAAACCATCAACATCGAGAGAACCCAAGAGATATCAACAAACCCACATCAAATACAAAAACATCACAGTAATACAAACATTGAACCACAAAAACAAACCACGTCAAAGCCAAAACAAAACCCAAAACCAAAACAAAAAATCATTCGAAACCCATAAGCAGAAAAATAAGCAAACTATCATTTCGTTCGTCGGAAACGTCGGAACCAAAGAGCCACCGGGAAGCTGAAAAGACAAAACATCGAAGGTAAAAGATCTGATCTTTGGGGGTAGATCTACACTGCTTGGGGCTATTTTTTGTAATTTTGGCTTTGAAATCGGGTTTAGGGTATAAAGGGGAGTGTTTGGGCAAGTTTGATTTTTTTCGGCCGCCGGAGGTGGCGGTCAGTGGTGGCCCTATGGCCGGTCACTCCCTCCGGTGGAGGCTGGCTAGAGAGAGACGAGAGAAATTTATTATCTCATTTTGGTAGAGAGAAGGAACCAAATGTGCAAATGAGGCTTTGGGTGAGTTTGTCCCTTGTTTTGGGCTTTATATAATCCCACGAAACGACGTAGTTTCGATGGGGAGCGGTTCGTAATTTTACTTGGGGGATAATGTCATCTAGGGTCCCTCATCCTTTGTACCGTTATTTTCTAGCCACAGATTAAACTTTTAATTTATTTTATTTTGAGCATCGATGTTTCCATACTTTTATTTTAGTCTGACTCTTATTTGTTTTATTAATTTCATTAGGATTCGAGTTTGGGTATTATATTTGCTAGTATTTTACTTTACTCACTATCTCGTTTTGGTTTAAATATCATTTGGTCCTACAAGTTTTAAGGGTATTTACATTTTAGTCCTATTTTTATGTTGTATGTTTTTTTGTGTGTTAATATTCCAATTTGGCCCTCTGAATTTTATTTTTATCTTATCTTTTTTTTTCATATTATTTTTATTTCATTTAACATTTTTTTGACATTTTCATATTTTTATTTTATTTATTTTTTTATCCCTTTGATTTACTACTTTATTTTTGTTTTTTAATACTCTTTTTATTTATATTTTTTTATTTATATATTTTTTATTTTGTTCTCTCTTTTGATTTATCATTTTGGTATTTCTTATTTAATATTTGTTTCATTTAACCTTTTTCGACCTTTTTTTAGAAGTACTCCAACCAATCAAAGGTAAGCAATTCGAATCAAATTTTTAAATTTTAATTTTCGCAATTAAAGACAACCAATAAATTAATTGGTACCGAAAGGGCGGTTCAAGGGTGCTAATCCTTCATTGACCGTAACCAACTCCCGAACCCGACACGTTTCTGGTAAAACACAGATCATATAAGATGGTGTTCGATCCACCTAAATGTTTTTAAAATGATTGGTGGTGACTCTAACCCAATCAATTCACGTCGAAGCCCAATTCAGGGCCCAACGAAAAGATGGTCGCGACAGCTTGGCGACATGTAAGTGAGTCAGGCTGAAATTAATTTCGGTTGTCTTTTTTAGCGAAAGTTATAAATTTAAATTTTAATGTGTTTATTCGATTCTAATTATTTACCTTTGATTATTTTTCAAGTAAATAAGTGTACTGACTTTCTTCCAATGATTTCAGATTTTGAAAATTTTCATCTCAAGCTCTATACTCGAGCTCCAAACCCTGTTTAAGTGGGGGTAAAAGCGACGCCTTCGTGTGAATTTATTCACAGTGCGGACCTATCAAGTAGCCTTCGGGATTCATATACCTTATGTCTTCATGTGAATTTATTCACCGTGCGGGCATAAGGGAATGTATCCTCTCGAGTTTAACTTAGTCCACATGAGCTTGTAATGGGCTTAGGACTAAGGGTCTGGCAAGCCCAAGGGGCACCAGCAAGGAGAACTCGAGTACCTTTTAGAACCTAAATCGGTAGAGTACAGGGAATTAGAGCCCACCCCAAAACCTCATTCCAAACCTTAGGATGATTTGTTTCCTACTTTACTTTATGTTCAAAGTATGTGAACTAGACAAATATGCGGTTAGGATTTGTTTGAAATTAGCATGCGTGATAAAGATCATGTCCGGGTAAGAATTAAAGCATGTGGGGTAGATATCATATGGGGTAGGATTTTTCATTTTTATTATTGTTTTGATTTACCTCACTAACTTTTTTATTTTTTCTCTTTTATTTTGTTTTCATCATTCGCATTATTTAAAAGAGGTGTTGATCCACCAAAAACATGTTTGTTAAACATGAATAACCTGCATTAATGGACAAAGGGGTTATAATACAAAGAGATTAAAAGCTTAGAAGCCCAGCCGTGGTCAAAGAATACTCAGAGGCAAAGATTGCAAGGGGCAAGACGAGGAAAATGTTACTGACCCAGAGATTCCTTTCGGAAACTAAGAGAACAAGATGGCGAAACCCTAGCTAAGCTGGAGACCATTATTGACGAATTCCATAAACAAGTCGATAAACTTCAGATGGAGGGCTCCGTTGGCACTTTCGTTTGGAACAAGCTTGGCATAGAGTGAAAGCTGAAGATGCAGTCATTCGAGACCTTTTTAGGGCAAGCAACTCGTCACCTGCACAAGTTTAGCCAAAGGAACCAGAATGGTTCGACAGGATATTCAAGCGGTGAAAAAAGGCGGAAGACGAATCAACTTGTCAGAAGCTGTGCGGGATCTATACCATCAAAAAGTTTTTTTTCTCTTCAAACGTAACACTTTTGTCCCCAATAAGGATTATTCAGAATAACATGCACATTTTTGGATCAATGCCTCGAACATTTCATGCATATTTCACATAATTTTCTTTTTTTCATTGCATTCATATGAACTAACAAAAGATTTTCATAACAGAAGGGTATAAATACTGGACATACCTCTACAAGCTTCGGACACGTGCCATCCTCATTCAAACTGAAAAGAAGATGAAAGCCATAATTATTCAGATCAAAGAGAACATGTTGAAGCTCCAGAGAGATTTAGAAGAAAAGATAAATCAGAATAGCCAGAGTACCCTAGATGCAATCACGAAAGGCCAAGAGTCCTTGGTCAATTAGATCGTTGCCAAGTTAGTTGGCCTAAGTCAGACAAGTGATCTTAGGGCAGGCTCATCGGAAGGGGTAACCATGCCACCTATCCCGCAAGTGGTTGTCTCACCCAGAATCTTACCAAGACTTTAAGATAATTCGTATAGTTATCGCATTCTAAAATTTGATAAAGAGGTCAAAACAACGAGGGTAAAAATTACCATTAAACCAGGAGATAGGACGAGTGGAAAGCCTCTTCTGAAGAAGAAAGAAAGAGAAATCATTAACATTTCAAAATCGTTTGTAGTTGTACCATCTTCTAGACAAGAACCAAGGAGAGAAAATGAGCATTTCGATCCCAATCACATGACATACAAGGAGCTCTACCAACAACTGTTTGACGCACATGTGGTGTCACCCTATCCCAAGATCCTCTAAAGCCCCCATACCCCAAGCGGTATGACAAAAATGCGCACTGTGAATATTATGGCGGTGTTCCGGGGCATGCTATTTAAAATTGTCTCCCCTTTAAGAGGGTTATCCAAAGGATGCACAACAGGGGTTGGATTCATTTTAATAATTCATAATCACCCCACGTTGCATAGAACCCTCTACCTAATCATCAAGAGAATAAGAAAAGTGCAATCATCGAGGAAAAAGGTAAAAATACCAAAAGCAGAGTTTCCGAAGTGAATACACCTCTTGCTTGGGTATGGAGGCAAATGATAAATGTGAGGTTTCTTGCACCACATCCTATTACATCAGATTCCAAAGGTGGCAGTCTTTGTTGTTATCACAATGAAGATGGACATGATGTACAAGAATGTGCCGAATTTAGAGCCTTGATCCAGTTAATGATGGACAGAAAAGAACTGGAATTTTATGATGAAAGCAATGACACTCCCAAAGCAGAAAGAGTCATGGAAAATGGGGCATCCTGATGAGGCCTTATTCAATTTTGAGGCATTCTTTTGAGTTTTTTTTCATCTTTTCTCAAGTTTTTTTGTAAGAACATTTGAATAAATTTATGTTACTTTAATGATGATGGGCAATGAATCATATTTGCAAACTTGCAATTCTTTGAATATCAATTGAATTAAAAAACTCTGTAAATGGTTCAAAGTTACAGATCTTTGACAAAGTAACATGATTTAAAACAAGGACCTTGACCTTACCCATAATATACCCTCAAACACCATACTCTGCTCTTGCAATTAGCCAATATAACCTTTTTCTTTCATAAAGTGCGGACAACGTGGGACATCCTTTTGCATATGACATTACTATACTTTTTATTTAAGACGTTCAGTAATGATCATGACCATCACAGATGGAATAGTCGAGTAGGTAAATCTAGTTTAGGTTAATTGCTTGGAAATTGAACTCTAAAGATGAGATTCCTTGACTTTCAAAAACACCTAGACTATAACAGGTTCTTTTTGACAAACTTAAGAAATTGGATCCGTATACCCATATTATAATATTATATATATACAATAAAGCTTGAGTTGTCCCTCTAGAGCAATTGGTTAAACGCCCCGGCTTTATGGATAATATTCAGCTAGCCTGATAAAGGTAATTATATTATATAATAAAGCTTGAGTTGTCCCTCTAAGGCAATTGGTTAAACGCCCCAGCTTTATGGATAAGATTCAACTAACCTGATAAAGGTGTTTATATATTAAGTTGTCCCTCTAGAGCAATTTGTTAAATGCCCCGACTTTATGGATTCAGCTAGCCAGACAATGGCAAATTTAAATAGGAGTTTCGGTAAAAATGGACTAAGGGAGTTAAGGAACACCTGTTATAGTCAAATACACACGAGCACTCAAGAATTTCATTTTTATACCGATATTTCCGCACTACCTTTGTTAGAGGAGCTTACAAAACTTGAACAAATGGAAGATTTCAGAGAATCGAAATAGAAGGTCTAGTAATTGATAATGCTAGTTGCGTCATTTTGTCCGCATCCAATTAAAATGCCAAGCCAAAGAAAAAACATGTTGCAATGACCGAAAAAAAAATGACCTTTTATGGCTGAAACCTTAGGTCAACCTAAAGTAAGCTCATCCATTCGAACATTTGTCAAAGACCTATAACTCTGAAAACATGAAAGAGCTATTGATTCTTTTGATTTCCTTTGAACTCATGTTTATAATTTGATTCAATTGCGAGCCTGAATTAAGAAACAATATTTTACAGAATTTTCCCTCCTAAAGCAATAAGAATAAAAAAACATTTTCAAACAGGACAGTCTCAAATATGAAAGGTATGTAAAGCCAAAGCTCGAGAAGCAAATGGGGCATGATCGATTCCAAGGACCAGATTGGCAGACAAAACACGAGACTCCAATCCAAGAGATAAAACATAACTCGTTCATGTTGCATGTATCTTAGGCATACTTAAGAGAATCACATTTATTGTTTTTTGCATACATGATTTTTTTACAGCTTTTAGAGTCAACTTCAAACATGAAGGATAATACTCGATTCAAAAATACCTTTAAAGATTGATGGTGGTTGCTTAACTCAGCAGTACAAAGCTACAGATTGAAAGATTGACAATCAATTTCAGATAGGTTCAAGAACTAATTCAAATCAAATCCAGTTCAGCTCAACTCAACAATGAGCAGCATGTTTCCATTTAATGTCTTCAAGCCAGATTTCAATTCCAAAACGGAAGATATCCGACTATCAGAATTTATGAGTGGACTTTTTCGTAAAAAGGGAGTCATCCAAAGATCGTTTCATTTGGTTCAGACTTGCTCAAAAGAGCCACCTGAAGAATCATGATCGGCTTAGACCCGTGAAGGGAAGCCATTTTTTAAAAAAAACTATTTGCAGCATAACTCAAGGCTAGAAGGGTTGTCTGCCAATAAAAGACCTTCGAGTTCGATTACGTTCAGCTCAAAGTCACAACACTTGCAGCATAGCTTAAATCGAGAAGGGCTATCTGCCATACAAAGACCTTCAAGTTCGACTACGCTCAGCTCCAAGGCATATCATTTACAACATAACTCAAAGCTAGAAGGGTTATCTGTCACCAAAAGACCTTCGAGTTCGACTACGCTCAACTCCAATGCATATCATTTGTAGCATAACTTAAGTCGAGAAGGGTTATCTACCAACCAAAGACTTTCAAGTTCGACTACGCTCAGGTCCAAGGCACATCATTTGCAGCATAGCTTAAGTCGAGAAGGGCTATCTGCCAAAGACCCTCGAGTTTAATTACACTCAGCTTCGAGGGCACATCATTTATAGCATAACTCAAGGCTAGAAGGGTTATATGTCACTAAAATACCTTTGAGTTTGACTACGCTCAGCTCCAAGGCATATCATTTACAGCATAACTCAAGGCTAGAAGGGTTATCTGTCACCAAATGACTTTCGAGTTCAACTACGCTCAACTCTAAGACACATCATTTGCAGTATAGCTTAAGTCGAGAAGGGCTATATGCCAAAGACCTTCGAGTTAGACCACGCTCAGCTTCGAGGGCACATCATTTGCAGGATAACTCAAGGCTACAAGGGTTATATGCCAACAAAGACATTTGAGTTCGATTACACTCAACTCAACGACACATCATATATGGTATAGCTCAAGGCTAGAAGGGCTATCTGCCAAAAACCTTCGAGTTCGACTACGCTCAGCTCCAAGGCACATCATTTACAGCATAGCCCAAGACTAGAAGGGCTATATGCCAAAGACCTTCGAGTTCGACTACGCTCAGCTCCAAGGTACATTATTTATAGCATAGCCCAAGGCAAGAAGGGTTATCTGTCAATAAAATTATCGAGTTCGATTCCATTCAACTCGATGACACATCATACTAATGTTTGGTTGCAATCAAGGTTTTGAGTCGAGAAGAAAACCTGAGTTAATCGCGCCGTAGTGACAAAAAACCACTTTCCGACAGCATAGCTTAAGTCGAGAAAAGTTATATGTCGACGAGAACCTTTCGGGTTCGGTTTCATTCAGCTCGAAGGCCTATCTACCACATGATGGAGTCAAGGAACTACTTTCCAGTCGAACTTTTAGTCAAGGACTTTAAATCGAGAAAAAGACCGAAGTGGACTACAATTTGGCAATAAGAAGTCACATTCTTATTCAAATTTCAATCATTTTAAGATGGAATCGACTTCGCGATAGAGGGGTCATCCGCAACTCAAATTCAACAGGGAGTTATTCCTAATCCAAATCAATTTTCATCTCCACCGAGCGAAAATTTGTATCATTTTATCTTTGTCCTATTTTTCGTTCCACGAAAAAGGACAAAGAGACACTCATTTTCGCACGGAGTTATTTTGTTTATATACACAAATATATATATATATATATACATATATATGTATATAGTAATATAGTTTGTGAAAATGTTTTTGGCAAAATATAATATATAATTTTCAGAAAACGATTTTTGAAAATTTATATATTATATAGTTTTTAAAAAATTTTGAAAACTTATATAGTATATAATTTTTAAAATTTTGTTGAAAAATTATATAATATATAGCTTTAAAAACATTTTTTAAAAATTATATAATATATTGTTTTAAAACACATTTTTGGAAAAATTATGTAATATATAATTTTAAAAACATTTTTGAAAAATTATATAATATATAATTTTAAAAAACATTTTTTTGTAAACTTATATAATATTTTAAAATAATTTTTGAAACCTATATAATATATAGTTTTGGAAATTTTTTAATATAATATATAATTTAAAAAAATGTTTTTGAAATATATATATTATATATTTTAGGATATATTATTATTTTTTATTATTTTTTATTATTTATTATTATTATTATCATTATTTATTTTTATTTTATTTTTTTTCGTTTCAGGTCCAAATGGGTTTGCTGGGTCCAATCGTAGTCTAAGGGTCTTGGGGCTTGAACTAGCTCAACAGTAAGGTTAGGTTTGGGGGTTTAGAAACCCTAAATGATATCAGTCAACACAATACCGCACAAGCCAAGGAAATCAGGCCGGCCGAGAAAACTGGGATTGTACCATCCCGAGAATCTTGGCCTCGTGAACGTTGAGGGGAACAACCTCATTATCATCGGAAACGACCTTCACCGAGGGGTTATAAATACCCTGGTGAGGCCATACAAAAGGGAACGATCATCGATCACAGAACCATAAAACGAACATACCAACACATCTACACACATAAAAACACTAAACAGAAACCACGGTACCAACGGGGCCACAGAAACCATCAACATCGAGAGAACCTGAGAGATATCAACAAACCCACATCAAACACAGAAACATCACAACAATACAAATGTTGAACCACAAAAACAAACCACGTCAAAGCCAAAACAAAACCCAGAACCAAAACAAGAAATCATTCGAAACCCATAAGCAGAAAAATAAGCAAAATATCATTCTGTTCGTCGGAAACGTCGGAACCAAAGAGCCACCGGGAAGCCGAAAAGACACAACATCGAAGGTAAAAGATCTGATCTTTGGGTGTAGATCTACATTGCTTGGGGTTATTTTTTGTAATTTTGGCTTCGAAATCGGGTTTAAGGTGTAAAGGGGAGTGTTTGGGCAAGTTTTATTTTTTTCGGCCGTCGGAGGCGGTGACCGGTCACTCCCTCCGGTGGAGGCTGGCTAGAGAGATACGAGAGAAATTTATTCTCTCATTTTGGTAGAGAGAAGGAACCAAATGTGCAAATGAGGCTTTGGGTGAGTTTGGCCCTTGTTTTGGGCTTTATATAATCCCCACGAAACGACGTAGTTTCGATGGGGAGCGGTTCGTAATTTTACTCGGGGATAATGTCATCTAGGGTTCCTCATCCTTTGTACCTTTATTTTCTAGCCACGGATTGAACTTTTAATTTATTTTATTTTGAGCATCGATGTTTCCATACTTTTATTTTAGTCTGACTCTTATTTGTTTTATTAATTTCATTAGGATTCAAGTTTGGGTATTATATTTGCTAGTATTTTACTTTAGTCACTGTCTCGTTTTGGTTTAACTATCATTTGGTCCTATAAGTTTTAAGGGTATTTACATTTTAGTCATATTTTTACGTTGTATGTTTTTTGTGTTAATATTCCAATTTGGCCCTCTCAATTTTATTTTTATCTTATCTTTTTTTTCATATTATTTTTATTTCATTTAACATTTTCTGATATTTTTATTTTATTTTATATTATTTATTTTTTTATCCCTTCGATTTACTACTTTATTTTTATTTTTCTAATAGTCTTTTTATTTATATTTTTTTATTTATATATATTTTTTATTTTGTTCTCTCCTTTGATTTATCATTTTGGTATTTCTTATTTAATATTTTTTCATCTAACCTTTTTCGACCTTTTTTAGAAGTACTCCAACCAATCAAATGTAAGCAATTTGAATCGAATTTTTAAATTTTAATTTTAATTTTCGCAATTAAAGATAGCCGATAAATTAATTGGTACCGAAAGAGCGGTTCAGGGTGCTAATCCTTCATTGACCGTAACTGACTCTCGAACCCAACACGTTTATTGTAAAACGCAGCGCATATCAGGTAAGATGGTGTCCGATCCATATAAATATTTTTAAAATGATCGATGGCAACTCTAACTCAATCAATTCACGTCGAAACCCCAATTAAGGGCCCAACCGAAAGACGATCGTGACAATATGAAATTATCCAAAATTTATTATTTTTTTGAATTTTCTCGTAAAACTCGAATCTCTATGGCTAGGGGTGTAAACGAGCCGAGTTGAGCTCGAGTATTGCTGAGCTCGACTCGAACTCGAAAACTTTTATAGTAAGCTCGACTCGACTCAAGAACTTGCGGGCCTAAATTTTTCAAGCTCGACTCGAACTCGAAAGATAATATTGAAACTCAACTTGAACTCGAAAAGACTCGAACTCAAAAAAAATTCAAAAACTCGACTCAAACTCAAGACTCAAGCTCGATTGAAACTCTATTCAAGCTCGATTTTAAGTTCGATTCAAACTCGATTTTAAGCTCGATTTAAGCTCGATACATGCTCGAATATTAGACAAAAGGCCAAGACAGATATGTTTTAAATTGCACAAGCCCGCTTGTTTTATAATGAGCTTGTCCTGTCATCTTATAGTATCTACACGATGTGGGATATTGTTGAGAGCACTATTTGTTTGAGAACTTCAGAGCCTTCATCTTCATCCTCGAGCATCATTTCTCTCTTGATGTTTGGGATCCTTTCAAGGACTTCACTTTCCCTTCTTCACTCGTGACTCGTTCTCCTGAAACCTCAGCTTTTGTAAACACCCGCATCGACTGGAAGGAGACCCCAGAAGCTCACGTCTTTAAGGCTGATCTTCCTGGGCTTAAGAAAGAGGAAGTGAAAGTTGAGGTCGAAGATGACATGGTGCTTCAAATCAGCGGCGAGAGAAAGATAGAAAAGGAAGACAAGAATGATACGTGGCACCATGTGGAGCTGAGCAGCGGGAAGATTTCGAGAAGGTTTAGGTTGCCGGAGAATGTGAAGATGGATCAAGTTAAGGCTTCCATGGAGAATGGGTTCTTACTGTTACTGTTTCTAAGGTGGAAGTGAAGAAACATGATGTCAAAACCATTGACATTTCTGGTTAAAAACTGAAAGAGTTTCAAGGGTTTTTGTTGTTATTTATTAGTCTGTTCGCTTCCTAAGTTTGGTATGTATTGTCTTTACATTTTTCCTGTGTCTTGTTTCAGATGAATAAGCAAAAACGTACGTTTATTGTTGGTGAATGATGTTAGAATTAGGGTCTGGCTTGGAAAACTATCAAGTTTGAATTAACAAGTGTAAATGGTTCTTTCATTTTCTTTGCTTTTCTCTTTGGTGTCTCATTCCTATTAAAATTCTAGAAATTATAACCATGCGAGATTGTTGTTGCTGTAAGGTCAATTTCTATGGCCCCTGTAACTTTAGTTGCAAAGATCAAGTCCCAGTGAGTAACTTTTGTCATTGAAAATATGTAGCTATTTAACTCTTTTTTTATGAATTTGATATTATTGAGTGCGGTTATTCGCAGCTGTGAATGGAACCAACCACCCAAGGCAAGTGCTCTCATGCGTGGAGAAGCACGGGGACATGCTAATGAGCACATTGGTGCAACTCGAACTCGATTGCGCCAAAGCTCCGGTCCATAAACACACTGCAACTATGAACACTGCTGCAAATATTGTTCCATCCCTTCTTCTTGCTGCCAATGATTACCCAAAATTTGCTCTTAAACAGATTGAAAGGAAGGTGGAAAGAACCAATGGAGTAGTATGCTAGTATTAGTGGCTTGTGGAGGAGAAAGTCGAAGGGGCTTAGTTTATAAAGGGGAAAATGTGATGGAAAAAGGAGGGCAGTTGTGCTTTATTTAGTTCACCAACTTTGCCTACTTTATAACAGATACTTTGGTGAACAACTACAACTTTGGAACATTACAAATGAATCAATTATGTACGGGAAACGATAGTTTTGGTGCTTTCTTTGGGTTGAAGGAAAGACTTTAATAACCTAATCTACATTTTTAAGTGGAAGGCTAATTAAATGAACACGTGGAAGCTAAAAAAGTCCATAATTCATTAATCATTCTAATAAAGTTGACATTGCCATATCTTTCCAACATAAAAGACCTAAGCCTTATTTGATAATGGATATCTTAATCCAGTTGCTAGAATTCTTGAAACTCGACAGAAATATAAGCTTGATGTCTACTGAGTCTAAGTTTATTTACATTCGAATCATCCACAGAAATATCTTAATTCAATTTATTTACATATAAACCCTTGTTAATTTCATTAATTTCATTTTGCATAATTTATATGTTACCTTCATGTGCATAACTTAACTCCTATTATATAATTGAAATAAGGGTTTAGGGTTTATAATTTAGGGTTTATGGCTTAAGGATTAGGGTTTAGGATTTATATCTTAGGGATTAAGGCTTAAGGTTTAGGGTTTAAGATTTTTAGTTTAGAGTTTAGGGTTTAGGATTTATATCTAGGGATTAAGGCTTAGGGTTTAGGGTTTAAGATTTTTAGTTTAGAGTTTAGGGTTTAGGATTTAGGGTTTAGGTTATAATCTAACATGTGCTTAATTAAATGTGATTTTATTTTTTTAGTAATATACAATGTAACAATTGGAATTGAGTTGCTTAAGTAAAAAAAATAAAATTTGAGGGTAGTTGTATTATAGAATTTTTAATATATTTTTAAAATTTTATAATGATCAATAATGTATTTTTAATAAATTTTTATATTGTAATTTTAAAAAATCTAAAATTATAATATAACATTTTTTCGAGTAGCTCACGAGCTTTTCGAGTCGAATATCGAGTAGCTCGTTTCGGCTCGTTAAGAATTCGAGTCGAGCTCGAGCTCGAGTCGAGTCCATTCGATCCGAGTATTTATCGAGTCTTGATTGAGTCGATCTCGAGTAGCTCGCGATCTGTCTCGTCTCATTTAGAGCCCTATCTATGGCCATAATGACTTCAAATTCCAATATATATATATATATATATATATATATAGGTTTAGTATTTGTACCATTAATAAAAAATAAGGAAATTTGAAAATAATGCGAAACAGAGAAAAAAAGACAAGAAAAAATGTGCCAATGACAATCGGTTAATTATTCGGTTTTAATCAAATTAATTAATTAAATTAAAATATAGTCTGATTAATTGATTGAATACTCAAATATCAAATTAATGAATAATTAAGTATTTTTAGAAAACAATTACCGCTTAATCTAATTTAAAATTAGTCAATTAATCAAACTAATCAAATTAACCAAATTAATTATTTAAATTTGATTTAACTCGATTATTAATTTTTAAAATTAATTTAAATAGTTATTATTTATTGAGGCCTGGCTTCAAACACTAAAAATGTTAAGGATATGAGGTATAAGTGTTCGATATAAAATGATTGAAAGTTATCTTGGTCATACTACATATAGTTATCTCAAATTAATAAAAAATTAAAAAAATAATTAATTCAATTTTAATTAATTTAATTTAATCACCTATCAAATTAACTAATTTAAACCTCTATCTATACATAGAAACTAGAAAACAACAACAAAAAGGGAGATTGTTGAATGAGCATAACAACGCTTAACCAATTGTTAAAATAGAAGTTAAACTTAATCAAACATAGTAAACAATTACAATTTCGTGGATTTCATATCACGTTTGTTTCAATTAGGATAGGGATGAGTATAAGTTTAGTAGACAATAAACGAGTGTGGATATAAAAAGTTATACCCATCATAAATAGTGAGTAAATGATGAGTTTGAGACAATATCTGCCTGCATACACCCGTCTCACATCCACCCACCTACTAATTATTCACCATAAAATTTTTGAATTTATAATATCAGAGATTATTACATAAATTTTAAATATTTTATATGACATGACTTATAATTTAATAAAATGTTTGGGTATAACATTTTTAGAATTGAAGACCGTCTAAGAGGTTGTTATCAGGCGGGTATGGGTGGATACAAACGAGTATGAGATGAGTGACGAATATCCAGTTAAATAGTGAGTGTGATGGTAGATTTGAGAATGTACCTACGTGAACGGATATGGATTTAAAATTTTTATTGTCGTCATTTGTGAATAGAGAGTGAATACGAAAATATTTGATAGATATAAGAATTGGCAAAATTAGATACGACAAGCAGAATCCAAACGTTCAAACAAAAGAAACCCAAACCCAACCATATGAAGGCCATACATCCACAACCCAAACAAAAACAAACAACCCACCACTCTTTAACCCTAACCCAAAATCAAACAATGCTGAAAAACATTAAAAGAAAAACAGCAGACCAAAAAAAAATATAAAACTAAATCACGAAACTGACCAACGGGACAAAAAGAGAGGATTTTATGTTAAGATGATAAACTATAAAATTTTAGGAATATAAATTTATAAAATTATTAATATAAAATAAAAATATATTATTAATATAAAATAAAAATCATTTCAATTATTTAAAATTGTAAAATTTTCATACAACAACCATTTTGGGCTAAGCGTTGGATTCTCTTCTTGATACCCCGCATGCATGTATGAATTCCCTTCTTTAATAATAATAATAAAATCTTAAGGGTCTTTGTTTGATGCAGAATAGAGAACTTGAAAGAGATTGAGTCATTTCATATACTTTTATGTTGGTTTTGAAGACATTTTATTTTAAAGTTAGGTTTAGTTAAAGATTTTTTCCCTGTACGAACCAAACGACTATAATGGTTAAAGTACTTGTTATTTTTCTTAGATATCTTGGATTCGAGCATCAATAAAGGTATGGATGTTCATTTTCAATTGGTTGAGAGTTTTTAAACATATATTACCTTATATTCACGCCATATTTATAAAAAAATGAATTATTTTATTAAAGTATATATTTTTTTTACTTTACATTCTAAATTATGATTTTTTATCTTGGTTTACCCAAAATAAAAGGGATAAATAACATCCATTTTTGTTTTGGATTTGTTTTATTTCGTTTATTGATTTTGAAAAAAAAATTATATTTGATCATTTATCTTATCGATCTATTATATTTTGATAACTTATGTTTCTATTCACTAGCTCACATATTTTTTTTTATTAGTCTTTAGTGATTACATAATAATATATTTTCAGAAGTTTCATAGCTTACTAATGCTTGAATTAATATGGTGGTTAATGAAAATGATTTTTTTAGATTATAGTTGTGAAAATGGGGAAATTAGGGGAAGGAGATAAAGGGGAAGGAGGAGGAGGGTGGAGAGAAGGGGGCAAAAACAAAGGTAGTCGAAGTATAACTGTCCAGAGAAGATGATCAAGCAACATTGATAGAGAACGATAGTTGTGTGGTTTAAAAGAAAGATTAAGAGAATTCAAGAGTTAAATTGATATTTTATCTAAAGTCTAATGAGTCACATTAAAAATTTACTAATTTTTAACATAACATATCATCTAATTTTTAACATAATTGATTGGAACATAAAATTTTCAAAATTTATGACCACCATAAGACAGACTAAAAACAAAGATAATATTCAATATAGTTTACCCAATAAAATATGACATATTATGACTTATTATTAAATGTCCGAGGCAATTTTACCGAAAAATCACTTGGTAGATTTTATTTACTTGTCAGACACCCTTTTAAAATTTTTTTATCGATCTAGCATCCTTTGTAAAAAGGCACGGATCATCATCCGCGCCTTACACTGACGTGGCACCAACTCGGATAGAGCGCGGATGATGATTCGCGTCTTTCTGGGATGGGTGTTAGATTTGTAAAAAAATTTAAAATAGTATCTGACAGGTAATTAATTTTTGTTAGGGTTATTTTTGTGTAAAAACGTCACAAAAATGACGTTGACCTTGATAATTGAGTTTTTATGATTCATTTTTCAAAAAAATATTTATTATTATTATATTTTTAATTCAAAAAATATTTTTTTTATTATTTTTTAATTCGTTTTATTTTGATAATTGAGTCATTAATTTGTATTCTTTGATTGACATCACACATTAATAAAAATTTAATGAGTTAATGCTAATGAACCTTTAAATGTGTGTCATCCCTTAAGCATCGTATCCCCTTAATCCAATATTGGTTTATAAAAATTCACTAATTATTCATTCAATCATCGTATCAGAAACATATTAAAATATAGATTTATAAGAATTTTATACTCGATATATATATATATATATATTATCTCAACGTATCTAAGAATAACTTTGAAACTCAATTAAATTTAAAAACGTATTCAACACAAAAAAGATTGATTACATAATGAAAAAATCAAGAGTCGAGACAAAGTTTATTTGCACTATTTTTCATCATCATTATTATTATTTTTGAAGAAAAAATGTATTTTATTATCTTATTTTCAATATTTAATGAAAAATTTTATTAAAAAAATTATTTGAAGAAAATGTTAAGTGTGAAAGTCACATGATTTTCTTTATGGTCATAGAACTTAATTTTCAGAAGATATGAAATTAAAATGATTGGCTAATTAAATTTTATCTTTAAAAGAACAAAACAAAGCGACTACCTTAATATTTTGTGATGTTTTTACACAACAATCACCCTAATAGAATTTAATTACCTGTCAGGTACTATTTCAAAAAATTTTACTACAAAGACTTGAATTCATTCTCTTGCAATTACATACATGGCATATCATATTATATCCAACATGTATGAGTCATGCACCTATTCATTATAATCATAACAGATGCATTTACATGAATATGAAACCATGAACTTAAATATGGAAAGTAGACTTGTCACAAGTCTTATTTCCATAAAACCATATACATACTACTATGGTATGCATTCACCTTAGCCTCACTTGATTTGAACCAATCCTAGCACTTTATCTCTATCTTGATCTTTTCTAATTCTTCGATTGCTCCGAACAAGGTTTTCGTCCGGGCATGAAATATTTATTTGGCGGGAAAATTGATGTGAATAAATGGTTTTGAAAATAATTTGGGAGTCACCATCGGCCTTTTGGGTCAGGTAGGTCGAATACCTAAAAATTATTTTCTAAAAGAGTTTTAAGAAAACATCAATTAAAAAATGAACTGATCTGCGTTTATAACCAAAAATTCGTTCTTTTTAATAATAAAAAAGGGATTCGTGGTCGGTTACGTTTAGGGAAGGATTAGCACCCCTACAACGCCCAGAATTGGTACTTTTTAATTATAAATTGTCTCTATTATTAAAAATTTTAAAAATTCAAAATATATTTAATTTCAAAATTATATAAAAATATTTAAAAATATCGGAAAATGACTTCTAGGTGCCTTAAGACAGCTCTTTTCTTTGATATTGATAAATATTAATTTAAATAAAATTAAATAAATTTTTTTATATTTTTTAATTTTAAAATACCAGAATAGGACATCCAGTTGTATTAAGACTGTTTTTTTTCTTCGATATTGAAAAATAAATATTAAAGTAATTTAAAAAAAATATTTATTTATTATATATATATATTTATGACTACATAATAATAATAAAATATTTGGATATATAAACAAGTAAAATTAAAATAATAAATACAATTAGAACTATGTATTTAAAAGCAATAAAATAAAAATACTTAAAATTATTGACTAAATTATATTAAATTAAAATTAAAAACCTAATTCAATATTAATCAAAATTATGGGGATTAAACATGCTATTTTCTTATCTATTAATTTAGTGACTAAATAAAACTAAAATAAAACTATAAAATTCGGATATTAGAATAAATAAATTAAAAAATATTATTCAGATTAAAATATTAATTATTAAAATTATAGGACTAAATCTGTTATTTACCCTATATATATTATTTTAATATAAAGGACTAAAATAAATAAAATTGAAATTAAAGAACCGAATTAAAAGGATTATAAACTCGATTTAGTGACTAAAATGGAAAGTTTACAAATTAGGCTTACTGCGGAAATGATTTAACTATTATTTAATTACACGAATAGCCCTCCCCAAAACGACGTCGTTTGGGAAGGGCTATTTAATGCCCAAAACAGCCGGCCCTTCGGGCCATCTATTTCATTTTCCAGTTTTCATTCTCTCTCTAACTGAGAGAGAATGAACAAAAGCACTCCCTTCTCTCTAGCTTCCCTCACCGGAGGGAAGCTGGTCACCGGACGGAAACCGTCTGCCGCCGTGACCCTCACCACCGTCCACCGCATCCGGTGGTCGGAAAATTTTATTTTTACATTATTGGGTAGATCGGACCGTCCTAAGGACGGTTCTGGTGTTATTTTCTCCTAAATAGCTCCCGATCGGAGCAAATCTAAAGAAATACCTTCGGTTTTCGAAGGTTTTGGTGAAGTTTGAAGAGGTCCGGTGGCTTCCTCGGTAAGCTTCTTTCCTTTCTTTTTGTCTCTGTTTTGGTTTGCTGCGGATTATGGGTTATTGTTCTTTGTTTTTGTTCTCTGTTTTTGCTGGTCTCTCTCCGTTGTCCTTTTTTTTTTCTCGCAGACCGGTGTGGCCATCAGACCGGGTAAAAGAATACCCTTCGGTGAGTCACCGGACTCCCAGTGGTGACTCACCCCATAGCCATAGCGTGGACGGCTGGCGTTGGAGCTTCTGGAGCCTTCTGTTGGGGCGTGGCAGCGGCTGGAGCAACGTGGAGCGGCGGCGCTGGGACGTGTCCCTAGGGTATTGATACCCTAGGGTTTCCTCTGGCAAACTGTGGACCGTTGGATCAAACCAGATCCAACGGCTGAAACTGAGCGGCGGCGCTGGGATGATACAAACCCTAAATTGGGTTTAAGGTTTACTGTGGGATTTTGGATCCGGGCCATTGTTTGTAATTGGGCCTCTATTTTGGGCTTGTAATATTAAATAATATATATTAATAATAATAATAATAATTATTATTATTATTATAATTATAATAATAATAATTAGAATAATAATAATAATATAAATAACATTAAAATGAAAAAAAAGGAATATCTTCAGCTGCCCCTCTTTGCTTATTCTTAATAAGAATAGAGCAAAGACGAAAAGATAATAAGTTTTTTTTATTTGACTTCACTTGATTAGTATGGAGATGTTGAATAAATTCTTCTCTTTCTTCAGATGAGTTCTTCTCATTATGAACTTTCCGCTGGGGATGATGTTGACCTATTTCCTTCTGTGATAGAGTCATTAAAAAGGTTAAATAAGCTCTTCTCATTATGAACTTCTTCTTTCTTCAGATGAGTTCTTCTCATTATGAACTTCTTTTTCTTCAGATGAATTCTTCTCATTATGAACTCTACCTGGCAATGTTAATCCATCAATTGATGAATTTAAACAAAAGGTTGAACAAATTCTTCTCATTATGAACTTCTTCTTCCTTCTTCGGATAAGTTCTTCTCATTATGAACTTTCTCTGGAAAAACTGACCCATCAAGTGATGGATTTGAGCAAAAAGCTGAACAAATTCTTCTCATTATGAACTTCTTCTTCTTTCTTTAAATGAGTTCTTCTCATTATGAACTCGAACTGGAAAAGCTAATCCCTCAAGTGATGGATTTGAGCAAAAGGTTGAACAAATTCTTCTCATTATGAACTTCTTCATCCTTCTTCAGATGAGTTCTTCTCATTATGAACTCGAACTGGAAAAGATAATCCATCAAGTGATGGATTTGAGCAAAAGGTTGAACAAATTCTTCTCATTATGAACTTCTTCATCCTTCTTCAAATGAGTTCTTCTCATTATGAACTCGAACTGGAAAAGATAATCCATCAAGTGATGGATTTGAGCAAAAGGTTGAACAAATTCTTCTCATTATGAACTTCTTCATCCTTCTTCAGATGAGTTCTTCTCATTATGAACTCGAACTGGAAAAGATAATCCATCAAGTGATAGATTTGAGCAAAAGGTTGAACAAATTCTTCTCATTATGAACTTCTTCATCCTTCTTCAGATGAGTTCTTCTCATTATGAACTCGAACTGGAAAAGATAATCCATCAACTGATGGATTTAAATCTTTGAAATTCCTGTTAAAAATTCAGCATGGATGAAAATGAATGAAAATGCACCTATTTTTGCAAACACCTAAATATGATGCATGAATATTAAGTTTATTTGATTTCAGATTGGTGAATTGAGTATTTCTTCAATTGTAAAAACCCAACAAATTTTTCTTCTTCAAAACAGAAAATCTATAATCTTTGACAAATGTAGATATAGATATAATGTTACAACACCTCTTGAAAATAAAACTCAATAGTATAGGCTCTTGAAAAGCTTGTCTTCATGCGACATGTTGATTCTGATAACAACTCATCTGATTATGAAATGATCTTTCAAGATGATTTCACAGATATCGATAGTTCTTTTAATACCGAGAAATCTTGAATTCTGATTCTGATGAGGAGAATAAACTGTTATACTTGACAAAAATGGGATTCTCAGAGGCTGAAGCTTCAATAGCCATGGAGAGATGTGGTCCAAATTCATCAATTGCAAAATTGACAAATTTTATATGTGCTGCTCAAATGGCTAAGGCTGCTGACACATTTCTTCCGGTGAAAGATGGGAAGCCATTATGCAATGATCCCAATTACAAGCCAAGGCGAAACTTGGGCTATGATTTGTGGAAAAGGAAGAAGCAGATGAAGCTTGAAAAGAAGCTTCTTAATGAAGATGATCATGCAGTTCATCTTTCAATTCAAATGATTGGTTCTATGTTTTATATCAAACTAAATTAGATCAGATAACTCAAAGAACACTTCCAGAAGATGCTATTGGGTCTCCTTATTTCTACTATGAGCAAATTCATCTTTCAAATTTAATGATTGTAATTACCAAACCAGATCAGATAACTCAAAGAACACTTCCAGAAGATGCTATGAGCACATTCATCTTTCAAATTCAATGATTGGTTTTAGCAAACCAGATCAGATAACTCAAAGAACACTTCCAGAAGATGCTATGAGCACATTCATCTTTCAAATTCAATGATTGGTTTTAGCAAACCAGATCAGATAACTCAAAGAACACTTCCAGAATATGCTATGAGCACATTACATTTGTTCCAGTTAATGTTTGGACTGAGATATTACAGTACTTATTAGATGTAGAGCCAGACTTTGTAGATTCGAAGCATTTTCATGCTACTACACTAAAAAAAAGGCTATATTCATAATTCTGCCAATTAAGAATAGATCTTCTCTTATTCTGCTTCATCCATGTGCTGATACTTTTCCATTGACAAAGAAATGATGGCTTTCTTGGAATCCAAGAACAAAGTTGAACTATTTATAAACATGTACAGGAAGTACCAAATTGACAGAAATGATCTTTAAGGCTCTTGAAGCTTATGACAAAGAGCCATATTCGAGTGTCCAGAAGTATGTTCTTGATGAGTGCTGAAAATGGAATCTAGTATGGGTTGGAAGGGATAAAGTTGCTCCACTTGAACCTGATGGGGTGGAAATGCTTCTAGGTTTCCTTAAAAACCATATACGAGGATCTGTATAGAGACATGTTTCCCAGTGATATCAATGTCTTGTTTCTTTTTGCTGGAATCAGTACTTAGAAACTGCAAAGGTCGCCTTCTACTGTATTAGTATATCTTTGAAAACAGATGTGCAAGAACTGAATGGTGATCGGTTGGAGCAATTGATGAGTAGATTTGTCGAATTCGACCTTGTTGTCGGTAGCATCCCGTGTAACAATCTTGATGGAAGCAATAAACATCATCATGATGAACTAGAAGATTTTTATTGGTGCATTTTCTTGCAATGACTGCTACGACAGCTGTCTCTTCTGCTGTTCCAATATATCCCCTTCTTATATATCCAGAGTGCAAATAACTACTTGTTCATGGGTTTATGATGATGATGATTGGCTTACTTTGTATTCCATGTATTTAAAAGTATTATCATAAAGTGATATTCAGAAATCTTTAACTCATTTCAAAATTATATTAATTCATAGAAGAATAAATTGAGTTTTCGAAAATAAATTGAATCTCAAATAAATTAAACTTAAAATAAATAGAATTGTATTCAAAGTTATGGCAAGCATAAGAATGATAAAAATTCAAATGTCTCAACAAATTATTAGCATAAATATTTCTAAATTAATTAAGTTGACACAATTTAGAGAAATGATGTAAGCTTTTGTCTGGAAGATCTCAAACGTGGTCAAAATGCTTGTAGATGTGAAGTTTCTCCCAAACTGTCAAAATCTTAAGAGGGTTCAATTGCCAGATGCCTAATATCAACCTGCATTTGAGCCGCCTTTTCAGGTTTTCAACTCAAATCCTTCCTTTGGTTACAAGATGCCCTTTGCGGGTTTTCACCTTGATCCCTCCTTTTTTTTTCATTAAGCATAATATTTCTTGACAGAATCTGATTTTATTGGATTTCTCAGAATTTTTCCATCCATTTCTGCCAAGATCAACGCTCCTCCGGAAAAGGCCTTTTTCACAACGTATGGCCCTTCCCAATTAGGCATCCATTTCCCACGGAAATCTTTATGTATAGGCAAAATCTTTTTTAGTACTAGATCACCCTCTTGGAATTCTCTTGGATCTACTTTTTTGTCATGAGACTTCATCATCCGTTTCTGATACATCTGTCCATGGCAAATAGCTTTCAATCTTTTCTCCTCAATAAGGTTCAATTGATCAAATCTAGCTTGGATCTATTCAGATTCATCCAATTTTATTTCTCTCAATATTCGAAGCGATGGAATCTCAACTTCAATTGGTAAGACTGCTTCCATCCCATAGACTAAAGAAAAAGGTGTTGCCCCAGTAGATATTCGAACAATAGTTCGGTATGCGTATAGAGCAAAATGTAACTTCTCGTGCCAATCTTTGTAAGTTTCAGTGGTTTTTGTAATGATTCTCTTGATGTTCTTGTTTGCTGCTTCAACTGCCCCATTCATCTTTGGACGATATGCCACTGAGTTTGCATGTTTGATCTTAAACTGTGCACAAAGTTTGGTCATCATTTTGTTGTTCAGGTTCAGAGCATTATCTGTAATGATCCTTTCTGGTAGACCATATCGGCAAACTATCTCTTTCTTTATGAATTTACAGACTGTGGACCTCTTAATATTGGCATATGAAGCAGCTTCAACCCATTTGGTAAAATAATCAATTGCCACAAGGATGAAGCAATGTCCATTCGATGCTTTTGGTGTGATTGCTCCAATGACATCTATTCCCCACATAGAAAATGGCCAGGGTGCTGTCATTACATGTAAAGGAGATGGGGGTACATGAATCTTGTCTGCATATATCTGGCATTTATGACATTTCCTTGCATAATCAATACAATCTGTGTGCATGGTAGCCCAATAATATCCATATCTCATTATTTTTCTGGCCATGGAAAGACCATTTGCATGTGTTCCACATATTCCACTGTGTACCTCTTCAATGATGCTTTTAGCTTCGCTGGTATTTAAACACCTCAATAGCATTTGATCATTGCTTCTTCTATACATAATCTCGCCATCAAGAAAATATCCACCAGCCATTCTTCTCAAGGTTCTTTTATCAATTTCCGATGCATTTGGTGGATAACTTTGATTTTTGATATATTGCAGAATATCATGATACCATGGTTTACCATCTACCTCTTCTTCCACGCTATAATAATGTGCAGGAATTTCATATACTTGCATTTTGATTGGCATCATGTCAACTTTCTTAGTTGCCTGAAACATAGCAGCTAATGTAGCCAAAGCATCTGCCATTTGATTTTCTTCTCGAGGGAGATAATTGAAGGTAACTTTCTCAAATTCTTTCACTAATTCGAGGGTAAAATTTCGATATTCCAACAATTTAGGATCTTTTGTTTCCCATTCTCCTCGCAATTGATACACCACTAACGATGAATCCCCATATATTTTGAGACATTTGATTTTTCTTTCTATAGCTGCTTTCAATCCCATGACACAAGCTTCGTATTCCGCCATGTTATTGGTGCAAAAGAACTCCAGTCTACTTGTAAAGGGATAATAAACATTTTCTGGAGAAATTAACACTGCCCCGATTCCTCGTCCCAAAGCATTGGATGCTCCGTCAAAGTAAAGCTTCCAAGATGCATATGCATCATTTGTTCTGACTTCTTCATTCATGGATATACACAACAAATATTCATCAGGAAAATTGAAACTCAAAGGCTGATAATCATTTGATACACGACTGACCAGAAAATCAGCTATGACACTTCCTTTTATCACTTTTTGGTTGACATATACAATATCAAACTCAGATAATAACATCTGCCATCTAGCCATTCTGCCTGTCAAAGCTGGTGATTCCATTAAGAATTTCAAAGGATCAAGTTTTGATATCAGCCAAGTAGTATGGTATAACATATATTGTCTGAGTCTTCGAGTAGCCCACACCAAGGCACAACATAATTTTTGTATTGGTGGATATCGAATTTCACAATCAGTAAATTTCTTGCTCAGATAATAAATAGCTTTTTCTTTTCTTCCAGATTCATCATGCTGTCCTAGTACACATCCCATCGAATTTTCGAAGATCGTTAAGTAGAGAATTAATGGTCTATCAGGCATTGGTGATACTAAAATTGGGGCATTGGATAAATATTTCTTAATAATATCCAAAGTTTCTTGGCATTCTTCATTCCAGACTTCAGGATTGTTCTTTCGAAGTAATTTGAACACTGGATCACATTTGTCAGTTAATTGAGAAATGGATCGAGATATATAATTTAATCTTCCCAAAAAACCTCGAACTTCTTTTTTTGTATTGGGTGGTGGAAGATCTTGAATTGCTTTTACTTTATCTGGATCAATCTCGATTCCTTTTTTGCTGACCACAAATCCTAAAAGTTTCCCAGAAGTTACCCCAAAAGTGCATTTGCGGGGTTGAGCTTTAATTGATACTTCCTCAATCTCTGGAAAAGCTTTCTCAGGTTTTGAATATGTTCTTCTTCAGTTCGGGATTTGGCAATCATGTCATCTACATATACTTCAATCTCTTTGTGCATCATGTCATGAAACAAAGTTACCATGGCTCTTTGATATGTTGCCCCTGCATTTTTCAATCCAAATGGCATCACTTTATAACAGAATGTGCCCCACATGGTTACAAATGTTGTTTTTTCCATGTCTTCAGGATTCATTTTTATCTGATTATATCCTGAAAAACCATCCATGAATGAAAACCATGCATGTCCTGCAGTATTGTCTACCAATGTGTCTATGTGGGGTAATGGAAAGCTATCTTTCGGACTAGCTTTGTTAAGATCTCTGTAATCCACACACATTCGAACTTTCCCATTTTTCTTTGGTACAGGAACAATGTTAGCTACCCATTCTGGGTATTTAGATGCCTGTAGGAAACCTGCATTGATCTGTTTCATCACTTCCTCTTTGATCTGTAACAACATTTCTGGCCTCATTTGTCTAAGCTTTTGTTGGACCGGTTTATATTCTGGATTGATTGGAAGCTTGTGTATCACTATATCTGTGCTTAAACCAGGCATATCTTGATAAGACCAGGCAAAGATATCTTTGAACTCTTGAAGGAGATTTATCAATTCTTGTTTTATCTGGATTGTCAGAGTAGTACCAATTTTCACCTCTTTCATTTCTTCATCTGTTCCCAAATTCACAGTCTCAATCTCTTCTTTGTGGGGTATAATTTGTTTGTCTTCTTTTTCTACCAATCTTAATAGTTCAGTAGGAACATCACATTCCAGTTCATCCTCACACCCATTGATTTCTTCCAGACATATAGGTTGCTCTATATTTATCTCTTGATTAAATTTAGGAATAAACATGCTATTAACATGGTGACACCTGCAAATTTAAGTCGGACATATTTCCGAAAGAATATAGTAAATTTATGAAATAAATAAATGTATAAATGTAAGAAAATGTAAAGAATGATTGCCATCTGAAAATTCTAAAGAAAATTTCTTTATATTTAACATAATTTCTTTTACAAGATAACAAAAAGTTTTCATACTTTTGAGCTAAACATAAAGATTAGTTCTGAATATTACTCTGCGTTAATATTAAAAACTATAGGAAGATCTTCAGTGGTCCAATTGTTGAGTGTTTCTCCAGGAAAACATGGGCGAATCCTATCCAAGTATTTGCCAGTCTTGTTGTCATTCATGATCATGTTGATAAATAATCCATTCATAGCTTCTTCAACTATGTCTTGATCTTTCGTCAACTTTTCTTCTTTAAAGGCTTCAACAAGCTGCTGTTCTACATTAATTGTTCCTCCTGATCTGAATGTGGACTTCAATTGTGGGAAAGACATGTGTTTCCAAAGGATTTCTTCCCCTTTCAATTTTGCCTTTCTGTCTTCACATCTGCTTTTCATCTCTTTGTTCTTTTGCTGAAAATTGGGCTTAAATCCAAGCCCAAAACGATCTTTCTTCATCTTTATACTGACAGGAACTGAAATCCCTTGAAGATTCTTTCCTAAACCTTTCCCAGCTTTAGCTCCGATGCCTAAAGTTTGTCGTACCGTCATCTTGGTGCAATCAGATAATCTGGGATATGTAATTTTGCTTCCTTCTGCAATAAAGGTTGCATTGACAAATTCAAGAGCTCGGAAAGAGCATTCAAGTGCATCCTCATTGGTTTCAATATATGGAACATCACTTGTTATAGACGCAATGATTTCTTCTTCAGCTCCTACGCATATTAGTTGTCCATCAACAACAAATTTCAATTTCTGATGTAATGAAGAAGGAACGGCTCCTGCTGAATGAATCCATGGCCTCCCTAATAAACAATTATATGTAGGGTGGATGTCCATCACCACAAAGTCAATATTGTACACGACTGGTCCAATTAACAACGGTATTTCCATTTTCCCGAGCACCTCTTTTTGAGTACTATCAAAGGCTCGTACCACATTCTGATAGCTCTTCATGTGTGATTGATCCACAGGCATTCGTTGAAGTGTGACTAGAGGCATCAAGTTGAGAGCGGATCCATTGTCAATCAATACTCCTGGCAACACATGACCATGACAATGTATTGTGATATTCAAAGCTTTTACTGACCCCATTCCGCCTTCCGGTATTTCATCATCTGTGAATGTTATGTAATTGTCAGCGGCTATATGTCCCACAATTCTGTCAAGTTTGTTGAGGGATATATCTTCAGGGATAAATGTTTGATTGAGAATTTTCATCAAAGCATTTCTATGTGCTTCTGAATTCACCAATAGATCAAGAATAGAAATTCTCGCTTGTTGTTTGTGTAGTTGTTCAACCACACTATACTCACTATGTTTCAAGAATTTCAAAAATTCTTGAGCTTGTTTTTCTATCACAGGCTCATTAAATGCTGGAGGGGATTCATCCTCAAATACCTTCTGAGGTATTACCATGGCTTTTCCTTTTGCTTTCACTTGTTCTGAAGCATTGGATGTTTCGGGAGAGTAACATCTCCCACTTCTTGTAAAGAACCCGACTTCGCTCACTACTTCAGACGTCGATGTTGTACCCAAACTCTGTATTTTCTCTTCTATTTTTTCTAGAGAAACAGATCCTCCTACCATTGAAACATTGGTAGTATAATTCCAAGGTACCCTGCGGGTATCTTTGTATGGAAATGGTAGAGGAGTGGTGATAACTACTTTCGGCTTTATTGGTGCAAGAATCACCGTAGATGATTTCACATTAATGATCATAGGATCATTTATTCTTTGACTAGGTTTAGAATCCTCTGATGAGCAAACATCATCTTCTTCTTTTTCTGGTTCTTCTTCAAAGAATTCTATTTCTCTGTGGTTCATCAATTTTTGCACCAAATCCCTAAACTCAGGACATAGTTGAATTTTATGCCCCTTCTCTTGATGATATTCACAATAATTCTTGCCTTCATTCTGCTTTGGCCTGAATTGTTGTGGAATTATACCGGCTAAAGAGAGTTGTTGGAATACCCAAACAAAAGGAGATTTAATTTCAGAAATATCAGTTTTTGCTTTCTTTCTGTTCTCTTCTTGAATTGCATTCACGTTTTTATCTCCATGATTTGGCAATGGATGATTTGATGCAGATGGTGTATTGAATTCCAACTTTCCAGTGTTAATCAAATTTTGAACCACCCTTTTGAATGCCAAACAGTTTTCAATAGAATGACCCGTAATTCCTTCATGGTAAACGCAGTGTGCCTTTGTATCATACCAATGAGGGAATGGTGGTTGCATGGGAACCAAAGGATAGGGCCGTATAACATCTGCTTTTAAAAGCGAATCATAGATCTCCGCATATGGTACTGGTAAAGGTGTAAAAGACAACCTTTCATTTTCCTTTCGAGATCCTCTGGACTCTGCTCGATTAGTGTTTGTTTCCTCTTTCTTAACCCTTGGCTGGGTTATTGTAACACTTTTCGATGAATCCTTGTTGTAAGAGTTTGCATTGTTAACTTCATTCTCATTTTTCCGGTACATAGGTCTTTTGGAACTAGACCCCTCATTTGATTCAATTTTGCCACTTTTCAAGACATTTTCAATGAGTTCTCCAGAAATGACCAAATCTGCAAAATTTCTGGTTGCATTCCCCATTAGATGATTTAAATAAGGAGCTTTCAATGTATGGACAAATATTACTGTGGCTTCTTTTTCTGACAAAGGTGGTTGAACTTGGGCTGCCGTGTCACGCCATCTCTGGGCATATTGTATGAATGTTTCATTATTCTTTTTCTCCAAGTTTTGGAGAGTCCATCTATCAGGGACCATGTCTGTTACGTGGCGATACTGCTCTAAAAATGCTTTAGCCAAATCTTTCCAGGATCTAATGTTGGCTTTGGTCAATTGAGTATACCATTTTAAAGCTGGTCCTGTCAAACTATCCTGAAAGCAATGAATTAACAATTTCTCGTCTTTCACATATCATGTCATTCTGCGACAAAACATAGTAATATGGGATGAAGGGCATGTAGTACCGTCATATTTATCAAATTCGGGAGCTTTGAACTTGATGGGGAGGATTAGGTCTGGAACCAAACTCAACTCACTAGCGTCAAACCCATAAAATGATTCAGTTATTTCCACGGATTTCATTCGTTCTTCTAAGCTCTTGATCTGTCTGGTCAATTCTTCATTTACTTTTTGTTTCTCATTCAGCTCATTCAAATCTGGGATTAAATGCTCAATATTAAAATCCCCTATTTTCACATCTGATATAAGCGGATTTTTGCTTGAAGACGCAGGATCCACTTGTTGATTTTCATGTGGTTTGGCTTCTTGTAATGCAGATGTACGAGCATTGATTTGTATAGGTGTAGTACCAGAATGATAAATTGGTTCTGGTGGAAAACCTAGAGGATACATAGGTTCTTGGTCGAAAGATACAAGATTTTCATGCATTTTTCCAATGATATCCTGTCTTTTAAACACGTCCTCTATTTTCTGCATCATGCTGTCTTGTGAATTTGCAATATTGGCTTCAATTTTCTCCAGCTTCATTCTCATTTCTGCTTGTTCTTTATTATACTGTTCCTCAATACGCTGTATTTTATCCTCCATAATTCTCTTAGTAGCTTGTCTAGTACCGTAGTGATGTTGTATTTCTCTTTTGGCCAGAATAATTACGATTGAAAAATCTTTTAATATTTTTTTTTTCAGATTTTAAATCATAATTTTATCTTAATAATTAAAATAAAAATAAAAAAAATTATTCATAAAGAAAATTATGAAATGAATGATGAATGTATGCAAAATGTATGTATGCACAAAGGTATTGATCCCAAAAAGTTAACTGTCATAGAACAACTTTCATCGGCATACAAAAGTTTCTTTATAATAATTCATAACTACAGATAAGGCGTAGCTTTCCTATTAAGCTCTATAATTTCTTTCATTAACCATGACACCTTCTTTCCGCACTTAGAAACTGGATCAACGTGATGCTCAATTATTTTGGCTTCAACTGCTAGTTCCCCAACATATCTAGCAACTTCGCTCATTTGTACCATGGCCTCGAACACCATATTACTTCTTTCTTCATTTCTTTCAACATAGAAATCAGTTGACTTTTGCCATTGTTCATTCGTTACTTCAAGAGTTTGCTCTAACTCATTGATTCTGACTTGACAATTGTGCAGAATTTTTTCAAGATCTCTAATGCGTCTTCGCAGTGAAGCACTTTCTTCATTACTTTCTTTGAGATCATTAGGTCCTAGACGAACCTTTTCTTGAAATAATGATTCTTCAAGTTGCAAAATGTAAGCGTTAAACTCTGAGTTTTTATTTCTAGACTGATCCAGATCTTCTTCAAGTTTTGTTCGTGCTTCTTGCGTTCTTTGATTAATCTTCTGGATTTGAACATTCTTGTTTCTGCATCTTTGCATCCAATTACTAGCCACTTCTTGCTCCACCTCAAGTTTGGTGTTGAAATTCTTTCTTTCCAGCTCCCATTTTTCTTTTTCAACATTGAATTCTTCAATCTTTTGGCCCCTGACTTCAAGTTCAGCAATCAGCTGGTTCATTTCAGATTCAAATCCCTGGAACATGATATTTTTCTCACCTTCAAATTTATCAAAGATGTCATTCTTCATTTCTTCTAAATCTTTGGCTCGATCCCTTTCTCTTTGCATTTCATTCATGATCTCGCGATGTTCAGCCTTGTGTTTTATAATTCGCTCTCTTCTGTCGACCTCAAAATCTTCTATTTTTTGCTTTCCTTTCTCAAGGCTTTTGAGTAGACGGCTATTCTTTCCTTTCAGATCTTCAACTCGACTTTTCTCGATGTTCAATTCTCTGGTCATCTGTACCGTCGATTGGCTTGGTCCTGATGCTTTCCGGGATTTATATAACTCTTGGTAATTTTTCTTTAATGCTCTATATTCACCATCAACTTTTTCTTTGTTTTCTCTCAACATTGCACATTGTGATGAATGAAAGTCAATATCAACACCCAACATAGCTTTATCTCGTCTCATTTGCTCTAATTCTCTTGACCATCCTTCTTTTTCTGCTTCAAACTCAGCTCTCAGGATTTCAATCTCTGATGGAACCACCTTAATGCGATCTTCCATAGAGATATCCTCATTTTGATCTGGTAGAGGAATATTTTCATTTTTCCTGACATATCTCCATTCCTCATAATCAGGAGTTAGCATTTCTTTTGCTGCTTTAGCTCGGATACAAAAAGTTATTTTCCAAGCTGTAACGGCTTCCATGATATTTCTTTTATAATTTTTGCTGTGGAATGCGAACTCAGATGAATGTAATCCAGCAGTGACAGGTACAAATTGACGACCTTCATACTGTCTTATGACCAGAAGTGGTGCATATCCAATTCCTCCCCATAATCCGAGCAGCATTATCCAGTTGTAATCTCCACATTTGTAAAAGAATTCCCTTTGGATTTGCCACGGGGCTCGCCAAACAATGTCATTGCTTTGCAGATTTCGAAAGGCATTAATCCACATATCTTTCTTAATTTCTTTCGGCCATTCCTGCTCCAGAAATTCTTTTAATGGTGAGTAATCCGTATTAAAGCGTCGGTATGAAACCTTTTCTGTCTTCCAGAAATGACTACGGATCCAAACATATAACAACTGGGTATACCCTGAGAATCGTCCACCTCCTAGCTTTCTACAAGCATTTAACGATCTGAAAGTTTCCGCTAGAATTGCAGAAGCAGGATTAATCTTTTTCGGTAGCTGTTCAAACAAATCTACTACTGCAGCTTCAACATATCCCAATACTTTTGGGAAGATGACCATACCATACATACCCAGAGCAAATAAATCGAATCGTACTTTAATATCTGGATGGCTCTGAATAAGTTCTTTAATGTTGGTCCAAGCAATGCCTTCGCTTTCGCCTTTTTGTTTTGTGCGGGATGCCACCCATTCTTCTCGTACACCGGCAATCTTTGCTAATTTAACTTGAAAAGGTTGAGTTTTAATTGATTTTGAATAGATTCGATTCTCCAAAGCCCCTTCGATATGTAACAAAGTTGTGTATTCTTCAATAGTAGGGACCAAATCCTCTTTATTGAGAGTGAAGCAATTGTACCCTGGATTCCAGAATTGAATTAGGGCTCTGAGTAATTCATCATCAACTTCAACATAGAGCAAATATGGGATGTCTCCGTAAGTCTGATAAAACTGCAATTTTTTGTTTGAGTCCCAACTTTCCCAAATACTTCGCAAATCCTGCATATCATTTCTTTTTAACGAAACTGAAGCATAACTGGCCAAGTCAGATACATAATCATCCTGCAGACTGTCTCCTTCTTGTCTTTGTAAGTCCTCAGCCCACTGTCTTACTTCTGAGTTTAGAATTACTTGATTTGAACACTTTTTATCCATGGATGAAGGCTTTCCAATGAGACAATTAACACAAGGATCAATGCCTTTTATCCTGTATGATGCTATGCAAACAGAAAAATAAAGAACACACAAAAAGAAATGAATTAGTTTACATAATAAAGAAATTTAATAATAACATTTACCTAAATATTTTTATTTAAACATGCTTTTTCTGAATTTAAATAATTTAAATATACATGTAATTTAATCAGTAACGAAAATAAATAAATTAACAGGAAAGTTAGAATTCATTTCTCCTGTGTGTACACCTATTTTGGACAAAATTTCGGCATGACTTCGGATCGGAAGAGTTTCTAGGGTTTATTATATGCAGGGTTTCAGATCTAAGAATAAAGGTACCCGAATTGTCCTTGTTAGTGCCCCCTTGGGTTGCTAACCCTCAATCCTAGTCCATTACAGACTAAAATGGATCGAGTTCAATTCGAGGGGATACATTTCTCTATGCCTGACACGGAGAATAAATTCCCACGAAGACATAGAGCATATGAACCCCGAAAGTTACTTGCTAGGTCTGACACGGAGAATAAATTCTCACGAAGACGTCGCTTTCACTCCCACTTAAAAAGGACAACTCAATTATAGAGCTTTATGTTATGCAATGCAAGTGTTGTGTGTGAGGAGAAATATTCAAACCTTTGACAGAAAAATAAATAATGAAATAAAATACTTGCAAATAAAATGAAACATATAAATATTATGAAAATAATAAGTAAATATAAAAATTCTGAAAAGAAAGAATTAAAAATTAAATATATGAACTTTTAATTTTTAATTAATAGAGACAATTTATAATTGATTTTAAAGTTTGACCAGGGTTCCCAGCGGAATCGCCAAGCTGTCGTAACCGGTTTTCGTCCGGGCATGAAATATTTATTTGGCGGGAAAATTGATGTGAATAAATGGTTTTGAAAATAATTTGGGAGTCGCCATCGGCCTTTTGGGTCAGGTAGGTCGAATACCTAAAAATTATTTTCTAAAAGAGTTTTAAGAAAACATCAATTAAAAAATGAACTGATCTGCGTTTATAACCAAAAATTCATTCTTTTTAATAATAAAAAAGGGATTCGTGGTCGGTTACGTTTAGGGAAGGATTAGCACCCCTACAACGCCCAGAATTGGTACTTTTTAATTATAAATTATCTCTATTATTAAAAATTTTAAAAATTCAAAATATATTTAATTTCAAAATTATATAAAAATATTTAAAAATATCGGAAAATGACTTCTAGGTGCCTTAAGACAGCTCTTTTCTTTGATATTGATAAATATTAATTTAAATAAAATTAAATAATATTTTTTAATTTTAAAATACCAGAATAGGACATCCAGTTGTATTAAGACTGTCCTTTTCTTCGATATTGAAAAATAAATATTAAAGTAATTTAAAAAAATATTTATTTATTATATATATATTTATGACTACATAATAATAATAATAAAATATTTGGATATATAAACAAGTAAAATTAAAATAATAAATACAATTAGAACTATGTATTTAAAAGCAATAAAATAAAAAATACTTAAAATTATTGACTAAATTATATTAAATTAAAATTAAAAACCTAATTCAATATTAATCAAAATTATGGGGATTAAACATGCTATTTTCTTATCTATTAATTTAGTGACTAAAATAAAACTATATAAAATTCGGATATTAGAATAAAATAAATTAAAAAATATTATTCAGATTATAATATTAATTATTAAAATTATAGGACTAAATCTGTTATTTACCCTATATATATTATTTTAATATAAAGGACTAAAATAAATAAAATTGAAATTAAAGAACCGAATTAAAAGGATTATAAACTCGATTTAGTGACTAAAATGGAAAGTTTACAAATTAGGCTTACTGTGGAAATGATTTAACTATTATTTAATTACACGAATAGCCCTCCCCAAAACGACGTCGTTTGGGAAGGGCTATTTAATGCCCAAAATAGCCGGCCCTTCGGGCCATCTCTTTCATTTTCCAGTTTTCATTCTCTCTCTAACTGAGAGAGAATGAACAAAAGCTCTCCCTTCTCTCTAGCTTCCCTCACCGGAGGGAAGCCGGTCACCGGACGGCAACCGTCTGCCGCCGTGACCCTCACCGCCGACCACCGCATCCGGTGGCCGGAAAATTTTATTTTTACATTATTGGGTAGATCGGACCGTCCTAAGGACGGTTCCGGTGTTATTTTCTCCTAAATAGCTCCCGATCAGAGCAAATCTAAAGAAATACCTTCGGTTTTCGAAGGTTTTGGTGAAGTTTGAAGAGGTCCGGTGGCTTCCTCAGTAAGCTTCTTTCCTTTCTTTTTGTCTCTGTTTTGGTTTGCTGCGGATTGTGGGTTATAGTTCTTTGTTTTTGTTCTCTGTTTTTGCTGGTCTCTCTCCGTTGTCCTTTTTTTTTTCTCGCAGATGGGGTGATGGCTTTATAGCCATCACCGGTGTGGCCATCGGACCGGGTAAAAGAATACCCTTCGGTGAGTCACCGGACTCCCAGTGGTGACTCACCCCATAGCCATAGCGTGGACGGCTGGCGTTGGAGCTTCTGGAGCCTTCTGTTGGGGCGTGGCAGCGGCTGGAGCAACGTGGAGCGGCGGCGCTGGGACGTGTCCCTAGGGTATTGATACCCTAGGGTTTCCTCTGGCAAACTGTGGACCGTTGGATCAAACCAGATCCAACGGCTGAAACTGAGCGGCGGCGCTGGGATGATACAAACCCTAAATTGGGTTTAGGGTTTACTATGGGATTTTGGATCCGGGCCATTGTTTGTAATTGGGCCTCTATTTTGGGCTTGTAATATTAAATAATATATATTAATAATAATAATAATTATAATTATAATAATAATAATTAGAATAATAATAATAATATAAATAACATTAAAATGAAAAAAATGAATATCTTCACATTTCTTAGACTAAAGGAAAGGAAAATTCCATTTCTTATCTAAAGTAGGTATCGGTACCCTCTATAGGGTATCGATACATCCCTTAACTGGGGTATCAGTACCATGCTTAGTTATCGATACCCCTATTGCATTCTGTAAATTTTCGTTCAAGATGGTATCGATACCTTCCTTAAGCTATCGGTACCCCTGGGTATCAATATTATTCTTCAAGGTATCGATACCCTTTGAATTCCTTCCTTAATTTTACTCTTGAGGTATCGGTACCTGTTGAATGAGTATCGATACCCCTAGCCCAGAAATCACATTTTAAGCACGAAAATCACTTCATTCCAGCTCAAACACTACCTATATCATCTCCTTTCATATTCTTAACTTACATACACATGCTTAAACTCATTTATCACATTTTTAACCTCAAAATCCTATCATTTACATGGAATTCAAGAATCACATTCAATTTCCAACATGTTCTAATTCCAATTCTAACACTTCCTATTCCTTAATTCCAGTAATGACAAGTCAAATTTAGACTTAAAATCTAATGAATACATTTCTATCAAGATTTCACTTATTTACTTCCTTTATTTAATCATTCCTATACCTTTCATCTTGTTGTTTTAAGACAAATTAAACTTTCCTTAAGCTTAAATATCACTTCATAATCAAAACCAAACTTAAATTTCAACTAATAATCAACTAATGAGAAATCTCACCTTTGGTTGGCTCTCACGTATGAAGGAAGAAAGGAGAAGAAGAGAACTCTCGAAGACTTGCTTTTGTTTTCTTCACTTCCACGTGGGTTAATTAAATACCATAACCAAATAATTATCTTGCTAACAAATGACCTTTGTATCCTTCTAATCCTCCTTCTTTATAATTTAATCCTACACAACATTTCTCATATAAGTCCGTACACTATTCAATTATTCTACTTTAGTCACCAAATTCTGAAGTTTTACAATTTAGTCACTAACTCGGTATTGAGAATGTTACAATTTTATTACCTGATGTCCAAACTTATCGATCAAGAGTCTGAAGTCTCGTTGATGTGTTGGTAAGTGGGCGTGAGAGGTTTCATAAGTCCACCTATCATTAATACAATAGAATTGTATTATTTGTTAGTAATATTATAAAAAATAGATAAAAATTATTTTTTTAGCTCTTAAGAAATATAAATTCATATGAGACACATATTTTAAGAATCGGGCATAAAAATGACATTCAGATCCATGACCACGACTATAACAACAATAAACACCCTCCAATGACATTTTTCGTCGGATCTATGACTCTACAAAATTGTTGGAACAAAAAAATGCTAAAACTGTCGACCCCCAACTTATATTTCTTGAATCACTCAAATTTTGCAAATGATTCAACCACACCAGATACATCTCATTTCGGGATTTGTCTAACATTAAAATCCCTCAATAACTTGTAGTAAACGCGCACAAACAAATCGCTTCAAAAAATTTATAAAATAATATAACTACTTAATTTTCAAAATAAATAAATAAATAAATTGAAATATTAATAAATATTCAATGATAAAAACATTTATATTTATCTCCTCTACTTCATGCTTCGAATTTTGGGCTAGGTTCGTAAAATTTTCATCCAAAAATTTATTTTTTATTTTTCCACCATCGCGTGCATCATCAGGCGGATCAATCATGAGCAGTACCTCATATACGTTTCCAGGGGCGCCGACAACATTAGTAATAACTACTCCATCAATAGGCAGTCACAGGTGAAATGCAACATCTTGCAGGATAATAGTTGTCTCCTCACATGGTAAATGAAACTTGTGCGTCTCCAGTCTCCATCTTTCCACCAACTCATTTATAAGTGGAGGATGCAACTTCACACTATTACCAATTATACTACTGATATATCCAAAATCCGCAAATGTAAATAGTCAATAATATCCGCATCGGGCGGTCTCACACGATTTAAATGACACTCTAATACACGTTTATATCCCTACGAAGTATAAATATTAAAAAATTATTTAAATACCAAAACAAATAGACTAAATCAATAAATAAATAGTAAAAATATAAAATAATATTAATTAATTTACCTCATTATTTCGCCTCCAATAATCGAATACGTAACTTCGATCATGTCTTAATAGACTCGCCGCCATTATATGAGATATTTGAATCTTTGAATATATGAAATGGATGGGTGTGGTGATGAATAAGAGTGGAGGTCCCATTTATAGCCTTTCTCGCACCTAGGGAATTGTTGTTTTAAATGCAATTCACGTCCTTCAAGACGTGAGTTACGTTTAAAATACGCATAATTTATTTCATTCCAGTACGTCGAGGTTTGTAAGACGCGAGATTATTTTATCTTTTAAATTTCAAAATATATTATAATTATAATATTATTAATTATTTATTATATTTAATGTTTTACACATAATTTTTCATTATTTCAAAATTTACAAAATATATTATAATTATTTTTTTATAAAATATATTTTTAATTACTATATTGATATATTATTATATTTTAATTAATTCATTATTTTTAACAATTAATATTATTAATTATTATTATTATATTTATTTATTATATTCATTTAATTTCTACGTTTCAAATTAGATTGTTATACATAATTCGAAAGAACCCAGCACTTTGCAGGCCGCGAGGTCCTTCATAAATCTCTCGATATTTTGGATCGTAAAAGTTATCTCGCGCTTCACAATGTGCGATGTCATTTTATCCAATTATTTTATTGGCTTACCTGAAAAATGCGTCCACGTCGGATGTATCTCGCATGTTGAAAGGTACGAGGATTTAACACGTGGTTTGCAGGCCGCGAGGTCGTCTGACATGAACGATTTGGGGTGATTATTTCAAATAATTTATGGAGGGCCATATTTCTTTAAATAATTATTTATTTAGGATTTTTAATATAAATTTGCCAAATATGATCTTAATGCTCCTTTTAATCTAAACATCTACTTCTACTTTTATATCTACACTTGTAATAATAATATAACTGCATATGCAGTTTCTATATTAATCATTTTTTGATTTGAAGAGCGACAAGTGCATGATCGAAAGTTAAGATGATTCAATTCGATTCGACTCGATTTAAGCAATAGTATAATCTTACTGACAGTAATAAACAAGTGAAGATTTAATAAAATATGATCTTATGTAACGAGATTTAAGAATAATGTATAATTATGTGTATTTTTAAACGATGACGTACGACAATAACAACACGGTAGATAAAAATCTGACAACAGGAAAGATAATTGTTAGTGACTAATTCGACCCCAAGATATAAAATTCAAGGATTCAAGATTAAAAGTCTAGGAATCTTGAACAATTTAGAATTTTTTACGAGTTTTAAAATTTAATTTTTTTAAAAAAATAATATTTTTTAAAAAATAAAAATATATTTCATGTCAAATATTGATTAGGAAATATATTTTAATAATTATTAATAGTTAAGTATTTTAAATAATAAACTTCAAAAATATTATACACATACTTTTATTAAAAAACACTTTAAACATTTTTTATTCTCTACTTTAACTACTTAAAGTAAATGAGAAAAAGAGTTTAAAAGTTTATTCTTTAATTAAATAAAACAAAAGAAATAGTCTTAATTTGTCTTCATTGAATTGGATCTTTCCTTTAAATTTACGTTTCCCTTTCCATCATATCTGAGTATCTCATTGAATTCGTCAACCGCTTAATTATTTCTTCTTCTTCAATCATGTATTCCCATTCAATTGAGCTCTGTATGTTACATCACATGCCTTGTAACATATGCTCTTAGTTGCAGTTTTAATATTCCTTAATTTCACTCCACAATTAATTTAACCATATACTCAGTAACTGATTATGAATTAATCTGTATATATATATTCAAAAAGATTAAGGAAAACATATGAAGCAAGCAAAGTTTGATCGTCAACCTTGTTTGTTAGGGTTAATAAAGTAAGAAGTTGGTAATTGATTACTTTGTTGTCAGACAAGTAATTAAATTCCCAACAGACTTTACCTAAGCAAGCAATCCAGACGCTATAAGGTGTGAATTGTGTGATCTAATTTTGTAAAACATTCTATAGATTACCTCGCTAATCTTAGTTGGGCCCTTCTCTTTCCATGTTCCTGCTTTCCTTTGTCTTTTAAAACGTCTCTTTGTTTCTCTCGGAAAACGGAGACAAACACAGGCTGAAAGATGATGAAGGCAAGCATTTTATTCTCCGTCATATCGTGTTTGGTTACTTTGTTCATAACCGATGTTTCCGGCGATAATTCACCGGCGGGGAAGCTTTCTGCTGCTCATTACCATGACCAGATGCGCCAATTACAAGCGTTTAAGGCTTCTCTTGTTTCAGGTCCGGCGATCTCCCCCATCCGCTTCGCCGCAACAGGTAATGATTTCTTGTCGATCGAGTTCTTAGCCTTGCCTTAGATTAATTACTGGCAATGTGACTGAAAATTGATATGTAGGGAGCACCGGGTTCACGTGTGTATCGTGTAACGGATTACGGGGCGGATCCGACGGGGAAATCAGACAGCACGGAGGCGCTCAACAAGGCAATCGCCGATGCATTTAACGGCCCAAGTGAAGGGTTCTTGATGGAGGGGATCACTAATCTTGGAGGGCCACGGATTGATCTCGATGGCGGGAATTACGTTCTCAGTAAACCACTGCGGTTACCGGCTGCGGGTGCAGGAAACCTTATGGTACGCCATCGATTTAAATTCTCTTTCTTTCTAATTTAGAATCACTCGCGTGATTGAACAAGAGAATAATGCATGTCCATTGTCATCGAATCCAAAAAGAAATCAAAAAGTTCAAACCACGATTTCAAATGGCAGATTTCTGAGTTGGATTTGAATTTCAAAAAGAAAAATATAGCACACGCAGTTTTCTGATAGGAAAAGCTTGAAATGCATTTAATTATAGGGTAGAAGGTCGCGGGCAGTGGTTTATTTCTCAAGTTTCAAATTTTCTTTTTATTATTTCAAGCTAAGAGACACGTGGAACTCTAAGATTGATCCCGTCGTTGAACTCCTATGAGCAGTAGTTGGAGAGGCGAGTATGGGTCATAATCCTGGAACTTATGCAGTCTACTCATGTCCCTCTCTCCCTCGTTCTATATATATATAATAATAATAATAATAAGCACTAAAATCCCTAATGTTTAATTAAATAATTATTTAATCTTTAATTTTTAAAAATATTTTAAATTTTAACATTTTATTTTGAATAAAAATATTTTTTATAGATAAAAATTATTAATCCATAAATTTTCAATGTTCGAAAATTATATATTTTTTATCCTAAAATAAAATGGTACGATCATAATGTTATTTTAGTCAAATGTTAGGACCTCAGGAATAATTAGATCCGTAAATATGTAGTATATAAGAAAAAATAAAGTCGAAAAATGGTGTCAAACGTAAATGACGTTTTTGTTTCTTGGCATTATATAACTCTTGTTTAATTTGATGGAGCAGATCCACGGAGGGACGTTGAGAGCGTCGGATGATTTTCCGGTTGATGGGTATCTTATTGATTTGTCTGCAAGTTCATCGGGCAGCACTAGTCAAGAAGAAGTTAAAGAAGGGAGCTCCTCGAATCTGGATGCGCAGCTTACCTCATCATCATCATCCTATAACTACGAGTTCATAACCTTCAAAGACTTATTGTTGGATTGTAATTACAGGGGTGGCGGCATTTCAGTAATTAACTCACTAAGGACCAGTATTGACAACTGCTACATCGCCCATTTCACCAGCAATGGAATTTTAGTCCAAGGTGGGCACGAGACTTATATCAGGAACTCTTTCCTCGGTCAGCATATCACGGCCGGTGGGGATGCGGGTGAACGAAACTATACCGGCACCGCCATTAACCTGATGGGGAACGATAATGCGGTGACGGACGTGGTGATATTTTCGGCCGCTGTCGGAATAATGGCATCGGGTCAAGCTAATACCTTTTACGGGGTACATTGCTACAACAAGGCAACAGGTTTCGGTGGCACCGGGATTTACTTGAAGCTGCCCGGTCTCACACAAACCAGGATTGTGAATTCTTACCTCGATTACACCGGAATCGTGGCCGAGGACCCAGTGCAACTTCACATCTCCAGCAGTTTCTTCCTGGGAGATGCATTCATCCTCTTGAAATCAATAAATGGGGTGGCGAATGGAGTGAGTATAGTGGATAACATGTTCAGTGGGTCCAATAATGGGGTTGAAATAGTCCAGCTTGACCAATCAAATGGCCCTTTCAAACAAATCGATCAGGTTGTTGTTGACAGGAATAATGCCAAGGGGATGAACATGAAGTCAACGGTTGCAAGAGGGTCTGTTGAAGGGAATGGAAGCTCCTGGACGGTTGATTTCAATCCTGTGCTTTTATTTCCTAACCTGATTAAGCATGTGCAGTATTCACTAAGCAGCGGCGGCTCATTTCCCAGTCATGCCCTGCGTAATGTGTCGAAAAATCGAGTCGTGATCGAGTCGGATGTCGCCGTTCCGGCAAATGTTTTCGTCACGGTGGATCAAGCTTGAGCACCTGATCTTACTAGACCTCCTCCTACTATTATTATTATTACTATTAATATTAATATTATTACTACTAATATTATTTGACAATTGTGAATATGGGCTGAAAGCTCAAATCAATTCAAACATAAATCGGCTAAAGGGATAAATATTTAGCAATTGTTTCCGGGGACATTACATTTTTTATATGTAATCTATAATCTATCTATAATATGTATTAAAAAGAGTTTGGAGATTCTTTTTTACTCGATTAAAATATCTTTTATTATTAATATAAATATTATTGTTTTGCCATTTACAGATAATCTTTTAAAGATGTATATTTTGGTAAATTACAATAATTATTATTATTTTAAATAAAAATTCATTCAACATGAAATCGATTAACTTACTTTGAAATTAATAATAATGATTATTGAAAAAATGGAGAAGTATACGTGACTGAATGTATGTTGTCTTGTTAATAAAAATATAAAATTCATAAATTAAGATACTTTTATGGACGAGTTTAGATTAAACGCCGCATATCAAAATATATCATTGAATAAATTATTTTTTTATTAAAAAATATTAAAAGTTTTAAGGATATTTCTATAACACTCTAAAATCGAATGAGCCTAAAGTATCATATTGGGCCGCCAAGGCAACCATTGATTTTTAAAACCTGATTATTTTCATTTCAAACGTATTGAATGATATCATGAAAGACGCAAATAACAATTATAAAACATTTTATAAACCGGAGCTCCATGATACATAGTTTAAAATAAAAATAAATCAAACTCTGAGTTATAAATCTGAATACATGAGTAAGGTTCTATGAATACATATGCCCACTAAAGCTACAGCACAATACTCTAAAGTAGATGTTGGAAGTCCTATTACGATAGTGCTCCACAAACTGCTCAAGCTGTTGACCTGCCAAAGAAAAACATTAGAAGGTTAAGCTTAGAAAGCCCAATAGTATAATCGCTAATCTAGAGCAATATTATGAGTTCTATAAACATAAGCATGATAAAGACATGGTATTAAGCAGTAGGTTCATGCATGATCTAGATCAAGTGCTACCTACTTAAGGCTTAACTATTCTATCACTGAAGTAGGAGTCTCACGCTTCCCTTAATCCTCTGCTAAGGGCTTCGCCATGAGTACACCTATAAAGGGTCTCTAACCTAAGGATTGTAATGCTGCGCATTATCTAAATGCGATACTAACACTTCTATACTTTATCTGAATGCAACATTGATCATGTTGTACATTTTTTTGAATGCAACAATGACTCTGCTGTGCATTACCTAAATGCAACACCGACTCTGTTGTGCATTATCTGAATGCAACACTGACACTGCCATGTAACATGCAATCATAAAACACACAAGCTGAGGTATGCATTATGGTGTGGCTGAGGGTTCTGCATATTGGGGCACACACCCCTTTACCTAAGATACCCTTGGGTATATGGGGTGAGATTTAGAGCTGCATCAGAAACATACACCCCACCAACTTACTCCGTCGAGTCTCGGGACATCTGCGCCCAGTTGGCATATGAAGTTCCTTGACACTGACTGGTATATACCTAAACATTCTAATAAACAAGAAAATCATCATACTGCTAAAGTAACTCGGGTGTCCTAACTATTTCTCGAGTGTCACTCAAAGGCTAGTTTTATGGTACTAATCTTTGTAGACATTTTTAGCTATTTCCATTCTTGTTTACTGCTCTCCCTAGCAGTTATCTAGCTTGTTCTCTCATCTAGAACGTTACGTGAGGCTTTATTAGTCTGTTACTATTGATAGTCTGCTATAATCTGGTTGTTCGCTACTTAAGGGTATTTTAGTCATTCTATGTCTCTAGAGAAGTCTCTATGTTTTTCGTGACTTTACAATGATACTATATTTTTTGTTTACTAGTTGTGATACTAGTTAGTCCGATACCTGACTCATGTTCATTTTTGGGTAATGATACTCTATTCGCTCTTACTATGCTTTCCCTCAATTCATATTCGAATTAAAGGGACGATTGTACGTCTACCATTCTATGTTATTCTTGTAGTACACGATTCCTCTATTACATAATCTAATTATTTGATCATACCGCTTACTTGTACATCCTCTGTAACGGTTCTTCATTCCTAGATCTTCATTACGTGTTCAACTGAAGATGCTTGGATGTATTACGCCTGCTATGATTACTCTGGTTGTAACCCACTCCTACAAGTGTCTTTAGGCCCTTTTAGCCATTTACGTCCTCCAAGGACTAAGTTCTGCCATTACAGACCATTCTTAGCTCTTACGAATCTTAATCGAGTCAAATTTGATCATCCAAGGTTGGTAGTATTGATACTCTACTTGTAGTATCAATACCCTTATGAGTATCGATACCAAAAATCACTATTGTTACTAAAATGAGGCTCAATATCGATACTGTATACCTTTAGTATCGATACTAAAGGAGCATTACCATCCTTAGCTCTTACGAATCTTAACTGAGTTGAATTTGATCATCCAAGGTTGGTAGTATTGATACTCTACTTGTAGTATCAATACCCTTATGAGTATCGATGCCAAAAATCACTATTGTTACTAAAAATGAGGCTCAATATCGATACTGTATACCTTTAGTATCGATACTAAAGGAGCATTATTGATACTCTCCCAACAATATCGATACTCTCCCAGCAGTATCGATACTCCCTACCTGAAATCCCTAGATTTTGTCCCAATTCAACCAATATCGATATTGTTTAACCTAGTACCGATACTCGAACCCAAAAATATTTTATTTAGGCTTGGAAAAACACCCAAAATCATTCTAAAGGTCATAGTTTGGTTCTTAATCATGCGTTAAAGCTGTAGAAAGTTATTTAGGGTCTTAAGGTGTCATAAAAAATATTCTTTACATCTAAAACATCAATTAATCATGAAATCATAGATAAACCCTAAAATGCTTAAAATACTAAAGTCATAGCAATTCTTCATATTTATGAAAGCCTTAACACTCCAAAGGATTAGAAATACACTACCTTGATACTTAAATCTCGAAATGAAGCTCATTTTCTTTGTGATTTGGATGAAACCCACACTTTTCCTTATCTTGAAAGAACCCAAAACTTTAATTCAATAAAATGATACTGCTTGAGGAATATGAATGAAATTGAAGCAGATGCCCAAAAACTTACCTTAGAGCTATGAAATTTGGAGAGGAAGAGAAGAAAGAGGAGAAGTGAGAATGAAGAAATTGAAGAAAAGAATATGAAATGAGATATAAATCTCTCATATTTTTAAAATTGAGTTAGTTACACTTTCGGTCATTCTTATCTTTTCATTATTCAAAAATATCCTTTTTATGGCTAATTGGGCCCAATTTAGCCTAACGACTTGAATTATTAATTCTACGAGGTCCACTTACCTCTCGGGTAAACCTGAAACTACTAACCTAGAATTTGGGGTGTTACAACTCTCCCATCCTTAAAAGAAATTTCGTCTTCAAAATTTACTTGATAGACTAACAACTTACTCTTAGGTCAAACACTTAGAAGCCTCGAAGCACCTGAACTCTTATCTGGTTTGATCTTTCAGGAAGAAGTCCCCACAACTTGACATGCCACTCAAAATTTATAAAATTGATCTATGATTTTTTAAGAGCACTACCTGGGTCGAACCTTAAGCGAACACCTTTGACAATCACAAAGCCATGAAATCATATTTCTGTTGTTTACAATGAAAGCTCGAAATGTCTCACAAGGAAAACACTACTCCACGATTCACTACTATTGATGGCCCCTGTCACTGACTTACCTTACTCAATCGAGTTAACTTACTACACTATCTTATGAATCTCTTTACTATTGTACTTGAGTAACTCGAAAACTAATCGCTGAGATCCTACGAACACTTACCATACTCGGTCTCGATGTCGACTACTGAATATACGATGACAATCCTCGACTTCCTAACATCGATCCCTACGCTTCTTGTCATAACATTTTTTCCAAAATGAAAATGATTTTATTTTTAAGTGTAAAAATTCATGTGTTTGGAAATCGAATAAATTTTAAAATCGGAGTAATCATCAACTTTTGGGTTAGGTAGGTCGAGTATCTAAAATGTCCTAAAAATAATTTAAATAAAAAATCTTTTTAAAACAAATTGATTTATGTTTACCATAAATTCATTTTTAAGGGATCAAAAGTCAGTTACACGTGGGGAAGAGTAAACACCCCCACAACGCCCAAAATTGGTACCTAATCGCTTATACATCATCATGACAACATAAATTAAAAATGCTAAAATAAAAAAGTATTTCATGATTTATTTTATTTCTTATTAATTAATTCGTTTTGAACTATAAGAAATATTCCCTATTCTGAAAAGAGGTAACGAGATTTGTACGTTCTCTGACGGGAAGTCTTTCCCATCTACCTCTCCCCTATACAAGCATATTCTTATATTATTTTATTTAGGATCTCATATTAATCATGGATAAAATAAAATAAAAAAGAGTTAAAAAACATTTCAAAAATAAACAAATTCATGATTATTATTAAAATAAGATAATTATTATTTCGTTTTATTAAGGCATACTCAATTATTTTCAAGTTCATTTTCGTTCGAACATTGTATTGAATCGTACTACCTCAGTAGTTTACACTTTTCATGCCCATTCTATGAAATGTGTTCTTGAAAATTGATATGAATATTAAAAAAATCTACGAATAAGCATTATCACATTTTAGCAATATTCTAACATTTCAAATTAAATATTTAGCATATGAATCATATTAATGTCTTAATAAATACAAACTAAATATGTATACTAAATAAATAAAATAAATAGAGCAAATTAGGACTAAATTGGAATTACAAGGATCCATTAGTAAATAGCTCGCTTTATTGTATGATAAATACACTAATTAGTGGCCATAATCAGTGTTCAGTAAAGCTAAAGGGATTAAAAATGTAAATTGCACATTACTAAACATAACAGGAATTTAGGACTAAATTAACATTAATTCAAAGTATTAGAACTATATCGAATATTAAGCTAAACGTTTAGGGATTACGTAAGGCATTTATCCCAAAATACATGAAATATGCATGGCGACTAATATAAAGATGAAATAAAATTTGAAGTTTGAATCAAAGTAAGCAAAACATTCATTTCAGTGACTAAATTGAACTATTACAAACTACAAGTGGCTATGGAGGAGATTAACCCATGTGCTAAAATGCACGCTACTCATCCCCAAAATGACATCGTACGACATAGGGTATAAAACCCTAAAATTTAGCCTAAAATGGCTATCTCCCCTTATTTGTCATACCTCCCATTTTTTTCAGAGAAATTTCTCTTCTCCCTCCCTACTGGAGGTGGCACAAAGCCTCTGACCACCGAGAGTCGCCACCACCGACTGCTGTCTATGGTGGTCAACAAACAAAATGACACCGAAAAGAAACCATTCCCCCTTTCTAAACCCATATCTAAGTCAATTTTCACCTAAAACGAGTGAATCGTTCTAGATCTAGGGATGTACCTTTGACGAACTTAGATTTTTGATGATGTTTTACCCTCTAATAGACAAAGAGGGATGATAAGCTTCTCCCCTTCTCTTCTTCTTCTTTATCTCTTAAATTTGACTCTTTTCTCTTATCTTTTTCCAAAACCGATAGCTCTATTCTATCATTTTTTCTTTCGTTTCTTCTCTATATATAGACGATTTTTTCTATTTCTTTTGATTTTTGATGTTTCATGTAATGGAAAATGGTTCTGACTTTTTTTTATATTTATATTTTTTTCACTTTTTTGTGTTTGTCTGCTCGAGAAAGAGAACATAACGGGGACAAAGTCGGGTATAGGCGGCCGTGACTTCAGCAAAAGTACGGGGTAAATTTTTTTTACCCCAAGGCTTATTTTCGTCGTTTTTGTGGTGACCGTTGACAAATCTGGTGGCGGTGATAATCATCGAGAACAGCGGAGTCACGGGCGAGCTTGGGAGATTGACAGTGCATCTTAAACGTGGGTAGAGAGAGGACATGTGATGGCGGTAGCTTGGCAGAAGTTTAGGGTGAAACTCTAATTATAGATGAATATGGGCCGTTAGATTGAATATATATCCAACAGTTGATATGGTATGGCGGTTGGGGAATATAACAAAACCCTAATTACTAGTGGGTTATCACATGGGCCATTATTGGGATTTAGTTTATTTGGGGCTATTTTTTTTATTTGGGCTTGTAACAATTTTTATTTAATAATAATGTTTTTTTGTTGTTTTTACTTAATAATAATAATAACAATAAGCTATTTAATAATAATTAACAGCAACAAGAACAACAACAACAACAATAATAATAATATGACATAAAATAGTGATTACAACTACCCATCTTTGCTCATTGAGGTGGAACTAGAATAGAACAAAGACATAAAACACCATTTTTGTGTCATTGTCGAGTTCTTATCATTACTAACTCTTTCACTGGAAATGTTGATCCAACTCATTTTGTGATGGAATTGAGCAAATGTTGAACTTCTCATTATGAACTTATTTTCTTGGGAATGATGACCTAACTTATTCTATGATGGAATCAAACTCGAGCGAGATGATGTTGATCCAACTCTTTATGTGATAGAATTAAGCCAAAAGGTGATACTGATCAAACTCCTTATGTGATGGATTTGAACTTCAAGTGAAATGATACTGAAGTTTGAGTTTCATGGGAAACTATCTCGATGATATTGATCCAACTCCTTAAGTGATGGAATCGAACAAAGTGATACTGATCCGACTCCTTATGTGCTGGATTTAAGCCTCAAGTAAAATGATACTAAAGTTTGAGTTTCAAGGGAAACTATCTCGAGCGAGATGATAGTGATCCAACTCCTTATGTTATGGAATCAAGCGAGGTGATGCTGGTCCAACTCCTTACGTGATGGAAGAGCCAAGACCGAACAAGTTCTTCTTATTATGAACTTCTTCTCTCTCATCGAATGAGGTTTTTTCATTATGAACTCTTAAATTGGAAATGTTTGGTATATCATAATGTGTTATTGATATGTATTTTTAAAGTACCTGATGGTCCTAAATTTTTTGTTGAGATCCATTTATGAGAACTGAATCTTTGCTGAAGTCCTTCATTTTTGTGTAAGAAATCCTGAAATGAAATCTTTGTTCACTCTTTGCTGAAGTACTTGATGAAAAATGAATGTGTATGCTCTTATTTTTGTAAATGCCTAAATATGCATGCATGATGTCATTTTGGTGTTGCAAATTCTACTGTCTCGTGAATCTTTGCTTCTTTATCTTTGTTGAATATTCATCTTGAAAAATTGTTCTTCTTGCCTATGTCTTATGTCTTAAAATTTTATAAGAAGTGTTTTCTCTCTTGAATTATTGTTGCAGTCAGGTATATGGTCTTGATGTCTCTCTCTGAATTGCTCTATCATAGTTGTGTCTTTAGGAACCTTCTGCCAACTAAAACATGGATGGTTTTACTTCTCCAAGGTGAGCTCTTTCTGTCCCCATATTATTCTCATGTCATTTCAAATGGAAAAACTCATCTTTAATGTTTCGTTGACCTGAATCTTATAGTTAACATAGTCTGTGCTTTTAGAAATACCCCAAACAATGTTTTTTTGACTCATCCTTGCTCGAATAGCAAGAAATTCAACTTGAATTGTCCTACCCTCACACCATTTAATGACAATTCATACCTTTAACTTAGGTCAATAGAAGTTTCATTTTAATAGTTCGAGGACTTCCTTTGTTAGTGTCTTATAACTAGATGGACACTCAAGAAGTGATCAATACAAAAATATTTGGAATCTTCGTTATCAACTGAGATATCAGAAAACCTCAAAATAAGTCATGCAACCATCTGCTTCTTGATATTGACAATATCACAAAGGAGTGTGAGAAGTTTATCTTTGAATCTTTAAATCGTTCAAATTTATTGCTCGAAACTAAGAGAATCTTTATTTCTCCTACATCTCTTATTTTCTTGCTTTGACTATTATTTTTTTTTCACTTCTTTATTTGAGATGGAATAAACCTCATCAACTGAAGGACCTCATGTATTCTCGAGAGCTTATCCTATTTGAAAATGCTTTTCTTATTTATTCTGGTTTAAAAGAATTTTATGAAACAAAATGGTTTCCCCACTACAAGAAAATATACCTTTAATGACACACAAACAATGACACACGCTAATTTATGACTTGCAAAAACTGTGTGTCATAAAAAAGGTCATGTTTCTTAAAATATGAACGATTTATGACTTACAATAATGTGTGTCATATTTAATAGTCATAATCCAAAAAATTTACAAAACACGGAGTACACTTTTTAAATGTGTGTCATCTATAAAAGTCATCTTTTAATTTTCCCCCATTATTTTCCTTTCCCGCTTCTTCCCCTCGATAATTATCAGTTCACTCCGCACGCTTCCCCTTTTTCTCTTTTTCCTTTTGTCCAAAATGCCATCTTCTTGAAGGGATTATGTTATCTTTTTGTTGCAGTGATTTTGCATACAACTACCTCGAAGGGACCATTCCAAGTGAATGTGCTTCAATGAATTTGACTTTTGCATCCACCGTTACGTATGATAGCCGAGCAATTCTCATTGACGGGAAATATTGCGTTTGGGTATCCGGATCCATTCAATACCCTCGCAGCACCCCTGATGTAAGCTTGAATTTTCTGTCATTTTCCCCTCGTTTTCCCTTTACCTATTTTTGAAAGAGGAAAAAACGTGTTTCATGTTTTCAGATGTGGCCGGACCTTATACAAAAATCCAAAGACGAGGGATTAGATATGATCGAAACTTATGTTTTCTGGAATCTGCACAAACCAGTTCAAAACCAGGTTCTGCCTTTTTTTTCCTCTTCAGTTACTGTGCTAAAACTGTTATGAACTTATGCACTAAAAATTAATCCCATTGATTATTTCCCTGAGTTTTGATTATCGATGTTTACAGTATAATTTTGAAGGAAGAAACGATTTGGTTAAATTTGTGAAGTTAGTTGCAGCAACAGCTGGTCTTTATTTTGTCACAGGTATACATTTTGTCTTTGCTATTTTCTTCTCCAACTCTCTTATGAACAATTCATGTTGTTGTTGTCGGTGCTATAATATTTCCCCTAATGATTTTCTGGGTTTTCTTATACAGATTGAAAATGAATATGGAAACATTGATTCAGTATATGGGGCAGGTGCAAAACCATATATTAAATGGGCAGCTGATATGGATGTCTTATTGGATACTGGAGTTCCCTGGGTCATGTGCCAACAATCTGATGCTCTTGACCCTATTATAAGTTTAGGGTTTCAAGATTTAGGTTTTTTACTTGCAATTTCGATCATAGTTAATCGTTTCGCTTGGAATTTGCATGTTTTAGTCAAAAGAGGTTTCAATATGTTTCTTGTTTGTTTTGAAAATCAGGGCATTGGTTGGTTTTTGATACATAATTTCTTCTTTTATCTTGGCAATGACAGATTAACACATGCAATGGATTCTACTGTGATCAATTCACTCTAAATTCTAATAAGAAACCGAAAATGTGGACCAAGAATTGGTCTGGATGGTATGGTTTCCAAGTCCAACTCATCAATATAATTTACAATCTGTCTTCTACTTAGTAGCTGTTTTGGTGATATGGATTAAATGTCTCCATCATAATGTTGATTACTTGCTTCTCGTATTCAACTTTTTATCAAAAAGTATTTCTTCTTCATTACTTCCCAATATATTTCAAATGCTAGGTTCCTTTCATTTGGTGGTGCCGTTCTCTATAAACCTGTAGAAGACCTAGCATTTGTGGTTGTACAGTTTTACCAAAGAGGTGGAACTTTCCAAAACTATTATATGGTAATCATAATTGGAGTTTCAAATGTGTTTGTGCATTGGCTTTTATAGTAATACAATTTAATCCTAGAATCTAGTAGGCAGTCTCATTTCGAACGGAACTTACGGGTCAATTTTTTTGGTTTCTCTTAAAACAGTATCATGGTGGAACAAACTTTGGCAGGACTACAGGTGGACCCTTCATTGCTACTATGATACTCCGATTAATGAGTACGGTATGTCTTAAGCCAATCTAATAAAAATTGTTAGCACTTCTAAGCATCTACTTGGCCTCCTGTAACATACTTGAGGTTATCATCTTGTATGCAACTTGACTCATATCAGTGGTTATTATAATAGAATGAGTAATGTAAAACCATGATTATTCAATTTATAATTTCATAAACTACATCTTCTAAGTTTCACCTTTCTTCCAATTCACTGTTTTTTTTTCAAGACTTGTTAGACAACCTAAGTGGGGTCACCTAAGAGATGTTCATAAGGCTATAAAGCTTTATGAAGAAGCACTGATAGCCATTGATCCTACCATTTCCTCTTTGGGTCCAAACTTGGAGGTATTTTCTATATTTATTCTCTTCCTTTCTCATTTTAAAAGAGAACCTTACTTCTTTGCTTCTATGTTGGTTATGAATAAGAACTCAAGGAGGGCTGCCTCTTTCGTACTTCTTTGTCTGATTGGTGAGCAAGGGTCCCGTTGAAATCTCAAGGATCATAATATTTTATACACATAAATGACAAAAGATAAATCACTTTTTTTCTGATCATAAACTCTTCTTAAGACTTTTCTCGAGAACAAAATGTGCTCAGCCTATTATTGAAAGATATAGTTGAAAATCAATTAATAATGGCCCAACAGTTTCTTCTGCCAGATCTTGTTCAAATTAATATGTTCATCGACGTATTTCATTCTTCTTCCCAAGCTGCTGTATATAAAACAGGATCATTATATTCTACTTTTCTTGCCAATGTGGACACCAAATCTGATGCAACTGTTAAATTCAATGGTAATTCATACCTTTTGCATACGTGGTCTGTCAGTATCTTATCAGACTGCAAGAATGTGGTTTTGAACACTGCCAAGGTATGCTTCATTAGCAAATTCGCCACCCACTTCAAGTTTTGTTTAGCTTCATTAGCAGCTTAACCAGCTTGCTTCTTGTTCTAGATTTTCATGCCATAACTAGTCAAGATTATTTATGACAAGTTTCTTTGAAACATTGGAATGAATAACATAAATCATGTAAAACTTGCTTTTCTATCTTCTCTTACAAAAGGATCATAGCTGGAAATTCAAGTTGTCATTATTTTTGGGTTTATATAACCTAACTCTGCAAAAGAGACTGTCTGAAAACCTCCATCGTAGTTGTACAATATATTTCTTCCCCGGATTAGGTCAGTCTTTTAGGATCTCAATCGGCTTTTACCTTTGATCAAATGAAATGGGGGGATACATATTTAACAAGATAACTGCAATGAACCTTCCATATCGATTGTTAAGTATAATGTGTTGAGTTTATGATTATTTTCACTTCAGAACACTAATCGGATCATTTCTGTAGATTGTGTCTGCTTCATCTTCCATGGATTGCTTGCATTTATATTTACTTAATTATGTCAATTTGTTCTTTCAAGTAACTCATATAGTTTTATTCTTCAAATGACAAATTAACTCTCAGACTGTGATTCCTAGCTTCATGCATGAATCTTTGAATACCAATGCCAACTCAACTGACTCAAGTGATTTCTCTGAATTTTCTTTAAAGTTGCACACATAGAGATTGGATGTAGTAAATATAACATATACTTATTGTATAAATTCACTTGTTTGAAAAGTCCCCCAAAATATACGCTTCTCGTAGTCATCATGAATACCAGGAAAATGTTGGTCGTCTGGATCGTTGCAATGTTTTGCTTTAGCTTGCTTAGATTTGCTGAGTCTAAGGTGGCCAAATAATAAGGTGAGTAAAAGTTCAAGATTTGATTTTTATTTGTGGTAGTTTCATTTTGTTTATGAGATTGTGGGGGAAAACGGGTGTAAGAGCTCTTGAAATGATTTGTTATGATGATTCTACATACTAATTGTAATCGTGAGCAGTAGTGTTTAACTGTTTTATGTTATCTTTTTGTTGCAGTGATTTTGCATACAACTACCTCGAAGGGACCATTCCAAGTGAATGTGCTTCAATGAATTTTATTTTTATGTAAGTTTTTAGAAATCCTAACATAAGTTTATTCTCTTAAAATATCAACTTGAAAGCTTTTATGCAGCTCTCTTATAGTAAATCGCTTGTCAGGAGAAATTCCGAAGTACCTGGGAAAATTTACCAGTCTCACATATGAGTATGTTCTGAACCTTTGTTAATTATAGTTATTCAGTTAGATTTTTCAGGGTGTGATAACGATTGACTTCCTAGAAAAATTTGCATTGCAAAATCAAAACAGCAAACTCTGTTAGTCTATTTTTTATTAGATGTTGTAGGTTCTAGAAAATTATAGACTTTTCATATTCCTTTTTTCACTTGGAAGGAAATTTATTAAGGATGTTTGATGCTTTTCTTTATCAGGAATCTTGAAGCAAACCAATTTTCGGGCCCTATACCACCTGCACTGCACTTGGGGATTTGTGAACTTGGAAACTTTGTAAGGAAAAACTCAGTACATTCTTCTTCTTTGTTTAATATTTTACGATTCTCTTAATTTCTTGTTAAATTGGCCTTGATCAAATGATTTGTTTTCATGCTCATTGTAATTTCAGGATGCTCTCCTCCAATCAGTTAACTCAGAATTTTCCAGTGACGTTTAGTTTACTAAGAAATCTAACTGACTTGTAAGTTTCTTCAAATTTTCCTCTATTTTAAACCACGTATTTGGACATGTTCATAGGATCAACACTGATGTGTTTGCAAATATTGCATTTATCTTTTGTGCAGGAGGATTAGTGATATAAATGGGCCAAGTCAGGATTTTCTTGTGCTCAGAAACATGAAACGCCTACTGACATTGTAAGTTTTGTGCTCAAATTATCAAATATTTTGAAGGTTCCATCTATATACGATTCATTTTGACAGAACATAATTCCGTTATATTTGTATAGGGTTTTGAGGAATCTTATGTGACAAACTTTATTATGTCGTGATATTTTGTATCAACATATGATTACAATATTTTGTATCGCTTAATGTGAATATATTGTATGCAAATGGATTGCTTATCTATAATATGATATATATATTTAGTATTATGAGGTATTAAATGTGATTTAGTTTGATTATTTGTCAATCTACATATATATATATATATATATATATATATATATATATATATATATATATAATTTACGACATACAATCATGACACACGAATGTGTGTCATCTTTTCTAATGACGTGTGCTTTAATGACATGTAATGTAAGTCATAAATGCGTGTCATAAATTTATGACACAAAAATTTGTGTCGTCTTCATTTATGAAGGGGGCTTCAATGACGCGCAATGAGCGTCATAAATGCGTTCATGAGTATCGAAAGAATCAACTACTCTTTAAATTTCTGAAGTTATATCATTTGACAAGTGTCAGGATTAATGGGTTGATTTCATGTTGGCTTTCTATTTTTCTAAGGTTTCAATCATTGAGTTATTCTTCTTTTCTCTGTCATTGGGAACGTTGTACATGATCCACATTTATGGCTTGGTATTTAGTCGGATAAGGACAAAATGTTGCAACTAGCATATTCAATTGTTAGACCTTTTATAACACTTCTATTTTAGTTTTATGAAATCTTTAATTTGTTCATGCTTCATAGACTCTTTCAGCAGAGGTAGTACGAAAATATTGGTCTAAAAACAAAATTCCTGAATGTTTGTAAAATTGACTATAACAAATGTTTCTTAACTCTCTTAGTCCACCTTTCATTGAAACTCTTCTTAATTCACATTTACTTTAGGGCATCTTTAAATTATACTCCATCAAGTTTGGTGTTCTTGTATTCACTTTGATTTTGCTGGGAGATTCATATTAACACATAGAGACTAGTGTCATGATCTGAATGTAAACATATTCATAAAGTTAGCACTATTGACATAGCCTGTTACTTTAGTGGAATACCCCTAATTAGAGGATTCAAGTGTCAGAAAGTCTTCGACTTGACAACTCAAACGGAACTCACTTCATGAAGCTTGGATATTACCTCCATAGTTGCTTCATACATTACCTCCGAGGATTGACAACTTAATACTTTTAGCGGAGTGCCCCCATCAAAGTTAAAATTATTTTTCATTATTTCCTTGAGTTTTTTATTTTAAGAATTCTTAAGCTCATCAAGAAGAATCTGTTATAGTTTGGGTGTTAGTGAAAGTCAGGAAATTTGATCTTTAGAGCTCAATTTCCAAGAAACTGACCTAAAATAAATTCATCTACTCCACCATTCTATATGAAAAGACTATGTTCATCATCCAACATTATCAACAGAAGTAGAAATCAATCATCTTTTCAACCTCATATGCAAGGTGCCCCATTTCGTCCGCTCCTATATATACCTAAATTCCAAGTCCTTTGATTGTCTCTTCATGAGAGGAGAAGGCTATCTTGGTCCCTACAAGAGCGGGGTATGGTGTTATGTTGTACCTTCTGAAGTAATATCAAGGACCCTTATTTTACCAGGGTTTAATCATGTCACTTGCTAAATATTTATTACCTTAATTATTTAAAGAGCTTTTAACTCAGTTGATAACTAGAGAATTTCAAGATTGAACTTTTCTAATTGTTCATAACCTTAGAAGGTAACATTTTATTTAATATGTTCGAGTGTCAAGTGACTTACAAACTTTTAAAAAGAAAGAATGAAAAACAAGTTCAAACAATATAAAATGTTTTTTCATTCAAGTGTAACAAAGTTTCATGGTGGATGCAATGAATTTTTCTTTATTCACATCAGAATGTCACATCACTCTTCGAAGGTCCATTCCCTAGAATCAATCAAATTCTAAACCTTACACCTCAAGGTCCCACAATTCTTTGGTAGTGTACTCTGAGCTTCCTATGTGGTAGTTACACACTTCATTAAGGTCATTGTCTTCAAGAAACAGTCCTTTGGCTTGGATTGTACTGGAGTCACCAGGATTATCTCAACTAGTGTTGGGAGTAATTCTTCGTATGTCATATGAATTAGACCAATATGAGTGTTCTCTCGATTAACCTTACGGCTTTTGGTCCCACAATTAGCTGAATACAATTCCACCATTTTGACCTCAGATCTTGTCTAAACATCATCACTATCAGTGCCATCTATCTTACCATGCTTGATAGCTCTTTTGATCATTTCTCCATACATGACGATGTCAAAAAAACTCTTAGTGGCAACTCCTATAATTTGATCAACAACTTCTCATTCTCCACGTGACCAACCATTCTCCTACATAACATTGTGACATGGGATGAAAGGCAGCTGGTCCCATCATTCTTCTTGAAGTCAGGAGCTTAGAACTTCAAGGGAAGAACCAAGTTAGGGACCAGATTCACCTCTTTGGCGTCAAACCCATAAAATGAATCGACCATTTTCCTAGATTTTATCATCTCCTCCAAATTCTTCATTTGCTGAGTGAATTTTTCCTTCTTAGCTAATTCATTTAGACCAGGGACCACATCGTCAGCATGAAACTTTCTTGAATTCATTTCAAATGCAATAGGATAATTTTGCGTGGAGCGAAGTTCTAGCCTTATTGTGGTGGGTTCTTAGCGGCGAAGAACGCTTAAGGTCGATATTCCTAGTGTACATGGGTATCCACAGTAACATGAATGGGTGTAGAATCTGAATGATTTGTGGGGTTTTCAACAACACTCTTCCCAGCGGTAATGTGTTTCCTGAACATTTTCTACATCTTATTCAACAAATCTAGTTGAGAGCTAGCAATATCATTCTCAATTTTGGCCAATTGGCTTCTCATATCTTTTTACAGTTCCTTATGCTCTTTCCCCACTTTCTCTAGTTTGTCTTCCATCTATCTTGTATTGTACGAGTGCAAAGTATTCTTATTATTAGTATGGCTAAGATTAGTGTGATAAAAAAATATTTTCTTATTATTTAAGGTGTTTTATTGAATGCATGAATGTTATAATGCTTCAATAGATGTAATTACATATAGATGCAAACATATAGATGCAAGGATGTGAATGCAAGTACAAACGCAAAATAGTGTTAATTGCAACAATGAATATCATAGAAAGAGTTTCAATGGAGATCAAAATCTTCAATTTACAAGGTAGTCCATTTTATACACATGGCTTCGCTTGGGCGCTTGATCTAAAGTATGTCGATGCCTTATCTTAGTGCTTCATCCTTAGAAACTCGATCTCTCAAGTGTTATATTTCTATTTTCTTCTGTAGAGGCTCCATTAAAAGTATGACTCATCTCGGATGATGTCTCTTCGATACCCTCAAATCTTGGATGTCATTCTATCCATTAACTCTGACGCCTAGTTCTTCCAGGGAGCTTCCTCATTGTTTTATCATATGTACATGTCTGTGTATGCAACTACTTGATTAAAAATTTCTTTCTCCCTTTGAAACATATATTCAATGATAGATCAACATCTTTGCATCATGTGATGATGATATCATGCAAAAGGCAAAAATGACATAAAAATAAGAAATAAGTTTGTACAAATAAGATAATAAAAAAAAAGATAAAAAGACTATTTCGGGATGAATATAGTACTTACCCCATTATGGTATCTACCCACATGTTTTTATCAAATGACAATCCTACCCAAACATGTTCTCTACCCAATATGCTTTATTTCAAGAAATCAATCTTAACCGCATGGTATCTAGTTTACATGTTTTCATTCAAAAAAAAAAATAAATCTATCTTATAACCGTAAAGTAAAGAAAACAAAGGTTAGAGTACGCTCTTCCTCATTTATGCCTATTTTAGTTCCTACAGACAGATAGAGGTTTGACATGGCTCTACCTAGGGTGAATGGTATACGATCAGGGGTGTTCATTCGGTTAAAACGGTGACCGACTGAACTGAAATACTCTTAACCGAATTAATCGAACCGAATAAATTTCGGTTAATTCGATTAATTTTCGAATTAACCAAATTTTTTTAGAATTTTAGAACTTACTATTTTTAATTAAAAAACAATTTATAATTAATTTAAATAATATATAATTAATTTGATTGAAACATTTTGCATTTAATATTGAGATTATTTTAATTAATTAATATTGATTTGGGTTTTAAATGGATTGGACCAACTAAGTCTCTTAATATAATTATATTTAAAGGTTAATTCGGTTAATTCGGTTAATTCAGTTAATTAACCGAGTTCGAACCGAATTAACCGTTAACCGAATTCCAAAAAAATCTTTAATTGTTCCCCAACCGAACTAATTCGGTGGCCAATCGAATTAACCAAACTAATTCGGTTCGGTCGGTTAATTTGGTTAAAACCTAATTTTGAACACCCCTATATACGATTCACTATATGTATAGTTTCGGCTCTATGGGAAAGGGTACTCGGATTATCCTAAATGTTGGTGCCCCATTGGGCTACCAAACCTTCGATCCTCACCCATTACAGGCTTCAAATAGAACGAGTTTAACTCGAGAAGATCCACCTCCCTGTACCCATATGAGGAATTAAATCCCCATGGAGGCACAAGGCGTATATGTCATAGGCTAGTAGCTATAGCTCATACGGGGAATAAATTCACCACGAAAGCATAATATTCACCCCTACTTAATCGGGGAGGAGCTTGGGTATAGAGCTTATGTCATGTGATGCGAGTGTAGTGTGTGAGGAGTAGTATACTAACCTTTGGCCAAACAAGACGCCTAACAAAAAGAAGCACCTTTGAAAATACTCGACAAATTTGAAAACAAAGAAATTTAAAGATTAGTACAACTATCAATAAAAAGTTCGAAATAATTTAATCAACACTCAATAAAATCAATCGTAAGATAACTCTTGATTTAAGCTCTCTAATATCCACTAACACGATGATATATAAGTGATTATTGGCCCGACTCTTGTGTCCCCAGTGGAGCCACCAAGTTGTCGTAAAGTTTTTTAAAACAAAACTGATTTTTATATTTTAGTATCAAAATTCATGTGTTTGGAAATTGAATAAATTTTAAAAATAGAGTCGCCATCGACCTTTGGGTTAGGTAGGTCAAGTACCTAAATGTCCTGAAAATAATTTGAATAAAAATCATTTTAAAACAATTTTTCTGCATTTACCATAAATTTATTTTTAAGGGATTGGAAGCTAGTTACGCATGGGGAAGCGTAAGCACCCTCATAGTGCCCAAAATTGATACCTAATCGCTTATACATCATCGTGGCAATATAAATTAAAAATGATAAAATCAAAAAATATTTCATGATTTATTTTATTTCTCGTTAATTAATTCGTTTCGAACTATAATAAATATTCCCTATTCTGAAAAGAGGTCACATGATTTGCACGTTCTCTGACGGGAAGGCTGTTCCATCTACATCTCCCCTATACGAGAATATTCTCATATTATTTTATTTTGGATCTCATATTAATCATGGATAAAATAAAATAAAAAAGGGTTAAAGTAACATGTCAAAAATAAACAAATTTATGATGATGATTATTAAAATAAGATAATTATTATTTCATTTTATGCAGACATATTCGATTATTTTCATGTTTGTTTTCGTTCGAACGTCATATTGAATTTGTACTACCTCGGTAGGTTGTATTTTTCACGCCCATTCTATGAAATATGTTTTGAAAATCGATACAAATATTAAATAAATCTACGAATAAGCATTATCGTATTTTAACATTTCAAATTAAAAATTTAGCATATGAATCATATTAATCATATGAATCATATTTAGCATATGAATCATATTAATTTCTTAATAAATACAAACAAAATACGTAAACTAAATAAATAAAATCAATAGAGTAAATTAGGACTAAATTGGAATTACAAGGATCCATTAGTAAATAGCTCGTTTTATTGTTTGATAAATAAACTAATTAGTGGCCAGAATAAGTGTTCAGTAAAGACAAAGGGATTAAAAATGTAAATTGCACATTACTAAACATAACAAGAATTTAGGACTAAACTATTATTAATTCAAAGTATTAGAACTGCATCGAATATTAAGCCAAAAGTTTAGGGATTGAGTCAGGCATTTATCCCAAAACACATGAAATATGCATGATGATTAATATAAAGACAAAATAAAATTTGAAGTTCCAATCAAAGTAAGCAAAACATTCACTTTAGTGACTAAATTGAACTATTACAAAATGCGAGTGGCTACGGAGAGAATTAACCCATGTGCTAAAATGCGCACTACTCATCTCAAAATGACGTCGTACGACATAGGGTATAAAACCCTAAAATTTGGCCTAAAATGGCTATCTCCCCTCATTTGTAACACCTCCCATTTTTTCTAAAGAGAGAAATCTATGTTATCTCTACCCTCTCTTTTCTCTCTCATCGTTGGAGGTGGTACAAAGCCTCTGACCACCGTGAGTCGCCACCGTCGCCCGTCGTCTCTATTTCCCCTCATAAACCCATATCTAAGTCCATATTCACCTAAATATGAGCGAATTATTCTAGGTTTAAGGATGTACCTTTGGTGAACTCAGATTTCCGGTGATGTTTGACCCTCCGACGGAATAAAAAGGGCATTAAGCTTCTCCCCTTCTCTTCTTTATGTTTATCTCTTAAAAATTGGCTCTTTCCTCTTCTCTCTTTCCAAAACTAAAAGCTCTATTCTCTCCTTTTTTCTTTCGTTTCTTCCCCCATATATAGACCATTTTTTCTATTTCTTTTGATTTTCAACGTTGCATGTAATGGAAAATGGTTCTGACTTGTTATTTTTTGTTGTTTGCTCGAGGAGAAGAACACAATGGGGACATAGTCGTGTATAGGCGGTCGTGACTTCAGCAAAAGTTCAGGGTATTTTTTTTTACCTTGAGGCCTCTTTTCATCATTTTTGTGGTGATCAGTGACAAATCTGGCAATGGAGGCAGTCTTCAAGAACGGAGGAGTCATAACTGAGCCTGGGAGATCGACAGTGCATCTTACGCGTGGGTAGAGAGAGGGCCACTGTTGGGCTTTGGATTTTTAAGGATATGTTTTTATTATTTGGGCTTGTAACAATTTTGATTTAATAATAATAATAATAATAATAATTTTTTGGTTGTGTTTACTTAATAATAATAATAATAATAGGTTATTTAATAATAATTAACAACAACAATAATAATAATACGACAAAAAATGGTGATTACACTTATGTTGCGCAACGATTCATTACTCATCCATGTTACCCGAGTATTTCTAATTTGCTTTATGATTTATATTAGTCATAATTGAAGATCGACCAATTGCTGAGTGAAAGTAACAACATTTGGTTCTCCTAGAGAACACACTTCACAGAGCAGAGATTCTTCGCAATTGCATTCTGACTTAAGGATTCTGAGACTCTACATCTTACACTCGCTACCACTTTCCACCACTGAGCTATTCGATGACGAATAACGTTAACCCAATGACACTTAACGTACTTGATCTCATTTAGTCTGAAGCACTAAAATTTGTGGTACTATGTGACGCTACATAAAACTATGCGTTGTATATAGGTCACATTCATATACCAACACGAAGACATCACTATTAAGGCTTGGCTCACTTAGCTGATTTACTTACTATTCATGTAAAAAGGCATTGTGGTGACATCGGAGGGTTTGTTGCACCTCGAGACTCACAACTCACTATCATACCTATAGTACCCTTGGTACCTATGGTGAAATTCCAAAACTACTGCATCGGAATGTACACCTCGCTAACTTACTCCTCGCGAGTACTTGAGTTATCTACGCCTAGTTAGCAACTGAAGTGCCTCGGCACTAGCTGAGATATATCCCGATGTTTCTCACAACAAGTTCATCGCTAGACTGACAAGAGTAACCTGAGTATTCTTAATACTCTCGTGGAGATCTCTACCTCTAAGACTAAATTAGGACTACTGGTTCTCTATGAGTCGGTCACACGAACCCTCTACTAGCAAAGCGAAACATCATGAAAGTCTCATATCTAGCTTGAACACTCACACAAATATTCCCCTAGGGAACACACAAGGGTGGAAGATTTTGCGGCTCAACATTTTCTTAGAGTTGGCCTTCAACTCAACAACGAACAACCACTCATTCTCATAAGGTCCTCAAACGTCTCTAAACTTACAACTCCAAAACCCAAGTAACACTTGTGCAACTACTTCCCTTAGGATGACTACCGAGTTTGCCCAAGCCCTCAAAGAATTTATAAGGTAAACTTGATCTGTCCCACTAAGGCCTACCAACTAGACACTTAGATACTCGTGCATGGATTTTCTACACAGATACTTTTCCTACCTAGTTCGCTTGACCCCACAAAAGAATGCATATACTTACGCTTCCTAGAACAACATGAAAAACTGAACTAGCTAAAAACATACTTGGCGTCTTATCTGCTAAAAATATTATGCATTTGGCTTACTGGAGTTCAATTTTCTACTTGAATTTGGCGTCTTATCTGCTAAAAACATACTTGAATTTTTTGGTGTTATTATTCATTATAATCATATGGATCTCGATTATGTTTATGGTCGTATTTTTTAATCTCGATTCCAACTTCAAATTTTACTTAAAATAAGTTAAATTATTCTTTTTTTTCTTAGTTAAACTTGGTTGAAGAGAAGCATCTACCTGTTCATTACTTAATCACTTTTGGTAATATCCCACGAACCCTTGTCAATTATTCTCACTTTTTCTTGTACACAATTGTACTTTTTTGGGAAATTTATGCCAAAAGAAGGGAAAAGCCTAAAATGATCGACTTGAATAATTGAATATCAAATATATCTCATGTGTACAATAATTTTTAATATAATCATTGGTGTTGATCTATTAATTATTTAATCTAAATTGATGTAAAGATTTATTATAAAAATTATATTTTTAACTTAATTTTCTCTAATGTGAATCTCATGTTGTTGTATCAGTTAATGTTTCATGGTAAAATAATCTTTTAGTATTGTACATCATGATAATTAGAATTACCATTTCATTTTTTTTTCGAGTATTACTATTTGCAGCATGTTTATTGTCCTTAAATAAGTTCTTGAGTTTGAATTTTGTGAACATAGACAAATCTTTATTAGTAAAACATTAGTCTCTTAGCTAATGGTAAAATAATTATTTTATTATCTTAAAAAATTTGATTTGACTCGAATCTGATAATAATATAAATCTGATATGACCGTCAAGTATCGGAAAATTAGAGAAACTAATGAGTGATGTGTAGTGTGTATGTGTGTACGTATGTACATTTATGGTGATGTTGGTATTTTATTCGGCATGGGTATACCCATTCGAAGTGGCGTTCTTCAGATCATCAACGCCTAGAAATCTGTACATTGCCGACAACATTGAGGACCTATTCCTCGCGGTCGACATCGTCTTGACCTTCTTCGTTGCTTACATTGATTCCAGAACCCAGCTGCTTGTTCGAGACTCCTCTAAGATCGCCGTCAGGTAATCACTTTAATCCCCTTCTTTAACTATTTAATCAATTTAGGATTAACTAAATAAATATTGCCCAGATATTGTTTTATTAAATTTTGACTATCAAAAGTTATAAAATAGTATTCCAATTATATAGAATTGTTTTATTAAGTCATTGACTATTAAAAGTTACAAAGTGTTCCGATTATTCATTATGTTCCAAATTCGTTATTTTCTGTTAAAAATTTGATGATAGTCTAAGTTACAATTAATTTGTATACTATTATATGATAAAATATAATCTCATAATCTCAAACGATTAGTATATCTCAGTTAGCATGTTAACATCCAACTCAGACGACTGTTAAGTTTTTAACAGAAAATGAAAAGTTTTGAACATAATAATTAGTCGAGTGATCATGTATAAACTTTTAAAGTCAAATGATTTAATAAAATAACTCTATATAATTGAGTGATCGTTTGTATACTTTATCCATTAATTTAATATCAATCAAAGAGTTTGCCTAACTCAGAAACTCAAAAAATTCAAATTAATATCTAAATTTATTTTTTTAAAATTTATACATAATATTAATGTAATATTTTAATAATCAATTAAACTATGGTACGTTTATTTTAATCATTTTAATTGGTTAATATAATGTTAACAACTTGATTAATGTAAAGATGTTACTATAGTATAGATAATAATTTTAAAAAGATAATAAATTTAAGAATAAAGGGAATTGAATTGAGAGGGATAAGGGATTATTCTATTGGATGGGGGAATATGGATAGGTACCTGTCAACGTGGTTCTTGATGGTCGTAGCATCAACACTCCCATTTGTTAACTGGAAAAACCAAAGTGGGATTGCTCAAATTTTGGTGGGATGTCTCATGTATGACAGTCTTAATATAAAGTTAAAGGAAAAATACTATAGGAAATATTATTATTATTTTAATATTTTCGGTAAAATGTTACCTAAAACATTATTTTTTTTATACCAGAAATGTTAATATTGTGTTCTACCAGAAATTAGTTAACGAAAATAACATTTTCGGTAAAAAATATTATTTTAGGTAACGCTTTACCAGAAATGTTAAAAAATAATAATAACATTTCCGATAATATCTTTCCTTAATTGTATATTAAGGCTATCGTATAGCAGAATTACCTGATTTTGGCGTCTTAGGCGTGTCAAGCAGCTTTTCACCCAGCCAATTTTAATTCAATTATAAATTTGAATATATTTAAATGTAATTACTTTCCATTTAATTTTACTATTTTTTATTTGTTTTTTTTTCAAGGTTAAAGAAGGATATTAGATTCAGTTATTTCTGGATCCGTTTTGTTAGATTAATAGCTGAGTGAAGTTCGCATGTAGATTCTTTCATGCAATTTTAAATGGATTAATTGCACTATGCATTCTCAAACTATGTCTAAATTTTTATTTAGTCCTTAAACTTCAAACTATATAATTGGGTCCTCGAAGTATTTGGGTTTTATCAATCAATAAGATTCTTATATCAGTCTAGAACTTGTGGGTTAAATACTCGTTCCAATCTAACGAGGAGCATATTTAAAAGAGAAAATAACCTCAGTGACCAAAAATCCCATATAATATACGATTTTAACCAACTTTTTCCGGATTTGCCAAAATGACCAACAAAATCGCAATGCGATCGCTAATTCGCAACGCGATCTCCATTATCGCAAATTCGCATTGCATTTCACGTTGCGATAGTTGGAAATCGCGTTGCGATGGTATACAATGTCGTTGCGATTTTCCCAATTCGCAATGCGAATAAGTAAATCGCAACGCGAATTGGGAAAATCGCAATGCGATACTGACTATCGCAATGCGATACTGACTATCGCAATGCGATAATACAAAATCGCAACGAGATACTGACTTTCGCAACGCGATTTACATAGCGACATTCGTATTAACGCGTATTTTTTTTTTCAAATTCCAAACACGAATTTTTTCTTAATAAATCGGAAACTGAACCGTCCACAGTAATCGCAACTCATAACCTCAAACCCAAAAACACAACACTCAGTCCCATCTCCATCTCTCATTCTCTACGGCGAAATCTGTCCCCATCTCCAAAGATTTCCGTCCCCATCGCCGGCGAAATCCCTCACAACCATTCACAGTCAAAAATCCCTCACAATCATTCAAAAAATGGAAAATCAACCTCCGAGGGTTAGTTTTTTTTATTTTTATTTTGAAATTTTTGCATTATTTTAGGTTTTTCATATTGAGATTGATGATAAGTTTACTGGTAATTTCAATAATAGATTAACCATTTCACTTAGATTTCTTATTAAATTCATTCGATTGCTGCCAATACTGCTAAACTGTTTAGCCTGTGAAGTTAGTATTTGTCTTTGCTTTGTCTTTTGGTTGAAGTAATGCAGAAGAAGAATAGTTTCGAGAATGAAAATCGCAACGCGGAAATAACTATCGCAACGAGATAATCACAACGCGAAACCAAAATCGCAACGCGAAACCAAAATCGCAACGCGAAACCAAAATCGCATTGCGATTTTCGTTTCGCGTTGCGATTTTTTATTTCGCGGTTGCGATTTTCATTTCGCGTTGCGATTGTCTGGTCGCGATAGTCATTTCGCGTTGCGATTCTCTCGTTGCGATAGTCATTTCCGCATTACGATTCTCATTATCTCGTTGCGATTTTCATTTCAACCAAAAGACAAAAACAGTGTTGCAAATTTTAGTTTCAAGAATAAACTACTATTTATGTTTATTGTTTTGTTTTTGGTATATCTTGACAGTGTAATTTTTGGTATATCTAACTTGGTATGTTTATTGTTTTTTTGTAGAAATTTTTTTCGGCTTCATTGACATTAAGGAATAAAGTTAGCCTAGCCACTACAATTGCTTCGAAGCTTTCACCTGCACAAAGAAAATTGTTTGAAGAAACCTGCTTCGGGCCATGGCTGAGAGTACAACATCCGGGTGTAGATGCTAGTTTGACCCATTTGTGGCTTCAGACCATGACTAGCGATCTACCCGACAATATACAACGTGGTGAGGAAGAGATATGGTTTCATTTTCCACCGGCGTATACTTGTTTTGGGCGGAAGGAGTTCTGCTTAATCACTGGTCTACGATTCGGACACGATGATGTAGGCCGGTACACTCGTCATATCACCCGCCCATCATGGTTATCCAGGGTTTTTCCTGATGAGTCAATAGAGAAGCCGAACTTACATGTCGACGACATGAAGAAATTGTTTAATAAGAAAAATGGTTTTACTCGGATGAATGACGTCGATGTTGTCCGAGTATGCCTTCTACTACTTTTGTATGCCGACTTTTTAGGCAGAGAGGCCAGACAACCTATTCCTCAGGAGCTAATATTATTGGTAGAGGACCTAAATGCATGTAATCTGTTTCCGTGGGGTTCGTATATATGGAAAGCTACTTGGACTAAGTTGTCGTCTGCCTTTGATGACCGCAAAAGTTTGCGTGGCGATGGGTCGAAATACACTTTGTCAGGCTTTGTTTGGGCCTTTAAGGTAAGAATTTCTATATAATGTTTTCAAAATTATAATTAATTATTTAACAATTACTAATGTTTGTTATTATATTGTTTGTAGATTTGGATATTCGAGGCTTTCCCCAGCATGCGGACATATGCATTAAAATCCTCAGATGATATTCCTAGGGCTATTTCCTGGAAGAGGAAACGTATGTTGGATTGGGAAGACTTAATACCATATGCGACAATAAATAATGTAAGTTAACACAAATACTATCATATATAAACAAGTTATTAATAGTAGACGTTTAACTTTGTTTTAGTTTTTATATTTTTAGGAGGCCAACACTCCATTAATGAGACTGACACCCACGGAGGCTGAGCTTGCCACTGATTGGTGGCAAGCTAGTCAGCGTTTTTTTGATGGCACGAATGATGAGCAGCCTCCACTTCCTCCACTTCGAGAGTCATCACCTCACCTAGAGCCATCACCTGATCGACCCGACTATACACCTCTACAACGAGAGTCATCACCTATCCCGTCACATCATCGAGTCTCTTCTCCACCATCACCTCATGATAGGTGACCGACAAAGATGCCACGACTTCTATCTCCATGTTCTCCACCTCCATGGGATGAGTCAAGGGAGTTACGTGATGAGGTCAATGCCTTACGTGAGGAGATCGGTACTCTACGTGATAACGATGGTGCATGGCGTGTGGAGGTGTCTACTTTACGTGGTGAGGTTGCCGCTCTACGTGAGATGGTAGTATCATTGTAGAATGAGGTTCATACTCTACGCAACGAGGTAAGTTTAAGATTTTCCATATTTAACTTGATGATAAATTTACTCGTAATTTCACTTAAATTAACCATTTCACTTAGATTGCTTAGTAAATTTATTCGGTTGCTGCCAAAACTGCTAAACTTTTTACTTTAACAATGTGAAGTTAGTATTTGTCTTTGTTTTATCTTTTGGTTGAAAGTTTGAAATATATTTATCTTTGTTTTCACTGTTTAAATATCATGTCTATTTATTTACTGATATTTGTATTTTTATTTAGCGGACCGATAAGGTGGATGCTTTACGTCGGGTTTTTTCTTGCACGACAGAGTTCACGCATCAGACGGCGTGCACGTGCTATTAAGTCTCCGTATACCCCAATAGTGCGAAGACACCGCAAGAAGAAGCCCGACTCGCCTATCATCCCTCAAGAGTCCACTCCTATCGTTGAAGAGGCCCCTATCATTCCTCGAGAGTCCCCTCCCACCGTTCAAGAGGCCACTGTCATCGTTGAAGAGGTCCCTCCCACCATTCAAGAGCCCGATTCACATGGCGTCATATGTAGGATTCTTGAGAAACCCTCTTACGTGCCGGACATGATGGATTCAAGTTGGCTCTCGTATGAGTTACCGGCCAGTACAATACCGGTATCTGAAGAGGAGAGGAAACAACTACCGGACACAATTCTGGATAACACCCTTTGGGCTAAGACCGCAGTTGATTTTTATCTACATGAGCGAAGCCAGGGGTGTTTCACTGACATATGCAAGCTTAATGATGATATCTATTTGTTGCTTGATCGGTCTTGGTGGGGCGTATTATTAGGGGTCGAAGACAATGGCTATTTCGATGGAGGGGTAAGTCTTATATTTTTCTTATATTTTCATTTGATTATTTTTTTGTAAATTTATGTAAGTTACTAATATATGTATTTTTTTGTAAAACAGCATATCGATGCGTGGGTGTCACGTCTTCTAATAATTAGGAAACTTAAGGAAAATAAAAGAAATACACGGTATACAATTATACCGACGTCTTTTAACGTCGTTCACTTGAAGAATCAACGAGATGAATCATTTGCGTTGGGCAATGGACAAGCTAAACTTTATCCTGCATGGTGGGAGGTCGATAAGGTTAGTGTTTATTTTAGATTGAGTTTAAAGGTATTCATAAATAAGTGCGCAAATGAATGAATTATTACTTATGATTGCAGGTGTTTATCCCTGTTTTGGAACGTAACCATTGGCTTCTCGTCGAGCTTCAGATCACATCCCTTAAGGCAATAGTATATGACAGCATGATAAATTACATATCATTGGCTGATTTAAGAGATATTATTAAGGGATGGAGCTCTTATTTGGCTAAATACTTGGATGCGATAAATTATTGGACTCGTTTTGGAAACAAGAAGCCAAAGAAGCTCAATATTACAGTTAGCAGAGACGAGACCGCACCACAACAAACGAAAGGACCCAGAGGGGATTGTGGTCCTCTCATATGCTTGGCGTTGGACCGTTTGATCACAGGAAGTATAAAGTATCTACCTCCCACCGATATAGATAGAGCTGCAGTAGGCTTGTGGTTTCGACATTATATGGCTAGATCGATATATACGAGACGCTGCCTACCTGCATCCGCGTTATAAAAATGTCCATAAACAATTGGTATGTTTATAGGCTTGTGGTTTGAAAATGTTTGGTTAAGTACCTAGAATTCAATAATTTGCTGTTTGTAGGTTTTAGATGTGTAGAAAGTGTTGTTTGAGCAAATGTTTGGTTTATGCAGGTTAATCTCATAAGTGAGCTGCGTGAAAATGATGTATGGCTGCAAAAGTTGATTCAATAGTAGAAGTGTTATTTTCTCTAATAATTATTGCTTATTTTTTGATTGTTTAATTGATTTGTAAAAGGTGATTTGTAAAAGTTGATTTGTTTAATTGATGTTAACATAATTCTTATTTGTGCTTGTTTAATTGATTGAAATGTAATGGTTGATTTTGTTGATTTCAATCTGCATTATGTTGAAGGCAAAAGTACTATCGCAATGCGAAATGAAAATCGCAACGAGAATCGCAACGCGAAATGAAAATCGCAACGCGAAATTAAATTCGCGTTGCGATTTTCATTTCGCATTGCGATTCCCTCGTTGCGATTTTCATTTAGCATTGCGAAATTAGCGTTGCGATTTTCATTTCGCATTGCGATTCTCTCGTTGCGATTTTCATTTCGCATTGCAATAGTAATTTCCGCGTTGCGATGGACATTAAGATGATTGCCTATTAAGTGATAACAACTGGAACAGATCATAGCAATTTTCAAACTCAAGTTACTAATACATGCCTAACTGAAAATGTTAAAAGTTCACACATAAAATCTACATAATACAATGTTTGCATTTAAAAATCACCTAAGTTAACAGTCCCAAAAGGTGAAGCCAGTTGTGATTGGGATTTTAAATATGATTGCGATTTTGATTGCCTTTTTCTTGACACCATATGAGCTTTAGATTTTGATGATGATCCATATTTTGGTAGAGGAAAAGATGATTGTGATGGCACTGGTGATCCACATGTCAACCTTGTATGACCACTTTCCTTGCACCGACTACATGTCGATCTCTTCTTCTCTTCACCCTTAGACGTATACGATCGTGACTTTTGGTCGGCCAGGTAGCCTTCTGTCCATGGCTGGTGGCAAAACTGTTTGTAAGTCATCTGCTATGTCCCACTCAGAAGGATGTGAAATAGGGTAGACAATCTCGGCATAAGTCTGTCGATATACTTCTGTAGTGTAGCAATCCATAGCGTATGTTCTTGAATCATCTTGGTTTAGATGAAGAGAAACTTTTATAACATGGCCACATGGATAACCAGATGTTTGCCATTTCATACAACTACACGTCCTTGCATTTAGATCGACAAGCCCATTTAAGTTATTATCCAGTACTTCAAACAAAGTGTTTGAACATGGTTCAACTCTCCATGACGTTGACTTCACAACATGTTTCGTTATCTTTTTTTCAGTCCATGGTGTAACACGATGTTCCAATGTTCCTGTAAATTTAAATAAATAATACTTAGTAAAATATATGATAAGTTACGAATTCAAAGAAATAATACCTGCATGGTTTCTTTTCTTGTAGTACCACTGTTGAATAGAGGCTCGAAAAAACTCCATTAACATAGTAATGGGTAATTTCCGGGAATGACGACTTAGAGCGTTAATTGATTCTGCACTATTAGACGTCATGAAACCATATCTTGCTCCAAGTTGATGTACTCTTGACCATCTTTCAAACCCGACATCTTCTAGTGTTTGAGCACACTGAGGCAAAACACGTCTTAAACAGTTTATATGCTTATTGAAATCCACTTCCCGATAAGCCTTTACAGCCTTCCAGTATGTCCATTTGTGCTTTTTTATACCAGCAGACCTTGATTTTAGATTTCTATACAAATGAACACCACAAAGTCCATGAAAAGCATCTGGGAAACACATTCTAACAGCGTTGTCAATTGAGTTTGCCCTATCGGATATGATTGTCAGATTGCTAATAGGACCTATGCAATCCCTAAGATGCCCCATAAACCATGTCCATGAATCAGAGGTTTCAGATTTGCCAACCCCGTAAGCTATTGGCAATATCCCATTGTTAGCATCCATGGCTACTGCTAATAAGTTTACTCCAAGGTATCGACCTTTCAAATGTGCTCCGTCAACTATAATAACTGGGCGCATGCAAGTAATAAACGAACGAATCTACAAAATAATATACAAAGAATATAATCATTTAAATGTGAAATGCATGTAACTAACAGAAATGAGTCAACAGAATTATATTGATTTACTAACCGCAGCACCAATGGCGATAAACAGCAACTCAAAGCGTCCATCTCTATCTGTTTTGATATGAGTTACCGACCCAGGATTTTTCAGCTTTAAATTGTGACAATAAGCCGGCAGTTGGGCAAACGATGCTTCTGGCGACCCCCTCAACAATTCCAAGGCATAACATTTGGCTCTCCAAGCTTGAGAATATGATATACTAATCTTGAACTGAGCATTCATGTCAGTCATAATTTCATGTCCCCGATATACCCTGCCATTCAAAAACATTAACTCAGCCAGAAAACCACCCAACACCTTTTTGTTTGCCTGTCTATGGTGAGGAAAAACTTGGGTTCTTGAACATGTATGTTTATCAATAAAAGTCCTAACTTGAAACATTGCGCAATCTTTTATCCTCTTTGCAATCATACGCCACGTACAGTTTTTGTCAATCGTACACCTTGTTTCGAAACGATCTTTGCTTGATTTGTTAACTTTTAGTTGATAGCCATCTTCCACACATTTTGTATACAAAGCTATCTTCAAGTCTTCATTTGTATCAAAACAATCATCTTTCTTGATACGAATAACTTTTTTGTAACAATCAACTGCTTTCTTTGCCAACTCTTCTTCCGGTAACTGAAGTAATTCTGGCATATTCCAGTTATACTCCCGTGGCATTTTCTTTTCTTCGAGGACTTTTTCTTCTTCTTTTTCTTCTTCAGGATTATATGAATTACAGAATGGATGTTCAACATGTTCATTCACAGTCGTAACTTCCTCCTCATTATCATCAACAACATCTTCCTCGGCAACGGGTGTTTCATCATCAAAATTCGGGTATTGACCAATATCAAAATCATTACACGCAGGGTTTGTTTCTTATTCTGAAACATCATCAAAATCCGTGTATTGACCAATATCAAAGTCCGGGTATTGACCAAGATCAAATTTCGAATACTGACTAGTACTCACAATTTTTTCTCTTGGCTCATCATCGTCTAATTGGTCAATACGAAAACTGAAATTTGGTGCTGAAAGTTGATTTGGATTTGGATTAGAGAAAGGCTGTGGTTTGAGACCCACTTAGTTGATTACTACCCGCTACTGACCCAACAATACTACTTCTAGGTTCAACAACATACAATGTAACATCATCACTTGAAACATTAATGTAAGCAATGAATCGTTCAACATCTTCATTGTCGGTTAACAAATAAACTTTACCATTTCTCTGATAAGATAGCCTAAATCCACTTAGGGGCTCTAAATTCAATTTCTTTGAAACACGTAACATTAGGGTTTCATAAGTTAACTTCTTTAATGACAGTTTTAGTTGAAGATTCATGGGTAAAGGCATATATTGTAAAACACCATGAACATTCTCCCATGACCCTCCAAAACACAAATCTATCCAAACATGATCAACATTAGATGATTTCATGGTTGTAACTAAACAAACGAGATGCGAAACTAAGACCTGTTGCCGGATGGGGAAGGATGTCGTTGGATATTGGAACGGATATCGCCGGAGAGAGTGATAGATGGAGATGGAATGAGTTGCGATTTAGGTTATGAGTTGTTGTTGCTGCGTATATATACATACACAAAAAATTTGGCTTGCGAAACTAAAACCTGTTGCGAACTTTGAAACTCGCATTGCGATTCTGTATTATCTCGTTGCGAAAGTCAGAATCGCGTTGCGAAAGGCAATCATTTGACCATCGCAATGCGAAATGCAAATCGCAACGATAGAATCGCAATGCGAAATGAAAAAGGCAACGAGGATTAACATGCATAAACTTTTAAAAATTATTATTGAATTCTAGGTACTTAACCAAACATTTTCAAACCAAAAGGAGTATATATGTTAACAAAACTTGCATTATGTGTATTTTATGTGTGCACTTTTAACATTTTCAGTTAGGCATGTATTAGTAACTTGAGTTTGAACATTGCTATGATCTGTTCAGTTGTCATCACTTATTAGACATTCATTTGACTATCGCAACGCGAAAATGGCTATCGCAATGCGAAAATGGTTATCGCAACGAGAAAATCGCAATGCGAAATGAAAATCGCATTACGATTTTCTCGTTGCGATTTTCATTTCGCATTGCGATTTTCATTTCGCATTGCGATTTTCTTGTTGCGATAACCATTTCGCGTTGCGATAGCTTGTTTTGCCTTCAACATAAAGCAGATTGAAAATCAACAAATCAACTATTAGTAACTTGAGTTTGAACATTGCTATGATCTGTTCAGTTGTCATCACTTATTAGATATTCATTTGACTATCACAACGCGAAAATGGCTATCGCAACGCGAAAATGGTTATCGCAACGAGAAAATCGCAATGCGAAATGAAAATCGCATTGCGATTTTCACGTTGCGATTTTCATTTCGCATTGCGATTTTCATTTCACATTGCGATTTTCTCGTTGCGATAACCATTTCGCGTTGCGATAGCCTGTTTTGCCTTCAACATAAAGCAGATTGAAAATCAACAAATCAACTATTACATTTCAACACAAATTATGTACACATCAATTAAACAAATCAACATTTACAAATCATCTTTTACAAATCAATTAAACAATCAAAAAATAATAATAATTCTTATTTCTTCATCAATTATTGAATCAATGAATCAACAACTTTGTGACCCCGTACATCCATTTCACGCAGCTCACTTTAGGATTAACCTGCAGAAACCAAACATTTGCTCAAACAAGACTTCCTACACATCTAAAACCTACAAACAGCAAATTATTGAATTCTAGGTACTTAACCAAACATTTTCAAACCAAAAGGAGTATATATGTTAACAAAACTTGCATTTGACTTACCAATTAACAATGGACACTTTCATAACGCGGATGCAGGTAGGCAGCGTCTCGAATATATTGCTCTAGCCATATAATGTCGAAACCATAAGCCTACTGCAGCTCTATCTCTATCGGTGGGAGGTAAAAACTCTGTGCTTCCCGTCGTCAAACGCGCCAAGCAAAGGCATACGAGAGGACCACAATCCCCTCTGGCTCCCGGCGATTGTTGTGGTGCGGTCTCGTCTCTGACAACTGTGACATTGAACTTCTTTGGCTTCTTGTGTCCAGAATGACTCCAATACTTAATCCCATCCAAGAATTTAGCCAAATGAGAGCTCCATCCCTTGAAAATATCTTTCAAATCAGACAGTGATATGTAATTGATCATGCTGTCATACACTATTATCTTCAGGGATGGGAGCTGAAGTTGGACGAGAAGCCAGTGACGACGTTCCAAAACAGGGATAAACACCTGTGATCATAAGTAATAATTCATTTATTTGCACACTTATTTATGAACACCTTTAAAAAATTTAAAAAATAAACACTAACCTTATCGACCTCCCACCATGCAGGATAAAGTTTAGCTTGTCCATTGCCCAACAAAAATGATTCATCTCGTTGATTCTTCAAGTGAACTGCGTGAAAAGTCGTCGGCATTATTGTATATAGCGAATTTTTTTTTATTTTTCCTAAGCTTCCTTATTATTAGTAGACGTGACACCCACGGATCGATATGCTGTTTTACAAAAAAATACATATATTAGTGAATTACATTAATTTTTAAACAAATTAATCAAAATCATATATAAGACAAATATAAGACTTACCTCCCCATCCAAATAGCCACTGTCTTCAACCCCTAATAGCACACCCCACCAAGACCGATCAAGCAACAAAAACATTTCATCGTTGAGTTTGCTGATGTCAGTGTAACACCCTTGGCTCCGCTCATGTAGATAAAAATCAACTGTGGTCTTAGCCCAAAGGGTATTATCCACAATTGCTTCCGGTAGTTGTCTCCTCTCCACTTCAGATACCGGAAGGGTACTAGCCGGTAACTCATACGAGAGCCAACTCTCATCCATCATGTCCGGAACCGGTGGGGGTTTCTCAATACTTCGATATATTACCCCATATGAATCGGGCTCTGAAATGGTGGGAGGGACCTCTTCAACGATGACAGTGGCCTCTTGAACGGTGGGGGGGGAATCTTGAGGGAGAATAGGGGCCTCTTGAACGATTGGAGGGGACTCTTGAGGGATGATCGGTGAGTCGGGCTTCTTCTTGCGGAGTCTTCGCACCATTGGGGTGAACGGAGGCGTAATAGCACGTCCACGCCGTCTGATGCGTGAACTCCGTCGTGCAAGGAAAACCCGACGTAAAGCATCCACCTTATCGGGCCGCTAAAAAAAATTAATACATAAATCAGTAAATAAACAGACATGATATTAAACAAAGACAAATATGTTTCAAACTAGCATTGTATTCACCCAAATCATTATTCTATCATAGTTCACAAAATGCTCAGATAACATTCCAGAAGTAAGCACTTATATAAACATTTAAAAGGACAACATATATAAACATTCCAGAAGAAGAATAGTTTACTTTCGCAACACGAAACTTAAAATCGCAACGCGAAATGACTATCGCAACGCGGAAATGGCTATCGCAATGCGAAACGAAAATCGCAACGACAAAATCGCAATGCGAAATGAAATCGCAACGACAAAATCGCAACGCGAAATGAAAATCGCATTACTTCAACCAAAAGACAAAAACAAAACCAAAAACAAATACTAACAAAAACAGTTTAGCAGTATTGGCAGCAACCGAATGAATTACGAGTATGAAAAATCTTAAACTTACCTCGTTGCGTAGAGTATGAACCTCATTCTGCAACGATGCTACCATCTCACGTAGAGCGGCTACCTCACCGCGTAATGTAGATACCTCAATACGCCATGCATCATCGTCTTTGCGTAAAGTACCGACCTCCTCATGCAAGGCATTGACCTCATCACGTAACTCCCCTAACTCATCCCGTTGAGGTGGAGAACAGGGAGATAAACGTCGTGGCATCTTTGCCGGTCGCCTATCTTGCGGTGATGGTGGAGAAGAGGCTTGATGATGTGACAGAATAGGTGATGGCTGTCGTTGTGGAGGTGTATAGCCAGGTCGATCAGATGATGGCTCTGGGTGAGGTGATAGCTCTGGGCGAGGTGATGGCTCCCGAAGTGGAGGCTGCTCATCAACCGTTCCATCAAAAAAACGCTTACTAGCTTGCCACCAATCAGTGGCAAGCTCAGCTTCCGTGGGTGTCAGCCTTTGTAGAGGAGTGTTGGCCTCCTAACAATATAAAAGCTCAAACAAAGTTAAACGTGTACTAGTAATAACTTGTTTATAAACATATGGTAGTATTTATGTTAACTTACATTATTTATTGTCGTATACCGTAGTAAATCTTCCCATTGCAAGGTCCGTTTCCTCTTCCAGGAAATAGCCCTGGGAATATCATTTGAAGTTTTTATTGCATATGTCTTCATGGCGGGAAAGACCTCAAATATCCAAATCTACAAACAATATAATAACAAACATTAGTAATTGTTAAATAATTACTTATAATTTTGGAAACATCATATAAAAATTCTTACCTTAAAGGCCCAAATAAAGCCTGTCAAAGTGTATTTGGAACCATCGCCATGCAAACTTTTTCGATCATCCAAGGCAGACGATAACTTATTCCATGTAGCTTTCCATAAATACGAGCCCCACGGAAACATGTTCCACGCATTTAGGTCTTCTACCAATTTGATTAGATCATTTGGAATAGGTTGTCTGGCCTCTCTGCCTAAAAAGCCTGCATGCAAAAGAATTAGAAGGCATACTCGGACAACGTCGACGTCATCCATCCGAGTAAAACCATCTTTATTATTCAAAAATCTTGTCAGGTCTTCTACGTGTAGACTCGGCCTCTCCAGCTCAGGAAAAACCCGGGATAGCCATGATGGGCGGGTAATGTGTCTAGTGTACCGACCTACATCATCGTGTCCAAAGCGTAGACCGGTGATTAAGCAAAACTCCTCCCGCCCAAAACACGTATACGCCGGTGGAAAATCAAACCATATCTCTTCATCACGACGTTGTATAGTCTCTGGTAGATCGCTAGTCATGGTTTGAAGAAACAGGTGTGTCAACATCGCATCTCCACCGGGATGTTGTACTTTCAGCCATGGCCCGAAGCATGTATCCTCAAACATTTTTCTTTGTGCAGGTGAAAGCTTCGACGCAATTGTTTTGGCCAGGCTGACTTTATTTCTCAAGGTCAATTGAGCCGAATAAAAGTTCTACAAAAACAATAACATACTAAATTAGATATACCAAAAACTACACTGTGAAGATATACCAAAAACAATAATAAACATAAATAGTAGTAGTTTATTCATCAAACTTAAATATGCAACACTGTGAATTTCGTATTTGTCTTTGTTTTTTGGTTGAAGTAATGCAATTCATTCAAGTTTCAATTTGCAGAAGAAGAATTGTTTCTGAAAATGAAAACCGCAACACGAAAATGACTATCGCAACGAGAGATTCGCAACGCGAAACTAAAATCGCGTTGCGATTTGCATTTCGCGTTGCGATTCTTGGTTGATTTAATAAGCAATCTAAGTGAAATGGTTAATCTATTATTGAAATTACCAGTAAACTTATCATCAATTTCAATATGAAAAACCTAATAATAATGCAAAATTTTCAAAAAGAAAATAATTAAAAAACTAACCCTCGTTGGTTGATTTGGTTGATTTTCCATTTCTGATTGTGAGGGTGGCTCTGAGAGATGGAGATAGACGGATTTCGCCGGAGATGGGGACGGATTTCGTCGGAGATGGGTGAGAGAGTGAGAGATGGAGATGGGACTGAGTTGTGATTTTAGGTTTTAGGTTATGAGTTGCGATTACGGGATATACTGTGGACAGTTCAGTGTTCCAATATATTAATATTCATGTTTGGAATTTAAAAATAAAATACTTGGCCAGGATACTAATGGCGCTTTGAAAATCGCATTGCGATTATGTATTATCGCGTTGCAAAAGTCAGTATCGCGTTGCGAAAGTAAGTATCTCGTTGCGATTTTTTATTATCGCATTGCGAAAGTCAGTATCGCATTGCGATTTTCCCAATTCGCGTTGCGATTTACTTATTCGCATTGCGATTTTCCCAATTCGCGTTGCGATTTACTTATTCGCATTGCGAATTGGGAAAATCGCAACGATACTGTAGACCATCGCAACGCGATTTTCAACTATCGCATTGCGAAAATGCAACGCGAATTTGCGATAATGGAGATCGCGTTGCGAATTAGCGATCGCATTGCGATTTTGTTGGTCATTTTGGCAAATCCGGAAAAAGTTGGTTAAAATCGTATATTATATGGGATTTTTGGTCACTGAAGTTATTTTCTCTATTTAAAATAGGTGGACCAAATTATAAATACATGTAAACTTATTGCATGAACAGTTTGAATCCTTGTATTGAAGAAAATAATAATCCTCGATTTCTTTATTTATTTATTTATTTATTTATTTTTGTAAATTTGATTACCACTTATGTAGGCACACGTGCTTTAATATTTAATGTATAGACTGACGGAGTGACTTGATTGATACAAAACTGATATTTTGGGGACTTAATCAGAATATTTTCAAGTTTAGAGATTAATTTTGAATCTAAGGCAAGTGATGAAATTTAAGTTGATTACATTCGTTTTGGATACGCTACTGCAGGTGACATTATTTCTGGTTAATTGTGCTGTATGCCTTTACTACCTGCTAGCTCACCGATACCCACACCGGGGGGAACATGGTTAGGGTCGGTGAACCCGAATTTCCGGGAAACGAGCCTTTCGATCCGATATATCTCGGCTTTATATTGGTCCATCACCACCATGACCACTGTTGGTTATGGTGACCTCCATGCAGTCAACACTATGGAAATGATCTTCATAATCTTCTACATGCTCTTCAACCTCGTCTTGACCGCTTATATACTTGGTAACATGACCAACTTAGTCGTTGCAGGAACTCGTCAGACCATGGAATTCATAAGTACTTACCACTGTTTGAACAATTCACATTGTATAAGTACCACATTTACTTAAATTACCGGTTGATGATGCAGAGGAATAGTATCGAAGCCGCTTCGAATTTCATATCGAGAAACTGGCTGCCCCCGAGGCTGAAAGAACAGATACTGGCTTACATGTGTTTAAGGTTCAAGGCTGAGAGCTTGAACCAGCAACAACTCATCAAACAGCTGCCGAAATCGATTTATACAGGCATTTGTTCTTGCCAACAGTGGAGAAAGTGTACCTTTTCAATGGCATATCAATGGAAATTCTGCTGCATATGGTGTGCATACTATTCTTGGTAATGGTTATTATTCGTTTATAGCATACGGAAATTAACGTCGGCGTGTTCGATATAATGTTCAGGTCGCGAATATGAAAGCCGAATACATTCCGCCGAGAGAGGATGTGATAATGCAGAATGAAGCACCAGATGGTTTTTACATCATTGTGTCTGGAGAAGTGGAAATCATTGACTATGAGATGGAGAAAGAGATAGTCATCGGAATGCTTCATTCCGGGGACATGTTCAGAGAAATCGGTGCGCTTTGTTGCAGACCTCAAAGATTTTTGTTCCGAACTAGGACGCTTTCTCAACTATTGAAGCTCAGAACGACCAATCTGATCGAATCCATGCAGACCAAACAAGAAGATAATGTTACTGTCCTTAAAATTAAACTTCCTTCAGGTATGTCAAACATGTACTGTATCCGTTTTCGGAGTACTCGTTCAAAAAATCTAGTTAAGGACTAAAAGATTGAACCTGTGTTGTATTGCAGCATAACAAAAGGCTAAAGGATCTTAAAATTGGAGGCTTAGTAGTGGAGAGTGGAGACGAAGACGGTGATCCGAAAGACATCGGTATTAATTTGATGAACATGGCCGATATCGGCAATGCAGCTTTCCTCGATGAGCTTCTCAAAGCAAGGTTGGACCCTGACATTGGAGATTCTAACGGAAGAACACCCTTGGTATGCTTCTTTCTTGTTCACCTTTCTGGTCAAGATGTTTAGAAGAATGTTCATGCATTAGTCTGTGTGTGATTCCTCAGCACATAGCAGCATCAAGAGGGCATGAAGATTGTGTGCTGGTACTCCTCAAGCATGCTTGCAATGTACATTTACGAGGTCCGATACGATGTTAACACCGTTGATGAGAGAATCGATCGAGTTCTTGTGCCGCATCTCGTTATTCTGTATACGTGACAGATATAGATGGCAACACCGCACAATGGGACGCGATATCCACGAGCACCATTCCATATTTAGGATCCTGTATCATTGTGCTGCTATTTCCTTCACTGCCGATGACCTCTTATGCATGGCTGCGAAAAGAAACGATCAAGCAGCGATGCAAGAACTATTGAAACAGGGATTGAACGTGGATGCAAAGGATCGCCATGGACTAACGGCATTACAGATTGCCATGAAAGAGAAACATGAAGAGATGGTTAACCTACTTGTGATGAATGGCGCAGATGTCATCAATGCAAACACATACGAATTTTCTTCAGAATCGTTGAATGAAATGCTGCTAAAGAGAGAGATTGGACACCGGATTACAGTAACCGAGACGACTTCCAGTGAAGTAGTACTGGAGAAACTCCAAGGGGTGCCTGTAGGCAAACTAGAGAAAAACAGAATACTGGACCGTCCAAGGGTGGGCATTTATAAAGGTCACCCACTGATGGGGAAAGAAACTTGTTTTATGGAGACTGGGAAGCTAATAAGTTTGCCAGATTCATTTGAAGAGCTCAAGGACATTGCTGGTTTGAAAACTCAAGCTCAAATGAAACTTGTCATCTACGATACAGTTACTTGTAAAGCAACTAACTTGATTCATTTCTTCAGGGAAAAAAATGGGGATCGATATGAAAAGTGCGATATTACTGATGAAGCCGGGGCTGAAATCGATTGCATTGAAGTGAGCAGAGATAATGATAAGCTCTTCATCGTTGAATAACTAATGAATCACCATCATGTTGTAAGAGTTGCTTGAAAAGATTAATGCTCCTTCAGTAGCGTGCATTTTCCACAAGGATAGCAGAGTCAGTACAATTGTAAATTACAATCCTCGCATAATCAGGGATATGTTTATCCTTATACATGAAATTATCAACAATATTAGAAATGTTTATTAGAAGAATCGTATTTTTTATTTGATTTTAAAATATATTTATACATTTACTAATAATATTAGAAATAACTAACAAACCAAATACAAGTTACATGGATTGAAACGAGAGAACTCTCTCTCTCTCTAGAGAATATGAATTCGGACAATTTTATCTTCAAAGTACACACATTTAAACTTTAAAATATATATCCAAAGTCGAGTTAAACTTTTCATCCTCAAAATTTAAACCTAAAACAAAAGACATCGAACTTTTTTTCATTATACATTTTTCATCCACAAAACTGGAATCCTTGTCTAGAGGAGGACTAGTTCTTCACAACTTGACCAAAAGTGATAATGATCTTTAATCCAATTCAAAAAAAATCAGCACCGTCATTATCAAAATTGCGCAATGTTTCCAGGCACCGTTACAGAAAAAAACATGATGGTGCAAGCTGGTTACAGGAAAAATAACCCTCCCCCACAGTTCCTCCTCTGCAGAGTAATTGGAATTTTAGTCGCTCGGTATGAAGGCACATTAACAATTCATTCAAATGTCAAAGCCTGGCATTGCAAACTGAGATGCAAACGCCTCAACTTGTGACCGGAGCTCCAAAAGATCCTTATTTTCGAGGAGGCTCTTCACGGAGGTCTTCTGCAGCTTATGGTCATGCTGCATCGTGCTAGCGATATGTGCAGCTCTGAGGAGAAAGTTTGTGATTGTATCGAAATCAGACTCTAGGCAACCTCTCGATGTCATGGCGGGAGTACCTGCAGAAATAAACATGCCAAGTCATGATAATATGAACCTAAACATCCCCTATAAAAGGTAAAGAAACTTACAAGTTTTAATTGAATGAGAACTACACTCACCAATCCTTACTCCACCAGGAGTAATGACACCATTCTCGCCAAAAATAGCAATTTTGTTCAGGGTAATATGGCACATCTCGCACACCTTCTCGTAAACTTTACCTACAAAAGGAAAACCAGAAGATTAGACATTCTAGGACATGGAAGAGAGTAGGGATATGTAATCAAATTTCCAGCAACCAACAGAGATTTCCTGCACGACATGTTGCCAACAGATAAATCTACAGGAACAAATGAAAATGTGCAAGTTACATGCGTGTAACAGAGGCAGAAGCAGAATGAACTGACTTTGAAATTTGAATTCCTTTTATAACTTGAACAATTTTGGTATTTGGCAATCGCACTCCAATCACAAGACGTAACAAAACTGTACAAAAGTTCTACATGCACACATACATATATGCAAGACTTAGGGAGAGTCGATAAAATATATTCCCGGACTAAATATGAGTAATAACTTTTTTACTTTGGGTCACTAGACAACAGCAAACAGCTGTCCATCCCCAAAAGGAAACCATCAAATAGAAGGGAAGGCAGAAAGAGGGAATCAAATTAGTTAATACATCCCATACTGATACAGTAGTCTCTTACAGGCCATTAAAACATCCCCTGCAAGAACAAATTACCAGAAGCATGATAACGAATCCCTCAGTTAATTAAACCAAGACAGTTAACATTAGCAACAGACAAACAGTATGTTTGAATGCAAAACACATTTAGGTTCAACTTCATATCATACACTAACAATTATTTGAATGCAAAGAAGATTGCCAACAAAGCATTCTACCTGTCAACCCAAAAGGTCTTAGATCCCAGAGTAACAAATGATTGTCTGTGCCTCCAGTAATTAGCTTGCATTTTCTTCTCAACAATGAAGATGCTAAAGCCTGAGCATTTTTCTTCACTTGGTGCATATAGGCCCTGTACTCTGGTGTAGCAACTTGCTTCAACGCTATGGCAAGAGCAGCAATATGATTATTATGTGGTCCGCCTTGCAAAGATGGAAAAACAGCAAAGTTTATCTTTTCCTCAAAATCATATTGCTCGTTGCAATCTCCTTGGCTTAGATGCATTCCGCTCTTCCTTGGCTTTTTACCCTTCCTATAGAAAATTATACCTCCTCTGGGACCTCGGAGGCTTTTATGGGTGGTAGAGGTAACAATGTCACAGTATTCAAAGGGATTAGCAGCTTCCTGTAAAATTTTCAAATTATTATTGGGATTCATTTCCTAAAAAGCTACAGCTATCGTGAAATTTTTGAAAATCAATAACCTGAAAAGAAGATAGAAATTCATAGGCATATCCAAATAATGAAAGTTAGTCATTATTTCCCATTTCTAACAAGCCAATAATGATAAAACAAAAAGAACTAAAAGAGTGCATTTCAATCAAACAAACTAGAAAGACCATCTCCATCTATAAATTTTTCCATTACCAATACCAGAATCCAATGATGATAAATTAATATTTGATCGCCATGTCCAGAAATGAAGTCAATTCATTAGTTCCCATTTCTAACATACCTCCAATAGGTAATGGCTAAACTAAAAACTCAAAGAGTGCATTCGCATCAAGCAAAGTAGAAATAATATCTCCATTTACAAACTTCTTCATTACCAGTTCCAGAATCACTACACCAGTAGGCCCTAGTTTGAAGTTGCTTATGTTAATATTAGTTGCCTTAGAAACCACCTTCTATATTAAAGAAGTCAACAGCACAAATCGTCCTCTAAAAGATTAGCTTTACGAAATTCAGAAAACAAAGGCGCATTAAGTAGATTGGTGACAAATTTTAAGTCAAACAGTAAAATGGAATAGTCGATAACAGTACATTTAGTGTTGGTCCACCATGGAACCACATCAAGGCAATGTAAATGAATTCCATCATTAGTGACACACAAAACTGACCCCATAAAAGCAAAGCACCTATTAAACAGTAGTGATTCACAGTATATCACACCTTGGCAGCAATAAGTCCACTTATCTGAGCCATGTCACACAGCAGAACAGCACCACACTTATCAGCAATCTGTCTAAACCTTGCATAATCCCACTCCCTGGGATATGAACTACCACCACAGATTAGTATCTTGGGCCTGAAATCAAGTGCCCTCTCCTCCAATTTCTCATAATCAATATACCCAGTTTGAGGATTCACTTTATAAGGCAAACTCTCAAAGAATATAGTTGCCCCAGAAACTTTCCTCCCATTTGGGGTATAATAACCATGGCTCGTATTCCCTCCGGATGGCGTATCTAATCCCATGATCCTATCTCCGGGTAATAGCAGTCCGGTATAAACCGCAAAATTGGCCGATGTGCACGAATAAGGCTGCACATTGACACCCCAGCACTCGGCATCAAGCCCAAAAGCTTCCAATGCACGTTTCCAGCAAAGGGTTTCGATTTCGTCTATGTACTGATTCCCACCGTAATACCTTGCTCCCGGCATCCCTTCGGAGTATTTGTTGGTCAAATGGCTTCCAAGGGCCTCCATAACGGCGCGGCACACGAAATTCTCAGAGGCTATCAACTCGATTCCCATGAACTGCCTCTTTTTCTCCTGTTCCATCATGTCAAACATGTCAGGATCTGCCACGTGGAGCGGCTGGCTACCCCACGATTTCACGGCCGCTTTTCTGGTCTCGAGACCCAGTTCCGGCGTCATTCGTTTCAACAAAGAGGGCGACGATGAAGAAGAGCAGCTATCTCTCCGCCTTTTGAGACACATGGGATGTCCTAATATATGGAATTCTTCGGTTTCCCTACTCTCTTCATTGTCGTCGTCGTGGCTCCTCTCCCTTTCTATCGGGTTCCCGTTTTGGTGCGGTTCGAGGAGCCGGAGAGGAACCGGTCGGGTAGGGTGGTGGGTGGAGTCCTTGGTTCCCAGATGAAGGGTAACGGGATCATCGGCGATCTGGCTCCGGTGGGAAGATGGCGACGGAGATACTAGCCCTAAAGAGAGGATCGATGAGGTATCCGTCGATTGAGATGACAAGTCCATCAAACTTTAAAATCACAATAAAATAATAATGATAATCAGTAACAACGGTAATCAAAACATGAACAGAAATTGGAATTGAAACAATTGAGAAAAAATTACGAGTTTGTATGCGTATAAGAAACCCTAAAACCTGGGTTACGGTTTATTCAACTAAGGATGTGGTTGCTTTGGGGTTTAGGTGGGGAATCGGGATAGGGTATGAAGGTGAGGCGACGGGAACCGGTGAATTCCAGGGGGCATTAAGGATACTCGGATCCGGATCGGTTCAACCTTCCCAACACTTCAAATGGAAGCTGCTGGATGTCTAATTTGGACCTAGAAGAAAATCTTTAGCCTTCAGAAATTAAATTGTTTTTTTTCTTTTTAAAAAAAAAGATAAAATAACTTAGAGACCGAAATTGTCTTATAATATACGATTTTAACTAATTTTTTTTGGATTTGCAAAATTAACCAACGAATTCGTAACTCAATTTCGAATTCTCAATACGAAAGCCAATTTCGCAATACAATTTCTAAATTCGCAACTCGAATTTGGAATTCGCAATACAGAAGTAGAATTCGCAACTCGAATTTGACATTTTCGCAACATAAATTTCTGTTTCACAACTCGATTTTTAAATTCGCAACACGAGTTTTGCTTTTGCAACTCGATTTTCGAATTCGCAACGCGCAACGCGTATTTAAATTTCGCAACTCATCTTTTAATTTCGCAACATAAATGTTTTTGGTATATTCCCTAAATTGCAACTCATAACCTAAACCCCTAAATCGCAACTCAATCTCATCTCCATCTCTTACTCTCTCTGGCGATATTCGTCCCCATCTCCGACGACTCCCTCCATCTACATCTCTCACAGCCACCCTATCACAACCATTCACGGCCACAAATGAAAAATCAACCACCAAGAGTTAGTTTTCTTAATTTATATTTTAAAATTTTTGTATTATTATTAGATAATTAATCATTTTCATATTTAAATTGATGTTAAATTTACTCGTAAGTTAAATTCAATATAATATTTTACATATAATATAGATAGATTAACCATTTCACTTAGATTGTTTAGTAAATTCATTTGGTTGCTGCCAATACTGCTAAACAGTTGTTTAGTCTTTAAGTCTGTGAAGTTAGTATTTGGTAAATAGACTTACATTATGACATCGCCCTTTGTTTTTTAGTTAAAGTAATGCACTTCATTCAAGCTTCAATTTGCATAAGAAGCGTAGTTTATTCATCTTCAACCAACTTGTAGCTTGAGAACAATTTGTTTATTTCAAGAAACTTAAATTCGCAATACGAAAATCGCAACTCGAACATGAAATTCATAACTCGAAAACGAAAATCGCAACTCGAAAATGAAATTCGAGTTGCGAATTTCATTTTTGAGTTGCGATTTTCATTTTTCGAGTTGCGATTTTCGTGTTGCGAATTTAAGTTTCGAATTGCGAATTCGATTTTTGAGTTTCGAATTCGATTTTCTTGAAATAAATAAATTTTCGATGCTTAAGCACTTCTACGCTCAACACTTATGCTGAGAGACCTTGAACCTGCACTAAACCTATATGTTGTTCTTTTTGTTTATACTTATGCTTACTTCTAGAATGTTATCTGATGCATTTGTTGAACTATGATAAAATAATGACTTGGGTGAATACCGGGCTAGGTTGGATTAATATCATATTTGGTTTAATAGTATTAAGATTAGATAAGATATCTATATTTTCTCTGTTTAATATCATGTCTGTTTTCAGTGTATAACTTAGTATTTTTATTGTTTTTGTTAGGAATTTTTTTCCGACTGCATTGACTTTAAGGAATAAATTAAGCCTAGCCACTATAATTGCATCGACACTTACACATGTCCAAAGAAATTTGTTTGAGAATACTTGTTTCGGGCCATGGTTGAAAGTACAACATCCAAGTGGAGATGCTTTGTTGACTCATTTGTTTCTACAGACCATGACTAATGATCTACCCGAGGGGATATCACGTGGCGATGAGGAGATATGGTTTCATTTTCCACCGGCGTATACTCGTTTTGGGCGGGAGGAGTTTTGCTTGGTCACAGGTCTACGTTTCGGACGACACGATGAATTAGGTCCGTACACTAGTCATATCGCCACCCCATCATGGTTATTCGGGTTTTTCCTAACCTGGCAAAGGTGATGGCCACTTTACACGTCGATAATTTGAGCAGATTACTTCTTAAAGATAATTTTACTTGGATTGATGACCTTGATGTTGTCCGAGTATGCCTTTTGTTACTTTTGTATGCCAGTGTTTTAGTAAAGCAGGGAATACAACCTATTTGTAAGGATTTAGTATTATTGGTAGATGACCTAGATGCATGGAACGTGTTTCCGTGGGATTCATATATATGGAAAGCTACTTGGAAAAAATTGTCATCTGCCTTTGAGGATCATCCTAGTTTGCATGGGCATGGTTCCAAATACACTTTGGTAGGCTTTATTTGGTCCTTTAAGGTAAGAAATATATAATGTTTCCAAAATTAATTATTTAACAATTACTAAAATTAATGTTTGTGTATTATATTGTAGATTTGGGTATTTGAGGCATTTCCCAGCATGCGTACTTATGCCATCAAGAATTCAAATGATATTCCTAGGGCTATTACTTGGAAGAGGATTCGTCATTTGGATTGAGATGAGATACTACCATATATGACGATCGATGATGTAAGTAAACACAAATACTTATTTAAATTGGTGTCTATTGGGTGTACATACACACACACACACACACACACACACACACACACACATATATATATATATATATATATATATATATATATATATATAAACAATTTATTACTAGTAGACGTTTGACTTTATTTGGGTTTTTATATTGATTGGAGGCAAACTATCCATTACAGATATTGATACCCACATAGGCTGAGGTTGCCACTGATTGGTGGCAAGCTAGTAGGCGTTTTTTTGATGGGACGGATGATGAGCACCCCCACTTTTTCATCGAGTCGATTCTTCACCTCGACACCGAGATCCATCACCTCATCGAGCCGATTCTCCACTTCGACATCGAGATCCATCACCTCATCGAGTCGATTCTCCACTTCGATACCGAGATCCATCACCTCATCGAGTCGATTCTCCACGTCGGCATCGAGATCCATCACCTCATCGAGCCGATTCTACACCTCGACACTGAGATCCATCACCTCCAGTCGACTCTACACCTTGACACCGACACCTCATGTTAGGCGACCGACAAAGATGCCATGATATTTATCTCCGCGTTCTTCACCTCCACGGGATCAGTTAGGTGCTTTACGTGATGAGGTAGGTGCTTTACGTGACGAGGTCGGTGTTTTACGTAATGACAATGGTGCTTTACGTGATGAGGTAGGTGCTTTACGTGGTGAGATAGGTGTTTTACGTGATGACAATGGTGTTTTACGTGATGAGGTAGGTGCTTTACGTGATGAAAATGGTGCTTTACGTGATGAGGTAGGTGCCCTACGTGAGATTATTTCATCGTTGCATAATGAGGTGTGTATTCTACGCGAGCATGTAAGTTTGTTTAATTTTATAAGAAATATTATACTAAATATGCAATAAATATAACCTTTTTTCGATATTATTTATTTATTTACTGATTTATGTATTAATTTTTTTTTAGAGGCCCAATGATATGTTACATGATAACCACTATAATTCTGAGCCAGACCAACCATCTGCCTTCAGATATATGGATATCGTTTTTGTTGCATACACATCAGACGTCGTGGACCTGTCATTACGTCTCATTTCACCCCAATAGTTCCAAGATTGTGTAAGAGGAAGCCTGATCCACCTACTATTATTCAGGGTCCACCTCCCATTCTTCAGGATTCACCTCTCATCGTTCAAGAGGCCCCTCCCATCATTCAGGATCCACCCCGCATCGTTCAAAATCCACATTCTATACTATGTAGATATATTGGTAAACCCCCTCTTGTGCCCGGTATGCTGGATCTAATATGGCTTTCGTATCAGTTACCGGCCAGTACCATTCCTCAGCAGGAGATATGCACACTACCAGACACAGTTAAGGATAATTCCGTTTGGGCTAAGACCGCAGTTGATTTTTATCTACATGAGCGGAGCAAGGGGTGCTTTCACCGACATATGCAAAATCGACCATACACATTTGTTTCTTGATCGGTCTTGGTGGGGTGTTTATTAAGGGTTGAAGACAATGGCTATTTCGAATGGGGGTAAGTATTATATTCTTTTTATATCGATTTTGAGTATTTTTTTAATTTATTAAATTCACTAATATATGTATTTTTTTATAAAACAACATATTGATGCATGGGTAACACGACTTCTAATTTTAAGGAAATTGAAGAAACTCAAAGAGACGCGATAGACTATTATGCCTTCGTCTTTTCACTCAACTCACTTGCAGGATCAGAGAGACACTTCATATGCGTTAGGTAATGGCAAATCTATCATTTATCCTGAGTGGTGGGAGGTCGATAAGGTTAGTATTATTTTTGCATATTTAAAGGTGTTCATCAAATTTATTTGATGTGCGTAGTTGAAGTATTATTTATTTAATATTGTAGGTGTTTATCCCTGTTATGCAACGTCGTCATTGGTTTCTCGTCGAGCTTCAGCTCCCATCACTGAAGACGGTAGTATATGACAGCTGTTTGAATTACATACCATTGTCTGCTTTGAAAGATATTATTTGTAGGGGATGGACCGATCTTTTGCATAAATACTTGGATGTGATTGCTTATTGGACTAATTCAGGAAACGAGAAGCCGAATAAGTTAAATGTTACAATGATGAGAGACGAGACAGAGCCACAACAAGCGTTAATAGCCAGAGAGGATTGTGGTTCGTTTGTATGCATGTGTTTGAAACGTATGACGAAAGGAGGCAAACACTTTCTACATCCGACAGATAGAGATAAATGTGCAGTAGGGTTGTGGTTTTGACATTTTATGCCTAGATAGATATATACGAGACGTTGCCTACCTGCATCCAGTGGTTGATATATAACAGCAATTGGTACTGAAAAGTTTACTTTGTAATTGCCTATCTTAGTTCTTTTATTTTACTGAAATATGTTCTTTTCTACAGATACTTGCAGGGTAATTACTGAAGTGGATTAATTCCAAGTGAATTGGGGAACTTATCTTCACTTTAATATTTGTAAGCTAAGTTATTTCTTTTGCTAATAAATGTGGGCTAGAATGGTAAAGGGCAGTGTGTTGGGAATGATTAATGATGCTTACAGTGTTTTTCAAAACTGCAGGGATATCTCAAGCAACTCTCTCAGTGGATCTATCCCTCCTTCAATTGGAATGCTAGATAAGCTCGTTACATTGTTAGTTCACTTGCTTCAAAATTGTTTAGCTTCTAAAAATGGGTATTTGCTGCGTTTACTTTATGATTTATTGAATTTGAACTGATCTTTGTTGATCATATTGAATTCCTAAAGCAATGTGTCCAACAATTTTTTGGTTGGCCCTATTCCATCACAAGGAGTTTTTAGCAGCTATATTGTAAGCTCGTAAGTATAAACTTTTTCTACTATGTTCAATAAATTGTCATTTATGTGCGATGTTGGCAAATTGTAATTCAAAAGGGTTTCAGGAAGTGTTATACGTGATACACTTATTCTATACCTTCAGAATCTTCATCTTCTGGAAAGTCAAAGAAGATTGATGTACTATCATTAGGCTAAACAGTTTAAAATCTTTCTGACAGTTTTGTTGGGAATCGTGATTTATGTGGAAGGCAAATCAATGTATCATGCAAAAATGACAATGAAGGAGCTATAACAAATTTCGGATCTGGATCAGGTAAGCTGTATACATTTAGAAGGTATAACTCTTTATTTTTGGTGCTCTATTCAGTGTTAAAAATATGGATATGAAGAATTTTCTCCATCAAATCTGAATTCCTCACAAGTTTCTCACCTTTGTTCTTGTATATATTGTTTTATTTTGGAGGTTATTTTGGTAAGTATTTCAATCTTTTTCTTGCAGCTCAAACTCAAGGTAGCAAAAATAAATACTCTAGAAGACTTCTCATTAGTGCATCAGCAACTGTAGGTGCACTACTTTTGGTGGCACTTATGTGTTTTTGGGGTTGCTTCTTATACAAGAAGTTTGGTAAAAATGAGGGAAGAACTCTGGCCATGGACTTCAGTGGAGGTGTTCTTTCAAATTGATCTTCAATTTTGGAAAATTTAGCTGTTTTCAGTTTTCATGTTTACTCTCTAAAATTTGAACATCTTTATTGATATGACTCAGTTTTCATGTCTATGGTGTGAATTTGTCATGACTGTCAGTTAGATTGGATATAAATGAACCTGCAAGTTCTAAATGGAGCAGTACAACAAGCATAAAATTTGAGGTTTGGGCAAAGCTTGTTACAGTCATGCTCATTACTTAGTACTGTTAGATTTGTCTAGAAATTAAGTTGACAAGTTGGAAATTTTATCTTGGTTGGTGGCCAACTTATTGGAAATTTCATCTTGGTTGGTGGCTAAACTTTGAACATGTGAATTTCATATTTGGCGGCTAACTTGTACACATTGGAAAATTCTTTGGTAGGTGGCCAAATTTTGAACATATTGTTCTTGAAACTCAACTATAAATAGGCCTAAGTATTTCCATTATAAATCATCCCAAAAACAAGTTCTCTCTTCCTCTTGTATTCTTCATTCTCCCACTTTGGGAATTCCAAAGAATTTCATTTGTTGTATTATTGGCGATATAGTGAAGTTATCATCCGGTGTGGTACCCGAGGAGTAGATGATATTCTCGTCGAACCTCGTAAATTTGGTGTGTTCTCTCCTTTATTATTTTTTATTCGGTTCTTTTCCATTGTGTTTCAATATTCAATAGTTTGACAGGTTTATCCGCTGTGCAACCTTTGGTGATTTTAATCTTGACATTTTAGGTCAATTTTAAAACTACGTTAGTGTGGGAAATAACCCGTTTTCCCCAATAATTGGTATTAGAGCTTCGGTTGAGGTTATCCTGGTGGTTCCGTTGCTGAAAAGATATAGTTTGTGATATTGAATATTGTTCGTTAGAATTAAAATGCCAAAATACGGATCAATTGAGACATCAAGCTCTTCATCTGGATCGGTGAGGAGGGTGATGTCAAATGCAAATTTCTCGGTGGAGTTATTCGATGGATCCGGTCATTTTGGCATGTGGCAAGGCGAGGTGTTAGACGCTTTATTCCAACAAGGTCTAGACATCGCCATTGAGGAAGAAAAGCCTGAATATATGGAGGAGAAAGAATGGGGAACAATCAATCATTTGGCGTGCAGCACGATTCAATCTTGTCTTTCCAGGGAGCAGAAGTATGGCTACAAGAACGAGACTTCTGCAAGTAAGATGTGGAAAGCTTTGGAGGAAAAATTCCTGAAGAAAAGCTCTCAGAATCGTCTCCACATAAAGAAAAGATTGTTCAGATTTGATTATCAACCAGGCACCAGTATGAATGAACACATCACTGCGTTCAATGAGCTAGTGGAAGACTTATTGGGCATGGATGAAACCCTCAAAGATGAAGATTTGGCTTTGATGTTGTTGTCATCTCTTCCAGATGAATTTGAGCACCTTAAGACAACGTTACTTCATGGTAAGGATAATGTTACCCTTAAAGATGTAACTGATGCTTTGTATAGTTATGAACTTAGGAAGAAAACCAAGAAGGAGAGCAAGTACGAAGCAGCAGAGACCATGGTGGCAAGAGGTCGCTCGAAAAGTCAAAAGCCAAAGTAGAGAGGGAGATCAAAGTCGAAGTCCAGACTGGGAAAAGATGAATGTGCCTTTTGTCATGAGAAATGCCATTGGAAGAAAGATTGTCCGAAGCTGAAGAAGAAAGGAAAAGCTGCTCCAGATGCATGTGTTGCAGAGCATGATGCACATGACTCTGACATATCATTGGTTGCTTCATCAACAACATTCCATTCCGATGAGTGGATATTAGATTCGGGTTGCACCTATCATATGTCCCCTAATCGGGAGTGGTTCTCCGATTTAGTGGAACTAAATGCAGGAGTTGTTTATATGGGTAATGACAATGCTTGTAAAATTGTTGGGATAGGTTCAATTCGATTGAAGAATCAAGATGGATCAACCAGAGTTCTGACGGATGTCCGATACGTGCCCAGTTTGAAGAAAAATCTCATCTCGTCGGGAGCCTTAGAATCCAAAGGCTCAGTAGTCACTATGAGAGATGGAGTTTTAAAAGTCACATATGGCGCACTTGTGATGATGAAGAGCATCAGGAAAAATAATTTGTATTACTACCAAGGTAGTACAATTATTGGAGCAGTTGCAGCAGCTTCCGGATGTGATGATTTAGACGTAACCCAGTTGTGACATATGCCGTTGGGACATGCTGGAGAGAAATCCTTGCAAATTCTGGCAAAGAAAGGATTGTTGAAAGGTGTAAAGGCTTACAAATTGAACTTTTACGAGCATTGTGTTCTGGGAAAGCAGAAGAGAGTGAAGTTTGGCACCACTATACATAATACAAAAGGTATTGTAGATTATATTCACTCAGATGTATGGGGTCCTTCAAAGACATCGTCTTTGGGAGAAAACCATTATTTTGTAACTTTTATAGATGACTTTTCCAGAAGAGTTTGGGTGTATCCGATGAAGTCTAAAGATGAAGTGCTTCAAATTTTCCTGAAATGGAAAAATATGATCGAGAACCAGACTGGTAGAAAGATCAAACGTCTTAGGACGGACAATGGAGGGGAATATAAAAGTGACCCATTCTTTGACATTTACCATGAGTATGGTATTGTTCGACACTTCACTGTTAGACATACACCACAACAGAATGGGGTGACAGAGTGTATGAATTGAACACTATTGGAGAAAGTTCGATGTATGTTGTCTAATGCTGGGTTAGGTAAGGCATTTTGGGCTGAGGCTGTGACATATGCTGGCCATCTCATTAATCGTCTGCCGTCATCAGCGATAGGAGGAAAAACACCATTGGAGGTATGGTCTGGAAAACCTGCTACTGATTATGATTCCTTACATGTATTTAGATCCACTGCTTATTATCATGTGAATGAATCCAAGCTTGATCCGAGAGCAAATAAGGCTCTCTTTATGGGAATCACCCATGGAGTGAAGGGATTCCGCCTTTGGTGTTTAGACACCAAGAAGATAATTTGTAGCAGAGATGTTACCTTTGATAAATCTGCCCTAGTAAAGAAGGTAACAAGTGAAGCTGTCCAAACAAGTAGTACTCCGCAGCAGGTGGAGCATACTCCAAAACAGGTGGAGTTTCAGTAGATGATGATCCCAGAAGTTGATGCAGCTGATTCTTCAACTCCAATAGAAGAATTAGAAGATGAAGAGGTTCAAACCCAAGAACCATTAAAGACACCAGAAATACTTGCAGTTACAAGGCCAAGGAGAGAAATTCGTAGACCTGCTCGATTTGTTGATATGGTGGTCTATGCTCTTCCAGTTGTTGATGATGATATCCCTATCACTTACCAAGAAGCAATACAAAGCTTGGAAAGTGATAAGTGGAAAAGTACCATGGATGAAGAAATGCAATCTCTCCAAAAGAACGACACTTGGAAACTGGCACAATTACCGAAAGGTAAAAGAGCCATTGGATGCAAGTGGGTATTTGTAAAGAAAAATGGATCTCATAACAAGAAATATGTTCACTACAAGGCACGGTTGGTAGCTAAAGGATACGCTCAAAAGGAGGGAATTGACTACAATGAAGTATTTTCCCCTGTTGTGAAGCATTCCTCCATTAGAATATTGTTGGCCTTGGTAGCACAGTTGAATTTGGAGCTAGCTCAACTTGATGTAAAGACGGCTTTCTTGCACGGTGATTTAGAAGAAGAGATCTATATGACACATCCATAAGGATACAAAGATAATGGTTGTGAGAAATGAGTTTGTAAGCTGAACAAATCGCTATATGGATTGAAGCAATCTCCGAGGCAGTGGTACAAGCAATTTGATAGCTTTATGAGGAGGCAAAAGTATACTAGAAGCAAATATGATCATTGTGTGTATTTGCAAAAGCTCAAAGATGGATATTTCATTTATCTTCTTTTGTACGTTGACGATATGTTGATCGCTTCGAAGAGTCAAAAGGAGATAGACAAATTAAAGGCTCAATTGAATCAAGAGTTTGAGATGAAAGATCTAGGTGAGGCCAAGAAGATTCTTGGTATGGAGATAAGCAGAGATAGACAGAGAGTGAAGCTTTGTTTAACACAGAAGCAATATCTGAGAAATGTATTACAATGTTTTGGCATGAATGAAAATACCAAACATGTAAGTATCCCATTGGCTTCTCATTTGAAACTTAGTTCTCAATTATCTCCTAAAACTAATGAAGAACGAGTGCATATGGCAAAAGTTCCATATGCTAATGCAGTTGGGAGCTTGATGTATGCAATGGTGTGTACGTGTCCTGACATTTCACAAGCAGTTGGAGTTGTGAGCAGGTACATGCATGATCCTGGAGAAGGACATTGGCAAGCTGTGAAATGGATTCTACGGTATCTCCAACAAACCGTGGATGTTGGTTTAGTTTTTTGAACAGGATGAAGCACTTGGTCAGTGTATGGTTGGATATGTTGATTCCGATTATGCTGGTGATTTGGATAAACGTCGATCAACTACTGGGTATTTGTTTACTCTTGCTAAAGCCCCAGTAAGTTGGAAGTCTACATTGCAATCTACGGTGGCCTTGTCTACTACAGAGGCAGAATACATGGAAGTTTCAGAGGCTGTAAAGGAAGCAATTTGGCTTAACGGGTTGATGGAAGACTTGGGAGTTGTTTAAAGTCACATTAGTCTCTATTGTGACAGTCAGAGCGCTATTCACTTAGCGAAAAAACAAGTCTACCATTCAAGGACTAAGCATATCGACGTGAGGTATCACTTTGAACTTGATTAACATCCTAAAAGTATGAAAACCTTCGGGTGTGTGGCGCTTGTGAGCGTAATTAGAGGCACTACAAATTTGGGGGAGTTGAAGAAGTTGAGTAGGCTTGGTAATTTCAAGCCAAGGTGGAGATTTGTTAGATTTGTCTAGAAATTAAGTTGACAAGTTGGAAATTTTATCTTGGTTGGTGGCCAACTTATTGGAAATTTCATCTTGGTTGGTGGCTAAACTTTGAACATGTGAATTTCATATTTGGTGGCTAAATTGTACACATTGGAAAATTCTTTGGTTGGTGGCCAAATTTTCAACATTTTGTTCTTGAAACTCAACTATAAATAGGCCTAAGTATTTCCATTAGAAATCATCCCAAAAACAAGTTCTCTCTTCCTCTTGTATTATTCATTCTCCCACTTTAGGAACTCCAAAGAATTACATTTTTTGTAATATTGGCAATATAGTGAAGTTATCATCCGGTGTGGTGCCCGAGGAGTAGACGATATTCTCGTCGAACCTCGTAAATTTGGTGTGTTCTCTCCTTTATTGTTTTTATTCGATTCTTTTCCATTGTGTTTCAATATTCAATAGTTTGACAGGTTTATCCGCTGTGCAACCTTTGGTGGTTTTAATCTTGACATTTTAGGTCAATTTTAAAACTACGTTCGTGTGGGAAATAACTCGTTTTCCCCAACAAGTACCTCATAACCATCAGTTTTCTTTCGAGGAAATTTTGTTACTTATAAGACTTTCACCCTACAGAATGTTCGCTTGTTGAGGGATGATGGCCGCTCCATTACCAGAGATCTTGACGGGTATCCCGTCACTTGCAGGTAAAGATGAATATTTTTCCAATTCTCAACAATATAAACGAACTGATTGTTGACAGCAATTTAAATCTTGTGCAGTGGCAATGCTCATGACAGTATGGTAGTCTTAAAGCAAGAATCTCAATATGCGAAGGCCACTGATCGCAGTTTTTCGCGTGTAATTTATTCATGTCTACTTCAGTTTACTGAAATACATCTCTAATGTATCTTGAATAAGAGCACTAACTGGAAAATTTTACTTGTTTCAGTTTACCATGCAAATAGAGCAAGGGATTCCAGTTTTATCCAAGTGGTTAATCTTCAACCATTTCAAGTTTGTTGCGTCAAAGGGCATCAAACTTAGACCAGCTTTTCTCTTGACAAGGCAAGTATGTTGAAGTTTTCCCCCTTTTCCCTCTGCCATTGGTGCAGAGAAAATTGATTGGAATTCATGGCTTGACTTAGAAAAGTGCATGATTCGCGCCTGCTCTATAGTACTTGTTACATAGTTTTAAATTTGCTTAATTCTTACCTTTTCTCTGATAGCTTGATAGGTGGTTCGATTGTAGGAGATATGGCTCCATAACAAGCGTTTGTAATTAGTGGTCTAGGTAGCGTGCGAGGGTATGGTGAAGGTGTTGTTGGATCTGGAAGATCGTGTTTGGTTGCTAATACTGAAGTGACAATTCCTTTTGTATGTAATTACTATTTGCTTTATTTTTATATAGAGAGCATTGTATTCTAATGTTTAAATGTAAGTTATGTTGAAGTACATGAAGTGTGGGTTATGTATTTGCATGTCTTGACATTTTTTTTGGCTACAATCAGAACAAGATGTTGGAAGGTTCTGTTTTCCTGGACTGTGGAACTGATTTGGGCTCGGGTCGGCTTGTACCTGGTGAGTCTTATTCATCTAGTTGCTTAAAATGTTGTATGTAAATGATAATCAACTCTTATGATTCCAACCTTATGTTAATTCTCAACTAATTGCATCTTGTATAACATGTTTAAAATAGCATGATTTGGCTTTGTAAGCTCATGAAGCATCTGCTTCATTTTTGTATTTATCATACGACTATGACCACCCTGAAACCTCTACTAGGAGTATAGGAAGCCGGGCCGTTGGTGCCTGCTGACCTCTCCATATTCTTCTCTTGAATAGTTCTTTCAGTGCATCAAAAACGTCCCAGTCTTTTATTTCTCTGATCTGTTTTGCTTGCACTTCGATATGCACATCATGAACAATTATCATCTAGCGACTAGCATTGAATCTCTTATTATATGTATTACGTGTAACATCCTCAATAATGTGTTAGTGATTTAATTGTAATATTTTTAAATTCAATGACCAAATTAAATAAATTGAAAATTGAAGGAATTAATTGAAAGATGTAAGTGTATGATTAATTAGCAAATGAAGGAAGAGTAAAAGGGTAAAAGAGTCATTGAATAAGGGGATGAATAAAATATTAAATGGGGGTTATCTTATAACCCACGTGGGGCTTATGTAGGAAACAAATGTTTTTAGATTTCTCTCATTTCTTCTTCATTCTTTCTTCATCTTCTTCCTTCTTCCTTCATCTTCTTCTTCTCCATTCATCTTCTTCTTCTCCCAAACGTGAAGCACATAAGCTCAAGGTAAGTTTGATTTCTTTTAATTAATCCTTCAAATTCAAGCATGGTTTTGATTCATGAAGCTTTAGGAAACATGATGGAAGGGAAAAGGGACTTAGAAACTCAAAGAGTTTTGAGTTATAAAAGATTTGAAAAATGAGTTTTTGGATGAAATTTTGATATGGGTGAGTTTTTGAAGTTTGAATAAGATTTTCGACTTGTCAAGAGGTTAATTAAGAAATATAGAGTGTTAGAATTGGATTTAAAACATGTTGAAATTTTGTGTATGATTCTTGAATTTCATAAAGATGTGAGGATATTGAGGTTAAAGATGGGATAAATGAATATTAGTGAGGCTAAGCATGTGTATGTAAGTTAGGATATGTTATTAGTATACTAATCTGTATCAATGTATTATTATGTAGATATAGAACGTAATCCCGTTCTGGAACAATCGAAGGATTAGAATCGAGTCAAAGTAAGCAAGGCTAAGGTGAGTGCATATATTAGATAGAATTGCATGGAGATAACCTTGCGATAAGTCTATCTCTTATAGTTGAATTATTATTTCATAGCCATGTACATGCATAATTCATACATGCTTTAATGTGATATAATATGAATAAATATCGTTATAAGAGAATTAATTCAACTATGTGAAATAATGGAAATGATCATATGTGTACATGTGAAGTGAAATATGTGTACTCATTTACCTCCTGTTCTCAATAATGTACATGGGAAATACAAAGGTAAAGTGAAGTGAAACTTGCAAAAGACGATAAATTTCATATATACACGACATGATCATTATATGTTGTAGTGTAATGGATACATGCAGGTTATAATGTTACAATTGAACGGTAAGAGTGCATGTTTCATGAATTCATTGTTATATATTTTATTATGCCTCACTAAGTCTATGACTTAGCGTGTAAGTGATTTACACGTAGGTACCAAGAACCAAGAATAGCAGAAATAGGAGTGGCAAGAACAACAACACTACTAGAAGATCATATAAGAAGTAATTGATAAAGTATATATTTTGATTTGTGTAGTATGTTGGCATGTAAGAAATGTAATAAGTTGGTTTTAAACGTATATATGTAAATGGTAATTTTGTATAATGATGAAAGATTAAATTTTAAGAGTTTATGTATGTTTTACGGAAGTACTGTAGCAGGGGAATCGGTTCCACTCTGACAATCTGGAAAATTTAGCATTTAGGTACTGTAGCAGGGTACTGTTTAGGGTACTGTTCACGGTACTGTTAATTAATGTTCACGGTACTGTTCATACCATATAATACTGTTCATAAATACGTGTTTGCCTCAAAATTTTATACCGAACATAATTTAATAGTATATTATCGTATTTTCTTAAAAATAAGTTCAAATATTCTGTTATTTAGTAAGGAAAAGTGTTTTAAAAAGTCAATGTGACATCTCGGACTCGTATTTGAGTTGGGTACGGGTTGGGGTGTTACATTACGTGTGTGAACCTAGCCTATATTTGCTTATTGTTACTCTTTTTAACTTTCTTGCAACTCTAGGAGCAACCATACAATTGTCATTGCCATTGTTTATTTTATGAGACAAGTCGAGTGTAGATAGTCTTGAAAATGCCATGCAATTGAAAATTTCCAAGAATTGAATTGGTTAGTTATAATTCTAAGAAATAAGAGTGTGAAAGAAATAGAACCTTAATCTTTTTTTGTAGTATTTTATGTTATAGAAGTTGTCATATATCACTAATTCACCAGTGAAGCAGAACTCTGGCCATGGACGTCAGTGGAGGTGATCTTTCAAATTGATCATCAATTTTGGAAAATTTAGTTGTTTTCAGTTTTCATGTTTACTCTCTAAAATTTGAACATCTTTATATGACATTGTTTCTTCAGGGGCATCAATTGTTATGTTTCATGGAGACTTGTCATACTCATCTAAAGACATCATTAAGAAATTAGAAACTTTGAACTATGAGCACATTATAGGTACTGGGGGGTTTGGGACAGTGTACAAACTTGCAATGGATGATGGAAATGTGTTTGCTTTGAAATGGATTGTGAAGTTGAATGAGGGATTTGATCGTTTTTTTGAAAGAGAACTTGAAATTCTTGGAAGCATAAAACATCGATATCTTGTAAACTTGCGAGGATACTGTACTTCACCAACATCGAAGCTGGTGGTAGCCTTGATGAAACTCTTCATGGTGAGGCTCCCTTAACATTTTTATTCAAAAGCAGTTCATTTCTTGGCATAAAGATGAAATGCACATTTTCCTTTGTTTAACTAAACCATAAGATTCAAAAAAAGTGAACGACATTCAAAATTGAATTCGTAATTCGAAACTTAAATTCGCAACACGAAAATCGCAACTCGAAAATGAAATTCGAGTTGCGAATTTCATTTTCGAGTTACGATTTTCGTGTTGCGAATTTAAGTTTCGAATTGCGAACTCGATTTTCGAGTTATGAATTTTATTTTTGAGTTGCGAATTTGATTCATTATGGTGTTCATTGTTCAAAGTTTCACCTATTTATCTAGAGAAATATGAACTAGATTATGTCTGTAAGAACAATGAATCAGCTATGTCTATAATAGTATAGTGAATGAAAATAGAATCTCCATAAGATAAAAATTCCATTAACATATATTTACTATTAGAAACAAAATCTAAGAAGTTTCTGAGTCATCAAGTAAAAGTTTACCACAGATTCATATCTGCATAATACAACGTTTGCATCTAAAAATCACCTAAGTTAATAGTCCCAAAAGGTGAAGACGATTGTGATTGGGATTTTGATTTTGATTTTGATTGCGATTTTGATTTCCCTTTACTTGCCACCATATGACTTTGGATTTTGATGAAGATCCATATTTTGGTGGAGGAAAAGATGATTGTGATGACACTGGTGATCCACAGGTCAACCTTGTATGATCACTTTCCTTGCAACGACTACATGCTGATATCTTCTTCTCTTCACCCTTAGACGGTATATGATCGTGATTTTTTGGTCGGCCAGGTAGCCTTCTGTCCATGACTGGTGGCAAAACTGTTTGTAAGTCATCTGGTATGTCCCACTCAGAAGGATGTGGAATAGGGTAGACAATCTCGGCATAAGTCTGTCGATATACTTATGTAGTGTAGAAATCCATAGCGTATGCGTTTGAATCATTTTGGTTTAGATGAAGAGAAACTTTTATAACATGGCCACACGGATAACCAGATGTTTTCCATTTCATACAACTACACGTCTTTGCATTTAGATTGACAAGCTCATTTAAGTTATTATCCAAGACTTCAAACAAAGTGTTTGAACATGATTTAACTCTCCATGACTTTGACTTTACAACACGTTTCGTTATCTTTTTTTCAGTCCATGGTGTAACAAGACGTTCCAATGTTTATGTAATTTTAAATAAATAATACTTAGTAAAATCTATTAAATATGATAAGTTACGAATTTAAAGAAATAATACTTGCATGGTTTCTTTTCTTATAGTACCACTGTTGAATAGAGGCTCAAAAAACTCCATTAACATAGTAATGGGTAATTTTTGGGAATGACGACTTAGAGCGTTGATTGATTCTGTATTATTAGATGCCATGAAACCATATGTTGCTCTAAGTTGATGTACTCTTGACCATCTTTCAAACCCGACATCTTCTAGTATTTGAGCACATTGAGGCAGAACACGTCTTAAACAATTTATATGCTTATTAAAATCCACTTCCCGATAAGCTTTTACAGTCTTCCAGTATGTCCATTTGTGATTTTTTATACCAGCATACCTTGATTTTAGATTTCTTTACAAATGAACACCACAAAATCCATGAAAAGCTATGTCCATGAATCAGAGGTTTCAGATTTGCCAACCCCGTAAGCTATTGGCAGTATCCCATTGTTAGCATCCATGGCTACTGCTAATAAGTTTGTTCCAAGGTATCAACCTTTCAAATGTGCTCCGCCAACTATAATAACGGGGTGCATGCAAGTAATAAAAGAACGAATCTACAAAATAATATACACAAAAAATATAATCATTTAAATGTGAAATGCATGTAACTAACAAAAATGAGTCAACAAAATTATATTGATTTACTAACGTAGCACCAATGCCGATAAACAACACTCAAAACGTCCATCTCTATATGTTTTAATATGAGTTACCGACCCATGATTTTTTAGCATTAAATTGTGACAGTAAGTCGACAGTTGGGCAAACGATGCTTTTGGGGACCCCCTCAACAATTCCAAGGCATAACATTTGGCTCTCCAAGCTTGATAATATGAGATACTAATCTTGAACTGAGCATTCATGTCAGTCATAATTTCATGACCCCGATATACCCCTATCATTCAAAAATATCAACTCAGCCAAAAAACCACCCAACACCTTTTTGTTTGCCTGTCTATGGTGAGGAAAAACTTGGGTTCTTGAACATGTATGTTTATCAATAAAAGTCCTAACTTGAAACATTTCGCAATCTTTTATCCTCTTTGCAATCATACGCCGCGTACATTTTTTTTCAATCATACACTTTGTTTCGAAATGATCTTTTCTTGATTTGTTAACTTTTAGTTGATAGTCATCTTCCACGCATTTCGTATACAAAGCTATCTTCAAGTGTTCCTTTGTATCAAAACAATCATCTTTATTGATACGAATAACTTTTGTGTAACAATCAACTGTTATCTTTACCAACTCTTCTTCCGGTATCAGAAGTAATTCTGGCATATTCCATCTATACTCCCGTGGCTCTTTCTTAACAACATTTATATTGCCATGAATTTTCTTTTTCTTTTCTTCGGGGACTTCTTCTTCTTCTTCTTTTTCTTCTTCAGGGTTATATGAATTACATAATGGATGTTCAACATGTTCTTTCACAGCAGTAATTTCCACCTCATTATCATCAACAACATTTTCCTCGGCAGCGGCTGTTTTATCTTCTTCTTGACTTTTACCCCAAATCTGATATGAATCATTATCAAAATCCTGGTATTAACTAATATCAAAATCATTATTGTAATAAGCAGGGTATGTTTCTTCTTATTTACTTTTACCCCAAATCTGATCTAAAACATCATCAAAATCCGAGTATTGACCAAGTTCAAAGTCCGGGTATTGACCAAGATCAAATTTCGAATACTGACTAGTACTCACATTTTTATCTGTTGGCTCATCATCGTTTAACTGATCAATATAAAAACTGGAATTTGGGTCTGTAAATTTATTGGGATTTGGATTAGGGAAAAATTATGGATTTTGAGATTGTGTTTGATATTGTGTTTGGTATTGGAAATGTGGTGAAACAAAAGTTTCTTGGTGATGAAATTGTGGTGGAACCATGAAATTTTGAGGTTTATAACAACATTATACATTGTGAGCACCATAAACTAGGGCTGAAGAACTTAGTTGATTACTGCTCGTTACTGACCCTACTTCACTACTTCTAGGTTCAACAATATACAATGTAACATCATCTTGCGAAACACTAATGAAAGCAATTAATCGTTCAACATCTTTATTGTCGGTTAACAAATAAACTTTACCCTTTCTCTGATAAGATAACCTAAATCCACTCAGAGGCTCTAAACTCAATTTCTTTGAAACAAGTAACATTAGATTTTCATAAGTTAACTTTTTTAATGACAGTTTTAGTTGAAGATTCATAGGTAAAGGCATATATTGTAAAACACCATTAACATTCTCCTATGACCCTCCATAACAGAAATCTATCCAAACATGATCAACATTAGATGATTTCATTCTACAAATTGTAAATAAAGTAATTTACTAAACAAACGAGCTATAAACTAGATATCATCATTAACTTAGAGAAAAACATACCTTTATTAAGTTGATACTTGATAATTTGGGAGAGAAATCATTGAAAAATTATATAGAAATAAAATTATGTTAAAAAGATTAGAGATGGGGATGGATGTCGTCGGAATTGGGACTGATGTCGCCGGAGAGAGTGAGAGATGTAGATGGACTGAGTTGCGATTTAGGGGTTTTGGTTATGAGTTGTTGTTGCTGCGTAGTTTAAATACCAAAAACATTTATGTTGTGAAATTAAAAGCTGAGTTGCGAAATTTAAATTCATGTTGCGAATTCGAAGAATCGAGTTACGAAAACGAAATTCGTGTTGCCAAATTTAAACCCGCGTTGCGAATTGAAAAAATCTTGTTGCGAAAAGGAAATTCGTGTTGCGAATTTAAAAATCGAGTTGCGAAATTGTAAAATTCGAGTTGCGAAATTGTAAAATTCGAGTTGCGAATTCGATTTATGTGTTGCGAATTCCAAATTCGAGTTGTGAATTCAGAAACTGTGTTGCGAAATTGGCTTTCGTATTGCGAATTCGAAATTGAGTTGCGAATTCGAAATTGAGTTGCGAATTCGTTGGTTATTTTTGCAAATCCAAAAAAAAATTGGTTAAAATCGTATATTATAAGGCATTTTCGGTCACTCAAGTTATTTTCTCTTAAAATAATTCTATTGGGGGAATAAAATTTTATGAATCATTAGTGATTTTTTTTGGGGTGCATATTCTATGCTTATCATTTTAAATGGATAAAAAAAGTTTAGACTATAATCACTAATAATATATGTACGATTATTGTAGATAATTTATGAACCAAACAATTTCAGTAATTATATAAATAATTATTACTCTCAAGTTAAAAACCAACAATTAAATATATAATCCACGTCTAATATAACAACTAATAACGGTTATCCATCACTTTCTTTTCAAACAATTAAAAGAGAGATTCGTATCATGTTTCGAAAAGGAAATAAGCTGTACGTAAAAGTAATAAAATGCATTGATCTCATATTATGAAAATCATACGATTTAAAAACAAGGTTTAATTATAAAATATATGTCTAAATTATATCATTCTTCTTAAAATAGTGTCTAAACTTTCTTTTATAATCATATAAATGTTCAACGTTACAAACATTACTATTTTAGGTGTCCATGTCGTAACTGTCATTAAATTTTTCCATTAAATGACATGTCGTAACTGTCCTTAAATTTTTCCATTAAATGATATGTGTCACGTTCTGATAATTTTAAAATGTTATTTAAAATTAAGAATTTAATATTAAAAAGACATGAAATCTTCGAAACACTTTTAGAAGCTCAAAAACTTTTAAATCTCTTATTTCAACCCCTAAACCACATCGATCGCTGTCATTTGTCGTCGATGAGCCTCCACCCGATTATCGATTACCCTATGAAATCGACTGCAAATCGATGTGTGTACCTCGACGACCTAACATTGCAAATTGCGACCCCACACGATTCTAATGGTCAATCGACGAAAAGTATGGCGGCATATGACAAGGAAGATGGAAAGGACTACGTCGATAGCGGTGGCCGACAAGGATGATGTTGACAAGTTAGGGTTAGAGATTTTGGATTTTTTGTAATTTAACATAAATTAGTGTTTTTATAAAATATAATAATATATTTTATTTTAATATATATATATATAATTTTCAAAATTACCAAAACGTGACGCGTGTCACTTAACAGTAGTTATGACCTAAAAACCTAATATGATAACGTTTGTAACCTCATACACCTAAATGATTTTAAAAAAATTGACCACCTATTTGGAAAAAAAATGTAGTTTACACCCTTATTTTATAATTAAGCCTAAAATCAACGATGATGTTGTACATGTGAATTTAAATTTTTAGTTAAATTATTGTTTTAGTTTCTATATTTATTATATTTAGGGATGTAAACATAATTTTATGTCTAGAGCGAGAAAATATTATCAACATAAAATATAAAAATATATAGTGAATTATATGCAGGACCACTTATTTATAGAGAGATTTTAATTTGGTCATCAATCTTTTAATTTTGTCAATCAAATTATTTAAATATTTAAATGATGTCAATCAAATCATATATCGTTAACATTTAATATACAAATTGACATGACATTTAACTTTGATAGAATTACACATTTAATCCTCTTTACTTACAAACATTAGTGATAAATGTTACCATATTATTAGGGTATCATTTTCTTCTTAATTTTAATTTATTCAATTCAATCTAATTCAATAAATTTATTTTCCTTTAAAGGTGTGTCCCACGTATCCTCTTTTGCTTACGTAGTGACAATATGAGCACATATTAACATCAAAGACATGTAATTGTACGAATATAAGTTAACCCGAGTGACCTGCATTAATTTTAACTTCAATTATTTAATAAATACATATTTAAAATTTCAATACATAGAAATTATGGTATTTAAGAAGCTCATACGATTTTTAAATTTCCTTAAATATTATATTGTGTAGATTTAAGTGTTTAAATATAACTTTTAAACATGTATTTACTGAGTGATCAAAAATAAAATTAATAAAAAACATATAATTGTCATCGTCTAACTCATACTCATGTTCATATAATTGTGTATATTCGATGTCAATATATAGTCCATACTGCTATCATATATGTAGATGAAGCGTCATGCAAGATGTATTTTCAAAGATCATTGTCATGTAATGCACCGTTATCTTAATAAAAAATATCTTATTTTTATATTTTTATTGGGTAAACTATAAGGTTTGTCACTTTCGTTTAAATTTTGTACAATTTTTTTAATAAATTTAAAAATATAATATTTAATTACTTTGATTTTTATTTAGTTATGATGTGATCATGTTCAATTTTATTTAATTAAGATGTTGTTATTTACCTTATCGACCTTTAAACGTTTAATCATTAAATTTTTAAATCTTGTTAAGGCAGAAAAATGAAAAAAAAATTAAATAAAAGTGACGTTTTAATTAAATAAAAATAAAATAATAAAATATTATATTTAATAAAAATATAAAACTAAATAAAAAATAATCAATCATGTAATTTATCCTTTCTTTATTTCACTCGTGGGTAAAGCAAATTGCAGCCGCCGTTTTAGAAATATGTGGCTGCTTTAATCCCTTCACACGTGTTTCTCATGACGGTGAAGCAGCCCGGACATATACGTCTCTCTCCTCTCGTTTTCTGGCTATGCCTCTTCGAAGCGAAAAGCAAAACCAATCACTGTGGGTCCCACTTCCGGCAGCTCTGCGGAAACTGGGCTGACACGTGACGCTTCTCCAGGGAGTTGCTCTTGACGTTTTGGCCGCTTTGAAATAAGATCTGATGACGGACGGGTGGGTGAGTGAAAGCCGGAGAGAGCTGGTTCCGATAGTACTCGCGAGAGTGCGGTGACAAAAAAAAATCCTAAAAAGCGAACGTCGTTCGGGTGACGTGGTAACTTCAGCAGGTGGGGGGTAATTCAAAGTATGCTTTAAATGACGAATCTTTGTATGGATCTAATTCTAAATACAATTAAGATGACTATTGATTATTAAATTTTTTAAACAAAGATATTTTATTTCATTTACTTTTAAATTCATTCAAACGCCATCTATTTTTTTTAAAAAGTTTATAAATATATCTAGTCAGGATCCAAAAATTAAAGTTTAATTATCAAATAACAACATGACGTGCAATTTCGTTCTTTAACATTCTGGTTTTGTGATATCATTTTATTGACAATTAATTATAAGCAATAATAGGATTCATGTCCAAATTACTAGCAAAGCACATGCGGAAAGGAAGGGGGAAAAGATTGCTTAAAGAAGTGGAAAAGGAGGTATAAAAAAATCCATTATTTGATAACACACACACATATATATATATATATATATATGATTAATTAATAATTATTATTTTCAGGAGATAACATTTTGATATTTTTTTTAATTAAACATACCTCCAATTAACCAGTGAGTAGTAACACCAATTTAATAACAGTATATATATATATATATATATAATTAAGATTTATCCGGTTCAAGTGATAAAATATTTGGTATTTCTCAAATAAAATTACGAGTTTAAATTTTGTGGATAAGAAGTATGAGAACTTGTATCTCAATATGAATTCTGACCCAATTCAATTCTGAATTTAAAATATTTAGAAGTTTGAGAACTAATTTAAAATGGCAATCATAGTATAAGAACATATAATGGAATTAACTCTATAATTTAAGTAAATGTAATGGAATTCAACTAATGTACTATTTAACTAAATAAAAAAATCTATTCATTTTAACCACCTATAAATTCTAGAGCACATAAATTGGTATATAATATAAGGGTAAAATAACATTTAGTCCTTGAATTTAGTGATAATACGTATAACATTTTTTAAGAGATAATACGTAATTTTTTTGATTAAAGAATTTGAGTTGTTGATAAAAATTATTTTAGAGGGTCCCATACAGAATTCTGATAAAGAATCTAGATGTGCATTGCCCAGACATTTGACCTTTAGGTCACAGCTCACAGCATTTGACAAAGTATGGTGCTCCTACCTGAATTGCTTTGTGGTGTGGAAGGTTAAGGATGCTCAGTTAGTGGAGGAGGACTTGGTAAGAGCGGCATGCCAGCTTGAGATCTCTATGATTCAAAAGTGCAAGATGACTCCAGAAGGAGTTAATACAGCTCTTACTCATGATATGAAAGCTATTAAAAGAAAGGACTCACTATTTGTCTCATTCCTGGTAGAACTATCAATGAAAATCACTACATATTTATGAATACGGTCAATCAGTCTGACTACAATATGTAAAAAGCTTGCAGCTTAATGATTCAGAAGTTTACTGAACTTTAGTTATACCTTGCTCTACTTTGTGTTACATAGATAAAAATGGTTGTCCCTTGTTCCCATATGTAATGGGATAAGGGGGAGGTAAGATAGTAGGCTTGCCTTGGCTTTTGCCTCATGTAACTTTCCGATCTTTCGCGCCATAATTCACATAAACTTGGTTGCCTTTCGACGCCTCCACTTGCTCATGTCCCCCCATAAGGACTCGGCCTCCCATAATGACTGTGCTTGCTTCGGCTCTTGCCGCCAAGTGATGAAACGAGCTAACACGCCCACAAGTGCATCTCTGTCGTAGGAACTTTTTCCTACAAGTCTTGATTTGCCTCGACTTGGACCCTCTTGTCCCTTGCGACAAAGTCTTAAATCCCATCCAAACTTTGTTTCCCCCGCGCTAAAAGTTAGGTCTTGCCCGACCTACACTTACTTAAAACGGCAAATTAAACTCAAAAGAACACAAGAATAGTGTTGAGATGTACCTTCTCCTCTGATTAGTTGGCATTTACTCAAAATTTTTACTTCAGCCCTTCTTGCTATATGAAGTCCGACACTCCCCACATTGAACCCTTGTCATTGGAGTTATTTGCGTCATCTTGCATTGGCACTTTCTCACGGCAAATCCCGATGCCCCTTCTTGCCTCCTCCCTTCTAACACTAAGGTGGGAGCTCACTTCTCACCTTGGATATTGGTGGTGTCTCCACGGTTGCTTTGTCCCTCAACGTCTTGGTCCCCTTCGACTCTTGTCTACGAGTCTTTAAAGGATTATTCCTCTCTTGAACATCTTCGGTAAGCTCTTGTCTTGACTCCTTGGACATGGACAGCTCGGTTTGCACTTGGCCTCTTCTCGCTTTGGCAGAGATACTAATTGAATTTTCTTATGTTGCAGGTTGTGGAAGATCAAAAACTTTTAAGAGAGAAAGTCCAACATTTGAGTGGGGATGCTGGGATTGAAAGAATGGAACTTGCACTATCTGAAACTCCGACTAAACTTTTTCAAGCAAAGGAAAGTGGGAACCCAATGGAGTCACCGCTTACGTCCTTCATATCTCCAAATACCCATGGTTCCCCAAGATCTTCAACTGCTCAAAAGGATGATAGAAGTGGCCTGCTGACTCAGACACCAGACCGTGTTGTCCGCTCTCTGTTTAAGGAAAATGGTACATCCCCTTCCAAAAATTATGTTTCCCCTGCGTCTAGTAGCAACAGCCATTCAGATGCACAGTTGGGCTCTTCTGTTGAAAAGCCTATAGTCACGGAGAATGAATTGATTGTTAATGAATTCCTTCATGGACAATGTGGTTTTGTTGATACCTCCAGTGCCATTATTGAAGATAAAAACAGCATAAAGGTATATGCATTTATCATTAATTAGTCTGTGGTAGAAAAAGCAGACATTAAGAATGATCTTTTAGCACTTTTGCAAGCTTAATATTTGTTTTGCAGGCAAAGGCGAGAGAAATGATGGAGAAGGCTTTATGGGACAGGATCATGGAATCCATGCAACAGGATGAGCCTGACTTTGACCTAGTTATTGAGCTTGTGAGGGAAGTGAGGGATGAAATTTGTGAGTTGGCTCCTCGCAGTTGGAGAGAAGAAATAACTGATGCTATTGATCTGGAAATACTCTCCCAGGTACTAGACTACCTTTACAATTTCCATATTAGCATTAAATTGTTTTTTAATTTATTTTTATTTTTCCCTCTCTATGGTGCTGAAATCAGGCAAACTGGACATTGTTTATCTTGGAAGGATTATGGAATTTGCATTGAGCACTTTACAGAAGCTCTCCTCTCCAGCCAATGATGGAAATTGAGGCTGCTAACCAGAGTTTATTGAAAGAGTTAGCTGAGATCTGTGAAGCCAGAGGGAACTCAGATAATTCTCCTGCCCTTGCAATGGTCAAGGGTCTACGTTTTGTCCTAGAGCAGATTCAGGTGCGTTCCATCTCCATTTCTTTTTCTTCTTGATTGAATGGATTCTTCATTGCATCACCTGTTTCGAAGGCATTGAACCATATGCTTATGAGGAAGGTCTTTTCTAGTATCTTAATATGCATTTTCTGGACAGGTGGAAGCTATAATTCTGGAAATGCAAGCCTAATGACACCTGTCGACCCTAATGCTTATAATTTTACAGGTTTGAACGTGAAACTATTTAAATTTTTTGACTATTGACGGCGACGAATCTTTGTTTCTTAATGATTCTTATGTTCTTTGGTCAGGTCATGAGCAGCAAGAATGCAAGGGAGAGAGTTGATGTTCTGGTTAGGCTCGGTTTGCTAAAGTTAGTAAGCAAAGTTTCTGGTCTAACACCAGATGCTTTGCTCGAATCCTTCACGCTTAACTTCTCGAGATTGAGGGATGTCCAGGCTGAGATTCAGAAGATCATTGTAATATCAACAAGGTATCTTTGCATATATGCCCTGCCCTTCATTTCTTTAGATGTTAATCTTGCAAAATTTTATCAGACCCGTCTGGTCCGGTCCTTGAGTGAATAATTTTTTCATATGCAGCATTCTTATTTTTAGGCAAATCCTCTCGAGCGAGCAAGTAATATCTAGCTCCGCTGACATGGAAAGAATAGCATCAAATTGTGCCGAAAGGCTTTTCAAGTTCTTAGACAGTGTGGAAGAGGCAGGGATTGAAGGTATTGTTGAAACAAGCAGTGGCATCTCAAGAGACGACGACGACAAAGTAACAGATGACAAGATCCTTCAAACGAGGAAGGCTATACCATGGCGGGGATGCTAGTAAAGAGCTTGTAAGCTGGGGATGCAGTGTTCAAAAGGGTATCCCGTGCTGTTTATTTAGCTTTTAGAGGGATTGTGCTTGGGGGGAGCGGTACCCACGGTAGACAGTTATCAGAAATGGCACTCCATCGAGTCGGGGTTGGCTCCCTAACAAAACGGGTCGTGAAAGAAGCCGAGGTGTTGGTGGTTGCCGCAATGGTGTCAATCCGCGTCCACGGGCCGTGGTATGCGACCTTGATTTGTAGCATGATTTGTGAAAATATGTCAGTTTATGTAAAATGTAAATAATGTGTGATAAAAGCGTGCATTAATCAATTCTGACGAACAAAGTATGGTAGACGGATTTAGTCGATTCCTATGGTCGTTCATGTGAATACTGAATAGTGTTTAGGTTAATGGAAAGAACGGATTTGTCTAGGCTTTTTTCTTTCACCGGGGAAAGCCAAATGTAATAATAATATGATCTTTTATTTTAAAGAGCAAATCTCCCCTTCGATGTCTTCGATGATCAATGGCTGTGGTGCACTAATGTTTTTAGACTCCGATAACTTCGCCACCCTCGATGAAACTGTGACGGTATCCCTCTCGTTGTCAACGATTGATTCGACTGAAACACGGATCTTACTGTACTGTATGCGAGTGCACGGATTCTCGTTTTGAGCTGTAAGAACTGGGGGGGGGGGGGAACCCTGTGTCATAATTACAAAGGCACTGTGATAGAGCTACACCAGAACTGAACAAGAACCCTGCATTTACCAAAGTCGTCGAAAAATGTCTGTCGAGGCTTTTTATCGGAAGATATTGTTCTCGGAAACCAACCGGAATACTATCATAAGATGTTTTTTCATGAAACACGATCTTTGCTTGCAACAACCTATTCGCAGTCGAATGGAAGACTGGGATATCAATGCTTATCGACATAAAAACTTAAAAAGGGACTACAGATTAAATACCGTCCTCGTATTTTTAAAATTTAATAATTTAATCCCCCTCGATATTTGATCATGGTTATGTACATGAACCTCAAAAGTCAAAATTTACATCAACATGCCACATAGTTTTTCCTTTTTTGGTTCGATGAACAATGTAGGAATCTCTCATCATCCATGATTGATTCTGTTTCTCATACCATCCAACGTTTCTGTATAAAAAAGGATTATCCAAATAAAAATATTAGTAAATAAAGTTATTCAAAACGTATGCACGGGAGACCGCATAGCGCAGTGGATTAGCGCGTCTGACTTCGGATCAGAAGGTCGTGGGTTCGACTCCCACTGTGGTCGGTTTATAAAGTTTTTATTCTAATTTTTCTCGTAATTTTCCTTTGCATCCAACCGGCCGATATTAGGATTTGTAAAGTATAAAAATAATATCTTAAATTTGTATTGGTATATATCATAACAAATTCTTTTCTGATGTTTATAAATGATTGGTCATTCTTGTTTCACAAACCATTGAAAAGTCCATGCAACTTGATGTAACAAGGCTGGTTCCTTCTTTCATTTCAACTATTGTCTTAATCCTTACAACTTTAAGTAACACATTCTATTCTGATCATGTTTAATACAATGGATGACTCTAATAGTTATAATAAGTATATTATTTCAAATTATAATCGATTTATAAAATGAGTGAATTTTAAGGACTGAAATTGTTATTCTATTATCTTGTATTATCATTTTCGTCAACTCAATAATTAAACCTAATATAAATGTGATCAAAATAAAAGTAAAATATAGTGTTGGATATAAGTTTGAAAAAACAGCAAGGTAACTAAACCAGAAATGTGAGAATATGTAAGTAACCAAATATGTAATTTACCTTATTTAGAGATAAGTATTTGACCCAAACATATAGGTCATTTAAAAAAAAGATTTGGGCCGGATCAGTCGGGTTTTATGAAGGTGAAGATCGAGTCTTATCTAGTTTAGTTTCGGGTAAAATTATCTAATTCTATTTAAGAATAATAATATATTAATCTTTGTATATTTAGAGATAAGTGTTATAATACATTTCTCTATATTTTTTCATTTAGGTTCTTATTTTACCTAATAAAAATGAGAACTATATATGTGCGTGTTGGATCTAGTCATATATAAATAAAATTTAAAAATCGAATTAAATTTTGAGTTGAGTGTAATTTTTTTTAAACCCGAGTCGAAGAAATTGAGAAATGAAATGATGTTAGACTCTAATCAAATTTAAATATACTAAAAAGTGGATCCGATACATGTGAGCATATGCATCCTCAACCCTATGATCTAATGTCTCATTTGATTAAATAACAACAATAATAATAGTAATAAGTTTCTGGGCATAAAGAAAAGTACGAAGAAGTGGCAGTAAGAAATTACTGGAGTGTGATCTGTTTCCTATTTTAGTATGTGTCGTGGCTTTTGCAACTTGATGCAGAATAAGGTTATTTATCTTCAAATATTTAGTGAAAGGAGGAATGGAATTGTAGGAGGACCACATTAGATTGTGTGAAATAATAATATATTGTTATTAGTATTTTTATAAAAAAAAGTACAGTATCAGATATGATTCAAATAAAGACGAAATGTTTCAATGGAATATAGTGGTTGGCTTTCTTCATCTATCCTTAATCTATTTTTTGAAAGCTTTCCTTCATCTCTCATTCATGATTGATCCTTAATAATTAATTAATTATAACTAATAATTGTCGACACTCGTTTTCATCCAGACATTATTATCATTATTTATATTTTCATTTCATTTCCTACATACCCGAAATTACATCCAAACCCCAATTACAAATCAAATAGGGCCCCAAAGTTACAATCAAACCTGGGCCTAAATAAAACACCCCAACCCGTACCCGACTCGGATACGAGTCCGAGATGTCACATTAACTTTTAAAAACGATATCCTCACAAAATATCAAAACATTTGAACTCATTTTAAGAAAATATAACAATATTCTATTAAATTATGTTTCAGTATAAAAATTCAAGTTAAAAACGTATTTATAAACAGTACTATACAGTATGAAGAGTACTGTGAACAGTACCAAATGTTAATTTTTTTTCCAGATTGCTATTAGGGCATCGCTACCTTGCTACAAGGTATCGATACTCTGCTACAGTACTGCTACAGTACTTCCGTAAAACATTCATAAACTCTTAAAATTTAACCTTTCATCGCTATACATTTACCGTTTACATATATACGTTTAAAACATTACAAAACTTGTCAGAGCATATACCATTTAAAACATTAATAACATGCCAACTACTTTCACTATCCAAAATACATATGATTCAAAATTCTTTTCTGATCTGATCTTCGGTAAGAAGCAACTGACCTGTCTTGCTCCACATTGCTCTTTATTCTTCTCGAAACCTACGTGTGAAACAATCACACGCTAAGTCTACGACTTAGTGAGGCATATAAAACATATAATAAAAATCATAAAACATTTCATATATCAAAATGCATACATGCACATATACCATCATATTTCTATTCATATATCAAATCCACACATGTACATATATGATTATCTTCTTCCTTATTATTATCCTATTATTATCATTAATACCTTTTATCATATAATCATATACTTATCATTTATACACATCATATATCATTTCATAAAGAAATACACTTAACATTATATAATTCATGTAATACAGTTCATATAACTAAAACATATATCCTTTCATATAACCAATACATGAATCTTGTAATTTATTCCATATAACAAATCACATATACATATCACATTCAATATGTTTTTGTTTAATCTCTTTATTAGCCCATGTACACCTGTGAGAACTTAAGGTATGTTAGTACATTGAGGTTGTGCACTTATGCTGTCACCACAGCTCTTATAAGTCCCACTGAGTGGCATATGAAATTTGTCCCGAAAGACCTATGAATATCCCGAAGGATCTCTATATATCCCGAATGACCTATGTAACTGTCCATATGTTCCGAAGAACATAGGTAACTCTTGACTCTTGGCATGTCAATTATACCACTAGCTCTCATATCACATAACATGGGCATTATCATTTATAACATTTTTGTATTCATATCATTTCTCTTATAATCACATGTTCATTCTCTTCTGTCACATACCACATGTATGTGTAAACATATATCTCATATCATATAACATGTATCATATAGATTCGTATCATGTAACATGTATCACATGTGCATGTAATCACATAGATCGTATCATATAACTCATATCATTTCTCATGTGTTCATATAAACACGTATGTCATATCTTATTCACATATGTTCATATATACATCACATGTCACATAGAATAACATATAAACTTATACTTCTATTCATGTACATACTTTCATATAGTTCGTATATCAATGCCCTATAAAACTTATCTCACAGTTTTACATAATCACTTATATCACATTAACTATATATTATCTCCATATATTCACTTAGTTCAGTTTCACATATCGCATATACATGTAATCATGCAAATCATGTCACATATAATAACATATGACCCATATACTCATTTTCATGTACTCGTGCATACATAGGAAATCACAAATCTTATAACATTTTAGGAGTCACTTCTTACCATAGTAACTCCGTCATTGGCTCATCGCAAGCCAATGTTTATTCAATAACATAAGTACAATTAATTTGCACTCACCTTAGCCTTGCTTTGATTCGATCCTAATTATTTGATTGTTTCGGAACTTGTTTAGGCTCTATATCTACATAAACATAATTTCTGAGATGATTATCAGAAGCCTAAACCTTATAACTTGATGTTAATGACTTAAGCTAGTTTAATGAACCAAAATTCCATTTTTCCTTTAGGGGGTATCGGTACCCTTATTATATTTTGAAATTTTTCGTTTAAGAGGGTGTTGGTACCTATTGAATGGGTACTGATACTCTTTGCCCAGAAATCACATTTTTAAACCCGAAAATCATAAACTCTTCACTCAATTCTTCTATTTTAAGCCCCTATCATGTCTTTAAACCAAACTACCATTACATAAACCAACTTATATCTATATAAACCATCTTTATCTTCCATACCTCATCATGATTCTTAAAATTAAGAATCTTACTAAACTTTCAACTTTGTTATTAATCTTTCCTAGCTTCATAAATCTCTTATTCTTAGTGATGACAAGTCAAATTCCATCTCAAAGCTCCTTTATCAACTCTTTTCTAGAAATTCATTTATAAACCCATTTTCTTTAATTCTTCATAACTTCTTTATCTTTTGATTTTAAGATAACTTAAGCTTTTCTTAAGTTTAGTTATCATCTAATGATAAAAACCCAACTTAAATTTCAGCTAATAATCAATAACAAATAAATCTTACCTTTTCCTTGCTTTCACGAGGAGGAGGAGGAAGAAGGGAGAAGAAGAAGAAGAAAGAGTTTTAGATAACTCTCCTCCTACCGAACATGATTCATCCTTATCAAGGGGAAAAATATCTTTCATTATCAATTGACCATTTTGCCCTTTAATTCTTTTAATAATTACTAAAAACTTTTAGGAAATATTTCCAAATAAATCATTGAACTATTCAACTATTCTATTTTGACCAATAAATTCTGAATATTTCAATTTGGTCATTAACCCGGTATTGAGGACGTTACACTAACTCCCAAACCCTAAAGGCCCACACTATATATAAATTTAGTAAACCCTAATCTTAAGGTTAGTCACCCGCTGCCGCCACCACCACAAGATGGAGAGCATTGTTGAGTTAATCGATTGACGGAATCGGCCAAGAGGGGGTGAATTGGCAATTAAAATTTTGTGGAAGCTTTTGCAGAAAATTGAAAGTAATTGCACAGAGATTTAGAGTGGTTCGACTTTATCAACCAAAGTCTATGTCCACTACCTTAGCTATCCACACTAAGGATTTTTCAACAAATTCACTAATTTGTTATTTCTTTTGAGGCCAAAGAGATAACCTTACAACTCCCTCAAGAATATACCCCAATTCTTGAGAACACTCTTTTCTCAAAGAGAAGATTACAAATTTGCAAACTCACAAGAAAAACCTCACAATGAAAATATGTTTGCACAATTCTAGAACAAATAAAGAACACTCAAGAATAAATACAATTGAGCACAATAAGTGTTCTTGAAAGCAAAATGAATATTGAATGAAAAATAGGCTTGAAATGCTCAAACTTGAGGTTTGATGCTTTCTCTTTGATTCTCTCTTGATTCTAGTTGCTTGATGTTTCTTGTTTTTGATCAATGGCTTCTAAGCTTGCTTAAATACACCTTGAATCACTTCTGAACGTTGGGGATCATTAATGAACTTATTGGAGCCGTTTAAGTGTGAAAACAATTAATACAACAACTTGGAGCGTGGGGGGAATCGGTTCCCTAAGTGTAAAATTCAAATATTTCGACCGTTGAACAAAGGGGAATCGGTACCCCCTGGGGGGGAATCGGTTCTCTCCGAGCATACTGGAATTCTACGAGCCAAATCCTTCAGGGGGAATCGGTACCCCCTTGGGGGGGGGGAATCGGTTCTCTCTGGACATTCTGGAATTTTTGGCTTTGAAACGGTTCGAAATACTTCGTAAAATTATTTTGAAATAATTTTAAGATTAAAACTTAATTCTACACTTGAGAAAGGATTAAAAATGTCTTTTGAAAGATTTAGAGTAATATTTTGATATTCGAATAATTATATCGAATATACTTAGAAAATATTTTTGGAAAATCTTAAAATTTATTTATCTTAATTTGTTATATCAAAATGTTTTCAACAAGAATGCCACCAAAATCTCCACCAATCATCTGCCACCACCTTGCTGCACCAGTCCCCAGCCACTGTCGCTTCCACCAACCACGCACCAGTAGCCGTGCAAGCCAATCCTGCTATGCTAGTTCACCCAAGTCAGCAAGTCACCCAAATCCACACGCAAACAATGTAATCATATTATTTTGTTTTTGAAAAAAGTTGTAAAAAATAGAGTTTATAAAAACCCGAGAGTTGTAATCAAAAAAGGATCCCCCTTTCGGTTTTCCATAAAAGAAAAGAAGCAATAAAAAATTTAAGGTATTATTTTTCTTTTATTTTCTTTCAGTTTCAAAATAAAGAAAAAAATGAGGCTTTTATGAAATAAAAAAAGGAAGGAAGCAGATCTAGTTAACCGAGAAGAATTGAGCCGTACAACCAGTTCATCTTCGCGGCGGCTGGAGTGTGAGAGAACGGAAGGGTTAAAATCTTTTCAGGGTCTTTAGGGGTCATTTTAGGTGGTTTTAGCCATAGATATAAGCTTAGGAAGGTAGATCGGAGTGTAGGGGACATTTTGAGGTAGATTTAGGTGTTTCGTTCGCCGTGTGTGGCGGCCGAAATGTCTGCTAGACAGCGGGGTAAGGCGTTGACAGTGGGTCGGCCGAGGAAAGAAGAGATAAAAGAGATTTTTTTTAGGATTCAGTGAAAATGAAAAAAAGAAGATAAATGGTTTTTATAGAAAACTTTAAGGGAAATCGCGCTTAGGTCTCTCTAACTCTCGCATGTTTTTACAAAAGGGTCACCTGTAGGGACCGAGCTTGCTATTTACCCGTTTTTATGCATGTTATATATTTTTAGGGTTATTTGCTATTTAGTCCCCTATAGTTTAGTGTGTTTTTGCATGTTAGTCACCTGTAGGGACCGAACTTGCTATTTAAATGTTTTTATTCATGTTATATATTTTTAGGGTTATTTATTGTTTAGTCTCTCTATGTTTAGCGTGTTTTTATATTTTTGTCATATGTAGTGACTGTTTAATTTTTTTAAAAATGTTTTTAAACTGATTTAGTAATTTACCCATTTTTATTCGAAAGCATGTTTTAGGCTAGAAAAAAGGAATACTTATGAAATGGTCCCTGTAGTTTCAACAAGTTTATATTTTAGCATGTTTAATCATTTTTATTCGAAAGCATGTATAACACCCCCAACCTGCATCCGACCCGAATCCGAGTTTAAGGTGTCACATTGACTTTTCAAAGCATTTACTTTTACAAAGTGACTAAAAGTTTTATTTGACATTTATTATAAAACAAAATAATTTCTATTATATAAAACATATAGTTTTACAAAACCCATCAGAGCCCACTTGATCCAAATCTTTAATTGCATGCCAACTACTTTCAATAAAACAAAATACATATAATTCAAAATGCTTTTCTGATTTGATCTTTGGGAAGGAGAATCTGACTGTCTTGCTCCTCTATCTCCTTGAAACCTACGTGTGAAACACTCACACGCTAAGTCGATGACTTAGTGAGGTATATAAAACGAATAAAAAAAATTTAATTATCTAACAATGCATGAACAATTCACACACTAATATTATGTAAAATCATATAACAATTCATATGACCATTGCAAACATGCATATATTTATATTATCATTATCATTATTCACACTATTATTATTGTCAGTATCATTTGCATTCATTCTTTTACTCTTATGATTTTATCCTTAACACTTATGCATATCATATCATACATTCCACAAGCCAAACAAATAACATTACACAAGGTTTCTCATGTTATATCTTTTATGAGCCCATGTACACTTGTGAGAACTAAAGATATGTGAGTACATAGAGGTTGTGCACATATGCTATCACCACAGCTCGTATAATTCCCACTAGGGGCGCGTAGGATTTGTCCCGAAGGACCACTATGTCCCGAAGAACCACATATCACATATATCTCAAAAGACCACTCCTTAAGAACCATATACATATTCCAATGGACCAAATAAGTGTATCGAAGTACCACATATATGTTCCAAAAAGGATTACATATATGTCCCGAAGGACCACGTAGAACCCTCGACTTTTGGTATGCCAACTATACCTCTAGCTCTCATGTCGCATAACATGAGCGTTATCTTTTATATCATTTCACATATTCACATAGACACGTAGATCACTTACACATAGAATATTTTCATATATTTCATATATCACATTACTTGTAACTTGTTCTTATGTCTTCTCATAGACATATGCTCTTATAACTTCTTGTCATATCATTCTCATCACTTATTTTCACAGCTTATATAATCTTTTCATATATTTTCTTATCTCATTGTCACATGACTTATATCATATATTCATATAGACACATAGATCATCATCATATAACATATATATAACATATTCATATCACATCACATATAATACATTTCATGCATATTCATATAATTACCTAGTCATAACTATACTTTAATTCATGCATTCTTATATTCAAAATCGTGAAAATAGACTTATCACAAGTCTACTTTCCATATATCAATATACCTAATAATAAGCACTCACCTGGCCTCACTAGTCAATAACATTCTCTTATCTCTTTCTCGATGCCTAATACTTGTCAATTTGTCCGGACTTTGCTCTTGATCAATATCTACACAATCATACATATTATATACATATCAACATTCCAATTATCATAATTCGATCCTTAATTTCTTATACCAAAAGAAAGGCTTAATTCCCTTTTTTACTTGGAGTAGTATCGGTACCCCTGTAGGGCATCGATACTTCCCTAGCTGTGGTATCAATACCTATTTTGCATTTGAAATCCTTATTTCAAAATTGGTATCGATACTGATCTTATGGTATCATTACCCTTGGTATTGATACTACCTTCCCAGGTATCGATACCCCATGAACAATTTATAAATTTCTGCCTTATGGTATCGATACTCATTCATATGGTATCGATACTGTAACACCCCCACCCGTACCCGACCTGGATTCGAGTCCGAGATGTCACATTGACTTTTTCAAAACATTTACTTGTATAAAATAGTGAGTAATTTAAAACTTTTATACATATAGCTTATTCAAAAGATTTCCAGAACTATTCAAAGCTTAAATGTTTTTGCAAAACCGTTCAGTGCATATACAATTCAGACATTTATTTACATGCCAACCATTTTCAATGTACAGAATACATCTAATTCAAAACATCTTTTCTTATCTGATCTTCGGTAAGAAGTAACTGACATGTCTTGCTCCATATTGCTCTTTACTCTTCTCGAAACCTACGTGTGAAACAATCACACACTAAGTCGTTGACTTAGTGAGGCATATAAACATATAATAAAAACCATCGAACATTTCATATAACAAAACACATACCTGTACAATACTATCATTATCATCATTATCATATATATCATATAATATCATACATTTTTCCAATCAATACCCATTTCATCCGATGAATATGTATTCTAAACATTTGATCATGACATTTCAATATGCATGTATCTATTACACGATAACATATATAATCATATCATGCACATACGAAACTTACCTTCTTGTACCACTTTCACTTTAAAGTTTGTATTTCAATTGCCCATGTATATTATTGAGAATAGAGGTATATGATTACATTGAGGTTGTGCACTAATGCTGTCACCACAGCTCGTATCAATTCCCTCATGGGGCACCGAACCTTAGTTCAGTATTCGTCCCGTAGGACCACTATGTCCCGAAGGACCACTGTATATGTCCCGTAGGACCACTATGTCCCGAAGGACTGCTCCTTAAGAACCACATACATAATACAATGGCTCCAATAAGTGTACCGAAGTACTACATATAGGTTCCACATAATTACATACATGTCCCGAAGAACCACGTAGAACCCTCGATCTTGGCATGCCAACTATACCTATAGCTCTCATATCATATACTATGGGCATTATTCTTATGTTTCATATCACTTGTTCATTTTCTTCTGTCACATACCATATGTATGTGTGAACATACATCTCATATCATATAACCTTTATCTCAAGTGCATGTAATCACGTATTACATGTAATCACGTAGATCATTTCATATGGATTATATCATTTCTCATTTTTCATGTAAACACACATGTCATATCTTATTCACATATGTTCATATATACATCATATATCACATAGAATAACATATAAACTTATACATATATTCATGTACATACTTTCATATAGTTCGTATATCAATGCCCTATAACTTATCTCACATTATTTATATCCTAGTTTCATATATTTACTTAATTCAATTTCACATAACTTGTTACCTATATATATTCTTATAACTTATCATCACATAACTCCCATAACATCTTTCTATAGCTTCATAGATCTTTACTATATGACTCATATATTATATGTTCATTTAAGCCCATAACTCTTCCCATATAGCTTATCTTACATGTTCATATAATCACTTCTGTCAATGTCTCCTAATTTATATATTATTTTCATATTGTCCTATAGGTCAATGTTATTTAACTTGTCTCACTTTTCATTTCATCTCATAAGTTGGTTATACTAATTCTCATATATTTAACTCGTGTAATTTATATCTTGTTATTATATCCTCAACTAGACCTATATCCACATGTTCATAATCACATAACTTATATTCTTTTCATATAATCACATATGTCTATGTCGTTTAACTTATCATTTATATCTATATCATCTATTTTATATCATTTTCTCTTGCTATCACATAAGTCCTTGCTATTTTTACATAGTTCGCGATCCTATAGTCAATTATAATAGCATATGTTTATCTTATCTAATATCATATAGTTCTTTACTTATGTCTTATATCACATATTTATATTATAAACTTATATAATCACATATACTATTTAAACCAGTTCACATAGCTTATCACACTAACATATATTCATTCAATTCATGTAACATATGCAATACATATAACATATGTACCCATTTTCATGCACTCATGCAAACATAAGAATCACAATTCAAATAACATTTTTAGGAGTCCCTTCTTACCATAGTGACTCCATCACTGGCTCATCGCAAGCCAATGTTTATTTGGTACATAAGTACAATTTAAATTGCACTCACCTGGGCCTCGTTGTTTTGAATCAATCCTAATCCTTAGTTTGTTCCGGAACAAGCTTTCATTCTATATCTACATAATAATACATTAATACTTATCAGTATACTGATTGATATATTCGAAACTATCACTCCTTAGGCTCAGAGAAAAGACAATTTCATCTTTTAATGAAGGTATGCATCGATGCACTACTGATGCATCGGTGCATAAAATGCATTCGATGTTGTATTATTATAGGGATGCAGCGATGCATGACTTATGCATCGATGCACTAATTGCATTCGATGTTTCTATTTTAAAGAGTGCATCGATGCATTACCAATGCATCGATACACCTTCAAACAATTTTGGGTTTTAACCTTGATGCATCGATGCACTATGAATGTGCATCGGTGCACTCTGCCCAGAATCCTCTTTTATGCCCGAAAATCAACTCTTTTCAGCTTAATACTTCATATATCATCCCCTTTCTTATTTTTAACTTACATACTCATATTCAAACTCATTCCTATTCATTAATCACCTCTTTAACATCAAAATCCTATTCTCCATATGTAATTCAAGAATTACACTAAATTTTCAACATGTTCCAAATTCAATTCTATTGCTTCTAGCTTCTTAATTATACCCTTGACAAGTCAAATCCATCTTTAGACCTTCAAAAACCTTTCTATAACAAAATTTCATTTCTACACCCTTCATATCATTTCCTTTCTAATTCTCTATTCTTGATGTTTAAAGCTTATATAAGCTTTCCTTAAGCTTATATAATACTCCAAGAATCAAAATCAACTTATAAATCCAAGAATTAAACAGCTGAAATTAAACTCACCTTTAAATGAGGCTTACAGGGAGAAGAAGAAGCTGGAGAAGAAGACTCTGGATAATTCTCTCCTTTCCCACATGGTTTCCTTAAAAAGGGAAAATAAAAATCTTCTCTTAGAAAAGACCATAACACCCTTGTTATTTTCCAGGTTTACTACTAAATCCATGAACTTTTAATTTATTTCGAAATCAAGCACATAGTTTTCAAAATTTGCAATTTAGTCACTGACCCTGAATTTCGGGATGTTACAGATACCCTTACTCGATTTTGGACTCTTTTCTATTGGAAGTATCGGTATTGGATGAACAGTACGATACCCCATGCCCAAAATTCATCTTTTTAGCTCGAAAATTCACCCAAACTTACTTATATCTTATACTAGAACATTCTTTAAGTTCTTTAAGCTTAACTAAACTTATCCTAATCAACTTAGATTACTTTAACTCATCTTAATATCCAATATCTCACATACATACTTGAATTCAATAATCAAGCCAATAAATCAACATGTTCTAAATTTGTTTCTAATACTTTGTATTTCTTATTATGACTAATGACAAGTCAATTTTAACTTCCAACTTCAATTACTAACTCTTTTCCAATATTTCACTTAATATTTACTAAACAATTCCTCACAAAAATATTCCCAATTAAATCCCTGAACTTTTTAATTTTTCAAAATCTAACCTTAAAGTTTTAAAACTTCAATTTTAGTCACTATCCCTGATTTTTGGGATGTTTAAATGTTTTAGCCATGCAACTTTATTTATTTAATTTGGTCCCCGTGTTTTATTTATTTTTATTCTTTGTAATTTTAGCACTTAATATTAAAAATATTCATTTTAGTCACTTTTGCACTTTATTTTGTTTTAATTTTTGACATGACAATTTGTTTGTTTATATTTTAGTTCTATTTGCATGTTGTTTTATTTTAATTTTTGCATGTTGCTTGCATGTTATTTCATTTTAGTCATTAATTAGTTTTGCATGATACCCTCATAAGCATTTCTTGACTCGAATCAAAATAATTTTACTAAGGGTAATATTTGTTCATTTTTATATTGTCGTAAAGTGACCTTCTTAAAATATAAGAAAGTCATTTTCGATAGTTTTAAAATAAAAGTCTATCCCATTAAGTGACACGAATTAAATTGAATCCATTTTAAAATTTGGGGATCGAGAAAAAGATCATGTTCTTTTAAATAAGTTCATCGAGAAAAGACAGTTAGATTGAATTTAAGGTCTCATCTTGATGTATTTGAATAATTGAACATCCTTATTCTCCTTAAAGGTTGGTAAAATAAATAATTAATTGTATTTGCTTGATGTATGCTTCTAATTCGTTTTATTGTTACATGTGTTTTTCAATGGAATTTCAAAATAGTAACACTCAATATTGAAAATAGTAATATATTTTCATTTTGGTTAGAGTAATAAATGACTTCTTTAAGGCATAAGAGGTCATTTATTCTTGATTGAAAAGAATTAGATATTATCGTTTTCTCTCGAATCAATATTGATTTTTAAGAGAGAATAGTGATATCCTTCCTTTCGATTGGAGTAATAAATGATTGCTTTAAGCCATGACAGATCATATATTCTCGATTAGAAATCATTAGATACTATCGTTTTCGCTCGAATCAATATTGAATCTTAAGACGAAATAGTGATATCTCTTCATTTCGATTAGAGTAATAAATGACTGCTTTAAGGCATGAGAGGTTATTTATTCTCGATCGGAAATAATTATATATTATCATTTTTTCTCTTAGAATTATTTTGTGCTGTTATTTTGAATTAATAATGAACTTTAGAATGGAATTGTAATATTTATTTATTTCGATTGGAGTAAGAATTAACTGCTTTAAGACATGAGAGGTCGATTATTCTCGATAGGAAATAGTTAAATATTATTTTGTTTTGTCCTAAAATTCAAAGAATATTACTTGTATAGGATCTGAAATTAAATTAGATTTGAATTCTTAAATTTCATTGCAAAGACAATTAATTAATCGAATAGATACTGATTTAGGACGTTGTGGGGGTGCTAATCCTTCCCCACACGTAACTGACTCCCGAACTCGAATTTTGGTAACGCATGCCACAAATTTATTGTTTTAATTAAAAATTAATATTTTTATTAAAATGATAAAATACGTTTTTAGATGCCCAATAACACGTTAATCAAAGATTGATGGCGACTCCTCAAATCACATTTTATTATTAACCGATCATCAAATCATTCGAAACCGAGCCCTTTTTAAAAACCGTTTCGACAATAATAATTTTTAAAGCAACATCTTGCTTTGCACAGCATTTCCCATCCACTTTACGTGCGTTCAACTCACTTCCCAACTCATTCCTAACCAAAACAAACCCAACCATTTTATTAGCTCGGATGGCCATTTAACCTCAGTCCCAAGGGTTTCAACCCAACCCAACTCGTTACGATCGGATTTTCTTTAAAAAAATTCCACCTCGAATCGAGTTAGATTGGATTTTTTAAGGGAAGGTCGGGTGGGGCATTTTCGGATGTGGAATGAAAAAGCTCCAACCTTACCCGAATCGTGAAAAATAATGTAATTTCTTTTATTCTTTTAGGGGCATTTTCGGGTGGGGCATTGGATTTATACTCTAAAAATTCGGATCAGGTCGAAGTTAGGGGGAGAATATATATTTTTCAAGTCGGATGGAAGATACATATTTTTTAATCAAATCGAGTTAACCAAAAACCTGATCCTATTACAAACCGTTGTCATTCCTTCTTGTAGTTAGGGATGAGAATAACCGGTTCAATTAATATTTTTATCTTATTTAAATTAAATCTAAATTTTATATTCTTTCATTTGTTATTCGATCTTGACATATAAAAGTTTCACTTATTTAAAATATAATTTAATTTTTAGAGTAAAAACTCGAACTCGTATATAATGTTGATGTAATTAATAAAATCTCGAGTTTAATCCTTCAAAATCTAAGTTTATAAATTTAAATTAACGATAAAATTGTATTTTAACTAAAAACAATAAAAATTTAATTCAATCCCTTAACATTTATATAATTAAGCTAACAATTTCTTATTTTCCCTCAACATTTATTTTAAAATTAAATTAATATATATTTAAAAAAAGTCCTTCAACAGTCGGTAAAGACAAACACTTATAATACAAAAGTATAAAATAAAAGAATAGGCGAGGGTTAGTATGTAATATTAGTATTTTAAAGGGATCAAAAGGTAAAAATATTTGTCAGATTTTATTTGTTAATTCCACTCCCTGATTCCCCACTTACAACGCAGAGGGAAAAATAGAAATAAAGTACGGGGGAGGAGAGAAGAGGCCTTCATTATTAAAAATAAAATAAACCACACAAAAAAACCCTAAGAAATAGTTAGCTTCCGATTTAGAAACATTAGGTTTCAAATCTGAATTCTTCAATTTCGGAAACGGTAAGCTTTTCATTTTGTTGCTGTGATTTTTTGTACTTTTATATCTCACAAATTCAGCATAAAATAATGTTTTTGTTTCTTTTAATTTTATTTCTTTATTTAATTTTCTGAACTTCACAAACGAATCGGTTCTCGAGGAAGCATGGGAAGTTCTAAAGAATCGAAGTTTTTTCGGTGTTTCGATTTTCACTGTTCTATAGCTTTGCTTAGCTTACGTGATATTTTATTCATGGGTAATAATTTGTATTTTGGTCACTTAACTTTTAAAACTTACAATACAGTTATCAAATTTTTAGTTAATTTTCATTTTGATCTCTACAGTTAATTCCCGTTAGATTTTACTCACATGGCACTCAACCACGTTAACCCACACCTTCTTCTTCTTCTTCATATTATTTCTTCTTCTTTTCTAGGTTGCTTTTCTTCTTCTTCTTCTTCTTGTTCCTCCTCCTCCTCCTAAAATCTCACCTCTCGAAAAACTGCTAAAAGAGACTTCACTCCCACACTCAAATCCATCAACCAACTCCTCTTCTTTTAAAACACAGATTCTCTGTTTTGTCAGCGAGGGTCGTTAGGATCTCTCCTCTATCAATTGCCTGCGATGCAGAATCAAATTGTCATATAAACACAGCTTTTTTTTTTCACTGGTTTCCTACTAGACCTGATCTTGATTAAAAATGACACTCAAACAGTACATTTCTAGCGTTGATGGTTGACCCGTGAATACAAAATGTAACATAACCAACCATGGCACCATTATAGTCATGTCTAATGAACAATCGATGCAAAAGAATGCAAATGTCAGAGATAAAACATCAAAAGTACTTTACCTTGTCGATATTCTCCAACATTATCCTTTTAACTTCCGAAACTTGAGCTTTGACCTTTAATAGCTTGTCGATTTCTTCTGCATGTTCGATTATATACTTCATGTGCTCCTTCATAACTGGCCTGCGAATCACAGTGCTTCGTCTTAAGTTATATTTGTGCAAACTGATTCAAAGAAACAAAAAAAAGATTAACTTTCCATTAGTTGCATGGATATGAACATACCAAACTCCTTATTGAGACTTCTGGTCACCGCTGTATCGGCCTTCCAACAGCATTGTCGTAATAAGTTTTTGCCCGGGCACGAAATTTTACTTGACGAAAAAAATAATGTGAATAAATGATTTTTATTGAAATGTTTTGGGAGTCGCCATCAGCCTTTTGGGTCAGGTAGGTCGAATACCTAAAACTCATCTTTTAAAAGAGTTTTTAAGAAAACATCAGTTAAAAGATAAACTGATATGCGTTTAATCAAAAATTCATTCTTTTTAATAATAAAAAGGGATTCGTGATCAGTTACGTTTGAGGAAGGATTAGCACCCCACAACGCCTAAAATTAATCATTGTCGATTATAAATTATCTCTAATAATAGAATTTAAGAATTCAAATATAAATTTAATTTACAATCGTGTTATTTCAAATTTATTCTGATATTTCTAAGAAAAAAGTATTAAATAACTATATTTATATTTAGGATTTTGTAAATAGGACATTTATTTATTTCAAAACATCAGAAAATGACATCTAGTTGCTTTAAGACTGCATTTTCTTTAATATTAATAAATAAATAAATATTAATAAGAATATAATAATGTTCCTAAAAATAATAAAAACAAAGTAAATATATATATATATATATATATATATATATTTATAAGCAGGATATTTATTTATTTTTAAAATAGCAGAATAAGACGTCTAGTTATTTTAAGACCGCCTTTTCTTAGTAATTAAAAATAAATAAATATTTTTATTTAATAAATTGGTGAAATTAATTAAATAATATTTATTAATATACATTTATTAATATGACTAAATATATATATATATATATATATATATATAATTTGAATAGAACTATATATTTATTTGTTTTCATAAATACAATATTTATTTATTTAAAATTATCAGAATAGGGCATCTAGTTATATTAAGACTGCCCTTTCTTAATATTTAAAATAAATATTATTATTTTTAAATATATATATATATATATATATATATATATATATGACTAATATGAAAATAATAATATATTTAATAATTTGTAACAATTTAAACATATCGAAAATAAAAACAAAATAAAATTACAATTAAATAATGATCAAAATAAAAGAAATTAAATGTAATAATATTAAATTGCAAAATATTAAAAATTCATGGTCAAAAATGAAAATTGGTGCTTAAAATGTAAAATATAAAACCTAAAGGCCTTAACTCGAAATATCATAGAATTTTAATGCTAACATTGTAATAATTAATTAATCAGGATTAAAATAAAAATTTATTAAAACAATAAGGACTAAATATATTATTTACCCGAATTATATATGAATATACAGGTAAGGATTAAAATAAAATAAATCAAAATTGAAAGACCGAATTAAAACTTACAGAAATTGATTTCAGTGACCAAATTGCAAACTTATAGAACTCAGAAGGACTGTGGAAATGGTTTACTCATTTCCTAAATTACGCACAGATCCCTCATCAAAACGGCGTCGTTTTGATGAATGTATAAAATGCCTAAAACCGGCACTAAAGGGCTAAACTATTTCATTTTCTTTTTTTTCTTTATCTCTCAAAGGAGAGAAAGTTCTCTCCCTTCTCTCTAAAGGCTTCCGTTTAGAGAGAGCCCGACCACCGTAGGCCGCCGTGCTCTGACGCCGATCATCGTCGCCGGCCACCACTCACGGTGGCCAAAAATTACAAATTTACCCTAAATTAAAGCCTATTTTACCCTAATACCAAATCCGAATGTATTTTAGCCTAAAACCTTACCAAAACGTGTAGATCTAAAGTTGTTACCTCCGACGTCTCGGTTTTAACGGCTTAGAGAGGCTCCGACGAGGTAAGTCTCTCGGCTATTCTCTTTCTTTCGAGTTTGTAGCTGTAGATTGCTTGTAGTTATTGGTCGTTTGCTTGATGTCCTTCTCTGTTCGTGTTGCTGTCTATGTCTTTTTTGTGGCTGTCGATGTTTTTTTTCTTTGCAGATTCGGTGGCCTTTATAGGCCACCACGAATCCGCCTTTGGACCGGGTAAAGGGGCAAAGTTCGGTGAGTTGCCGAATTATGTTGGTGACTCACCCTATAGCTGCGACGTGAACGGTGCTTGGGAGGCCATAGGTGGAGCTATTGGAAGCTTCTGAAAAGTGGAGGGGGTTGTTGTCGTTGCTGGAAACTGCTGGAATTGCAACGTGGAGGGGCTGCTAGCAGAGAGGTAAAAATGGTGATTACAAGCATCTTTGGCAACAACATAATAAGTTGCACACACACTATTGCAATTCTTCAATATAAAAAAAATGAATTTATTTTAGTATATTTTTCATTTCTACAAACTTCCATTAACATTCAATGTTACTGTAGGTCAAAATTGCAAGCAAGGAGCAAAGCCTAATATTGCCACGGAATTTATTTGCGTTTTAAAAGAAGAAGAGTTGGTTGATGGATTTGAGTGTGGAGTAAAGTCTCGTTTGAGCAGTGTTTGGAGGGGTGGGAAAAGGAAGAAGAAGAAGTAACTCGGAAAAGAAGAATAAATAATATGGAGAAGAAGAAAAAGTAAATTGGTGAAGAATAAGGGGTGGGTTAACGGGGTTAAGTACCATGTCAGCAAAATCTAACGGGAGTTAACGGTAAGGATCAAAATAAAAACGAACTAAAAGTTCGATGATTGTATTGCATGTTTTAAAAGTTGAGTGAGTAAAATGCAAGCGCCCTAAAAGTTTGGGAACTCTTTATATACTTTACTCTTTATTCATTTATTGTGTGTTGATTATTTTGAGCACAATTTATTGTAGGATTCGAAAAAGAAGCTGTAAATAGTGCCAAAATCATTATTCTAAGTTCATTCGTTAGATTGTTTTATAAAAAATTCGGGGTTGAGTCGGGTTTTTTTAAGTGTGATATTCAGGTCGGGGTCGGGTCGGATTTTTTAAGTGTGATATTTGGCTCGTGTTTGGGTCGGGTTTTTTTAAGTGTGATATTCGGGTCGGGTTTGGGTTTAGGGTGAAAAATACCCGACCCGACCTGAAAAAATATATAATTTTACCTTATATATTTAGGAATAATTACAATAATACCCCTCTATATATAATTTTTTTTAATTAAGTTACTGTTTTTATTGAATAAAAATAATTTTTTTATTATTTCGGGTCGGGTTTCTAATTTTTATAATATATTGCTACATGTAAGTTATAAAACAAACTAAAATTAAGCAAAAAAAAACAAGAAGGCAATTATGTCATTTTACATTATTGAAATCAAATTCATCTGACATGTTTGCGAACCAAACAGAATGTGGAATTGGATTCCAATTCAATTTCCTGCCAACCAAATATGTTTCACATTCAGATTCCAATTCCTACAGATTTCAATTCCTTCACAGATTCCAATTCCCTCAAAAACATTCCAGCGAACCAAACGTCACCTTAGAGGTTTTTTGAGGATTGAGAGTGTTGTCTTTGACAATTTCGTTGTAGATAATAAGCATTTGGGGGGATAAATCCGTCTTTCTGCTTTGTTTTCTAATTTATTCAAAGGTTGGGCCATGGGACTAAGGGGTTGTTTGGTTCAAGGTATATTTTATTATCGAAGGAATGAAATCTTCATTCCCCGTTGGTTGACCAACATTCTCAGCCCCCAGTAATCTTTTATTATCAAAAGTGGATTTTTTTGGGTATATTACAAGGAATGTGATTACCCTATTCCCTTAGGTATTGTTAGATTATCGGTGTTTTGGATTAAAATGCCCTTAAATTTTTTTTCTTCCAAAAATATCATTCTTCTGTAGTTGAATAATAAAAATTTTATGAAGGTTAAATTACAAATTTATCCTTAAACTATTTTAGATTTACAAAAAAAATCTATAATTAAAATTTTATATGAAGTTCAGGGGTTAAAATAAAATTTTACTCTTTCATTAAACCTATTTATCTTTTCAATTTTGTAAAAAATATTATATAAATTATATAAATTTAAAATTTTTAAAGAAAATATATAAATTAATTATAGTAATATTATAGTAGAATTCAACTTGTTAAAAAACAAATATATATTAAGGACAATTTAGTAAAATATATATTCCAATAATCTTTTATTCTTTTAACAAAACACTGTAATCTTACATTCTTGCTAAACCAACCAAACACAAAATACAACATTCTCAGTAATCCTATTCTCTAGTAATCTTTTATTCCCATGAGTAATTTTACATTCCGTGAACCAAACGCACACGGAATGTAAGATTACCAGTGGGAATAAAAGATTATCAGGGAATATGATTACTGGGAATGTTGTATTTTGTGTTTGGTTGGTTTAGCAGGAATGTAAGATTACCGTGTTTGGTCAAAGGAATAAAAGATTATTGGAATGTATATTTGACCAAATTGTCCTTATTATATATTTGTATAATATTACAAATTGTAAAATATTTATATATTTTCTTTAAAAAATTAAATTCATAATATTTATATAATTTTTTTACAAAATTAAAAATATAAAAAATGTTTAATGAAAGGGTAAAAAAAATTTAACCCCTAAACTTCATATAAAATTTTAATTATAGATTTTTTTTGTAAATCTAAAATAATTTAAGGATAAATTTGTAATTTAACCTTCGTATAATTTTTATTATTCAATGACAGAAGAATGATATTTTTAAAAAATAAAAATAAAAATTTAAGGGAATTTTAGTCCAAAACGCCGGTAATGTTACAATACCTAAGGGAAGGGAGGTAATGACATTCCCGGTAATATACCCCAAAAAATCTACTATTGGTAATAAAACATTACCGGGAATGAGATTCCCGGCCAACCAAACATGGGAATCCCACATTCCTTGAACCAAACACCCCCTAAGGGGTTTACACCATTGCTTCCTGGTGAAAGCATGCTTTTTTTTCTTTTTTTAAATTGGACTTTGCTACAGAACTTCAACAACAGTGAACAATTTTGAACTTGATTTAAATATGACACATTGGGCAGGTCCTTTGGACGAGTATTTTGGGTAGATATTGATGTTTTTATGTTTGGATCATTATATGCTACGTAAGAGTAGGTTTGATGCATGATTTTCTGATTTCTTCTGCTGAATGGAGAGAATATTGTCTCACGGCATGTGAACACGTCACTGCAAGTTTTTTTTCCTGGGACCTTGTGTTTACCTTTACAACAACAACAAGATCCTATTCTCTTATGCAATAGGGTAAGGGGAGGTAGGGTAGTAGACTGTCCCCAACGCCAGGTTGAAAGCAGCTTCCGTGGAAGACCTCCGACAGTCATAAAATTAAAAATAAAGATAAAATACAATGCATGTATAAATAAATAAATAAATACATAGTTGAACAGTAATCATATGCAGTCTTCATATGCGCGTCTGTAAGGGTAAGTAATCCCTGCAAATAAATCCCTACGTAAAAATCTCTGCATATAGACAGAAACATAAGTCCCTGCTAAATTTAGAAAGAGAAAACATTAAAAGAATGATGCACAGAAGTCAGCGATAGCAAGCTACGAGAAGGAATAAAGTCAAATGAGTTAAAACGTAAACTAAGGCAACACTACTCCGCTACCCTAGTTCTAAGCCTTCATAATTTCCAATGAAAGAAATGTATAAAAAGTAGAAGTCATTGAAAATTACTACAAAGACATTAAAAAAAAGACAGAGATGCTACACCCTATGGCTATGACCCTCACTACTCGGCTACTCTGGTCTTAAGTCTTCATACTTTCCTATCAGAGGTCATGTCCTCGGTAAGTGCTAAATCCCTCAAATCAGATCCCAAGCAGTCAACCCACTTCCTCCTTGGTCGTCCTCTCCTTCTGGCACGATCGACTGTAATCGACTCTACCCTCCTGACCGCATCCGACGGGTTTCGCCTAAGGACATGCCCAAACCACCGTAGTCTTCCCTCTCTCAATTTTTCGGATACAGACACCACCCCCAAAGACATCCAAATTGTAGAGTTTGGTGTTATGTCCCACAGAGTCCTACCACATGCCCATCAAAGCATTCTCATTTCTGCGGCATCCATCCTCATTACGTGATCCTTCTTGATTGCCCAACATTCTGATCCATACAGTAACGCTGGTCTTATTGTCATTCTATAAAATTTTCCCTTAAGTTTTAGAGGCACCTTCTTGTCACACAAAACTTCAGTAGCAACCCTCCACTTTAGTCATCCCGTCTTTATATTGTGTGTAACGTCATCATCTACACCCCATCTTTATGTATCATAGACCCTAGGTACTTGAAACAATCTTTTGAGGGAAGAACGTGTCCTTCGATGCATACTTCTAAATCTTCATCGTTTTGGTTCCCACTGAAGTTTGAACATAAATACTCTGTCTTTTCAATATTGATCCTTAGACATTTTTCTTCCAAAGCAGTTTTTTAGGTAGTCAATCTACTATTTAGCTCAGTTTTTGTTTCAGCAAGTAGGACAATGTCGTCAGCGAAAACATACACCATGGAACACTGTCTGGTGTCGCACAATAGATGTCGTCCATAATCAAGACGAAGATGTAAGGGCTAAGAGCCAACTCCTGGTGGAGTCCGATTTCCACCGAGAAGGTCTCGGTGTCGCCAACTGTAGTCTTGACGTATGTAGTAGATCTACAATACATATCACGAATCGCCCGGATATAAGCAGTTGGGATCCGTCTCGTTTCAAAGGTCTTCCAGATCGTATCGCGGGAACGCTATCATACGCCTTCTTAAGGTCAATGAACGCCATGTGAAGATCTCTATTTTTTTCCTTATATTTAATTATTTATTTCACTCGTCTACCTTATGCTCTTTGCAGGAAGGGGTTGTTCTTGGCCATGGCGAATTCCAAGGGTCCAACTAATATTAGAAATTTTATGTTTTCGGAAAGCATCCCTCTACTTTCTCCAAAAAGTCCATTTCCTCCGGTCTCCCCCGCGTATACTGATTACGTCCCCAACAATGTTATTGGGTCAAAAGCAGTTCAAAAGCCTAGAGAGGAAAATGCACATCATCAGCGCACTTCCTCTGAAAGCATCCGATAGAGGAACAACCTTCTTGGCTTGATGATCTTCTTAGTGAGCCAGAGAGTCATGTGCGCAAAGGAGGTCATCGACGTTCTTCAAGCGACTCCCTTGCATATTTTGATGCCTCAAATGCTCCTAACGTAGATATTGCATCTCAAGATGACTACAGATATAAAAATATGATTACTGCACCATCTTGGACATCTCAAGATGCTCGGCTTTTCTCATTCTACACTGATGTGAACTTGGTTAAGCAAAAGAACAGGGCATGGGATTCTTCTTCAGGTGCTGTGTCTCATCCAAACAGACTTCCATATCCCAGAGAAAATACCAGTCTTCAGAGTTTAGGATCGTTACATGCACCACAAGATGTAGAGGGTGCTCCATCGACTGCAAGTAAAAAACAAGATTCTGCTGAACCGGCTTCTCTTGATGCAAAAGCTTCTTCTGAGAAGAAGGATAATTCTCACACTAAATCTCCCGCAATTGACGGTGATAGTAAGCATGACAAGCAGTAAGTGCTACTGTTATTGCTTGTTTGTGATTAATCACTTTTATGCTCACATTAACAGGGGGTTCGTCAGCTGGTATGCAATGGGATTTGGAAATAATGCTGAGTAGCTCTCGGCATGGTTGCATTGATTTTATGTTTCTTTTGGTTGCATTGACTTTCTATTACTTTATGCATTTTTTGGCCTTGTACCTCTGGTTTGTTGGCTGGGAATTTTAACCACAAAGCAGACATATTTTCTCCTGGTTTCCTGGAATTCTCTTTGATTATCATGTTATGGAACATAGGGAGTCTGGTGGTGCTTTCTGTAGTCTGTTTTGAAAGCTTATCATGCATATAAACATGAAAAATGAAAACATCAGTATATATATGCTTTCATTCGTTTTTAAATTGAACCACATGACGCATTCTTTCTTTCTTTCTTTCTTCAAACTTCATATTTTGTGGTGCAAGGTGTTTAATTTTGTTGATGTTTCCTTATTCAATAATCAGTGATTTCGATTTAGTTTTGTTGTGTGATTCTTCAATTTTTCTTATCAAAAATCATATTTGATTATTATGCAGATCCTTATGCCCTATGTTGGTAGAAAATGTTTGATTACAGTACTTTGTTACTATTCATCGCAGACAATTTGCTCAACGCTCAAAGGTGCGTAAACTTCAGTGCATAGCTGAGCTGGAAAGAAATGTTCAAGCTTTGCAGGCAAGTATCAGTTGAAACTGACGTTTTTTAAAATCGACTATGAAACAGTATGCCTTAATATGAAGTGTTAATTGTCTCTTAACAGGCAGAAGGATCTGAAGTTTCAGCCGAGCTTGAATTTCTCAACCAGCAGAATCTCATTCTTAGCATGGAGAACAAAGCTCTCAAGCAACGGTTAGAGGGTTTAGCTCTGGAGCAGGAGAACAAACCTATGACCTCTAATGCCATGATTATATGTTGCTTTTTTCTTCTTCTTCTGAGTTACAATTGCATGTTAGCCATTGTTATATACCTTTATTCATATGTAGTCCATATTTTGGACCTATATGAATTCTGATCATAGCTGTTGGTCCATACTGCTAGATTTTATAATCCATTAGTTGCCAAAGAAGATGCTTTAAAAGGAAATACAAACTTTGACCAAAAATGTGACTGGAGCAGTGTTACCTAATTCGCTCCCCACCCCCACGAATCTCGTTTGGATTCGTTCGTTCCAATTCGGGATTCGTCCCCGTTCCAAATCGTTAAGGAACACGTTCCAGAACGATGAAATTGGCGAACCAAAAACCCATCAGCTATCATAGAAAGAAACAAAGGAAGATAAGTTCAGTGGGAGAAAGGGTGGAAAGAAGGGTAATCGGTGTAAGGGCCGATGATGCAGATCGTCGACGGTGGAATCAACGGTTCTCTTTGATCGGTATTTTAGTCATCGACGGTGGAAGATAGGAGGAAGATCAGACGTCCAGAAGACTGAAAGCTTGTGAACAGAGAGAGAGAGAGAGAGAAATAAAACTTGTGAAAAGAAAGAGAAAAGTAAAGAAGATGAGAACGCATGAAATCCAATAAAAAATAAAGCTGTTGTTTTAATATATGTATTTTTCATTAGTACACTTTATGGTTTATTACAAATCTGGTCCTTTTCTTTTATAAAAATTAAAATATTAATTGATGTTGATTACTAATTAGGTTCCACATAGTTGACAAAGACTAATATCTCTTACCATTGAGTACTTAAGTTTGAGTCTCATTACATATATGTCTTCAAAGAAGTATACCCCCAACAAACTGCAAACGGTAAAATTAACGAATTGTGATTTGTACCTGCTCCATGAATCAAAGTGAACCGCGAATTAGGTACGCGAATTAGGTAACATTGGACTGGAGAGTTGGGTTGAGATAGTTGAGTGTTGGTTAGATTAGGCGAATTCTCTTGTTGCAGTCTAAAATGGTGGGTGAGGATCATAATTTTGTTTGTTACACTAATAAAATATAGAAATGTCTGCCTTAAAGCTAGGTCTTGACTAATGAGCAAGCCACTTTTATTCGATTTTAGAGGGCACATAGGATATTTTGGTCCATGTGTTCTCGTTTGTTTACTTGTGTCTTGGAAGCAAGGGTTCCTTCACTGTATATTCTGAAAGCATAAATATGTAGAAAAAGGCGAATGCGTCGAAGGGGCCATTATTGATCCGTCTTGTAATGGACAACAAATACTTTGGTTGATTAAAACAAAATGGTATTAGATGAAAACTAAATTATGCAATCATTATGATCAGTTGAGCAGGAAGTATTGGAGAGGGAGGTCAGCAGGCTACGAGTCCCGTATAAGCAGCTGCAGCAGCACCAAAATCAACAGCACCAACAACAGCAGCTGTCATCTAGCCATCGACGCTCTAGCAGTAGAGATCTCGAGTCTCAATTCACTAACTTCTCCTTGAGTCATAAAGATTCCAATTCTGCTCATGACCCTGTAACTGCTTCACTCCGCATTTGGATATTTACTTTAGCTTAAGCTCTTTCGAGCCACTACTTCAACCGCAGCTTCCCAATGCTTTCCGCCATGTTTGGATAAAACCCAAAGTTCATCCTGTTCTTGGTACCCTCGCTATGCCTGATCTTCTCTTGATTTCCCCCTCTTTTTGGTTCTTTCAACCAATGAATATCTTGATGTGCACCTGGTAAGTCATTGCCGGAAAACTCGACTTCAGGCATATGATTAACCTGAGGTGGTAAGAGAAAAAAATGAACAGCTTCTGTGCTTCGCTTCTTTGTCTGTTGATTATAGGTTAATATGATTCGGAAATTTGAGGTTTTCCATTTCAAGTAGTCATTTTAGGCCCTGTTTGGATGTGCATTATTTATAAATGCATAAAATGGTATGGAAAAATATATCTCGAGTGTTTTATTCCTTTATGACTTGTCTTTGGTTATCTGTACCATATATATGCAACTCTTAAAATTGACAAAATTTTAGACAAAAGATTTGGGAACCAATTTAGAAGGACAATCATAGTTTGAGGATGAAACATAACTAGAATGTTCAAAAGTTTAGGAACAAAATTAGAATATTTAAACATTTAGGGATGAAGTTAGAATAAAAATCATAGTTTGAGGATGTGTAATAAGTAACTCTAGGCTTAATGCAAAAATAGTTATTTAAATTATATTTAAAGTTAATTTTTGGTCTCTAAAGAAATTTTTTTTGTTAAAAATAGATGTTTAACGTTTTCATTACACTTTTAGATATCCACATTTAAAAAAAAGCTAGTAAGTAACATTTGTCGTGTTTATATATTTTTTTTATTTTTTAAATAAAATATTTAAAAATATTTTTCTAAAAGAATCTTAACATGATTCGTGTCAATATTTTTTTAATCTTATTTTAATAGTATATACTTAAAAGTGCAATGGAGAAAATGTTAGTATTTATTTTTAACAAAAATATTTTTAAACATAAAAAATTAACTGAGTACACCGTAAACACTTATTTCTATATTGAGCTTTAAATGTTATATATATTTTCATTTGAACCCAAGTTTTGAAATTTGACTGAAATAATTAATAAATTAATTGAGGTGGTAGCGATAACATCATTATTTCGATGATATTAACTCTCCAAATCTTTTTTCTAATTACAAAAAACCCTCTAATTTATACATGGACAACAATTAACATGAAAATTAGTGGGTAATTGTATGCTCTTATTAAAAGAAATTGCATGTATTTATTTTTATCTTTGTTCGAGTTTTGGATTAATATTTAATACATTATTAATGTATAATTTTAAACACATATAAGTGGGATTAACATAATTTTCGGACGGCATAAATTTATATTTCATTATTTTTTTTTATCAAATCGAACATCATAAGCTCTTTAAATTTTTTGGTTACTTCAAAGTGAACCATAATAACAACGCATGCAGAAAGGCATGACAATAATGTTATTATAATAATTAATAATAATAAAATCAATGGTTTAGAAATTTAAGAATGAGAGTTCAACATTTTAATTTTCTTTTCTTTTTAAATAATAAATATGTAAATTCTTTTTCTTTTTTCTTAACATATTAAATTAAATTTAACTATTATCTAAACTAATGGGATGCACATCCGCCACCGTAGAAGGGACTTACGCAGTCGAGATATTGACGTTTTTAGGATTATGCTCTTGAGTTGGAGTGAACCCGTGACGGAGCTTTGCTGAATATTTCAGACGGCTATGATGGGAGAATATTTCAGACTCGAGAGAGGGATTCAACCGTTGGATTTTCTGGGGAAGGGCAAGCAAGGTGTGGACCTTCCGAGAGGAGTTGAAGGTGATTACCCCAATTATCTTCTCGGTTCATCGTGATTGAGCTTATATGTAAAAGACTTAGTCCATGTCCAAGTAAAAATTTTATAAATATTTATTTATTTATTTGAACGATGCTGTGATACAATTCGTAAGTCAGGAGACTAATGTATATATCTGATCCAAAAGGTCACAAAATTTGATCATAGAAAGAAAGGGTGTAATCTTGTGTTTGGTTTTCAAGAAAATAAAATAAATAGAATACGTAGAGTATGGGAAAATATAAACATCCATTTGAGTCTTTGACCAACTTCATTTGATTCAGCCCCACAAGAAAATCAATGCAAGAAACAGTCAAACTAACGCGTTTCTTCATCTCTCTCTCTCTCTCTCTATATATGTACAACACTCGATCCATCCAGCAGCTGAAACTGAGAACAACAACTTAGAATCAACTCAGCAAAACATAGAACAAACTAAACACCTAAGAAACTTTGATTTCGATCCCGGAATTCGACAATGTCTATCATTTCGAAGCTGTTAACGAAAACCGACATCGAAAAGAGCTTACTGATCCCCTCTGATTCATTCGGTGTCTTCCCGGTCCGGTTCGAAGGTGGTCGGTTTTCTAACATCACCGCCATCGATGAGACCGGGAAAGCTTGGGATTTCCCTTGCCTTTTCCTGCAAAGCGAGGACATTGTTTCCGTCGGTTGGCTTCGGTTTCTCGGAGGCAAAGACGTGAGAGCCGGTGATACGGTGTTTCTTCATCGTAAATCCATGGACGGTGGAGATGGTTCAACGGTGAAGATTGAAGTGAAAAGGAAGATTAAACTGTTCGGCGAAGATATCTGGGCTGTTCTTCATTAAGCTTACTACAAACAACTCTAATTACGTAAAATTATAGACATGTTTGCAATGATCGTAATTAGGCTTGGAATTTGTATTTAATCGATTCATTAATGATGTTTGTTTAAAACACAGTTTAATTTTTTTTTCCGATTTTGCATTAAAAAACACAATTCAATTTAATTCAACTCGTAATTTTTTAATTAGATTCTATTATTTTTTTAATTGAACAATAAAATTCGACTTGAATTACTCAAAATTTTAGTAACTAGTTTAATTTTCAAGTTAGGGTTGAGTCCCTCAATCATATATGATATATGTACATCACATATATAAAAATATGCATATATATATATATATATATATATATATATATATATATATATATATATATGATCATAGAAAGTTGTTTAAATCGAAATAAATATTGTAACACTATAAATATTTGCAATTAAATTTAAACATAAACTCAAACAACTTGACTCGACTCGAATTTTATAAACTCAACTTAACTCGAAAAAAATTCAAATAAAATTTGAGTTATAAAATAAACTTGTTCGTTTGGGAATACTTCTCCAAACGAGCAATTACAATGAAAAAATATCGTTTTCCCAACTTGATTTGAGTCAATAATCACATTCGAAATGTAAATTTTTTAGCAAGTTGGAACGCTTTTACGTGTTGGACATAATTTTAGGCCAAAAACACTTTCATAAACATTCTTAAACAGCTCCTAACTCAAAATATTTTAACTCGATTGAACGCTCATTCTTACGCACATTGGTTATAGAAAGTCTAGGGTTGGGCATGCCACCGAATTCAGGGAGAGGCTGGTGAAACTCGAACCTTGATGAATTAGTGAGTAATCAATCAAATGGAGCCGATAACTATAAATGTATACAATACATGCATATAGTTTAAGTATAATTACCATGAGATTCATAGTACTTGTTTGACTACCTAGCTTAACTACCAGGCTAACACGTACCATGGAAGTTGGCAGTCAATTGAGTATATGGCAACAAAATGACCATTTATCCTTCCAATTCAACTCAGACACCAACTACGTACCCTCTTGCATAAGCCTGTACTCAGACATGGGCAGTTGAACAAGAAACATAACGAGTATTTGCTCCCGTCGAGTAATTTGGCCGATCGATAAATGGAAAGCCTCTTTTAACGAGCAAGCGCATTGGACAATCTATTTACAGAACCAGTCAAGACAAAAATTCCGTATCCACTCTCGTAAGCAGCGAAAAAGTCCTATTGTAAAAACCTTATGAACATCAAAATGGCACAGAAGCTAAATTTTCTATGAAAAACTTGGGAAAGTTAGAAGTCACCTGAAAAGAAGAGTTTGATATTCCTTAAATTACCAGCCAGGCAGGGCAGCCACTATACTGAACTGGTTTAACACGGTTGGCTTTTTATTGAGACCGGTATGTTAGTCCAGCACATTCCATTACACGAAATACAGTAACTTTGAGCACAAATTCCCTCGATCTGAGAAGTTCAAAGACACAGACATCTCCTTCTCCCAAATTATTCTCCAATTTAAATTCATAACATCCTTGACTGAACTTAGCCCTGCGACCTCTATCAAGACATCGAACAGGCCACTGTCTCCCATCTGGAAGCTGAAGTTTATTGAATCCAAAAATCCCACTTAAGTGTTGCTCGGCAAAGCATGACGATAAATACTGCAATAGAGAAAATCAGAATGTAATAATAGACAAGGCTATATATACCGAAACCAAAAGAGGAAGTACATTGTATTCAATGCTTACCATAATACATCCCCTGTATAGATATGACGGTCGCAAGACGACCCTCGAATGTTTTGGCTGCATTAATTGCCCTCTCTCTTTCTTCAGCAGTCACAATTCTCTTTCAGGTTGAAACACTTTCATAAAATCTATTGCACATTTCCATGTCATCCTCATGTACGAGAGATGGAGTCTCTTCATCTACATGTCATCGAAAAACTGATGAGAAATTCCAAAATACTTTCACACTGCAAAACAAAGGAGGACTCACCAGGCTCAAGCTTCATATTTTTCCTCACCGGGTTTTTCTGGTTTTGGTAGCTCTGCACCTGAAGAATGCAATTTTACTTCATTATCAGAATCTCTTTAAGTTCAAATGCAGTAAATGAAAGGCCATACCCTGAATAGGTTGATTATTAACACCATTTGGTGCGTGAGGGTTGACTTCACCAGTCCAGTTTATGCAGCTGTTAAGTTTAGACCCACCAAACAAATTAGGCAGTTCCAGAGAGAGGCATTCATCGTCTTCAAGTTCTTCAAATGGATATCGTCTTCCGAGATTGTATTGATTACCAACGAGCATTAGTCTGATAGTTAATTTCTGAGTTGTACAAGTTAAATATACTAACCCTGAAAACGGAATTTTCTTCGTATCTGAAAATCAAAAAGTATCCAACACGAATATAGTAACGTTCAACGAATTCCTGCCAACCCTCCTTAAACCAAACCTTGTTGTCAGTTTTCTTTATTCCTACACGCCAAACATGGCCATCAGGAACAGTGAGTGCAGCAGCAACAGAAAGTTCATCCCTGAATCTCTTAACAAAGTTATCAGGTATCCTCTGCAAACACCCAAAAACAAGTTAGACCAATTCATCCAAGGAACGGTATTTAGCAGATTAACATCCATAACAATGTGGCATTAAACCTCATGCCATACAAGGAAAATTACTTTTCGATCCTTTTACCTAATACTAGCATCGAGATGAGAAGATTGAATCATTTCAAACAAAAGGATATAATAAATACATTCTCACACATACATACACATGGTAAGTAGAACGCAATAACCAAATCAATATATCCATGAACAAACAGAGAAAAAGGCAACAGATTAAAATTAAACTCCCTATATATGTAGATGAACTTTCCTGACTTGTTCATAACCATTACGGAATCGCCACATATTTGGTGCATATTTGATAAAATTCAGTAGCAGCATAATCCAGAAAGAAATGTCAAACAAACAGATGGCAAACTATGGATGATACTTGACAGATTCCGAAACCAATGTAGCATACGACAAGAATGAAGAATGAAATGCAGAACACAACTAGTAATAACTTGCAATTTTCTTAATTAATAAAGATAACATTTTATTATCTAAAGTTATGTAAATAAAATCATGAATATTTAATTGATTCTAAAAGTATCCTCACAGCTTCAATCTAAAAAGACTCTTTAAGAAGAATTTAGATAATTTATTTCTTCCATTTTTTTATACTTTACCCAGTTCATCCAGTAGCCAAACAAACTCCTAGTATTTTATTCAAACAAAATCATATCACACCAGCTACCAAAACATTAATTTAGTTTTTCAATTTCTCCCTAGTTTTACCCTAATTCCCATCAACCAAACATACTCTTAGCAGGTCTTAACATTCAAAATTAATCTTCAGGTCTCAAAAACACAATTCAAAACCCAGAAGAAGAAGAAAAATCAACAGAAACCCAGAGTTGAATATTACGTAACAAACAAAACCCATGATCTACTCCCATCGATCTCTAGTTTCTCAATCCTTAAATATTGAATTAAACGAAATATAAAAGGGGAAATTTGGGTTTTGAGCATTTTTACCAGTTTCTTGTCCAGGAGAGTAGCGGAGAGAATAAGCTTATGGAAAGAATGGCGTGGCATTTGGTAGAAAATTGTCAGATCATATAATGATTTTGAGTTCGAACGGAGAGTATAAGCTTATGCATATGTATGTATGTATGTATATATCTATCTAATTGTACTCCCACTGAATGAAATCATAATACTATGCTGAGTACTTGAATTTATATATTAAAGGAACTGAAAAATTAAAAAGGAAAAAATCTCAACAGACAGAAAGAGAAAGAAAAGAGTTTTCGGATCTGAGTCTCCCCTTTCTCTTCTTCTTTCCCACTGTCTGTTTTTTTTTTCAGCGTTTGTTAACTCAGTTACTCACTGAGTTCATATCTCGGATTCTTAAACTCGCACTCTTCGTATGACCCCACCAGCATCCGTTTTTAATTTCAATAATAGTTTTTTCTCAGAGAAAATAACTTTAGTAACAAAAAAAAATGCCTTATAATATATGATTTTAATTAATTTTTTTTTTTAGATTTACCAAAGTGAATATATAAATCGCAATGCGATCGATAATTCGCAACGCAATCTCCGGTATCGCAAATCAGTTTTCAGATTCACAACGTGAACTTCGACTATCGCATTGCGATTTACATATTCGCATTGCGATAGTCCAAGTTCGCGTTGCGATAGTCGAAGTTTGCGTTGTTCCAAATTCGTTACGATAGTTGAAGTTCGCGTTGCGATTTTTTCCAAATTCGTTGCGGTAGTCCAAGTTCGCGTTGCTATTTATTCCAAGTTCGTTGCGATAGTCGAAGTTCGCGTTGCGATTTATTCCAAATTCGTTGCGATAGTCCAAGTTCGCGTTTCTATTTATTCCAAGTTCGTTGCGATAGTCGAAGTTCGCGTTGCGATTTATTCCAAATTCGTTGCGATAATCCAAAATCGCAACGACTGGTTGTTTGTATTGCATTTGTTTCTTAAGAATTTTCTCTAAAAATATAGTATTCGCGCGGACGTGTCGAAGACACGTATTACCATTACCACGACCACGACCACGACCCGACCCGAGACAGACGGCGGCGGCGCGCGAGAGTCCCCCTTGTTCTCTATCACTCAACAAAGAAGTGGAAAAGCCAAGCCTTAAATACCATTCACAATAGTGTTTTCAATACTATGTGGGATTGAACATTACCAACACTTGTTCCCAATACTATGTGGGATTGAACATTACCAACACTTGTTCCCAATACTATGTGGGATTGAACCTTAAATAGTGATATTATTTTTGAATGTTTTGCTTAAAATTACAATAATCGCGATTGATTGTAGATTGACTTTTAATTATGACATATCTAATCGTATAATACTAATGCAATTGGTTGCTGATTCAGTTATTTTAAGGTGCATGATTGTTAATTGTTTCCTGAATAATCACATTGTATTGGAAACAAGTGTTGGTAATGCTCAATCCTACATAGTATTGGAAACACTATTAGGAATGGTATTTAAGGCTTGGCTTTCCCACTTCCTTGTTGAATGATAGAGAACAAGGGGGACTCTCGCGCGCCGCCGCCGCCGTCCGTCTCGTGGTCGTGGTCGTGGTCGTGGTCGTACGTGTCTTCGACACGTCCGCGCGAATACTATCTTTTTAGAGAAAATTCTTAAGAAACAAATGCGAATATGAAAATCGCAATGCGATAGTCGAACGCAAATACAAAAAAAATTAGTTAAAATCGTATATTATAAGACATTTTTGATCACTGAGGTTATTTTCTCTTTTTCTTATAGGCACTTGCTAATTTTAGAATTGGAGTGATATTGTATTTAATATAATATTCATATCTTGAGGAATATTCATTGTAGTATTGATAAATTTAAAATATTTATTATAATGTATATATTTTGTTAAAATATTATTTTTATGAAAGGATTTAAGTTTGAATAATTGCGTTATATGATGTAATGTACATATATTTTATTTTGATAATACATAAACAAATAGAGATTAACTAGAACCAAGAATATCGTTTTGCAGTATGGCCATAATTTCCAGTGGAGGATCCGTGAATTCAAATTCATAGATGGAAGCTCCACGACTCAAACCAGCCAAGCGATCAGCTGCAATGTTTTGATCTCTATGAATATGTCAGAACTTTATCCTCCAAGCACGATCTCGAAGCTCCAAAATAGCCTCTACCAAGGCACTCCTTGCTAGCACCTCCGAATCGCTTGTACAAATTCTTGAAGTATCATCTGTTTCTACCTCTATGTATTGAAAGCCTAACCTTCAAACGTGGCTTAAGATGTCATGAATCACCCAAAACTCGCCCACGAGAACCAAGCATCGTCCCAAGCTCCCAGTAAATCCGAAGATCCAATCACCCTAGTCATTACGTATCCACCGACAACAGTCATTCTATCGTTTGATCGAACAACTCCATCAGAATTAGCCTTGACCCACCCAATAGGGGGCGCAACCACATCACAGAATCAACCCTTAACTCAAGATTACTACCTGTTGTAGAGGCCTCGTAATGGTAAACTCATCAGTCAATCTCCTGCACATCAAAACAAACTCCTCCCTTTGCACATAATTTGAGTAAAACGACAAACTACACCTGTGCATCCACAATTACCAACAAATTACCGTGTAAAATGTTGCTTGGTCACCACTAAAATGATACATTAAATCCTGCCATTTGAAAGTAAGGTTCTTAACCAATCATATCTGATATGGTAATGCAAGGAACTCCCCCAACATCTTCGTTCGAATTATCCTCATCTAAACATATTTAGCCATTTGCCATCGACGTAGTACATGGTCGATATCTTCTACTTCCTTACCACAGATTTGACAAACAGTCATATTCGAGATATGACACCTTGACCTTTCATGGCCAACTAGCCATAAAAAGGTCTTTATTCTTTGCGGAGCTTCAACTTTCCAGACCATCTTCCAATCATCCTTGAATCATCAAGTTGCGTAAAGGAGCTATAAGCTGATTTGGTTGTAAATGACCTATTAGCTTCCCAATGGTAACTAGGACATCGTTTATCGAGTGAGCTTGAGGGGGCTTAACAGCCGCAATATGCTGTACAATATGCTCAAGCAACACTGTCAATAAGCTATCCCAATCTCAAGAGCTAGATGTGTTCAACGTATTTTGATATAACAATTTTATGGGCGAACATATTTTTGGACTAAATTGAATTTATTCTAAGTTTTTAAAAATAATTCAAAGTCTATAAAACTTGAATTTTAACACAAAAATGATTTTCTAGAAAAGAAGTAACGATAATGTTCTTATAGTATCGATACCATGTGAATAGTATCGATATTGTTCTTATAATATCGATACTCTCATGACAATATCGTTATTGCCTATTTGTTTTGGATGTGTTCATATTCCAATAGGCATATTTGGTATTGATACTTAAAGGAGTATCGATACTTTGTATAGTAGTATCAATACCATGACCTCAGCACCGATACTCCTAGCCCAATGGTTGAAAAACAACTAGTTTTTATTAGTGTAATATCGATACTCCAAGCTCGAGTACCGACACTTCCTGGTCTGGGTAGTTTTATTTTGCAGCAATCAAGTCTCTAATAGCTCCAAAACATCTTCAACGGATAGAAACGATCACAAACACATTCCAAGATATAAAATGAAGTTCAAGACACTTGAAGAAGGTTACAAAACACCTATCCAAGCATTGATCATCAAGAGAAAAGCTTTCATTCTTTATTTTTCATTTTCTCTTATAAATATTGTGTTTTTAGTGAGCTTAATTTGTAAACACTTTCCTTTGAGAGTGTAGACACCCGTTTTTTGTCCGGGTCTTTTTAATTTATTATTATTATTATTATTATTATTATTATTTATTATGTTTATGTTTATTATTAATTAAATTACATTTTTGCAGGCCAATACCCGAAGCCCAATTGGCCCAGAGACCAGAAGCCCACTGCTAACCCGGACCCAACCTAGCATATTAGGGTTTTAAACCCTAAAACATATTAGGGTTTAAACCATAATCCCCTACTCAGCCGCCGCTTCTGTTTGGACTTCCAGCTGCCGCCGTGTGACTCCTCAGCTTCCCAGACGTCGAGCCACTCAAGCCGAGCCTCCCCTCCGACAGCCTCCATCGCCACCTCCGTCCTCTTCTGTAATAACATTGACCCACCATCGTCATCAACAGTGAAACATATCACCAAATCAGTATATATTTCATCTACAGTAGCCTAAATACGAGAACCCATTTAAAAACAAATTAAATCCCGAAAATTCAGGTTTTCACCAGCTACCAAATCAACCCATAATTTCCCTAAGTTCTAGATATCATCATTCAGCAACCACAACAAAAAGGAGAAGAGGCAACCATTTTAAAGAGGATTCGGGGGGTGCAGAGAAAAACAGAAGGAAAATACCAAGGAAAAAAAGAAAAAACAGAGGGAAACGAAAGAAAAAGCAAACAACCTTGAGAGAAAAAACTGAGAACCACAAAATAGAGAAAGAAATATTCGTACCTGGGTTCGGAGATTGTCGGAAAGCCCAAGAGCCGGCGGCCTTTTCGCTTCTTTCAAAGGTAGCCATCTAGATTTAGGAGGTTAGGGTTTATTTTAGGCCGATTAGGGTCGGTTTTCGAGTAGAGGGTGAGAGCGGAGGAGTTTTTGAGTCTTTTGGCCTCCTCCGGCAGCCGTGCGCTGCCATGCGCCACCGTCGGCCCCGCCGTGGGAGCCTTCGGCTGCCGTGGCCTTTTTTTTTCCGGTTGAGAGAGTTTCAGAGAACTCTGAAACTCTCTATCTCTCTTCTCTCTTTTCAAATGAAGCAAATGAAGGATGAGAAGAAATTAGCCCATGTTTTGGGCTTTTAATTCCCACCTGAAACGCGACCGTTTTGCCCTCAACCCCATCCGTGTTTTCGAGTTATGGGATAACTACACTTTTAGTCCTCCTAGCTTTGTAAACTTACCCGCGTGTTTCGGGTTTTTAGGGTCTAATGTCACTTTTGGTCCCTGATTCTTTGTAACCATATTATATAGTCAGTAAATGAAATTTATTTTATTTCGATTTCGAGCATTCATTTTTAGAACTTATATTTTAGTCCTATAATTGTATGATTACGATATTTTTGTTATGATGAATTTTGGACATTATGTTTGTAATAGTTTCATTTTAGTCCTAAGTTCTTGTGTTGTGATATTTTGTGGACGTTTGAATTTAGCCATCATATTTGCAAATGTTCTATTTTGGTCACTGTCTGACATTTTATTTAATTACTTTTTGATCCTCCATGTTTCTGTGAAATTTCAATTTAGTCCTAAGCTTTACTTTTGGGTTATTTTCACTTCTAGTATTTGACTGTTTAATGTTTGTGATATGGCTCTAAATTATTTTTATTTTCTATTTAGTCCTTTAAATTTCGGTTAGTGCTATTTTGGTCCATTAACTTTCTGTTTTTTCTGTTTAGCCTCCTAAGTTTCTGTTTATATTATTTTAGCCCCTTAAATGTTTTTTATATTTATTTTGGTTTGTAATATTTACTAATTTGTATTTTAGTCATTTATGTATGGATGCGTATTTTGCTCATTAGTTAATTATTTTGTATTGTGTAAATAATGTGTTTAATTTAATTTAATGTAAATCTTTGTATTTCCGATTACATTTATTTTCATTATATTTTTATCTATGTATGAAATATTCGATTATATTTTCAAGAACACGTATCCGTAGAATGGGCGTGGAAAGTACCACTTGATCGAAGTGGTACGATCCGATACGGCATTTTAACGACATAGGAACTTGCAACAAGTCAAATATATTTTACTAATTAATTTGTGCAAATGATGCAATGTGTGTTATTTTAAATAGTAATTTATTTTATTTTATGTAAATGTAAATTTCAAAATTTGCATTTGTATTCAATTCACGTTTTTAGTTAATCAATTTATTTTTATGTAAACATCGTTTTATGGTTATATTCGGTTCATATTGTTTTTCATAATCAAAGATAGAATATTCTTTAACAATGAAAAATAGTTGAAATAGTTTTCCCGACGGAGGATTGCTAATTTCAAGATTTTTTATCGAGTTAAAGGATTTTCTTTAAATAGTTAATTCGAAGCAAATTAATAAATGTTCGATAAATGGATCATATTTTAATTTTATATTCGACTCATAAATTTTACCATTTACGATGATGTATAAGCGACACAGTACCAATTTTTGGGCGTTGTGGTGGTGCTTACCTTTCCCCACACGTAACCGACTTCCGAATCCATTTAAATGAATTTTTGGTAACGCAGACCGAATTTTGTCTTAAAAAATAATTTTTCTTAAAATTGTTTTTAAAAGATATTTTTAGGTATTCGACCCACCTAACCTAAAGGTCGATGGCGACTCTTTTCTATTTTATTCAAATCAATTCCAAAATCACCAAATTTTCCAAATTAAAGTCATAATTGTTTTTAAAAATAATATTTAATTGTTTTATAAAAAAATGGTTATGACAGCTTGGCGACTCCGCTGGGGACTTTTTTTAGAGAGTCAGGCTGTATGTCGTTTACATATTGTCATCTTGGTGGAAATTATGATTTCTAGTTTTAGTTAATTTATGATCCGTTTATTGAAATTTTTAATTGCTTCGTTTTTTTGTCGTACTAACATTTTATTTTTGGCTTTCAGCTTTGTCAGGATTTTATCATTTTTCCTTGTTTTGTTTTCCTTTTGGGTCGAAGGTAGGTATGTTCCTCCTCACACACATCACTCGCATTAGCATAACATAAGCTCTAGACACGAGCTTCGATCCAAATTAGTTGGGGTGAATGCTTTACTCTCGTAAGAATTTATTCTTCGTATGAGTTTTTAGCAAATAACCCAAGGGATACATACCTTATACCTTCGTAGGGATTTATTCCTCGTACGGGTATAAGACAGTGAATCCCCTCGAATTGAACTTGTTCCGTTTGAAACCTGTAATGGGTAAGGATCGAGGGTCTGGCAGCCCAAGGGGGCACCGACATCAAGGACAATTCGAGTCCCTTTTTTCCGTTAGAGCCGAAACCAAGCATATAGTGAACCGTCGAACGATCACCCTAGGTAAAGTCATACCGAACCTTTGTCCGTCAGTAGGTACCCAAAATAGGTGTACACGAAGGAGGAACGATTCTAAACCTTAACCTTTTAAATTTGTAGAATATATTTTTTTTCCGAATAAAGCATGCGAACTAGATACCATGCGGTTAGGACCAATTTCTTGAAAATAGATCATTTTGGGTAGATAGCATGTCCGGGTAGGATTGTTATTTAATTGAAAGCATGTTTGGGTAGATATCATGACGGGGTAGGTGTTATATCCATCTCTGAATTACATTTTTATTTGTATCAATTATTTTACATGTACTAACTTATTTTTCTCTTTTGTTTGTGTATACTAACTTATTTCTTCTCTTTTGTTTGTGTCATTTTGTCATTTGCATTGCATTGCATTGCATCATCATAATGCAAAAGTGTTGATCCGTAAGGGGATATTCGAGAGAAAATTTTCACAAGAAGAGATAAAAGTTTTCAATCAAGCGATCGCATACACAGACATGCATCGAGGGCTAAAAAGAAGTCCAGAGTACAAGAATGAGATTTTCTCGAAGATCGTGCATCATTCAAGACTGATATGATAATCCACTGATCTAAGGAGTAATCCAGCAGTAGATTCTCATCCACAATTATTCCATCGTTAACCATCAGGGAGTGAAGCACAAACTTCAGCATAGCCGAGGTATTAATGGAGTTAGTTTACAGAGCATTGAGGGGCATCGGTTCCAAGTACAAAGATTCGAGACGAAGCAGTGAGCTCGAAGATCGTGCATCATTCAATACTGAGATGATGATCCACTGATTCAAGGAGTAATCTAGCAGTGGAGTCTAATCTACAATCATTTCATCGCTAGTTATCAAAGAGTGACACACCGACCTCATTACCACCGAGGCATTAACGGAGTCAGATTACAGAGCGCTTGAGGGGCATCATTATTGAGGACGAAGATCTGAGATGAAGCAGTGATCCATTCCAGGCTCACCATCTAAGCGAAGACATGTTTGTAAATTGGATTGTCTTGTAATGTGAAAACTTTTATTTCTGGTGAAGACTATTCTATGATATTCATCGTTGGGGTCAACATTTTTCCATCTGCATTTGCATCTTTTTATTTTGCATATATATTTTATTTTTAAGCATTTTCATATGCATCATTCATAAAAACATGAGATCAATTTGTGGAGAAGTCAGTGGAAGTAATCCTGATCACATGACTATATTGAGAATATAAACAAGAAGCTGAAATCAACACGATAGAAGCTTGTTCGATTGAGTCTTCCAGGATGGTTCGAGGAAAGAGTCATCGTTCCCTGAGGTCTACGATGTTGATCCAGTGCACAATTTCCACTTAAGAAGCTCCAGACATTCCACTGAGAACTGCAAGACACTAAAGTACAAAATCCATAATATGATTTATTCAGGGGTATCCTAATACTAAGCCAGAGAAGTCATTGCATCAACCACTTGCATCCATAGAGATTGTTTTGTTTGAACTCGTTTTTATTCTTTCTTCAATATTTGCTTAAATATTTTAATCTTTGATGACTGAAATGATGCTACCTTCTAAGGTTAAATAATTGAACAAATTTTAATCTTTAGTTCTTTGAATATCGAATGAATTACATATTCTTTTAATTCTTCAAAAATTATAGATTTTTGACATATGGCAAGATTAGACCTATTTTATCCTGTCTAAAACCCTAAAATAAAATCTCTCAATTTTTACCCGAAATAATTCCTGGTCACTACCAAATAACCAATTTTTGACATTCTATCTCTTTGAGACCTTGAAATATTCTTTTCGACCTTGAAACATTCCCTCTCTTTGAGACCTTGAAACATTCTTTCCACCTTGAAACACTGTATTTATTTTTTTTCAGACACAAAAGTCATACCCATACCTTTCTTTGAGCCAATAAAGTCACCATCGTCTTCTTAGACGTAAAACCAACATTTTCTACCAATAAAACCTACAGACTTTGAGTACAAGATGTTCACTTAAACATAAACCTTCCTACAAAGAAGACACAGTGTGGGGCATCTCGCATCAATTTTCTGAAGACGAGCATGAGCAATTGAGACATGTTGAGAGCAAGAAGCGAAGAGAAAAAATAGAATTCATTCAAAATAATTCTATCATGCATTAATTACATTGTTTTCAGTTAAATAAAAATTAATCCTGAAAATCTATCCCCCTGGGGATACCTCTTCTGCAAGGACTTCTGTGTATTAGATGATGAACGGCTTTCTTTCTTTATCCCTTCACAAAAGGAGAAAATATATCCCTTGTGTCCCCATTTGAGCCTGAATGATATTTTCTTCTGATTCAACCCTAATCAAGGATCACCCTCCATATTGGGGGGCAAGTTGGAGGAAATCTGCTCGTATGAGTGAAGACCATTGATCCAGATAAGATACCAAAAGGTGAACCAAATACATAGTGCAAAGATCATATTAAAGCGAAGAGAAAAGAAGAGCAAAGAGCAAAGAAAAAAACAACAACAAAGAAAAAGCAAAGAACAAAAAGAGGACAAAGAACACAGACAAAGAGTCTCCTGACTCAAATGACGCATTGAGCTTCAAACCGTGAGATTAATCAAACACAATCACTCTAGAATCACTTGACTCGAAGATCATAAAACATCAAGAGAAAGACATGCGAGTAGATTCAAATTGAGCAAAACAAGATCGAAGGCATCAGAGTTAATTGATCCTTGGTTCAAATACCCTTAAAACACATGTTTGGGCCTTTTATCCCTTTCTTTCATAACCCTGAACCATGACCTACATTACGTGCCTTACAAGTCCCTTCTAATCATACATGGATTTCTAAGCGGAAGAGACTATCCTCATATTTCATCCCGCCTATCAGGATTAATATTTTACTTATAAAGGTTTTCTAAAATCTTTAATACATGATAGAGAAAAATAACTAAGGGGGGTTCAAGACGTAAAATTCTGAGTAACGTCTTGAAACCAAAGGAGGATTCGAGTTAAAAACCTAAAAAGGTAGCTCGAATATGAAGACTGTACAACTATTGTAGAGGAAGAGGTCGTACAAATCCCTTGATGAGGCATCGCACAACCTGAATAAGAACATGAGAGCTGGGAGTCCGAGAACACTTCCAATAAATGAGTACAGAAGCTACTCCATCAGACCAGTGAACATCAAATAAATGAGAACACTATACTTTTGACCAAAAATAACCACTTGAGACTTTTTTATCCTTCCTTACTTAACCATCTCTCAAAGATAGCATTGATCTTGACACTTGTCAAATAGCTATAATTTATTGAAGGATTAAAAGAGTAATTAATTCTTGATATCCAATGAACTCTTGTTTTATGATTTGTCAATTGTGAAACCTTGAAAGGAGCAATGTTTTCAAAACTTTTGATTAAACATTTTTCAAAACTATTTTAATTGATATTTTCATACTTTTGAAAATAAAAGAAGAAAAAATTTTCAAACAAGATAATCTCTCTGGAGGCGTATCTTGGAATTCAAAAAAATATCTATCTGAAGCTCAAGATCGAAGCTGGGGCAAGAGAAGCTATTTTGGGGCAAAATTTGATGGGGCAAAGAAAACAAATTGTCTCAGGTCAAGGTTTGTAAGAGTACACATTGGTGGAAATACGGACAAGTTGAATCAATGATAGAGTGAAGACTGCTCTCGCGATCATTCTCCTTCTAGATCGAGAAAAGTATACACATACATACATACATACATACACATACATACATGATACATAAAATTTGTATCAAACATTTATCATCATGTGTATTAAAGACATTTTTCTCCTCACTTGAGGACAAATTCAATAAAAAATCAAATAAATTTCATATTGACATCTATCATAACATCCAAGATAGTTAGTCAAAAATGCATCATTCTGATCTTTTCAGGAAATAAGAGCTCGGAAATAACCAGATGTTTTCAACCTGAAAGAACAATGCAATCCACATATTTGGCTTCCTGAAGTCAACAATCAGATCTTCTGAAGACGTTTCCTCAACATTCAGGAATCAATAGACAGACTTTGAGCTCTTGAGATTATTTTCTTTAAAAAAATAAAATTTCGTCTCGCTTGAGACCTTTTCCCTTTGAGATCCAAATTTCGAATTTGTTTCACATTAAACAAAGTTGATCTCACTTGAGATCGTTTTCTCAAAAACAAACTTTGTCTCGCTTGAGACAATTTCTCTAAAAACAAATTTTGTCTCATTTGAGACTATATCTTAAAGCAAATTTTGTCTCGCTTGAGACATCATTTTCTCTCATAATACAAATTTCAAGGTTGTTGTACTTAAAGCAAAATTAATATCACTTGAGATTTTCAAAGCTGATTTGTCTCGCACGAGACAGTTTTCCCTTTAAACAAATCCTGAAATTGTTTCATTTGAAACAAAATAAACACTTTTGAAAACACCTTTGAAATTATTTCCATATAAACAAAATCGACAATCTTTGAATCTTTTAAAACAAAGTTTTGTCTCTCTTGAGACAATTTTGTGAAATTTTTTTTTTGAGATTGTTTCTTTTGAAAAAAATATTTGAGTCTATTTCTTTTGAAACAAAGTTTTGTCTCTCTTAAGACAATTTCGTGAAAAATCTTTGAGTCTGAAACAAAGTTTTGTCTCTTGAGACAATTTTGTGAAAAAAATCTTTGAGATTGTTTCTTTTGAAAAAAATCTTTGAGTCTATTTCTTTTGAAACAAAGTTTTGTCTCTCTTAAGACAATTTCGTGAAAAATCTTTGAGTCTGAAACAAAGTTTTGTCTCTCTTGAGACAATTTTGTGAAAAAAATCTTTGAGATTGTTTCTTTTGAAACAAAAATCTTTTAGTCTGTTTCTTTGGAAACAAAATTTTGTCTCTCTTGAGACAATTTTGTGAAAAAAATCTTTGAGATTGTTTCTTTTGAAACAAAAATCTTTGAGTCTGTTTCTTTGGAAACAAAATTTTGTCTCTCTTAAGATAATTTCTTTTGAAACAAAAATCTTTGGGTCTGTTCTTTGGAAACAAAATTTTGTCTCTCTTAAGATATTTTCTTTTGAAAAAAAATCTTTGAATCTGTTTCTCTTAAAATGAATTTTGTATCTCTTGAGACAGTTTCTCTTGAAGTAAATCTTTGAATATGTTCATTTTGAAAATCTTTGAGTTTGTTTCTCTTAACAAAATCATCTTTGAGTCTATTTCTTTAAAAACATATGTTATCTCTCTTAAGACAGTTTCTAATGAAAAACTAACTTTTGAGATTGTTTCATTTGAAACAAATTTGGTCTTACTTAAGATGTAATCCATCTTTGAGTATGTTTCTTTTGAAACAAAATTTTATCTCTTAAAGGCAATTCCTTGTGAAAAAAAATCATTGAGTTTGTTTCCTTTGAAACAAAATTTTGTCTCTCGAGACAACTTCTTTCGAAAATACCCACCTTTGAGATCGTTTCTATTAAAACAATTTCTCGCATGAGACAGTTTCCTTTCAATGTCATCTTTGAGTCGTTTCCCTTTAAACGAATTTTGTCTCTTAAAACATTTTCTCTTAAAACAAGATCATCTTTGAGTTTGTTTCTCTGGAAACAAGGTTTTATCCCTTAAAACAGTCTCTTTTGAAGAAAAATCTGAGTCTGTTTCTTTGGAAACAAAATTTTGTCTCACTAAGATACAATTTTCTGAAAAACAAAGTTTTGTCTCTTATGACAATGTCTTTAAAAAAAAATCATTGAATCTCTTTCTTTGAAAACAAAATTTTGTTTCTCTCGAGACAGTTTCTTTGAGAAAAATCTTTGAGTTTGTTTATTTGGAAAACAAAATTTACCATCTTTGAATTTGTTTCCTTGAGACAAAACAACATCTTTGAGATCGTTTCCCTTGAAATGAATTTTGTCTCATTTGAGACAGTTTCCCATGAAACACCGATATTTGAGAACGTTTCCCTTAAAAACAAATTTTGTCTCGCTTGAGACAGTTCTTAAAAAACAAATTTTGTCTCACTTAAGACAATTTATTTCAAAACAAATTTCGTCTCGCTTGAGACATTTTTCCTTTGAGATACAAATTTTGAATTTGTTTCACTTGAAACAAAATTAATCTCACTTGAGATTGTTATTTCTCAAAAAAAAAAACAAACTTCGTCTCGCTTGAGACATTTTTTTCCTTTGATACAAATTTTGAATTTGCTTCACTTGAAATAAAATTATTCTCATTTGAGATTGTTGTTTCTTTTAAAACAAATTTCATCTCGCTTGGGTCATTTTTTCCTTTGAGAAACAAATTTTGAATTTGCTTCACTTAAAACAAAATTAATCTCACTTGAGATTGTTGTTTATTTCAAAACAAATTTCGTCTCACTTGAGACATTTTCCCTCAGAATACAAATTTCAAAGTTGTTGTACTTGAAACAAAACACACATCTTTGAGATTGTTTCCCTTGAAACGAATTTTTGTCTCTTCCGAGACAATTGCTTTTAAAACACATCAGCTTTGAGTTTGTTTTTCCTAAAACAAATCTTTGAGTCGGTTTCTCTTGAAACCAGTATCACCTTTAGATGGCCAAGAACTCTTCATCACGTATGAGCAGTGTCATCCCTCGACCAGACCTCTTCATCACGTAGGAGCCGTGTCACCCTAAGATGGCCAGCCGTCCTCATCACGTAGGAACCGTGTCATCCCTCGACCAGACCTCCTCATCACGTAGGAGCTGTGTCACCCTTAGATAACCAGCCGTCCTCATCACGTAGGAACTGTGTTATCACCTTTAGATGGCCAAGAACTCTTCATCACGTATGAGCAGTGTCATCCCCTGACCAGATCTCCTCATCACGTAGGAGCCGTGTCACCTTTAGACGACCGAACTCTTCATCACGTATGAGCAGTGTCGTCCCCAACAACCAATATTATCCAATTTCTATGCATAAATGGAAGAGAACCAGACAAAAACGTGTTGTCTTATCATCTTTGCCCTATTCTTGTTAATACAAGAATGTGCAAAGAGGGGCAGCTGTAGACACCCGTTTTTGTCCGGGTCTTTTTAATTTATTATTATTATTATTATTATTATTATTATTTATTATGTTTATGTTTATTATTAATTAAATTACATTTTTGCAGGCCAATACCCGAAGCCCAATTGGCCCAGAGACCAGAAGCCCACTGCTAACCCGGACCCAAGCTAGCATATTAGGGTTTTAAACCCTAAAACATATTAGGGTTTAAACCATAATCCCCTACTCAGTTGCCGCTTCTGTTTGGACTTCCAGCTGCCGCCGTGTGACTCCTCAGCTTCCCAGACGTCGAGCCACTCAAGCCGAGCCTCCCCTCCGACA